>NC_086337.1:31273584-31904299 GCF_032445375.1 Bacillus rossius redtenbacheri | reverse complement strand
TCGAGATAATACTCAGTATTTCTTAAGAAAATCGGCACATGATTTGATATTTTAATTTGTGTTTCATTCAAGCATTTTTTAAAACCATGTCAATAACAATTGAATATTTAATAATATACTTTTTCATTATTCTTATTAATGTACGCAGTTAATAAGAGAATGCTATAAGGGAACGTTTTGCAAATAACGTTAACTATTGTAGGTACTGGGACAACACAAAGCATAAATGCCCGGCTCAGAATCCGAAGACAGAATTACTGGGAACATTATGTAAATGTACGAATGTATAAATATATGTAATTATACATTTCCAATCACCAAAAAAAAAAATATCCAGTGCGCGAACGTGTGTGGGAGTTGAAACGAAATTGCCAGGGTGTGAACACAATAACGTGAATTTCAACCGCCGCAGCGGAGGTATTGCAAAAAAGTGATTGCGCGATGGACGTGTACCGTCGCACCTGCAAACGGATCACGGCAAAGAATTCTACCATGCGACCTTCGAGGATTTGATGAAGATGTTTGGCACCAAACACTAATCTACTACATTTAGTAATGTCAAAGCCTCCGTAGTCGAGAGGTTTAACAGAACTTTGCACCCCAAGAGATGGTGTCAGTTCACGGCTAACGGAACTTACAAGTGGCTGGATATCCTGCCAAAACTAAAGAGTGAATACAATTCCACTGTGCATTCTACGAAGAAAATGAAGCCCCAAGACGTAAAGGACGATCAGCTGCTTCGAACGTTGTTCCCCAAAACGAAGAAGAAAGATCCACGAAAGCGTAAAGCCAACTTCGGTAACATTGTGCGTATCTTGCGGTAAATTTACGGGACTTTCCAACGAAAAATATGTTTCAAACAAACGAAATGTTCTCCGTATTTTTCGGGTAACTGGATGTTCGTAAAAACTGCGAATGTTCCGGTTTCTGAAGCCGGAGTTCCGTTTGAAAATAGGATAAATATACACGTGGGAGCAATGCTTTAAAATGAACAATAAGTGTTTGAAGAGGATCGCAGGAATTCTCTGCCATTATCTGATGTTACTTGGGTTCTGGGTTCTAGCCGCTCCAAGGCGAAGATTTCACTGACGTTTCAGTCAACCTTGCCGTCGCTATCTTCAATGTAGCAGTTACCTACAGTTACCTAACTTCCCTGAAGGTAGACCGAAACGTCGGTGAAATCTACGCCTTGGACGGGGCTAGAACCTGCAAGCCAAACAACTTCAAGTGTTTGAGGGTTTTGTTAGTAGGTACTCCACTCGGTTAGAGACCGGAAAAATTTGCGGATTCATTTCGCGACAATCTAAAATTCAAATACTTATATAATCAAGTTGATTTTTCCATTGACTCACAGATGATCTAGAGATCTCTGAGCCAATGACAAACCACCAAAAAAAGTAATATCGAATAACAGGTATCCCAGCTCAACTTAGTCAATGTACAGGTGACATTTAATCAATTATGCATAGGACGGTTGAGTCTATCCCAGGGGTCATTGAACCAGCGAATTTTTCTAGTCCTTGTACTCGGTATATCCGAAAATTAACGAACATCCCCGGATTTATTTTTAAACTGGCGTTCTTAAAATATTTAAGATGAATATTTTTAGCAGTGTAGAAAATAGAATATTTAATAATGGTCTATCTCTCTCTGCCTCTCTCTCTCCTCCCGACCATATAGTTACGAAGTGAACGGTTGTAAATTAGTTCACGTATTTCAAAGAACCGTCCCGGGGTTAACGGCATATCTCAAGCGTGACCCGTCTTCGTGGGGGGTTCAGAGGTGTAAATGAGGAAAAGGAAGGCTGTGCACTCCTCGTGGTTCGTCGTCAACAGACTGCTGACCCGCGGCGGATGGAATCACGCAGCCCGTCGATCACTTCGCAAATCCCCTTCCGAGCCATCAATCACGTCCCGAGACACGAACACGACAGTTTGCTGACTCGTATTGTCGGAGACGAACGGAAATTGCAACGGTGACGTCATAATTCAAAATGTCGGAAAACAAAACGCCGGAATGTTCGAGAAAACAAAATGACGTCATCCAAGATGGCGGATCAAAGATGGCGAATCCAAAATGGCTGCCGGGGTCCACTAAACCAAGATGGCGGAAAAACACCACCACCACCACCGCCTGGCGCCTGGCGCAGGACATACCAAAACATACTACTCGTACACTTAAATTAGTTTTGTCCGCCCACTAGGTCTCGTGGCTGGCGGGCTAATGGGACCCGGGTTTCGTTTACCTGGGTTCAGGACAGGGTGTTTATCCCTTTTACCTTCATCCCGCGGAAGGCAATGGCATGACACTGCGGAATCATCCTGCCTCGGCAAGCAAAGGGACGTCACGGCTGTCATGACCGTGGCGTTGCCTGTGCTCACGACACCCAGCAATGGGCAAAACCACTCATCAGAAACATTCGCAGGTTCAACGACCTCCAGGATAGACTCCACGATCCTCTGCATACACGGGAAAACGTCATCTCTTCATTGGCTACCTGACTTGTGACGCGTCTCAACTGGGTAACTTGTGATCGGACACTTCTCTGATTGAGGGTCTCTGATTGGCCAAGAGTTCTACAGATTTACAGTGAACCCGTTTTATCACAAAGTCATTACCGAAATCTTTTCGTGAAATATTCGTGCCCATGCTTATGTGGGGACACAATGAAGAAACTTGTAAAAAGCATCATTTGATACACGCCTATGCTTGAACCACAGGATATACAAGGAATATGTAGCGAATTGGTTTACCTTGGTGGCGGCCATTTCTGAAGCGGGGGAATGTGCTAAGCGTTAACCTGTTGTCCAACTAGAGTGCGAGTTCGCTGAAATCAAAGAGACCGACATTCAACGTCGCTTCTCTCCTTAACTTATACTCATTAGGTTATTAGTAGAGACGGGAAAAATTCGCGATTTCGATGACCTCTAGGATAGACTCCACAATCCCCTACACACTCAGGCAAATGCCACCTGCTCATTGGCTATTGATTCTTGACACCTGTCAACTGGGACCCTTGCGATTCGATACGTTTTTGGTTTGAAGGTTTTTCATTGGCTCAAAGTCCTTCAGATAAACTGTGAGTCAATCACAGAAGCAATATAAAGATACAGTTGTTTGGATTATAGTATATCATGAAATGAACCCGCGAATTTTTCCGGTCTCTAGTTATTAGTGTTTTTTTTTTTTAACACGTAGATAGCATAGCAGAACAGAAATTATATACAGTCTGTTCCAAAATTCGTGGTGCATACGTTAGAGGTAGATATAACGCAACCATATAAGCACAGGTCATCACACAATATATACTGGGAACTCAACCGGTAAAGCTATAGAGGGCTAAGTTTTGCTTTGCTTGATCGTAGCTTCGATATTCTTGCAACGCTCAGTTTCCCGTTTACGGATGTGCTGTCCGTCGTTGTTTCTCATCGTGTTCGAACAGACAATCTCACAGCCAACTGGCGAGATGGATTCACTCGAGCCACCATATCGATACTGGGTAGAACACTGCGAGTATTCGAAAAGTATTTGATATTCGTCAACAATATGATATTTGATTCGACATTTCAAATCGAATATTTTTTTTTCAATTATTCGTCACCAATAGATACAACAAAGTGGGACGTACAGTGTAAATAATTTATGTAAATTTACACATTCCGTTTAAGGGCATTTTTACATTTTTGAAGGATATTCAGAAAAACACGTAGATACTTTTAGTGTATTTTTACGCACTCCTTGTGCAAAGTTACTGCTGCATCGTGTAATTTCACATCAGACACCGGTTGATAATCTAAAAATTCAACACTAGTGTAAAGATACAAATTTGCCGAGTACATTAACGATTATTCTGATAGTTTTAAATCCACACTGTCAAAGTCAATTTTCATGAAGGTAAAGTAAAATATCATGTTCTGTTACATAATTTTACACAAACTATATGCATTTTAAAACACCACTAGCAAGTGCAGATTTACGCACTTTTATTCCATGAGGGCGTTATCAGGCAACCTGTCTTGTGCAAGATTACCACAAAATGGTGTTCTTTTACACCAAATGTAGGATGATATTCTGAACCATTCAACATTGGTGTAAAAATACACTGTAGTCGTGTAAATTAACGATTCTTTGGAAATGTTAACACCAATATTAAATAAAAAGTGTAACATGTACGAAATCAAGTATATTATCGATAAATTTGGATTTGTTTTCTGCAGTAGTGCATAGATGTGTTTTATATGTAACAAATAATCTGTGTTTATGATCAAAAATTAAAAAAAAAAAATAATTTTATGAATAGGTATATTCAGTTGGATTAAGAAAACAATTTCCAAATTCAATTATTTTTTTCTGGTTTAAGAAAATATATTGCCAGTTTTATCCCTTGCATTCTACATCATACCATCAAGGTTCCACATGTATTTTTCACTTTTTCGTTTTACTGTTTTTTGTATCAATTTTTCGTAGACTCCCGGGAAGTGTGGAAAATGTTTTTTTTTTTTTACCTGTATGTTTAAATTTTATTTTAAAAATATTATATGTTTATAAGTAAGTTGATATTCGATTCAAATAAAAGAATAAGGATCCGCAGAAGCATTCTGCTGGGATCTAACACCCGCGGTATGAACCCACAGATAGCCAATCACGTCTGTCAGGGAGCTGGCGGCGGACTCGCTCCAAGCAATCGAGTCTTTTGTGTAACTTTTCCCTCCCTGTGCTTCAATCAGCCAATCCGGGGGGACGCTGTAAAAAAAAAAAGCAGACTTAGCTCCACCCTTTGCCACCCTCCGACAAGCGGTCACGGGAAAATTGACGGCAGGGGTCGTTAAAGGATTGTGGTGCAGCGTGTGTGTGGACGCGGCCGTAAAACGCACAGAAATACGACGACGGGTCTGTCACACGGGGCGTGTGGCAGGCCGTTAAAACTACAGCCGCGCGCCGCCGGGAGGCGGTTACATCATGCCGGCGAATTCAAATCAGTCCAACGTTAAATTAAAAAAAAAAAAAAAACATATATCTTGACGCGCCCGTAAGTTGGTCTGCCAACGTTCTGGGCCATTCCAAGTCCACTCCAGTCCAGTCCGGTCGTCATCACTATAATTCAAAACCAAACAGTTAATAAGCATGTGTTATATTATGTTATTGTGCGGGTGGACTTCATCGCAGAAGAAGAAAAACGGCGCTGCACTGGAACGTGCGAGACATCCACAGAGTGCTTTTAATATCCTTCTGATTCCAACAACTGTAGAAAACTCACAGATCTTCCGCGAAAACTCTGCCCCATGATTTTCCCTTCTGGGACATTGAATTTTTACCACTTCCGTTTCAAACCCACTCCGGCTATCCATGCACATATACACTTATAGACTACTTACAGGTCAGTTTCATGTTCTTCTCTGCAGCTGATTAATTCATTAATGAGGTTGCGTCTCTGTCGTGTTAGTAAATTTATCGCTGTATGTAGGTGAAACTTTTTTCGGCTAAAAGTCTTATTTAAAAAAATCAAAATAAATTTTTATATGAAATCCAAAGAATACGTTGATTTTTAAATATCTTAACATTTATGTAATTTGTTTTATTCAATCTAAAGTAGCTTAAAGGCTTCAGAAGTAACTACACGATTTTAAAACTGTCCATGATAACCTAAAGGCGTCTGTTTACGAAAAGCATTTAATAATATGCAGAGGGCTGCTGAGTAGTTCTGTTTCCTCATTTCGTTTTTATATTGTATTTATAGGAGAGAGGAAATGGCTAAAACGCGTGTTTTCAGAATAACTTTTAGGCATGAAAAACCAGGTAAAGATTTTTAAAGCACTCAATGGACTTTAATTACAACTCTATATTATTTTCCCCGCCATATATGTTATGGTTACCGCTCAAATGTACGACAGGAAGACTACGAGCCAGTTCAGAGCCTTGCGCAGTTTTCAACGACCTCTATGATAAGTCTCCATGTTCCTCTATGATTTTGGGAAAATTACACTTGTTCATTGGCTAATGTCTAGGGACTGGAAAATTTCACGGATTGAATGACCTCTGGGATATTCCTATGCATAATTGAGGAAATGTCACCTGTTCATGGCTGCTGACTTGTGAGACAGCTGAACTAGGATACCTGTGATTCGATATTACTTTGGTTGATGTTTGTCGTTGGCTCAGAGTTCAACAGTTAAACTGTGAGCCAACACCAGAAGCAGCTTAATGATATACGTAGCTGAATTTTAGCTTGCCACGAAATGAACCCACGAATTTGTTCCGGTCCCTACTAATGACTCGTGGCACATGTTAGCTGTACTGCATGTGATTAGATACTTCCTTCGTGGAGGATTATTCGTTGGCTCAAGAGTCCTTTCGATCAACTGTGGACCAATAACTGAAGCAGCAAAAAGTTAAACGCATTTGGTAATCAGCCTATCGCGAAATGAAACCGTGAATTTTTCCGGTAGCTAACCATAAGTCGCATTGAACCTGCAGACGATGTTGGTCGGTAGAATTCAGACTCCCCCTGTAGTGTCTGGCCGATGCTGATCCAGCCGAGCCTTCTGGAAGAATAGGGGGATAACGGCTGATCTCGCAGGATAAATCTGCGCGAGACTTGGGGGTGGAAGGGAAACTAAACCCCCGTCGCGCGATGCCTCAATCGCCGGGACCTCGGGCGCCGGAGCCTCGTCGGGCCGACCAATCGACGCTCGCGGAGCCATGCCCGGCGTGTCGGCAGTAAAGCCCCTCCGGCCGTTCGCGAGCGAGAAGTGCACCGCTGCTGGGTGAGGGGCAGAGGGGAGTCACAGCGACGGCGACGACGGCGCAGAAAGGAAGAGGTTTTTAATGCTTTCTTATTGATACAAGTAGAGTGCAGCGGAGCATCGGAAACTGTCGTGAGAAGCAGCGAAGAGAACCAGGACGGCAGTAAACACTTTTATGGGCTTTTGGGGTTGTTGTTACCACCCCATCCCCTTCCCTTCTCTTCCCCTAAACCTTTTCCTCCGTCGCGTGTATATGTGTGCTGTTCGCGAAAAAAGTTCGAACCTGTATAAAAAGTCGTAACTCCCGTATTTTAATTGCACGTAAAACACTAGGAACGAGAAGAAAGAAAAAAAGGGGTGGGGTGGGGTAAAGGCTTGTCCGGAAAGCGACCGTTAGCGGGGGCCCTTTGGCGGGCTTTTCTTCATCCTCCAAGCCTTCCTCCCCCCTTAACCATCATCACTCTCAGTCTTCCATCCAGTCTTCACCGCAAGGCATAACAATTTTTTCCCCTCTTCCTCTCCTGTCCCAGCCTCGCATTTCTTCTCGAAGAGAGGCGATTTTAACGATAGTTCCCAGCAGGGCCTTAATGGCTGTTTCGTAATTGCCGCTCGTGTAAGCAATTAAAACTGTTTTGTTGCACAAGGGAGTGGCCTTTGATGCCGCGGCTCGCTTGCTGACTTTATAGAAGAGCAGCGCATTTTCCAGTAACATAAAAATTTACAAATATGTTAGCAGTGTTTTTTTTACGTGACGATGGAAAAGAAAACTAGGCGACCATAATACACATTTTTTTCCTTCAGTAAGCAGTATGTGTGATTTGATAGAAAAGTCTGATCCGACGTGAGGAACTATCAACATTTAAACGTCGTTAACTGTTGTGTAGTACAAATTATTAGTACATAGATTACGAGGTGTGATAAAAAAAAATACGGCGAATGAATTTTTATAGCCAAAACTGCTTAACTCTACATCTATTGGAAGTAATAAGCCCGATAGACTGATCCGTTGAGATAGTCAGTGTCAAGTTTGAACAAGTGGTCATATGTGGCTCTACCCATGTTTGCTTTCCCGTTGGTTGATTTCTTAGCGAGAACATTTTTATCCTTGCTAACTGGCACTAAACTGAGTCGGTTACTTCTCTCCTAGCTGGGCATCGTTGGCTCATGGTCGTAGAGGGGCGTGTCCAGATAACTGCGGTCCAATCAGGAACTCAGTGCGAGAGTGTGAAAAGGTTTGCATACTAACTTGAAACTTAATAAATGCGCTAAATTTACGTACCTATAATCCTAGTTTTCGAACAATGCGTTGAAATTACATTTTTTTTATGTTGCGAAACGGAGACTAGGCAAATGGCCTAATGGCTTCCTCCTTCATCACAACAACGCGCCTCGCTTCTGATCCGGGAGTTTTTGGCTGAACTAGAGGTTCCTATCTGTCCACTTCCAGAAATACATCCAATCATGGAATCAACATTGGGAGTGACGCCAATCGCTGGCCAAGAAGATTATTTTGAAGGAAATTAGTTCAAATTGATGTAAGCTTATTACTTTGTTTGTAATAAAATTATTCACAGTAATATTTTGATCACACCTCGTACATAAACAGGCTGAATTGCAATTCGACCAATAAACTTTGGCTGAAGGCTGGGAAAAAAAAAAGAAAAAAAAAAAAAAGCTAAACCATACTTTAAGACTTATGGTATATAGTGCTTCCTAAGGTTTCACTAAATTCTTTTTGTGATATTTGCTAGGAAAATCCTTGGAAACTCAGTTGCCATGTAAAACTGCAAGGCAGAGCTTTGTAAAACTGAAAATGGTTTAAAGGTCTGCCTTGCAATGTTTTAAATTATTTCGTTGACAACTGAGTTTCCAAGGAATATCCTTTTAAAAGTACAAACAGAATTCATATGCTGAAGATGAATTAATTTTTTTTTAATTTTTAAATAAGAGAAAAAGTATTTAAGATGTAACACCGAGCTTCTGTATAATGTTTAGCAGAACAAATTTTTACAACTAACTCAAAACCTGTCGCTATCAAATATATATATATATATATATATATATATATATATATATATATATATTTCATAGAAATAATTGGGGTTTACAAAAATACAATGAAATAATATTACTTTACATAATTTTCTGTGGTTATTGAAATTAGTGGTTACTCAGTTATGTGTAACCCGCCAAAGGTCGTAATCTTGTTATCGGTTAATGAGAACTTTAAAAAGATGGTTTTAATACGCAGGAAAGTTTAGGCTAGCCTGAAATGAAATTGACTCCACTTAAACATCGCGTCTCTACTAATTTGTGGATAGCTGCAAAATTTGCGTTAATGTTTGGAGGCAGATACCATTATATATATTTGAGTAGCATTTTCATTGGCTCATTGGTAAGGGCGAGCATATTTCTCGAAAATGTTTGAACGCTCATTAAACTGCAACGAGGTATGCACATGCCAGCGGCTTCTTCCTTTGGATTGGTGACCGTCTGTAAGAGAAAATAATGCCCTGTTTGGCGGAGCCTTTTAGGACGTTTTTGCTTCAACACTGACTGGCTGTTATTGGTGTTCCGACAGTAGACATATACCTGAGTGAAACTCAACCAAATACGAAACATAGACAACGCAACAACTTGTTTTTACCACAGAGCTACTTATTATCGAAATATAATCTCGAAAAATGCATGCCTCTACTCATTGGTATTTGACGCGTTCTTTAAATAGAGGAAGTCATTGAGAAAATAACTGGCATCCATCCCAGATAGCAAAATATTTTTCAGTCAAGCTTTAATCAAGCTTGCCATGGTGTGTTAGTTTGAATCAAGCTTGATTCAAGCTTGATTCAAGCTAACTAGTTTTCACGGCACAATCTTGTAGCAAATCTGCCACAACAAGCTCGCCATGACAAGCTTGAATCAAGCTTGATTCAAGGTAACCATTTACACATGACAGGTTTGCGACAAGCCTGCCACGCCAAACTTACAGCAAGCTTACCATGGCAAGCCTCCAAGCTTGCGACAATGGTTCATGGTTCAAAGAAGGCTTGAATAAAGCTTGAATCAAGCTTGCACAGCAAGCCTAATTCAAGTCTTATGAAAAGCTTTTCACAAGCTTACATGCTATGTGGGATGTGGCCCAAACATATCCAATCCCTACACAAGGTATAATGTGGCAGGCAGCCAATGAACGAAATACGTTTGGTTTGTGGTATGTTCAAGTTTATGGAGCCTAGCCAAGTACGATAAAATAACGCTGATTTTACGGGTCGCTGCTAATCAGCCACTAAAGGGACAGTCCAACATTATTTTACTGCTCCAACAATATTTTTGATGAATGCTCTATCGCACTGTACAATTATTGTCTCCAACTATATTTGACAATAGAAATGGAAGGGAAATATTGGAAGAAAAATGTCTTCCAATCATATCGCACTATCAAAGTTTATTTTTGAACTGCTATATCTAAAACTGTTTTAAAACTAAAAAAAAAAAGTCAGTGATATTTAAAATCAAACACGTCATTTGATTTTTACATATAAATTAATAGTGTATACGACATTCATATTAGCACTATTTTAGAGTTTTTTTTTTCAATTTTATAAACTGAGTTCTTCGTCGCCATTTAAATAATTAAATTTTTTGATTGACTGATTGCATCCGACATCCAACATATTTTAGAACCTGCCCTACACGCAACGTATTTGATGGGGGAACTCTCATCCAAATTGTCACACAAACATGGCTGCGCTAGTGACGTTTTTCGGAGAAATCATATCGGAAGGTGTTGGATGAGAACGTTTTAGTGTGAAAAAGGGCCTTCAAAGGCACAAGTTCACTAAATATGACTTGTCAGGAGAATATACACACACACATATATATATATATATATTAGAGACCGGAAAAATTCGCGAATTCATTTCGCGATAGGTTAAAATACAAATAGTTATACCTCAGTGCTGCCTCTGCTATTGGCTCACAACTCACCTGGATGACTCCGGGCCAACGAGAAACGCCCAACCAACGCTTCATCGAATCACAGGCTGCTACTTTGGGGCGTCTCACAAGACAGCAGCCAATGAGTGGGTGACATCTGACCGAGAGTACGTATAACTATGGAGTTCATCCTACAGGTCATTGAACATGCGAATTTTTCCGGTCCCTAATATATATATATATTTTTTTTTCCAATGACAAAATTCATGAAGTCAAAGGGACGCCATACCTCAAATTATTTTTCAATTGAGTCAATTATTCGCACTGGCCGAGAAGCCAGGACGAGAGTTCGCGCAGGCGAGGCAGCTGGTTTGCGGGGTTCCGTCTGGAGAAAGCCGCGCGTTGCATGCAGGCAAATTCCTTCACCCCCCCCCCCCCCTGCTTCTTCCACGTCGCGTAAGAGTCGTTAAAAAAAGAGCCCGGCGTGTTCCACGAAAAACCCTGGGTCGGTGACCTGTTCATCCCCCCAACCCCCCCTAAATTAACTCCACCTCCCGATCCTCCACCGCCCACGTTGACACGAGGATTAGCATGCCACGTCCGTCGGTAGCAGGTATGTCGCAGAATTTATCTCCCCCCTCTTCCCCACTCCCGTTTGTTACGACGGCAACCGCATACACATCTTAACCTAGGCGCACTTACGGCATGCAAAGCATTAAAAAAAAAAAAAAAAAAAAAAAAAATGGGTGCGTGTACTTAGGTACTCGCGTGAGAAGTTATACTTCTTTGGCATCATTAAAAAATAGTTTTTAATTTCATGCAAATAATTCTCCATGGTAGCGTTACTCTACATGGTAGCGTTAAACGTTTAACGCAACCTTGATGGAAGTCGCATTAGAAGTATAACTTCAAAAAATCCACGCGATTTGAAAACGGCCCAAGACATCTGAGTGGTGTCTGTTTACGAAAAAGCATTTAATAATAGCTGAAGGCTAATGAGTAGATTTGTTTCTGTATCTCGTTCTAGATGTATTTTTTTACGAGAGTAAAAGTGTTTAAAACGCATGTTTTCAGAATACATTTTTAGGCATTAAACTCCTGGTACAGTGTCTTGAAAGCACTCAAGGGACTTGATGTTACAACTTTAACTTCATTTCTACGCCATGTAACATCGTGGTTACCGCTCAAGTCTCATAGTTACCCTGGACACGACGCGTGCTTAGAGGCGACACCGCGTTGGAAGCACCAGTGAGCGTCGCACCAATCATCCCGCCTCACCAGCACAAATACACCCCTGACTCGGCGGACCCCTCTAGGCGTTTGCAATCGATCAAATATTTGTGTACGTACTCCGGAGTTAAAGAACATCACGTCCATTCGTTTATTAAATAGAGCCGACACATCTAAAACATCATACTATTTTCTTGAAGGAAATGTATTTCCGTCTGATAAATATTACCAAGAATTATGTGTTAAGAGTTAATGAGGAAATTTCTATTACTGCCGACGAATCATTAAAATTAATTAATTAATTTATGTGACATAGTTTATTTTACAACCAGGGTACGGTTTTATAAATTAAATACAATTTTTTTTATGTCTTATAAACAAAGAAGTAATCGGAGACGAACAAACAATATGAAAGTCGGGGAAGTATATGAACCGGCCATTGACCTCCAGAATAGAAACGGCTTTTGAATGTTTGCTTGTAATAAAGGCTCATTGTGATATTAGGTAAAGTATTTTTTTTTTTTAGCCTGCACTAAAATATTGGCTTTAACCTAGAGCCTGGCAATTTTAAATATCAGCCAGCAATTTTTTATATATAAATATTTTGATTTTACTCATGTATTTTATGGTCTCGTGGTAAAAATGGTGTACAGCAAGTTTTTTTTTTAATATTCTTAAAGATACTTATTTGCGTGCAATATAGTATTTGATACTGAGGGATTGGCGGCTGACTCGCTCATGGTTTTAATATTTATTTGTGCAAGAGCGAAGTTAATATATTCTTGATTTTATACATTTACAGTTTCCAGCCGATGCTTTGGTAGTTGCGATGACCGTCAGTTAACAAGTTTTTTTAATGAAGCCTTTTATAAAAATGGAAATATATATATTTTTTGACGTGACAACGTCTAATAAATCGATGAACGCCGGTTGCACGCACAAAAAAGTGTCCCGTAACGCACATTGTCCCGTTACGCTGTGTCCCGTTACGCTCATTGTACGCTTGCGCAACATCTATCTCTCTTCCACTCGATTGGAACAACCATCGATTTTACTTTTTCGAGGCACATTAAACTTGAAACACTCCCATTCGTTTCCTACTTTTCCTATCATCGACTTATCCTTAACAGAATAACACAGTTTGGAAGAAGTTAAATAGCAAACATGTATAAAAGTTATAGTTAAAACAATCTCTTCGTTAAAGTAATAAACATATTTGAATTAACGAGTGCAATTAAAAGTAAATTTATCAATTAAATTGTAGATATCATTTCACTCCTTCTTTGTATCCACACAAAATAGTGATAATTCAATAAAAAATGATTAAATTTTATTCATGAAAGTATGCAATCATTTCATCAATGTTTTGTTATGACGTTGTCACGTTAAACTATCGTCCGTAAACCGACTTTACAGACAACCATGTTTTTTTTTTTTTTTTTTTTTTTAGGCCATTTGAAATAAATCTGTGCACCGAGAATCTCGCATAATCGTTGATCCCCTGTAGCAGAACTCTCAGCCAGTCTCGACATCTCTTCGCGAGAAGTGCGCGGCGCCCGCACTCCCGGCTCCGATCTCCTCCTGCCGTGGGGTCATCTCGCATGCAGCCCCGCAGCTTCCCTCCGTGCGCGAGAAGGGCCAGGAAGACGCGCACGCTTTATGGCTTCCCCTTCCCTTCCGGGAGAGCTGCGGCAGTTCTCGGAACATGGGGGACCTTGGCGGCTCCGTCACGCTCAAGTGCCGAGGATGGCATGTCAGATCCCCAGCGCAACTAGCATGAATAGAATTAACTAACCAGTAGAGGGCTTGCCAAATTTATCCTTATTTGTTCTGACTGTACTAGTCTCATACCACTTGTATCTGAATGTACTCTTTCGTTTCTTTTTTTTTTCCGGCAGCTACCACTTTCTACCTTCCAGTGGCGGTCATAGACTCTTAGGGGTCTGGACCAGTTACAATTACGGGGCCCTAATAATATTTATTTTAGAGGGAATTTATCGGGAAAAGGAGGGGGGGGGGGGGGCGATATTATGGAATAGCTCCCAGGGATAAAAGTATTTTGGGAAGCCCTACCCTGGGAAAATTGAAGGGGAAAAATGCGCTTTAAGCAATTCTCGTATACGCTGGTTAGTTGTATAAATCCCAACAATAAAATTCTGGTGGAATCGAGTCTTTATGTGATTAATCAAAATCATTAAAAAAAAAAAATTCATACGAAATTATGAAAACTCATTTTAAATCGAAAGTTATTTACCGACACTTTGAATTAAATGCTTGTGACAATAAAATTCTTCCTTTTCCGATTGTTTTTTATATTTTCTTTCACATAAAACTTGAAAAAAAGATAAAAATAAAATAGGTGTGGCGCGAGGCCCTGAATGGCGCTTACCTGGCATAGGAGCCGCCTTTGATTGGACATAGGTATGGATCTTAGTCCTTTTCTTATTGGCTTCTTGAATTTCAGGGCACGACCAAAATCGTTGAGAAAAAAAAAATTCTCCGCCTGATAGCGCAAATTTCGCAGGTCTATACCGAATGTTCGCAAATAGGTGGCAGGGAATATCAACACAGGCCATTTTTTTTATAAAGGAACATGTGTTCGGTAACAGCACCCTGAAAAGTTACAGGCGTGAACGGCAGCACGCTAATTTGAATGTGGCGCGCTTCAGGGAGTAAGCACTCCATTGGCTGAGAGGCCGAGCGCTCGCAGCGCATTGGCGGTCAAACGCCCCGCGGGAAGCAGGCGCAGTCGAACCGTCCCCAGCTCCCGAAGGGTCACTAACAATTCGCCGTAGAAAGGCCTACTATGTTGGCCCACGTGGTCTTAATTGTGTCGTCTAGAAAAATAGAAGCTTTTCGGAATTTTTTTCTTAAATAACCTACTTATCTGTAAGTGATTGTCTTGTCTAGTTTTGTATGTGCGGTCTGGATTCAATTTAATGCAGTTTTTTGGTCATGCGTCATTGCAGGTTTACACTGTTTGTCATGGAAAAATCCCGAAGATAAAAAAAACTAAATAATAATATGAAGATATATATCGTCATATTTTTATTTTAATCAATAATTAATATGAGTAAATATGTTAAATTTTTATTCTAATTTATTAATTTTAATTATTTATCAAATAATATAATAATTTATAATTCAAATAAATTATACATACGGGAACATAACCCCTCAAACAATCCCATGAAAACGGCCAGGAGACAACTAAATTTTGCACAGACACTCCCTACCAACGACAATGGAAGCTTATAAGCAACCTGGCGTCGTTATACATACGGGAACATAACCTCACTTATATAAATACGGTTGAAAATACTCTTGAAAAAATTTATAAAAACACAATTTCTATCACTAATATTAACAATAAATAAGTTATTTCAATTATATAGACTAGTGTTAAATAACAATCACTAAAGTATAATATTCAAAAAGATACATATATAAATATTATTATGTATGTAGTCTTTTTTTATCGTGTAAAATATTCGTTGCATGCTGCGCGCGCATCGTAATAATTCTCTCTAATCACTTTTTCATAATGTGCCTAAATAAGTATAACTTCAAAAATAAAACAAGAATAAGAAATTAACATCAATGTTTCCGGATTTATTAAATGAGATTTCCTTTTTCTCCAACTAGATTCGGCTTTCAGACAGCGGTGATAAAATTCCTATAAAAAGTAGATGTATGTTCGTTGTCTAGCTACCCAGCAATAAATTTACTCAAAAGGATTTACGGACCTATTATTTTCTTAGATTTATAATACTTATCGACTGACAGTGTTTCAATGTAGCAGAAAAACTGAAACAGGAAAGCCGTAAAAATGGTGACAGTAAAAGCATGAAGTACCAATTAATTAGTTGGCAGCGATTGTATTTATATCAAAGGATTGTTAATGTCAACGACATCGCATTCCAAAATATTTAATTTTTCCTCCGAATCATTCCTAAACATTTAACCTAAAACGGAAATTTACTGGTAATTTTGATTCTATCGAGATAACAGTAGACGTCCGATAGTCTGGCCTCCATCAGTTTGAAATGCCCGGTGATCTGACACCAGCGAGGAAACTAAACTAAATCAAGCAACAAAAAAAAGACATTTTTCATTTCTACCTTTTGGTCGGATATTGCCAATTATCGAACTCGACCGAGATTTTTCATTACTATATTTTATGTATCAGTTTGAAAGTGAGTCCAGAAACATTACGGCAGTTATCGTGTCCATAAAATTGTGATATTATATATATATATATATATATATATATATATATATATACACACACACACACACACACACACACTTTTGAGTTGACGATGTTTTTGCGACCTATGGACCATAAAAATATAAAATCATTCAGAAAGTCGCACCGTGGTAACGGCTACAATAGGTAATTTCTTCGAAATCTACCTAAAACCTATAATTTTTAGCTAAGTTCTAAAACGCTTTTACTGTACACTATCGGTCTGGGATGGCTCGTAAGTAATCGCCAGAACTCAAGATTCTTCAGTAGAACTCAGCAGCTCTTGCCAGAAAACTTAGTTTTACCCTGTATTTGTGTTAAAATGTTTACCTGCTAAAACAATATGCTGCCAAACACCATCTTGCACCACGTATATGGTCTACAAAATATAGGAATTAGCGATCGCGGGTAGTACCGCCCGATATTCCGACATTTTCACTAATCTGGCGCCTGCAAAGTATCGAAGATGCCGAACTTTCGGAAGTACACTTTCCCACAATATCGGAACATTAACAAAGCGACGTTAATATGTAGGGCCTGTAATTAAGACACAGCTTAGCATTTAGGTTGTAATGTTATATATACGTATTTACATCAGCTAATGCCCGGCCTGCGTTGCTATGCCTATTTCGATTTTTTTTGTAATTTTTTGAAGTATATAAACACATATAAAGCATCTCTCTCCATCTCTGTATATCTATCTCTCTGTATCTATACATATTCCTTCATATCACTCTATCTTTATCTATGTATCTATGTTTCTATCTATATTTCAGTCTATCTCCCTATCAATATCACTACATATCTCTGTATATCTATATATCCCTTGCTCTTTGTTTCTATACCTCTATACATCCATTATATCTATATCTCTATACCTCTCTCTGTGTCTCTATCTCTCTATGTCTATATCTTCCTAACTATTTATATCGTTATCTTAACAAAACAGAAGAATATATATGATAATTCATTTATATGTATTTTGATCTAACTTTTTACGTGTCACAGGTGTGACATAGTTAAGTAAAAACATGCGCTTGTTCGAATGCAATGTTGTGTCAAAATTTCAAACCAATCGGTGAAGAACTTAGAGATTTAAAATTTTTAACGAAAGAACATGCATACATGAACTGAAGTAGATTAATGTCTCAAAACAGCTTAATGATTAATCGATAGCGGGATTCGAAATCGAATCCTCTCGCGTCTCTAAGACCACTGATTTCGCTGGCAGCCTGGTGGGGAACGACGAAAGTCGCACCCGAAAATACCAGCACCACTCAAAACAATGCGGACAGCAATGTCCAAGTTCCCGCTCCCTGCTTAGTAGCTTTCTTTCTGGCCCAGCCAACTCTTCTTCCCGGACCATCCTTCCGTTTCCAGTAACCAACCTGCTTGCATAATGGATGAATATTCCACCCCGCATGTAAGACCCCAGGGTTTTCCCTGTGTCTACGCAGGTTTTACCTGGGCCCATCTTAAATAGTTACCTATAGTCTAGAGTTAAGAGTCAGGGAAGTTAGACACGGCTTCAATCGCTGCCATGGCTGGCCAATCTCCTCCCAGCACATGATGCATGCTACCACTCTTGCATGGTTAGGCGTACAGGCTTCGGCCTGAGATGAACCTTTGAGCCTTCCCAACATAGACTTCTCCCTAACACACTTAGCTTTAATTTAGGACAGGAAAAAAATATATACCTTCAACCACACTGTGATTGAAGTTGGTCAGTCATCTAGGTGTGACATCCATCGCATGTAACGACGCGTGAATTCACTCGGTACAAAATCGCCTACCATATTATATGCTCTATCTGTCAAATTCGAATAACACGACATGCACCTCTTCTCTCCGGGCAAGCAATGGGATCGTGGCGCTGCCTGTTTCTCTCTCTCGGGGCGGATGGGATTGCGAAAACTCGCCCTTTTCCCCGCCAAGAAAAATAAATAAAAACCCCGACGACTCCCCTTAAAACAGGGTGGTTCCCAAGACTTCACAGGCCGCGACGCGTTGGCATCTACTCCGCGGGGACTGTAATAAAATGCAGCTCTCCCCCTCCCCTTAAAGTCGTTATCAAAAAACAGTTTTCTATCTCTTTGTATCGTATGTCGTATGGGTGACGTTTACGAGCGAACCCGCTTTGGCCGTCGGCGCAAGGGGTGGATGTAGGATGAGTGGAGGGGGGGGGAGGGAAGAATCTTCGTTTGTTCTTATTTTCTTCTCCCCCCCTTTTTTTCACCCCAACCTGTGCATGTGTGAGCGAACAACCAATGAGCGGCGTGCAAGTCGTAAATTGTCTTCGCTGGACCCATGCCAAGACTTTTACAGCGCTCGTAATAAGAGAGGTTCCACCCCATTCTCCACCATCTTACTCCTTTTTTTTTTCTTCTCAGACCCAACCTGCACTAACCCTTCAGTCCCTCCTCGAGTTTTCACGTTCGAGGCCTGGCAGGCGTCTTTGGGTGCTTTTAATAGATCGCTTGGGTCGTGTATTTTTTCCCCCCGAAAAAAAAATATTTCCAGACCAGCTGCGTGCTATAACGTTGTAGCATTGTCTGTGTTTCGTGGTTGGCTGGGTTTTTATTTAGACATACGTCTCTTGTCGGCACATCAATCACAGACGTCCAGTGCGGAAGCAAGCGCGTCCTGAATGGCCCGGCGAAGTAGGTCGATGATTTCTCTTCCTGACGACCGCCAGTTACAAGGGAACATACTTTATTTCATTTTAACGAACGATCAGATAATTTCTAAAAAAATTCATGCCCCTATGGATAGGGACTGGAAAATTTCGCGGGTTCTGTGACCTCTGGGATAGACGCCACAATCCTATGCTTAATTGAGGAAATGCCACCTGTTCATTGGCTGCGGACTTGTGAGACGGCTGAACTCGGATACCTGTGATTAGATATTACTTTGGTTGATGGTTTGTCTTTGGCTCAAAGTTCTCCGGATGAACTGTTACCCAATTTCAGAAGCGATGTAAGTATTTGAGTTTTAATTTGTCGCGAAATGAATCCGTGAAGTTTTTACGGTCTCTCTCTCTCTCTCCCTCTCTCCCTCCCTCCTCTCTCTCTCTCTCTCTCTCTCTCTCTCTCTCTCTCTCTCTAACTCTACCCGCGGATCGCTATACTCTCGAACAACCGCTTCTCGCTTGCCGCAAAGTCGCGGCTTGTCCGTGTTCCCCGCAAGTGACGTGCGCACGTTCTGCCATGCGTGACTTAGCTGCACCAGTGTCCTCGCGTCTTCACCGCGACATCCGTGCCTCCTGGGAGGCCGCGATAACACCGTGCCATTCCGCACTTTGCTGTTGACTGGCCAACTGGAATGCATTTGCTGTACTGCTGAGCATTTGTGATTCGCCTGAAAACAACTAGGTATACGCTTGAGAAAAAAACCTATAATGAGTCATGCTCATTAAAAAAAAAAATTAATTTGAAAACTACTTTTGGGCTGAGGTGCTTCCCCATGGCTGGTACACATACGCTTTTGAAATTGGAGCTGAAAAACCTTTTTTTTTGTCGCAGATAGCCTAATAAAATGGCGTATTTAGTATATCCCACCTTAATTCCCGTAAGCAGTATTTCGAGATCTTAGAGAGCGACTTAAAGGACGCTCAATGTTAAGTTTTACTGCAAAAATTACAATTCGTTTAAGCTAGTTGCTCAAAACACATTACAACGGGTAGATTACGTGGTTTTGTGATCCAGGACGTATCGTGGAAAGTAGTGTATATTAGTTCCTCCTGGCCCTGGGTGCTGGGTGTGGTGTCGGTGTTGGTGTCGGGGTCCGCCATCTTGTATTGTGACACCACGGCGGCCATCTTGGAAGACCTTGACCTTCGACTTTGAACTTTGGCCTCAACCTTGACCCTTGCGGCCATTTTGAATGACGTTTTGTCCCCAATCTTGGATGATAGAACATTCCGCCGTCTTAGATTCCGCCATCTTTAATTCCATAACTGTCCTCCACCATGGAATCGAGTTCCCCCAATCCTGCGTGTTTACTTTACGTTGCGAAAGAATACTCTGCCATTTTGAATTATGAAGTAATGTCCGCTATTTTGAAAATATGACATCACGTCCACCATCTTAAAAATACTCTGGTAATTTAATTATTAATATAGAAACTCAGGAAAAAAAATTAAATTTATAAAAAAACTTAAATACAATTTTAATAAAATTTTAATATAAAAATATCCTTACATCTAAAGCTCAGAATTCTCAGATAAAACCCGGCGAGGGAACAAAATGGCTAAATGTTCTTTCTCCACGACAGCAACCGGCATACTGACCCCCACAACTAATATCAAGGAATATATTGCGCCAGCCCATATGACATCATGGCAGCCATCTTAGATGCACTATCTTGATTTCATATTATAGTGTGCGCTAGCACTATCGTAGTTTATTTTTTAACCGCTTGAATGCCAATCACCAGTCCGTCAAGACATCCGCCATCTTGTCGGCCATCTTGGCCGTATCTTGGAAATCTGTAATTATTAAACCACAAATTTGGGAAATTTTTAATAATCATCAAAAAATCACTCATATATTTAATGATTGATTCGATCGATTCCTGTCCTTTTTTCAATTCTTTATCGATGCAAAAAAGTAATTAAAATTAAATTTACTTACATCTTACCATAAAAGTAACATGTCTGAGAAATAAAACATATATTTAAGAAATCAAAAAATTATTACATCAATTCTAGAAGTACAAACAAACTGATTATTAGCTTTTCTCAATAATTTAAGTTGTTATTATTTACAGACTGTACATTTATGAAAATAAGTAAGTCATGTCTATAACAGACTGATAGGTTATAGTTCGGTACTGCAGGCGTATCATTTCTCGCCTCTAGAGTTAGATGGAGAATGGTGTATTACACTCACAGATTTAAAAATATATATAATGCCATACCGAATAGCTACGAAGATAACTGCAAGATCTGTTTCCTGAAATTGATGGGACCACTTAAAGAGGTACAGTTGTGTGTTGGTTCTTACGAAATTGACGACATTGCAAATTACACCAAGGAAAAGTTACTATTAGATGTAGACTTTCAACTGCATGGAAATCCAAACACCCAAAAAAGCATTCTAACATGCCGTGAATACACAGACTTTACGAAACCTGAGAACATAGGTACGATGCTAGGATTCTAACCCAAGATGTACTCTGTAGGAATAACGTACAAATCCAAGCGCGCAGTAAATCTATTCCCCGTGAATGTCTTACGAATGAACTGCAAGTTAGCAAGTATATCTTATCTCAACAGACGACTAAACAACATGCTGCAAGAGTTTTCGCCAATGAATCCGCCAGGATATAAACTGGTTGAAGCGCCGCAAAGAATTATTTACCTTCCAGTCGTCGTGAAGTGCGCCCACGAAGTCGTCAGAATCGTTAACCAGCGAGGACGCGTGGTTAATATTCGAAACGACGAAATTACACTTCGTCTACACTTGGATTATGAAAATACAATTTGTGACGACCAGCAGTTATAAAAGAAATCTAGCAGACGTGCAAAATACCAGTTCTCTACCAGACATAGGTGCATTTACACCTGACAGAATAAAGTTTCTTCTCAGTTTAGGACAAGTGCCAAATAGTTACGGAAGACGAAATTCTCAATGTGGAAGACCCGGTAATTTTTTATGACAGAATTACGAAAATGTAAATGCACGAGTACCAGCCTTATCTAGCTCGGACCATTATGTGCTACCATATGAAGAACGCATCACTGTACAGCATCAAGATATCTGTACTTTACCTACGCTGTCGTTTCTACGTATAAGACGCATGCTGACAAAGGCAGATGGTACACATCCGACAACAGAGACAATCTCATCCAAAGGCATTCTTCACATAATCGAGGGCATTACATACGTACTCAATGTGATCGAGGTAACCAGACAAGATATGTGGGCATAACATCCGCAATTAAAAATTTCCTTTCGCTCTTAACTGTCTGCTGCTCGAGGATGAATATAAGGTTCCTGTTTATGCCAAGGGAAAGTTCGAAGTTTGTGTTCCTCTGACCATGCTTCTCGGATTCGCTGAAGACTAAAAGCATATAATCATTAGTTCGAAACAAGATTTCGTACTGCTTCTAGCCAACACATTCATTAATGCAATTGCCACTGGTGCAGGAAATCCAAAGGATGTCTCGCTAACACTACAGTCTAAGTGGATGCTGCCTCACATCTAAGTGAGCACGATCGAACGTATCAAGATGCCAAAGAATGTAGAAAAATGCAAGGACATTGACGTACCATTCCGATCCAAGAGCCTGGAAATGTATCCTAGCTTGCCTCAAAGTCAACGTCTCAACTGGATAGTAAAGACCAGCTTCGCTACGGAAAAACCAAGATACGCCATCGTGAGTTTCGGACTGGAAGACAGCTCAATGCAGGAGTGAGCCGCTGTTTGTTCGATAAATATCAAATACGTAATGTAATTTTTTTTTTTTTTTTAACAGCGAAAGCTATTCGTATGTTGACAACTAACATTTTATTTTTTAATGAAAGACTTCTTCTCGCATGGAGTACGTAATAAATAATGATTTGAATCAACCCCAATGTTTCACGTGTCTGGCCATGCTCGCCCCGTGGAACACATACATATTGTCCACATCCGGTCTGGGAAGAAGTCACAGACTCGACGGCCTTCGACGGCTGCTGCGGCCGTCCAAGAGTTGCTTTCGAATCGCAACACCTGGCGCGCAGAGGTCGTCGGATAAGCAGGGACCGGAAAAAAACCGCGCGTTCATTTCGCGTGTTATCTCCAAGCAGCTTCCGCTATCGGCACACGGTTGATGGAGAAATCTCTTGGCCAGTGAGAGACCCTCGACCAATACAGCACCTAATCGCAGGTTTCCCATCAGCTGAGGAAGTGTCTCTCCTGTCACCGGTCAATGAACAGGTGACATTTACCCGAATACTGTGGAGTTTATCCTCGAGGACATTAGAACCGTGGATTTTCACGCTCCCCACCGATGAACAATCTCTCTCACTCTCACACACACACTCTCTCTCTCTTTCTCTCAGAGATGGCTGCAAGAAGGAGTGCCAAAACGTAGCGTTTTTTTTTTTTTTTTTTTTTTCATTTCTCGGTATGCAGCATTTGGTAGGAGTCATTTCGTGAATGGAACGTAAGTCGCATGGAAACTGAAATGTGTAACAACGGTGCTGCCATATGTGGAGGATGGCACGAACCGAAGTTCACAAAGACAAAGGAAAACTTTAAAATGTTTTTTTGTTTAATGAATTTTAACAAGATAGACAGATTTTTTTAAATAAAATTCCTTGTCAAAAATCAGATCGAAAGTCTTCATCGCTTTTATAGGAGCCGTTGCTTTATATAGTTTAAAATTTAGGGCTGCTAATCAAATGATCCAGTAGTCAATGTAGCTGCTCCGGCAGCGAATTCTAGCGGCGTGAGCGGATACTACGAGTGATTCGCGTCCATAAATGTAGTTTGAAAACACAATTTTCGTATATTTATCACGCTCGGCATTATTTTAAAGTATTCTAAGTTAAATTTAATGCCCGAATATGTATCATAATTGTATTTGCAACATGAAAACAATGTGAATTGGCTCGTTCCCCGGGTTGGATGTTAAACATCACTGGCGACTTCTGAAAGACTCGCTGACCATTTTTTTTTAAATCCCTATCCATGACAATTTCCGTTGCGAATGTTTCAGCCAGTTCGACGAACAATGACCTCGATGGGTTAAATGTTCGGAAGAGGCGGGGTGTGTTCAGGGGAGTCCAGACCAGTCGTGGGCTGATAAGGGGAAGGAGGGGGGCGTTATTGAGCACACGCCGTAAAGGCTGGCGAACGACTGTGCTAAATTGAATTTCCAACCCCCTCAGAAAACCCCTTCGCGCATGTGCAGCGGAGTTCCCGCTGCACCTGGGGGCTGCCAGACAGACGTCGGTAAAGTGTGGAGGTGGGGTGGGGGGAGGTGTAAAAGGGAGGGCTTGTTTTATTAACGCTGTAAATTCTGCAGTGTTACGGCCCGTGCCCCCGTCGTCTGGGCCCCGTTGTTCTGAAAACGCGGGGGGCATTACCGACGAACCACCGTTTTGCTATAACCCCCCCCCCCCCCTTTTTCCTTTTTTGTGTCCCAGCCATAGCGTGGAATAATATGGACCCGACGTTACTACAATTTCAGGCACACGTTCGACCAGCGTTTACAACGCTGTAACCCAGACGAATTAAAATTTAAATGAAACGTAATGCTCGCACTACACAATTTTGTCGAATACGTACTTTTTACGATTCTGCGAAAAAAAAAAATATTATTTGCAGGTAAACGGCCAGTAAAATTCTGACACAGTCTTTAAATTTCAAAACCATATTTTAAGTGCTTGTTACTCTCGAAATACATCCACACGCCGTCCTCTTTTTTACGGCTAAAACAAAATACTCAAAAAATTCCTTTTGGAGCAGCCTGCAGGTGCAGGTAGATTTCTAGGTTCAAATTTATTTTTGAACATTCTGGATAAAAATTGAAACAATCTGAAATAAATTAATTTACAAAGTATTCTTTATTTTCTCCCTTATTTCAAAACCAAAAATATCTATCAAACATTTTCCCATGCAGCAAAACTGTTTCAATTTTTTTTTTCTTTTCAATGTATAACAGCATTTTTATAGAGTTTCTAGAATATTCCCGATAAAAATTATATCGCCATGAGATTGAAATTAGCCCAGCACAGGTTAGGTTTTTTACTATGGCGCTATTGAAAAATCCGATAAAGATAACACAAGCTAAGCACTAAACAAATACACTCTTCCCCTTGCACTGAGGGCTGCGGTTACTTTGGGCAGACGTGTCCTCAGACCCAGCAGCCAGGAAGCAGTTATTAACTCTGACAGTCCGACCACGGAGAGCCCACGATGTACACCATTGGTTCTGAGAACATGCACCATGATGCACTAAAAGATGAGCCCTAACAGATTTCCGGGCGCATTTTTTTTTTTTGCGAAAAGGTTTCAAGGTCTAGCTGAGAGTTAAAACACTGTTGCATCACTTGTCGTTTCGTGATTGGGTTGAGTTTCTTTCGAAGTGCATGCCTACTGCCAGCACGCCAATCACAACAAATTCAGTGCGGAAGCAAACGCGTCCTGAGCAGGGTGTCCACAAGGAAAAAAATATTTCGTACCAACTTAGGCGAGAAAAAAAGTACTATATCTGAAAAAAAAAGTACTAAATAATAATTTGTTATGGTTTTAACAATTTTGGAAGTTATTATGACATTGCAATGCTCGAACTTAAATATCACACCACACACACACATACATTCCTTAGTTTTTAAAAATAATTACGCTTACTAATAAAACATATTGGAGTTACTGTAATGTTATTATATTAAAGAAAAAAACACTATATCTGAGCGTAAATGAACTAGACCACTAAAAAAATTATAAAAGTACTAGATCTAGTAGGAAAGTACTAACTGTGGGCACCCTGGTCCTGAGTGGCCCTGTCAGATAAGGGAAAGGCTTCTCCTGCAGATAGCTGCTTACAGGGCCGTAGCCAGGATCTTGTGATGGAGGAGGTCCAGTATAGCCATTAAAGTAGTCTTTATGAGTAAGATTTCTTTTCCATTGAGTTTTAAAAGAAGATTGCCACACAAACATCTCAGGAAACATTATACTTTTAAAAGTCCAACGCTTGGACCAGAAATCTAAGTGACGATTTTGCTTGAGGCGTTGAGACTGTTCACTGGCTGGTGAATGGAGATACTGGAGTTTGAAGTTTTCGTTGAAAGACGTCATAAATACATATATAATAACGTATTTAATACATGAAGCACACATGCCAAGTTTGTATGAAAGACACGCTTACAACTAACGCGTGTGAAAATCGGCATTACGTACAGAATTCTTGTGAACAATTACTGCCGCTGCTGGGTATTGGGCATGTTGCGTTGGATGTGGGTGGAAATGCATTTATTGTAGCCGACTATAATGATTACAATAATCCTTACAAATAAAGCTCTCTGTAACATTATGTAACTAAGTTGCTGGAATTTTCTTATTCTCTTTCACTAGAATTTTTTTAAATTTAAATCATTGAAGGGCCCTCCTCCCCGGCTACATCCCTGCCACCAATTACAGGGAAGAAACCCCTGAGGTGGGCATACCATGTTGCAGTCTAATGGTGGTTAGATATTTTCGCGAAAAATTCCTCCCCTTAATCTTTAGGTATCCCAGAGAAATCTCTGTAAAAATTAAAAAACTTAAAAACTTAAAAATTAATGTAGTTACTCTGTTATATCATTCATTCATGACGGAATACCGCTCTTTTGGTTAACACATTATTAGTGTGTGTTATTTGAACGACTCTACAGTATTCTTTCGAACTTTGATTTAGCTCAGTAAAACGTTGTAGTCGCCCTATTCTGGTTGTAAATTAGCCTCAATAAACTTAGGGTGTGTTTCATCGAATTTCTATAGCATTATTGTTTTCTGTAATATTTGACTTTATCGTTATATCTAGGGGCAGCTACAAAACGCATATCAAAAGAACGCATTTTTCTTAAAAAATTAAGATCATTGAACGGGTTTACTTGCAGCTAGCACGTCGGTCATTTTTACCACGCCGTGTTGTCTTCTTCGTTTTGCCAAGATTCAACGCGCGCAGAACGCGATAAAAATTAATGAAGATTCATTTTACTGCATTTAAGAATAAAAACAATGTCATAGGCCTACTTGATGTCTTAAAAATAAGTAAATTACAATAGCTCGAAATTTTTTTTAATTTTCCAAGGTTAAATTTAGCGTTGAGCTATTAAAAAAAAACTGGCTCAGTGATCCTAATGGGCTTAAATGGGGGTGGGGGAATCCTATAGATTTTCTCCTAATGGGGCATGTATTTTCGCAAGAAAACATTTGCGCCCATTATAGTGCAATAAGACATGACCACTCCAGCTGTTTCTGCCTTGTAACTGGCGGCCGACTGCAAGATAAGTTATTTGCCTTATTTACCAGCCCACTTAGCATGAGTTTCCTTCCGCAATGAATTACTGTGATTGGTGTGCTGTACTATGAATGCTGCAGTGTTTTAACTCTCGGGTGGTCTCGAAGAATATTATAACATATTTCTCGGAATTACGATTGTTTGTGGGATCGAGAGGAGGAATTTGGGGTTGGCGGTACTGACCTTGGCAGCCGGCGGCCTGGCGCTACGAGGTGGGGGTGGAGGCGCCCAGCGCCCGGGGGCGGGGCGGCGACTCCGGGGACGGCGGCACGACGACCGGCAGCGCCGCCGAGTGCACGGCGGCGGGCGGCGTGAACAGGAAGCTGGGCGGCGGCGTGGGGTAGATGGGGCCGCTGGCCGCTGCCCCCGACAGGTAGGTGGGCGGCGAGGAGTAGCAGCCGCCGTACGGGGTATTCGCCGCGGCCGCCGCCGCCGCCGCCGCCTGGTACTGCATGACGCGCGCCGCCTCCCGCCTTCTGATGGAGATCACCTCCTCGTTGGCTGTTCGGGGGACATGGCGACACAAAAGCTCGGGTCACGACTTTCCCTCCTCCCTCGCCTTCAATCTCTCTCCAGCTTTCAACAACTAACTCCCTGACACTTCTTAAGCTCCCAACTAGAGACCGGAAAAAATTTGCGCTTTCAATTACCTCTAGGCCAGTTGCACTCGGGCAAATTACACTTGCTCATTAGTAGGGACCGGAAAAATTCGCGAATTCATTACGCGATACGCTAAAATACAAATAGTTATACCTCAGTGCTGCTTTTGCTATTGGCTCAAAACTCACCTGGATGACTCTGGGCCAATGAGAAACACCCAACCAAAGCTTTATTGAATCACAGGCTGCTACGATGGGACGTCTCACAAGACAGCAGCCAATGAGTGGGTGGCAATTTTGACCGAGTGTACGTAGAACTATGGAGTTCATCCTACAGGTCAGTGAACCCGCGAATTTTTCCGGTCTCTACACATTAGCTGCTGGCTCGTGACACCTCTTAAGTGGGATGCTCGTGATTAGATACGTCTTTTGCTGAAGGTTTTTCGTTGGTCCAGAGTCCTTCAGATAAACACTGAAGCAGCGAAAAGGCAAACGTATTTGGATTCCAGTCCATCACGAAATGAATCCGCGAATTTTTCAAGTCTCTATTGAAAACATTTAAACTCTTTGTACAATATTATCTTCCACACTGAAATAAAGGTTTGATTATCTCATCAGTATATTTGTTGTATACGTGTTGAGTCAAACATTTGTTTTGTTGTAGTCAATTTGTTAGAGGAACAATTTTTTTTTTTGTTATTCATTAAATTTGGTATGGCCAACCAATATTTTTTTGTTGTATCAAGTTGATTTTTTTTGTCGCAATATACAAACAAACCTTATTCTCTGTGCAGTCCAAAATAATGAGTTACTATCTATGCAATACGTGTCATAATTAGAGCCACGATTAGTCAGTGGATTCGTATGGTAGCAAAGTAGACTTGAAACACATATACATCTGCTTCACTTTGATGATCGGACTGCAGAGCTCGTGACACGCCTTTGGTGACCTTGAGATAGTTAAAAAAAATAAAAAAATAATCGCGTCCAACCCGCACAAGTATGCGACATCGTCATCAACCAATTAGCATCCTGTAAAGGCTTAATTGTGTAGACGCATATCGAGTGAAATGAATCTGCGGAATAATCAAGGCTCTATTCATAACACACTCTGAACATGAAACTGCCAAAATTCGACGTATTTCCATGGTTTATCGTAAAAAAAAAAATATATTGTCACAAGACCAAGCTATGTAGGCAGCACATAACATCTGTATTAAAAATATAGCTATAGAAATAAAATGACAGGAAAGTGCACCAAATTTTAGTAGCCACCACCATGATACACACTTGGCTCTGTGGAGATTATCGAGTGGTATCATGGAATAGTAGCTCGTGAAGGGTTTATACCGACGGCAGCAACATATGTCCAAAAGCCGTGCATATGTGAATCTGCAAGAATTTGGCTTTGTTTTAAAAAGCATAAATATACATATATAATAATTGCTTTAGAAGATGCAGGAGCAACCTAATTCATACAAGCCAAGAATTTTTGATCAAGAAAAATGTAGGGACACTTGTAATTGTCTTTAATCATCACTATTTAAATTAAATTGGCTGTTATTGACTAAAAGAGTATACCTACTTTTTCTGTGATGATAGTTGTTATTTATTTCATGCCCAGCTTCTTAATTACTTTAGTTGGATTTTTTCTTAAACTCGAGAATCTAGAAATATTTTTTTAACTCTTAGTTATATTTGTATACTTTCCTTGACATAAATATACTGATACACTCTGGTCATAAAAAATAAACAACGCATCATTACACATCAATTATGTCTCGATATGTATACAGCAACCAAAATTTGCAGTGCGTCATCTGCCCAGATGTAACGCAGAATTTACCGCAGTACAAAAAGTAGGATCAAAGCAGTTAACTTTAATAAAAATAAGTCACTTTCAGCAAATAAAAAATTCCTGAATTCTGTAAAGTTGTGAATATGTTACTTTATGTCTTTGTGATGGGGTAAGTCACTGGGTAAAAAAAAATTGCGAGCTTCCACAGTAACATATTTACATAATCATTAAAACTTAATTTTTCATTTAATGTCGCAAATTCACTAATTGACTGTGTAGGCCATAACTCATTATTCTGCACAGAATTAGGAAAATCCAGTGGGTACGAAAATACATTAAATTTCATTAATATAAATTAACAGATAAAAGTAATGTTAAAAAATTTTTTTTTTTAAGAATTACAGGAAGTGAGTTGTGTTTAACTCGACACTAGTCATGATACTAATTCGGCTCAGTATAAAAAATTAATAGATAAATTAATTACGTTACATATTTTTTAATTACGCCTGAAAGTTGCAAGGTTACAAAAATTTTAGCTAAGATTTAGTAATATGTGACTTCGTTTCTGAATTTTTAACGTGCAATAAATGTTGTTTGTCATGACGAAAGCTGTTTGTCGGAATCAGCACGAAAAACGACACGACTGACGCTCGTCAAACATAAAGCTATAGCAGTCGGGCGACTCGACGACTGACGAGTGAGCACTGGTCCAGGCGAGAGTTGTCTAGTGCTCAGCGTCCAGTGGTCGAGGTGCCTATCGTCGCAAGTGAACCAAAAACACACACATTCACACACAGGTTGTCCCATAACTCAAGTTCCGAGCCGAGAGCAGTTAGTTGACAGGCCAGCTAATCACGATTTACGAATATAAAAAAATAATAATAATCTAAATTAAAAATAAAGTTTCGTAGTTTTCAGTTATAGGAGATTAGATTCTGTGATCAATTTTTTTTTTGCTACGAGATTATAAATTAACTCTTACTGTTGATAAAAAAAACTCAAAATAAAAACATGCCATGCTTATAAGGAAAAAAAAATTCTTTGCGCGACTTACGCGGCAACCGTTTTAAATCGGGTGATTTTGACTATTCACACTTTAAAAAAATAAGTTTGCTAACTTAGCAAGCTATTTACTTTAATTAGAAACATTTTCAAATTACTTTCAAGTTAGCAAACTATTTTTTTTATACGATTAAAACTTTTTTTTGCCGCATAAGTGTTACAAATATTTTTACCTGTTAAAATTAGGTGTAGCATGTTTGATTTTCTTTTGAATAGTTATCAATAGTAGGTTATTTATGATTTCAATGCAAAAAAAAAAATTGTTTCAGGGTAGGGAATTGAAAAAAAAATTGAAGGAAAAAAACTGCGCATAACTCAAAAACTATGACCATTTTTGAATGCCGTTGAGTTATGGGACATCCGATATGTATATTCTGTTTCATGTAACTTGTCTTCTGCCGCTGTGTTTGTGGAACACTGAATGGCTTATTTTCCCAGTGTTTTCACAAACAAACATCACGCCCCGCTCCGAAAGTGACAATCGGGAAAATGGCGTGACGCTGACACTGCAGTACTTTTCGAGAAGTGTCGAATATTTGAGACAAGTCACACGGATCGCGCTACCAACTGCTGGGAAAAGAAGCGAGGGATGACAATGCCCGTTCCGCCGTTTCGCAAGACCGCGCATGCGCGCACTGGAGAGGCGACTCAAGGATAACCACCTACCTACCTCCCTCCTCGTCGTCCTCGTTCCTTACCCTTCTCCCACAAGAGACACTTCCGTCACAGTGCGTTCGCGCCGGTGTGAACACTTTTGAAATTAGCATTCGAAAATAATGTACTTATATGAGACAAACAGTTAGAAAGCCTACAGTTTTCGCCTGTGCTGTGCTGTGCTGTTGTTCATCGCTGGGTTTGCCTGTACGTCGCTTAGTCGTCCAGATTATCTGTTTTGTTATCACAGTTGGGTACGTCCGTCTGTCGCTGTTTTTGTCCAAGATTTTTTTTTCGTCTGTATTGTCTCGTTTTTGTCAGTCAACCCACTGTTTTGGCTGCGTTGTGATATTTTTTTTCTAATTCCTTCCAAAGAATTCTCTCTGTGCTGCCCATTTTTCCAACATTTGACATCGGCCGATTTCGGCTGGTTTTCTATGTGTCTGTGTAGGTATTCATTCTTTGTTGTTCATTCTCGTGGTTTCTCCTGCGTCATACAGTTAAAAAAACCAGCAACGGTGTTATGTCCGAGAAAATATTTTAAATCAAGCTTTCCCGTTGCAAGAAGAATCATTCAAAAGAATGTACCTGCTTGAGGTGTATATTCCTGCCAAGTGTTTAAACTAATGGACCCTGCTAGTTCCAACTCGGACAAACTGAGGGAATAAAAAACAAGTCAGTATGCACCTGTGAAACTCGGGAGTAATTTCAAAAGTGTTCACTCAGCCGCGAGCCGACTAGGTCTACCTCACCTTACGCCTAGACGTGTTGAGTATATACTCACCGCTGAGCTGAAGACCTCTGCTGCGGGCGGGCATTTGACACCTCCTCCCCCGCTGCTGGTCTCCTGGTACATAATGCATGGGGACACACGAGAGCGCAAGACGGGACACGTTGCTCGTAAAATGTCGTTTATTTATTTGTTGGTTTGTTTTGTTGTGATCACGAACAACTAGTAACTAACAAGCTAACTTCACCTCTATCTATAACGTCAGGTTATTATTGAAGTCGAGGGGATGGCATAACGAAAGGTTAGAGGAGCTCGAGAGCGGGAGGCTCGATGTCATGTGTTCATTACAGCATATTAACTAACACTTGATTACTCGTAAACCAGTTGCTCATTCGCATATTTTCTAATTATCATACTTGCATCTATCTCACTCGCATACTTACTTTCGCACATTCCTATACACTCTCCTACCTCTATCTATATCATGAAGTTTCATTTCTAGCATGCGTGCAGCCAGTCAACTCAAGTCACTGTATTTTTTTGTTTTGTTTTTAATTGTTACGGATGTTTGTTTCCCCTTGGGTAAGCATTGCCTATTAGCTACTTTCCATTTTGAATTTTTGCGCCAGGTACATATCCAACAGTTTCTGCTAATTGCAGGAACTTTAAAAATTCTAGTGTTCAACACAAGCATGCTCATCTTTTTATAGATATTATAGACATCCTGTTGTTTTAGAATTTTTTTAAAAAATTATTTTCGTAGTTCACGACAAAAGCTTGCACTTAAATTGTCAAAAAAAAAAAAATTTTCCCTCACAAAATTGAAGGCATCCGGAAAAATTCCTCTTTGCTTTTGTCACTACCTGTTCTTATCACTCTTGTTTGATTCCTTACCCCTTGTAACACACACTGCCGCGACATAAGTTTGCGAACTCCTCCCAAAAGAAAATTTTTATCGACATTACAAGACATTGCGCTGTGAAGAGCAAAGCGTGACTGTTGTCACGACAGACTGTACCTACATTCACACTAGGCCCGGGGCGAGCATGCTGGGGACCTGCGCCACACACACTTGATATGCTCGGTTAGGGGCCCGGCTCGGAGGGAACTGCCATCCGACGGTGATTCGAGCATGCTCGGTCGGACAGAGGCCGGACTAGCCCCGCGCACTAGCGGATATGTTCCCTGAGCCAAGTCGGCGAGCATGTCCGCTAGTACATGGGGCGCTATTTAATAAGTAACTGATTCTTGGCTTATGGGTTGAGTTCAAGTCCTAAGTAGAAATTACGTGGCCCATGTGTTCAGCATGCCTCATTCCCCGTCTTTAAAATGAAGTCTAAATGCTTTGCTAACTCGCCATTCTTTTATATTTGAACTTTATCTTATATGTGTATCTCTATAGCTCTAAATAAAATAAAGCAGTCGACCACTTCTAAAATTAAAACATTAAAATAATTTCAAATAAACCCACATTTTCCTCCCGACGTAGTATATTTCAAAGTATTTTTTTTTTTGAATCAGTCGTTCAATTTCTGTAATTTCGTTAATTTAATATATTAATTGATCAAAGAAAATTAATTTTCAAAATAAATCAACGCATATTAAAATTAAATTCTATAAAGGGTTTTAAAAGGTATGCTTTTCGCAAGTAATTGTTATTACTGATTCACTTGACGAGTAATAAGTATGCACACGTAATCATACTTACAGTGGCATATGTTTACCTACACTTGAACTCAACAATGATAGACGCCACTGAACAGAAAAAAAGTATCACTTGCAGTGTCTCGAGTTGTTGTGACATAAATGTCGTCACTTGCACAATACGTTTGCACTTGTCACGACTTAACGCTTAATTAACATGTTTCGCAAACGTAATCTCGAGGTCACACTATGAACAGGTTGTCAAGCGAGCTGCAATTATGAAACTTATTTCTTGTTTCCAGCAAACTATCATTTCTCGCAGCACTTAAAGTGCATATCTAAAAACTTGGTACTTTTTCTTTTTTCACAACATCAAAAAATTATACTTAAAAAACTGGCTATTCACTGGCTCAGAGTCCTTCTAATTAACTGTTTGCCAATCACAGAATCAGCCTAAAATTTTACGCATTTGGATTCTACCCTATCGAGAAATGACACCGCGAATTTATCATGACTCTACTTATCCTATACCCTACCTAAAATTTGGTAATCATCCAGATTATCACACTAAGATATGAACGGATCCTGTATAAAAATGAACGTATCTTGTATAAACAATTTAATTTTCGAAATTAAACCTCAGTGCCCCATAAATATTTTCCCCGTTTGTATAAATTAAATATATTTTATCCTGCAGGCACATGCCTAGACCGAGCCATGAAGTGGGATTTTTTGACGAGGAAACGTCTGCTAGAAGTGGGGCGTCGAGATTTCAATTTAGATTATTCGGTTGGAGAGTTTGCAAATAACGATAGAAGATTACCAGTTTCAAATAAAAAATTACAAGTTATTTAATAATAGGTGTCCTTTTCAACTAAAAAGAAGAAAAACCACAGTGAAACCACACGTAGAAGTTATAAACTCCCATTCGATGCCTTAAGGTTAAGACTTTTTTTTTCTCTCGTTACAACTCAGCTTTACTTTCACCGATATCATCGGTATTAAGGTAACATACTACATCAATTTTCTTTCTATAATGAGGTGCTTGCTGGTTGCCGGAAACATCTTTTTTTTTTTTCAACCACGAAGTGCATCAATGATGATGACATGACTTATTTCCGAGGCAGTGACAAAAAAGGTAGATAGATTAAATTATCGGACTACAAGATTGCAGAGCATAAAGCCACCGCAAGTCATATTTTACCACAAATTTAAAAAAAAAAAAAATTTTTTTATAACACCAGAAAAAAAAAACACCGTTCGCGTCGCTCCAGTGTTCAAACCGCACTCAGGGTCGTATCTCGAGTAAAGGGGTTACTCGACTTGGAATGAGAATAATTCGTACATCGCGTTAGGCTAGCAAAATTCTTTCTCGCATACCGGAGAACTCTGATTCTAATCACTTCCGGACATCTTTGCTATCGGTTTCCTGCGATTTACCGAGAAGAAAAAAATCCAGGAAAATGTTAGTATGATTCATTACAATGAAACCATGGCACACTTCTTTGTCCGATCTCCCTGCGCAGAGAAAAAAAATATATATTTTTGATACAAACAAATAATTATTTTAAATAGCGAAATATTTTTTTTATTCTGCTGTAAAAATATATTTTGTCGGTTAACCAAAGTTTTACGTTTAACAAAAGAAAACATACAGTTGAGTTGACGACACCTATTTGTTTGGCCAACAAAATCTTACCTTCTACAAAATATTGGTTCTTGTTTCGTCATAAACAAACAAACATACAGTTCAGGCAAACAAACCTTTCTCTCGGTAGTCTCAGTGTGTTGGCCATCTCATGATTTCGCTTTTGACCAGACGTAAGTACCACCCACCTTTCTCCCACTAAAAACAAAATAAAACTTGACTCAAATTAGTGAGAAGGTTTTCGTAAACTTACTGAAAAGTGCCGGTAGAATATCCTCCAATTTTCCTTTTCGCTATTTATTTTGCTTGATTTATTGTATTTTTGTGATTTTGGAATCAATACGGTAATAAATGTTTATTAATAAAAATAATTGAATACATAGATAGATATATAAATATACTAAATTTTAAACATTTTAGGTAAAATTAAAGCTCAAGTCATTGTTATTTTTTAAACTTAAAATAATCAAATATGAATTTTTAGTAAAGGTTATCTTAAAATAATATTTGCAGTTTTTTTAAATATCAGTTATTTATGGCGATTGTACTTTTAATGTTTTCGGTAGTGTTTAGTAAAAAGAATAAACAACATATTTACGACTGCTGTTAGTAACATCATATCCCTTTCAAAAAAGCAATAGATGCTGTTACCTTCTTTCGACATGAGGTTTATAGAAACCATGCTGTGATCCATTTTTTTTATAAACTGTAGCCTGATCTTTTATGGGTTTATATTCCAGTCAACTGAAAACCATCCGCAAAATTGCTCGTTTTTGTCATAAAAATCTATTTAAAATAGCTGTAAAAAATTAAAATATGGTTAGAAGAATACTATTTTCTATTTGTGTGGATAAAAAATTGTACCATATTCATTATGGTGTCAAGATATTAAAAAAATAAACCTGTGTTTTTGACGCTTACATTGGACTAAGAACACCCTCATCTGAAAGTGTGAATTACAGGAAAATATTTATTCAACGTTTGTTACATTATGTAAGCATACACATTTTAAAGGCACTATTTCCTGAAGTGTATTTCTTTCATAAACTATCTCAGGGCAAAACATTTATTCTTACAATAAACATATATCTATAAAAAGGCCTAAGTGTCCGATTGTCTAAGACGGGACGCGTATCGAAGACACCAAAGTTATAAAAAAAAATTACGCTGACTACTGTATCGCTAAGTATGTACATACATTATTGTCACAAGTACTATGTTAATTACTGTAGGCGGGACTTTCTTAAGTGTTGTCATAAACCCCGCCATTTGCTGCCAGCAGCTTTCAGAAGAAAACGTTTCATTCGAAAACCATTCTTGATCCACACGAGATGTCTTATCACACGTTGGAGAAAACTGTTCACGTCTGCGTATGCCAGTGTCCAAGTTGGTTTTTACAGTCAACTTACGACTGTTTATTTTAACAGTGAGAATGACTGGAACGTGTTTTTCGCGATCGTTTATTGGCACGCGAAATGTCGCACGTAATTTTCAAGGTAGCAGGAGAACATTTGGCGCACCTTCAGGTTTATTACCACGCCGTAAAATCGATTAGATCGCCACTCAGTTTCTTGCAGAGGCGTGTCGACAACGAAATAATAATAATAAGAAAGTAAGGGGAAAACTTTACAACTTGAAATACAATTATTGAGACTTTACTTAAATCCACGTGTCAGCATTGACATTTATTGTTTTTAGAAATCAACCTTGAGGTGCATTCTTCGTTCAAAATTCATATTCAATAGGTTTTTATTAATCACAAATTTTTCACTTTACAGATTTGGTATTTACAACGAGACACTCCAGCACTCGGTGCTATTTTGCCTAATCTAATTGACATGTATATACAGTTCCTATTAGAGTCATTTAAAAACATAATTTGGATAAAAAGAAAATTTTTAAAAACTTTTCGTATTGTTGTTTGGAGCATTTTTTGGCTCAATGTCTTGGTTTTGATGTTCAAAATTCAGTAAATTTACTGTAATTTCTAACAGTGAGGGAAACAATGGTATTAACGTTGCTTAACACCTACCAGAATTCACGTCTCGTCTTCCACGGCTTCATTAGAGATACCTACTGGAGATGGTTTCAGCCAATGTCGCAGTCCGTAGGAAAATCCTGAAGAAAATTACTCTTTTTTGGGTTTGGGGGGGAGGTGTGGGGGCACGAGACCCGAGAGATCTGCACGCGGGTTTTTACTGACACAAGTCATCTCTGGATAGGGTGTATGCATGTTGTGTACTGCCCATATTTTGGCCTATATGCATTCAATTAAGCAGAAAACTTTAAAATATACAGACTTTTTCCATAAAACATAGTTTTAACGTTTCCGTTTATCGACTCCGTTTCAGAGTCACGTTTTGCAAGCGCAAGCGTATCCCCTCAGTGAGGGGCTTCTTAAACCCAGGGTTGGGGGGGGGGGGGGCGGAACCCCTGCCAACCCTGGTATCCAAGCCCATGGGCCAATCAGCCAAGTCCTGTAGAAAGAATGACTTCTTTGCCATCCCAGTATTTGCCTGGAGTGGTTTAGGTAAACAATTGAACATCGAAATCGCAATCACCAGACCGAGATACGAATCCTGGTCCTCTGGAATGCGCGAGTCCGTTGCCACGTCATTACACCACACCGCTCCGTTTGTGCGAAACTGGAACGACTGTTCAAACCAGTGAAGCACAGCTGCTGTGGGTGAAAGAATACAAGGCAATCAACGGCTTACCTGGGCTCACATTCAGTGTGCAGAGCTTCAGAAGAAGAAAAAAAACACGCGATTTGAAAACTGCCCAAGAAATCCGAGTGGCGTCTGTTTACGAAAAACATTCCTAATGAATGCGCTGAGGGCGGACGAGTGGTTCTGTTCCCGTGTTTCGTTTTAAAACTGTAATTTTGGAAGAGTGAAAATGGCGAAATCACAGTTTTTTTAAAGACGTTTTTTCTAGACGTTAAACGCTCGGTACAGATTTTTAACAGCACTACCTTTATGTTCGTGCTATGTTTACCACTCCAAACTCTTAGTTGCCCTATGCACGACGAGAAGGCTGCGCGCCAGTTCACAGCCCTGCTCATAGAGGCGATACCACGCTAGAAGCACCAGCGAGCGTCGCGCTTATCATCCCGCGTCACTAACACAGTTACGCCCAGCGAGCGTCGCACTTACCATCCCACCTTACTGATTAGGCGGGCACCTTGACTACACTCTAAGTCTGAGCATGTGAAAAAAAAAGGGGGGGGGGGGGAAGAGTGGCAATCCCCATAAAAAAGAGTAAAAGATCTCTTGGACAAATAATAAAAAAATCTTATTAGGAAACGACTTTTAAATAAATCTCATCTGCACTAACCAGCGCTTAAAAATAGCGATGTACTAAATGCTCCGAAACACGTAGGCAACGGAAGTTATTGTCCTGTAAATCGTACATTTACCATATACCTGTAAATGTGGTACGTTCCCTACGGCATTTAATTCATTCCTAAGCAGTAAGTATATGGAGAGATACTACGAATTAATGGGAAATATCTTGGCACAATTAATCGATTAGTGAAATCCCCCTCGTTTCAAGAGTCCTCCAGCCAATGGCATAAGCGACATTAAGGCAAGAATATATATATATATATATAAATTTTAAATTGTCGCAAAACGAACGCTGTGTTTTTACAGTGTAAGAGGCTTGCCAGCTGCTGCTGCTGCGGCGAGGCAATGGATGCTAATTGGACGGCGCAAGAGGGAAGTGTGGAAGGGGGAGGGGAGGTCGAGGTGGAGAACAGCGACTCTGTTGCAGTGTGTGTGCAGCAGCTCTCCCTCCCTCCCTTCCTCCCTGGGGCGACCCGATATCCGCAACAGAAGTGGGCCGGGCTGGCCTTGGACTGACGGCTTAGTCGCCGAACGCCGCCATTTGCGGGGAGTTACTGTGACGCGTCTTGTTTTATTTTTATTTTTTTCTCCCCCCCCCTCCCCCGTCACTAAAGGCTCTGTCTCACACGCCATGTCGATACTTATTTATTTTGTTTTATTTTTTCTCATTACTACTAGTTAAGTGTTATTTCTATAAATTTAAACACCTAGTTTACATTGCTGTTTTCAGAAATATTTTTCACAGATATTTCTTAAAACCGTTATATAACATGTCCATAAAGAATGTAATAGTGTCAACTGTAAGCGTTGTAGAATTTTGGTTCAAATGTTGCAATAAAAGAGTAATTCAAACCAGTTTTAGATAAGTGCATGCGCTAGTACTGCTTTGCTGTTTTTTTCTCGCTTGCAGCGCCACCTACGCAAAATGGCCACTCCTGAGCGTTAAACGCGTTTTTTGTTCTGCATTTTCGCTAAGAGTGAACCTGTAAATTCTGTTCAACGTGCGTTTCGTTTGTACGAGAGTGGTCGAAGGTCGAAGGTCGAAGTCCCTGACCGTTGGATTGGTCGTAATGGTCGAGACGACAGAGCTCTTTTTCGCTGGCTTCCACGTTCACCTAAAATAACGACATGCGATATTTCCTTTGGGGCTTTATAAAAGATAGTGTCTACGTTCCGCCGCTACCTAATGATTTGCCAGAGTTGAGACACAGAATTGAAGAGGCTATTGCTTCCATTACTACGGGCGTGTTAACCAAATTGTGGGAAGAACTGGTCTTTAAGGTTGGATGTGTGCTGTATAACCAAAGGGCAACATATTGACCTTTTGTAAAATAAAAATATAAAAAATAAAAAAACTAGGTCAGTTTACTTTCAATTTGATGCATGATTTGTTCTAAATAGTCTAAATTAAACTGTTATAATATACCAATGAAACTGGGACATTTTTTTATGATCCCCCATTATACAACACTTAAGAAATGTCCGTGGAAAACATTTGTAACAGAACAACAAATGCAAACTAGGTATAGTGTTAAATTTTTAGAAATAGTCCTTAACTAATAGCAATAACGATAAAATGAAGAGAGAGAAAAAAACCACTCATGACATTTGGGACCGAGCATTAAAGAGTGTTATGTATATGTATAGTCCCATACCAAATGAGAACATCTCAATGACTTTTTCATACAATCATTTGAATATTATTGTATGTATGGTGACTTCTTTTTACGTAAAAAAAATTATTTTATTTAAAAATAATTTTTTTGTTACAGTCATGCTAAATAGTTTTCTAAGAAAAATTTTTGTTCACGCCAGTACTCACGTTATGAATGTCGTGGAGTCCCTTATAATCATTCCGTGCTATCTTTGAACAATTTCTTTACCGTAAGCGTAGGTCGATACGTAGATCCGCGATTATTCATTGGCTATCAAAATAGACTTGTATGTTCATACGCCCGCCACACACTGGTTAGTGCTCTCGACACGTCCTGAGCTGGTTAGAAACAAGGAGGAATAGTGGTTAACTATCCACGTGTAAACGGCGTAATTTTATCATCCACCAATGAGCACGCTGCTCTAAGAAGGGTGATTGGGGTGTAGAAAAGTCGAGTCTAGCCTGGAGTGAAATGAATCCGAGAAAATAATTGTGGCTCTAATTCCAGCATCGTGTTCGTTAAGGGGGATTATGCCCCGCCATCTTGGATTTTTTCTCCGTCTTTTTGTTATAATTATATTTTTTATTCATTAGTGCTAATTATTTTTGGCATGTCAAATCATAAATAATATCTCGTTGAGACCACATATTTACTAACAGGCTCTGGCCTGCTAGCGCCGCGAGGGAAACAACTTATTATTTCATGCGAGCGACTGCAACTAACATGATAACCACACTTCAAGCAGCCAAAGCTAAGTTCATTGCCATGTTGATCAAAAATAATATTTAAATTATAAGATGGCGAGGCATAATTCCCCTCTTTAAATGTGCCCCGTGCTTTAGGCAAGCGAGCAACTGTAAAACCCACTAACTTGTAAAAAAAAAAAAAAAAAAAAAAAAACAAGTCCAGGGTTACGCGACTACCGGAACTCGAACCGATAAGCGACGAGGACTTGGGAGCGGCCCTACAAAAAAAAAAAAAAGGCGACTTGCGAGGTTACCGCGGTCGTTGACACAGAGTGACCTTGCCAGAACGACCAAGAAGGTGCGACGACACGGAGTGAGTAGCGGGAGGGGGGGGGGGGGCAGCGCCTTTTTGCGAATGCAGGCGCGTGACGTCACCCAGCGGTTCCTCAGCTCGAACCTGACTGGCCCGTTGTTGGAGCTCCGGGCGTTGAACGCGAAAAAAAAAATTACAAACCGCCCAATATTAATGCAAAGTGTCTCAATATGAACAGTACTTAAAGGTGGTGTCTCACACGCCGTATTGATTTTTTTTTTTTAAATTTTCTCGTCACTACACAGGAAAAAATTATGTACTACTTTTACAAAAGATTACCTTGGAAACCAGTTGACAAGAAATAGTTTCTGATACTACAATGAAGGTACTGTAACTTTGTACAAAACATGGATAAGTATGGTTATTTTTTCATGCATAAATGAAATACGTTTTTTCGAGATAATACTGAGTATTTATTACGAAAATCGGCACGCAATTTCATATTTTATTGGTGTTTCATACAAGCAATTTTTTTAAAACCCATCTAAAAAAATTGAATATGCAATAATTTGACTTTATTTTGTTTTATTATGTCTATTAATGTGCGAAGTTAATACTGGAAAGCTATTCAGGAAACAGTTTTCAAATAACTTTAACTAATGAAGGTACTAGGACAACACAAAGCATAAATGCCCGGGTAATAATCCGAACCAGAATTACTGCAAATACTATTTTGCAGTGATAGAGTTGCTTTCATGCAAATGTACAAATTTATAAACATCTGTAATTTTACACGAGTATTTCTGTTCCATTTACAAACAAAATTGCATTGTACTGTTAGTTAGCGGTATTAAAAGCCATTTACCTTGCATATACTAATTTCGTTATTAGATTTCTTTAGTAAATTTTTTTTTTTTACATCGAGAAACTTTAAAAAGGTTTTTTTTTTTTTTTTGACGAACGTTACAGTACTTAACACATTAAAGTGGTCAAAGCTGTTCGCGTGGTCTGTGTGCATCGCATTGCTTGTAAGGTTTCCTATGAATTCTGTTAAGGGGCCCGCCTCATCAGAGGTGTATGTGTGTCAGCGAGGCGGGATGATAAGTGTGACGCTCGCTGGTGCTTCTAGCGCGGTGTCGCCTCTAAGAGCAATGCTCTGAACGGGCGCGCAGTCTTCCCGTCGTGCATAGGGCAACCGTGAGATTCGAGTGGTAAATGGCGGAGAAATGACGATAAAGTTGTAATGCAAGGCCCTTTAGTGCTTTCAAGAATCGGTACCGTGTTTTTCATGCCTAAATATTATTATGAAAACACGCGTTTTAGACATTTTCACTCTCCTAAAAATAACTGTTTAAAAACTAGATACGAAAACAGAACTACTCATCCACCCTCAAATAAATCTTAATTAATATCTTGAGTGGTGTTCAAATCGCGTTTTTTTGGTACCATATGTGGGCCCGGGTAGGCGGGGGCCTTAAAACTAGTCTTGTGATTTTTAGCCTAATCAGGTTAAAACTTAGCATTATAAATAAAAATCTTGAAACTCAACCGGTGCTACATGCTAAATCTTAAAATGGGGATATTTTTTCCTAACGTAACTTAAATTAGATGTATCTGAGAGGGGTCTAGGTAGGGAAGACTCTTAAGTGCGTCGAAGCCTGTTCGCCTAATCATTCAGGGTTTTAGCCAAGCAGGAGGGGCAGCATGCATCATGTGCTAGGAGGGCGGGAAATGGTCAGCCATTACAGCGATTGACGCCATGGCTAACTCCCCTCACTCTTAATTCTAGACTAAAAATAGATAAGTTGGGCACGGGTAAAGCCTGCATAGACACACGGAAAAAGCCTGGGCTCTCCCATACGGATGCAAAAGTCATGCATTATGCAAGCAGGTTGGTTACAGGAAACAGAAAGTATGGTCCAGGAAGAAGAGTTGGTCGGGGTAGAATTAACTACTAAGGGAAGTTCAGAAACTTGGGACATTTCTGTCCGCGTTGTGTTCGAGCGCCGTCTGGATTGTAAAAAAAAAGGGGGGGGGGGAATGAGGGAAGTGTTGTGGCGCCAAGTTCGCCTCCGAAACGGCAACCGGGTCCCCATGGCGACCGCAGCGCGCCGCGACCTGCCTCAAAGCCAGACGTCTTGTCGCAGTCCCGCGCCGTTTCCCCTCCTACGCGCATGACCTACCCCTACTTCCCCTCTTTGCGCCGACCAGTTTAGACATCCCCCCTCTCCTCGTCAGAACAGCGAAGGCGAACTCTCGTTTTCCCCTCTTTCCCCTCCTTAACACTTCAGGCGCCAGCAAGGAGTGGAAGCTATATAGGACTGAACCGAGACCTCGTTAGCTTCACCGCGCTTCCGCCAGTCGCGCTGCTGTGCCTTTTTGTGAGCTCCCATTTCTTTGTTTTGTTTTAATTTTTCTTTTAGTCATTTGAAACCGGTTATGTTTGTTAACACGTGACATGAAAAGGTTAGTTTTAATTTTATGAGTTGCGTCGGATGTAAATTAATTATAACCTCGATATTATTCGCTTATTGCGTCCGAAATGTTTGTGATTATTCATTCTTGAGACATAACCTCAATTCGGCATCGAATTACTATTAACAATTAGGTTAGACGAAATGCAAAAAAAAAAAAAAGTGATTTATTGTAGCCATATTTCCCCTGATGATGTCAAGATGTGCATTCACACAAAATGTAAAATTGACGTAAGGATTTTATCTGGATAGTTGCGACGCATCAACGGGCAAGATAGTGTTCAAAAATCATCAAGAATGAAGGACTTCAAAAGAAGAAACATAAACAAACCATCCATGTCCTGAGCGATTACTACAATTGCAAGTTTAAGGAAGTGTGAATGGTTTGTTTCACGTTGTAATGTTTTTTTTTTTTTATATAAATATTTTAGTGGTCAATTGTGGTAGATGAAGGCATGTCTAAAAAAAAAACAAAAATTCTGTTAGTTGAGCTACTTTATAAACATTTAAAGGATTGTAAAATCGTGTGAATAGTTGGTTAGGAATTAACTAGTTTAAATGTAGCTAATCTAACCTAACAAACCATGCACCTATTTAACAGTATTTTAATGTAGTTAATTTTATCAACCGTTAAAACGATAAACTACTGCAAATATTGCAATGCTGTTTAAGATAATCATAAATAATGTTAAGAAGTTACAAAACGTTTTTCCAGATTTTTTTTTTTTTTTTCCTTTTGTCGGATGTACCCCTCTTCACAATACCTACCTTTATTGGCTTCAGCAAATCTTTAATTGTAATAATAATATTTTGTTTTTTATTTTCTGTTTGTAAAGAAATCAGTTTCGAGCAAATAAATTTCCCTGAAACACGTTATGTGGTTATGATATAAAGTTTAGAAAAAACTGTATGAACATAAACTTCACTCCATTCCCGATAACATTTAACTTGACAGGCGTTGTAACAAATATATTGTTTCAAACATTTTTTTTTTAAATAATACAATTACAATTGAATGTCAGATTTTTGTAATGCTGTGCAAATATTCATGAACGAAACTTAATTTAAATTAAATTAATATTGATAAAAATCATTTCATTATATATATTAGTTCTTACTGAGTTGACGGTTTAGTAATACTTACTTCAATTTGTGAATAGTAAATAATGGTTGTATATTATTTTGTGTGGGAAATTGTTTATTAGAAAGTTAGTCTATTTTTATACTTGTTATTTATCAATCTCAAATGACAGAAGAAGAATTTTATCACAGTTTGAGATAAAATCCCTTAATCTTAAAGAAGAATTGTTATATTCTTTGACTATCTGGCTATGAAACATTGCCTTCATGAGTCAACATAGGTATATTTTTCTGTGAGATGGCAATGGATTTTTTCAGAAATATACCTAAACAGTGGTTCGCCCCTTACCTCGCGTCTGTCCACACACACAGTCTCGCGCCACTCAGTCGCCGCACTCTCGCGATCCTGTCGAACTCCGCGTCGCGCCACTCTCTAATGAAATATCTCTCATCCTCTTCGCCGATGTCGCACTTTCCCTCGCTCGTGGAACTCTCGGAACTCCGGAACTGTCGCTGGATTCGCTCGGAATCCGCTCGGAACTCGTCGCGGAACTCTGTCGCCAAACTGTCGTGGAAGCCTGCATCGCTGCTTAGTACCTCAGGGGCGCCCTTCTCGAACCGACGAGAGCAGCGGTGACGAGTCGCATCATCCCGGGCCGACCCGACGCCCGAAGCATCGAGAATAGCGTCGATTGCTCACGCCACTTCACGCGGTGGCCCGCGAAATTTCCAAGGCCACTCAGCGATATATAACAACGCGGGGAGCTGAGGGAGGAGAGGGTAGCGATGACCCTTGTAATCCGGCCAGGTACGTGTGGAATGCCTTACGTCAATAACCGTGCTGGGCCGCCAGCCAGCATCGAACCTGACATCGTGATGGTCTGTTCTCTCCATTTCGTAACAATATACTTGTTTCGTGGTTGAGCATCAGTTTTTTTCCTTCAGACAAGGTGGAACTTTGTTGGACAGGTGATACAACGAATATTTAGGGCCGCTGCTGAGTCAGGTAAGTAAAGTCGAAGCAAAAACTTTGCAGGTTAATCAAATTGAGAAATTCTTTACTTTACAAGTCACTATTGTGCTAGCTGGCCTTAGAATTTCAAAAGTAGCAATGAAGTTATAATCGAAACAAACAATCATGAACGCACTACGCAACTTATTGCGTATCAATAATTCTCGTGCTTATTTTATAATAATTTTTCAACTGAAATCACCTGTCAAAATATTTTATTTTTTTCCGAACGAATGCATCTGTGTTGGTGTGTGTGTGTGTGTGTGTGTGTGTGTGTGTGTGTGTGTGTTGGCGCGGCAGAAGATAAACAAACTAATGTAAACATTAGCGTCCACTTGTGCCTTTCTTGTACATGCTGCTTAAGCGTTATTTCAATGCGCTTCCGCTTGGAGCGCTGAAACTTGTTTTCAGTTGTTAACATTGGAGTTTCCGTTTTATACCTTCCCTTTCAATGGCCACGTGGACAGCGTCCGTGGTCGACTCTCCGTCAGAAGTACAAAGCAAGGAAGACAAACATTGGCAACTTAATGCTATAACTGACGCTCTGACAGCTGTCAGAAGTTTTGGATGTGTGTGACAAGTGTATTCGATGGTACAATTGTAACTAAGATTTGGCGACATAACCACGTTTGTAAACAAGATTTGGCAAACATAAAGTTATTTACTAAATGTACTGTAGCAGTTATTATTTTTACCGGTGGCACAATTTTTTTTAATTTTAGTTTATTTCTATTTTTCATTTTAATTCAATCTGCGGAAAGCTAGAGCAAATCATTTTTTTTAGGAGAAGTGTTATAGTAAACGTGTAATTTTAACCTACTTAAATTTTTAGGTAGGTAGGAAATTGGTAGTTGACAACAAAGTGTCGGGTATAATTTTGTTAGTTGCAATATTGTCAACAACCCACAGTTTTCCCAATTAAATCACTTGTAAAATGACATAAACTCATATGTAATTACAAGTTTACAAGCGTGATTCTGAGAAACACTTGTAACTGTATATTTTAAAAAAACCTGTAAGCAATCAATCTGTATTATCGCGAAGGTCCTGTTCCTACTTGAGAGTCGATCAGTGCGGAACCTCGTCACGCGACGAGAGCGGAGCGTTAACGAACACCAACCTTTGAATATATAAACTGTATAGAAGTCGCGAGTGGATAGGATTTACTCTACGTTTTTCAGAAGCGTATGATGAGCAGCTCGGGAACTTCACCGCTGCAGTGCGCTGCCGTAGCGCCCTGTATCGTCTTAGTTGTTATTTACACGTTAGAGCGCAGCTCTGTCGCCCGCTGTCATTCCCCGCACCACCCACCTATCATTCACTGCAGCTCAAGTTCGTTCAACAGGAGGGGGAAGGGGTGTTTGAAGAGTTCGACACTTGTCCGCTAGGGACCACCACAAGTCGATGCCCTAGAGATGGTGGCGATTGCGGCGGTGAATTGACCAACTACCTCAAAACCGTATTAGAAATTTTAACCTGGGCTGGCAACTTCTATAGAGTGTATATATTCAAAGCACCAACGCCCCGATGTGAACGAGACCCTCGGCAGTAGCTCGCTCGCAAGTGACCTCCGCGGCAGCTGCGAGCCCTTGCGGATGCGCGGAGAAAGTTGCCTGAACCTCGTGCCACGCAAGTCATCCCGAGTTACTTTCTCCCGTCGATGCACCTTCTATGCAGAAGCGAGTCATGCGTGTGAAGATGACGCAACGACGAGAGATCCACACAAACACGCCAGGGGCTGGTTTAAGGTCCCCGCCTACCCGGGAGCGCACACGGGCTTCGGGAAAAACCACGCCGATTTGAAAGGGACGCGGTGGCAGGGGCGTAACCCGGGGGGGGGGGGGGGGTTAGGGGTTCAAACCCCCCCCCCCTTAGCCCCAAATTTTTAAATAATTTCTTATTCATCTACTCAAACAAATTTCATATTAAAATTAATAAAAACTTTACCATTACAATATTTAAATTTAAGTACCGAAAACTGCTAAAATAGCACTATTTTACACCTTAAAATCCAACTTTTCCCGGGGGAGGACCCCCGGACCCCCCGCTTTAATCTCGGGGGGGGGGGGGGGGGGGGGGAGCGCGGCATGCTTCTTAACACCCCCCATACGCAAATCCTGGCTACGCCACTGCGCGGCGGTAAGGCGAAAATCACTAGACCGGAATTCGTAAAGCCGAAAGGCACTATACCGAAAGCCACTAGACCGAACAGGTACTAGACCGAAAGTCGTATAGCCAAAAGGCGCCAGAAATGTGTAATATCTAACCTTCGGTGACGAGCAAATTCATGTGATTTCATGTTGCGAATACCTACGCCTATACACCACGAAACTCGGACACGAAATTTTACGTAGCATATTTTAAAATAATGCCGAGCGAGTTAAATGCGCAAATTGTGTTTCAACAAATTTTTCTGGACGCGAATCACAAGTATTTTCCGCACCAGCCGCTGAAATTCGTTGCAGGAACAGCTACGTCGACGATCGAATCATTGGTTTTGCATATCTAAAGGTTAAACCTTGTGATTAAACTGCTCCGATGAAGAAAAAAACTTGAAAAAGTACTAAACCCCAGATTTGGACCTGATTTTTGACAAGGAATTTTATTAAAATACCGGCCAACTTGTTAAAATTCATTAAAATTCTTATACTGCATAGTTTCCACACACCTTATATGACTATAGCCTAAACCAGGGGTCGGCAACCTTTTGAGTCGGAAGAGCCAAAAATTACAATTTACAAAATTTCCAAGTTTTTAAAGAGCCACTAAAATTTTTCCTCCCAACAATAAATAGTAGATACTTGCATAAATAAAGTTTTTTGATAAAAAAAAATTAATCTATTTATTCATAAGAAAAATTTATTAATATATAAGCCTATCTGTTGGGTGGGCCCGTAAGTACTAGTAAAACGAAAACCTCGAGCGGATGGATAGCTTTGCATTGATAATTTAACTGCTTGATGACATATTGTTTAGTAAAATATAACAAGCATGGAAAAAAAACCAGGCTTACTACTGGTTTGTAATAAAAAAGTATTTTCTGTATAAATGACCTGGTGATGCAGTATTTCTGGTACGGAACTAAAGAGCCGCAGCTTCACATCCAAAGAGCCGCAAGTGGCTCGCGAGCCGCAGGTTGCCGACCCCTGGCCTAAACGATTAAGAATTAAAGGATAGTTTAACTGTTATAAAAATTTATTTTTACTGCCTATGTTAATTCGTGGAAATTAATTTCCTAAAAAACGTAATTAATTATTACTTTAAGTAAAAATAGAGGCTGTAGGCCTACCTATGAAATAATCAATCCAATAAAAACTAATAATGTTATAGCAATACGATAAACAAAATGTATTATGTATATTTGATTAGAGCGCAATTTGTAATCAAGTAATCTGTAATGTAAAAAAGGAAAACAAATCATCTGACGAGTTTTGAACAACGCTCCTGTACTAACCGCGCACTATAACCACTTAGCTAGGGAGCCTAACCGAAGGAACCAAAAGCTGAAGGAACCAAACCGTCTGCGGGAGAACGTGACGGGGCTTGACCATGGTCTTAGGCGACGAGGGAGCAAATGCTAGCTTTGCCAACCCTTGTTTGTACGTATGATAAGTGCTGTAATACCTGTATCCTTACGTTTTATAAAACTTAATTACTCTTTACTATAGCTATTTTAGTTTGCCAAATATATTCCAGGGTAGTTTCACTATCATAGAGTTTCATTTGGCGCACCAATACGATTTGTATGTCCCCTAATTGTTATCGAAGTGTCTATATATGAGTTTATATTCATACACGTGGTCCGCCATCTTACTGTGGAAAATTCATTGCATGGTGCGCACGCATCTAAAAAATTCACTCTTACAATTTTTTTCATAACGCGTCTAAAGAAGTAGCCTATAACTTCAAAAAAAATACAAGAACTAAAAGAACCAATTTTATGACTTTCAATTACCGTATGTGATACGTAGTTTTAGACACCGCCACGATGAAGCATGGGACGCAATAATAAGGATAATGTTTCAAAGGGTGGATTTTTCGTACAGATATTCGTTGGGAGAGGGCCATTGGTAAAATAAAAAAAAAAATTTGTTGTGTAAGGGGGAGGGGGGGGGGGGGGGGCGGGAAGGCACTGTAAATCGTAGTTTAGCGCGCCAAATGGAACTGGCAATTAGTCGGCCAGAAGGGCGGAGCGAGGCGGGACAGTTTACAGCTCTCATTACCGCCGGACAAAGAAGACGACCGCGGATTGGCGACACGACCATAATGCGTGCTCCGCGGCTTCGGCCCCTGTGTTTCAGAACAATAAACACGGCGATTAAAATTTCTGCTTCCACGGAACCAAACATGGCATTACATATTTTTTTTAGGGGGGGGGAGGAGGGGGAGAGATAGGGAGAAAGAGAGAGAGAGACAGCTCGGCGGACAGAGCTTTGTTAATTTTAAACCTTAACTGTTAATACCGCCCGATCGTTCCCTGCAATTCCGCCAAGTTTTATGGTCACGTCGGCTGTTTCGGCGAACCAAGAAACAAAATACCTCAAAGGTGGGGGGGGGGGGGGGCTGGAAACTGAAACGCGCCATCTTGGTTACAACAGTTTTTACGACATAACAATTATTGAAATGTATAATTTTGAAAATTTGGTTTCGTTAAAGCACAGTTGATGACGACTGTCTGCTATAGATAATTCCCCCATCGAAGTCAGTGGCTTTTGGATTGGAATTCAAATTTTGGAATGACTTCAACTGTCGATAAACTCAGAAAAGTCGCGCAAGTGACGGTGATCACGAAGACTTTGATCACCTTTTTGCACCAATGATATTGCACTAAGTGAATATCTGTTGAAAATATTTGCGGCAGACAAACATAGGGAGGTATAGATTTAAAATTGTAGAAATAGCCGTTAGGTAAAAGGAATGATGAAAAACAAATAAACCAACATGGTGTGAGAGACCGATATAGCGTTGTGCGTTTACACTTTTGGCCATCAAAACTGCCACACATAGAAGAACGCAGCTGAATGGAGACTAGACCAGAGTAAGTAATCTACGTACACATAAATTTTTTTGTCAGTACTATTACAAAAGATTCCTTTGGAAACCAGTGGCCAAGAAAGAGCTTGTAATACTACAAGAAAAAAAAATTTTGTAAATTTGTACAAAACATGAATATGGTTATTAAATAATAAATAAAAATATACGAAATTAGATTTTCGAGATAATACTGAGAATTTCTTACGAAAATTGGCGCATAATTTTATATTTTAATTTATGTTTCATTCAAGCTTACTTTCTTTAAAGCATAAGAAAGATAATAGAATATTCAATAGTTTGACTTAGTTTTGTTTTATTATTTTTATTAATGTGAGCAGTTGATACTGGAAGGCTTTTCAGGGAACGGTTCACAAATATTTTTCACTATTGGAGGTACTGGGATAACACAAAGCATAAATGCTCGGGTAAGAATCCGAACCCTGTATTATCTACTGCATTTACAATTTTGTAGTGATACACTTGTTTTCATGTAAATTTAAAAATTTAAAAATTTACAGATGTATGTAATTTTACATAAACATTTTTTGCTATATTTACAAAAAAAAAATTATTACAGTGTGATTGGCTGCTCAAAAGAGTTAAGGCGGCGTGTACGCTACCGGCGACACAGACTTAGTTATGCAAACCCACGCATTTCTTTGCGTTGCAGTTTTGATGGATATAACAACGTAGATAAATTAACAAACGTTTTACGCCTCTTAACAATCCTGCGTAACGAAAACCTACCTAGCGATTCTCCCTCCCTCCCCCCCTCCTTTCACACACACAATACACAATGAGTTGCACATCAAAAACCTCATTACACTTGATGGCTATTGCAGTACGTTGCATAAACGGTAGTGGCGCAATAGATTGCACCTTATTCAGTGACCACGGCGTGAGAGTATAAACTCTGACGTGAGTTAATACTTCCTTGTTTTTTTTTTAACCTTCAAATAAAAAAAAAGCGATGCAATGGTTAAAACAGCGTGATTTATTTTCTGTGGCGTTTTGCTAGCATGAAAAGGAACTGGCTTTTTGAAGTTATTCTTATTTACCTGCGTTATAAAACAAAATTATGAGACTGAATTTTTACGATGCGCGCACACCAAGCAACGAAATTTTTACATGATGAATAAAATGCTAAGATCAAATAAAAAAAATATATATGTGCTTTTAAATCTTATTTAGTGATTGATATTGGATACTAGTCCATATAATTAAAAACATTTATTTATTGTGAATATTATAGAAATAAATTGTATTTATAAACTTTTTCAAGTGTATTTATATGAGTGATTTTAGGTTATACTTTTTCAGGCGCTTTATGGAATAATGATAAAAATCAATATTTACGCTGAGCGTTCAACATGGCCCGAGAACTGACAGGATTAAAAAAGCTAAATGCAAATAAAAATTATATATGTGCTTTTAAATCAATTACTTTTGTCAATATATTGAACACTGGTCCAAGTAACTAAAAAACATTTATTTACTGTATTAGTGATTGAAATTGTATATATAATTTTTTTAATGTATTTATACAAGTGAGGTTATGTTCACCTATTTATTTGCATTTTTAACTAATAATTATCACATTATTTAATGAATAATTTAAAAAAAAATTAAAACAAACATTTAATATATTTATTGATTTTCATTATTAAATAAAAGGTATCTTGAGTATTTTACTAAATAAAATTATTAGTTTTATACTCGTGTTTATATTAATATTAAATAATGGGTATTTTATTTTTAACATTTATTGAATTTATACTTTACAACTGTATTTATGTCATTACAGTCATTTTATTAGTGTATTTATTTGAGTTATTTGAATACAAAATTAAAGTTAGTTTTTTATTACGTCAAGTAAGTATAATTTCTAACGCGCGGACATAAGTTCACGCAACTATTTTTTTTTTCAGCGGCATTTTTTAATGTGTTAACTACCGATGATAAATCGATTTTTTTAATACACTGGATATCATCCCAGTATGGAGCACGGGTCATTTTTGAAGAACCACTGGGCCACGCGTCGAAAGAACACAATAACGTGGTTCATATAGAAAGGGTTGTTTATGCTGTCATAATCGCGGGTGTTCCGAGTCAGCCGGTTCATCACGTGTCACTGATATTGATGCAGTGTTAAGTGTTTAACTATCCGTAAATATCCATACCAACGTCACTGAACGTCTGCTGTAATATAGCGTGACTCATCCTTATATTGATGTGTTCAATCAAATGAGCATTTACTCTATCTTTCCATTGTATGATATCTGCTGTTAGCGCTGTATATACACCCAGAGAGCATAAACGTTTTAGACAAAACTTAAAAAAATTTAATTAATTTTTTTTACTTAGAAATAATTATTAAAATAAAATTTGGAACAAGAATTTTGATAAACACTTTAATGTTGCATTTCATCCAGAATGGCATACGATAAAAGTTTATTCTTCCTTCATCTTGGTTGAAACCATTTTTGCCATCAATTTTTTTTATATATTTTAATATTAAACATTTTTGGCTCTGTTTGACCACATGACATAATAATTTTAATGCCCTGATATCAATAGTGACCTAATGCTACGAAAATTTTCTCCTGTGAAATAATGATTGGGGTAGAAGGTGATAACTTTTTTTTGTTTCATATTGTTAACTGTAATAATACTATCAAATGACACTATTGCATGATTTTAGGAATATAAAAGTAATAGTAAAATTAAATATATGCTAAATCTTGTTATAATTATAGATAGTATACATAATATTAATTTTAATCCAATCAAGCCAGGTTATATAGGTCTAGAACAGCGGGCACCATTGTGAGTCCAGCTTAATAACAAGTAAACACATTTTATTTTTAAAAAATCACTGCAATCTAAGCGTGAGACAGGCTATAAACTTTTAACTGCAATCCAAACTTGAGACAGACTATAGACCTTGTACTACAATCCAAGCGTGCGACAGACTATAGAAAAATTCATTGGAAACTTTACAAGTTATATGATACGTGCATACTGCATTTACAAATATGGCCGGTAACATTTACAGTCTTTTGAAAAAAAATACACATCGTGGGTTTTGAAAATGGGCACGTCAAATAATGGATAATCGGGAGGTGGCCCGACAAAATTATTGTCCCACGGGCCCTTAAGATTCTTTCGCCGACCCTGCTGTTGATGCAGAGTTTCAGATGCACGCTAGACTTAAATGAAACACTGAACGAATGAATGGCATGGCGAATGGCACGTAATTGTGAAAAAAAAAAAAAAAAAAAAATTATTGCATTTAAAAAAAAAAGAGAGAGAGAGAGAGAATTCCTGACAACCAGAGCGCGGCGACACAAGGCATTGTTGTTTGGTGTTTTTGTAGGGTATAGAAGCCAATCGACTGCACTTGTAAGTGCCGTTGTATCGAAGATACTTTCAAAACATGTCATTTACACAATACGTTCTCCAATCAAGCCAATTATAGGCCATGAGAAGTTGTGACGATGTAAAAAAAAAAGCTTTTACGAGTAATTTGAAGCCCAGAATAATATTGTAAGTGCTTGGAGGATAGTGTCATAGTGTCAACCAGACATTATTAATAATGGAAACTTGCCAGAAACAATTGTCAAAATTTATTTCAGAAAAACACATCTGTATGAAAGTGCAGAATGGCAGATATCTAATTCTTGGAAGATCATAAACGGACTACCCAAAAAAATCCCGTTGTATTGATTGCACTGTAAAAAAATGTGTAATTGTACACAAAATGTATGTGGCAGCAAAATCTCCAACTATATTAATGAAATTTTGCACCTACATATTTTGGTGTATTTTTTGTCTTGAGCTCAAGTAAAAATAATATCAAACGTGTTAAACTACAATTGCTATGGTTTGGTAAATATGTCACAACTGTTGGTGTATTTTTTTTATCCGCGATAAAATAATTTGCATATGCATGCATGTGCATATTTACAACAATTGACAGTTAATTTTACTGCACCGTGAAGTATAAGAATTTAAATCAACATTGAACATGTTAATTTGTACTACTTCAAATTTATTATTATTATTTCTTTAATTTTTGTGGCATATAGCTTTATATGAACAGTGGATACTGTAGAACTGTTTTTAATTTCACACTTCTTATAATCTGAGTGAACTAGCGTACCACTGAACCCACGACCTTATAATTAACAGTCAAGCATCTTCACCTCTCGACCAACATGCACAGCACTAATAGAAGGAGAAGAAATAGACATTACTACTTTCGTAACTTAAAAGTAGATTAAATGTTTTTTTTTTTAAATTATGAATTTATTGCAGTTACTTCGTCGTTGTAAATTTACTCTGATAAATATTATGCAATTTTACAATGAATTAAGGTTGTGTAAATAATTAAATCGTAAGGAGAGAAAAAAAATGACACTATTAATTTAACACTTGTTTTATGTGTAAATTATTGTAAAAAGCGGATGTCGATTCGGCCAGTATCACAATTTGATTTTTTTTTTAGAAATACACACCTATAATATAGAGACAACTGACTAGCGCAAATAAACCATAGGTATCTATAATCTATCCGTCCGCCGTAAGAATGAATTTGCCAAACTTTGACGGACGGATGGAGGTGACGGTATAATTCCGGACTAACTTCATAAAAAATTTAAGTTTGACAGTGAAACATATTTTAATGATTTCTGTATGAATAAAACAGTATAATTAATTTTATTTAATTGCGTGATTTGTGTGCAATGACAGAATAATGCCTCACATTAATCTTTAGTAAAAGGTTCCCTCGTTCATTAGATAGATGATAGTGGATGTGGTTTGCGCTAGCTACAGCCCGACGCAAAACGCTCTTGACCTAGATTCACGGGCAAAGTTGCAGAGCAAGTTTCTATTAATAATAATGAGGACAATCTCTAGTCGCAGCAACGGTACCGCAACCTCGCACAGTTACACCGTCAACCCGCAAACAACCGTCTAGTAGGAAAACCTGCGGAGGGCCGAGATCTGACTTTCGAGAGGAAATGTTACCTGACCGAACCAACCGTTAAAAATCCCCACCTTCTATTTACGAAGAACACTGGTTCCAAAATAGCCAGAAATCTTCGTAAATTTACGGACACTGAGATCACTTTCTTTGAACATGAATCCAAAATAATATTCTTGGTGTATTAACCCACCTTTTAAAAACTTGTTAAGAACACTCTTCTCTTTGTTTAGAACGAAACATACAACTCGGAAAGAAAAATAACGGCGTAGTTGCTAAGAAGATTCAGTTACTTGAAATTACGAAGAAATCTTCGTTTATTTGAGGTTTATTCGTCGTTGAAGAGACAGTATATTTACTGCAATTTCTAACAGCGCAGTAAATGAAGCGACAAATTGGAACTGAGAGAAGTGGTAGAGTAGATATCTAGCCCAAAACCTGTGGATTGCCCGTCTAACGTCTTCACCTCAGACCACTGTGCGCGCATTAATAAGTAATAAACTACTTGTAATAACACTAGCATAACGATGTGTTCGCAGTACTATATAAATAGTAATCACATGTAAAAGCTTTTGGCAAAATTGTGTATTTTTTTTTGCTGATTCTGACGAATATTATGCACTTATGCGAAGATAAAAGTATGTTAATATGTGAACGAGTCTTTTAGTAGGCCTACTCGCCAGTGATGCGTAAACATCTAACTTCAGAACGAGCAAATTTACGTGTTTTCATGTTGAAAATACACACATAATACGAAACACGGACACCAAATTTAACGTAGAATTCTTTTAAAAATGCCGAGTGTGATTAATATACGAAAATTATTCATTTTAGGGAAAAAAAGGTTAACATATTTCCCCCTTTTAAAACTTAACTATAATTCTATTTACCAAGATAGTACTATTGATTTCTCAGGGCTATACGAACAATAGGAGTACCGTACGCGTCGCAGGTAAATCTTCAAAGCTGAACCTGTGACATTTCCTGCTAAACCGGTATCATCGCCAGCGTTTTCGAGGTTATACTTCTTTACGCACGTTGATGGTGAAATTTTAGAATGCACCAGAAATGCAATGAAATAAGCGCCCATTACACAATGGAAATTTAACAGGTTGAAAGTTCCAATGCGCGTGCATGCAGAAACTGCTACAGCCACGAGCTGAGGTTGTCAAGATGGCGGACACACGTGTGGCAACATGCACCTGTGCATGTTTCCGTAAAATCGGGGGATGTACTAAGTGTATTGGTGTGTCAAAGTAAACGTTATGGTAGTGAAACTTTCCTAGAATACATTTTGCAAACTTGAATAGTTACAACAAGATATAATTGCAACTTTTAAAATACCTACAGATTATTAACCAGAAAATTTGTGCTTGAACAAACATGTCCTCAAAGAAACTTAATATGTTGTTGGTTATCTAAAGCATTTAAGTATTTTTCAAACCAAAAGTTGCATTCCAACAGGTAAATTAAAATAAAAATTAACCTGAAACAATTTTAAAACACATATTGTAACACTTAGTATACTTAGCTATGTATATTTGTTTTTTTCTTAAACGACAGAATAAAAATTGTAAAGCGTTTTTTTAGATTGTAATTATTTTTTATGACCATAATTTATGACATTAAGTATTTAAGGATAGTTTTACTATTATTAAGTTTAGTTTGCTTTCACGAAAGTCAATATAAACGGATGAATCACGCGAGTCCGCCATCTTTTCTAGATTTCTGAGACTTCCTCAGATGGCAGCACCGTGTTTACACATTTCCGTTCCATTCGACTTCCGTTCCATTCACGAAATTACTCCCACCAAATGCCTTGTACCGAGAGCTAAGACGTTTACACATCAAAATACCTATTATAAAAAAATTTAAATATGATTGCATTATTAATTTGCTTAAAATCACGAGAAAGGTATATATTAACAGAAGCCTGGCCCGAGCGACGGACGCTGCGGAAGATGTCGACCATAGCCTAGGGTAAGGAACCATTACGTCATCATCGCCGGCACGCGAAATTGAATTCGTCAGACTGTGTTGCACAACGTGGACGGGAGAGGGAAAGAGAAAGTAGTGGGGTACGAAGGATAGCGAAGAGGAGGAGGGGTTAAGGCACCGGTCAAACTACTTCGTGCCGCTATCTGGCGACCATCACGAGGATGAAGGGGGGGGGGGATAGAGAGAGAGAGAGAAAGAGAGAGATTGAGGAGGGGCGGGAAATAATTGTGCTACTCTGCGCGCACACTGTTGCGCCGACTACCGCTCACGGCTGAGTTATTGCGACCGCTAGACGCCGCGACCTCGACTCCCAACTCTTCGTGACCGGCGGTCCGACGCAGGGCTGCCAACGGCGCGAAAAAAAAGAGTTTTTAAACTTCGAACGTCGGTTCGGAAACAAAGAGCCCACTGCCTGTTAACAGTCCGTCTCACGCTCAGATTGCAGTACAGAGTTAATGGCGACCACTGTTGTCAGATTGATACTAAGCAGTTTGTAAACTTTAAAAAAATATATTTTATTGTAAACCACCTTTAAATATAATAATTTTTAATGTTATTAATTTTTACTATTTCTTGATTTTTTTTAGACCATAAATAAGTGTGTATTGACAGTAATTACAATTGCAGTAATTATTTAAGAATTACTAGAACAAAAGCTAATACAAATGCTCTTACCCGATAGCTTTTCAAAATGTTCTTACCCGGATGCTAATAAAATAATTCTCACCCGACGCTCTTACCTGGACGCTAATAACACAGCTCTTATCCAAAAGTTAACAAAATTGTTCCTACCCGGACTCTATTTAAAATTTTCTTACTTGGTTGCTAATAAAATATTTTTTACCCGATGCTTATGATACAGCCCATGACCGGACATGCTTCTGAAATAGCTCTTGCCCGTTCACTAATAAAAATATATCGCTCAGAAGCTAACATGACAGGTCTTGCCTAAATGCCAATAAAACAGCTCTTACAATGATGCTTTGAAACAACTCTTATTCGGACACTAACTCCCCTGTCTTAAATCTAGATTAAAACTACGTTAAAACCTAGGCCCAGACATGCGGTGTGCAATAGACATGCATTCGCAGCGTAGGAGAACTCAGGATACAAAATACACTTAGTTTAAGTTACGTTAGAAAAAAAGATAGAAAGAATCAGAAACTAATCAATATCAGTCTGGAGACCGTCTGGAAGGAAACCTCAACCCTCCCCCTCCCCATCCTTCTACAAAACTCAAGCAAGCGCACATATTCACGTAGAGTTCAAATCGGGTTAACGGTCACATATACGTAATGCTGGTTATTTCACTGTCTTATCGTTACTTTCATTTGATGGCATCTCCTGTAAAATGCATGCCGATAGCTGTCTTGAATTTTATGTTTCGTCTTAAAGTTTCTCTAAAGATGTTAACGAAATATAATCTGATAGCTGTAAAAAGTAACGCAAAATACCACTTGCATGACCTTTCACAGCTCGGAAATAAAGTTTAGTAAATAACTGGTTAGAAAATTTGTGACCCGACCAAAAAAAAAAGTATTTATTGCTGTTGGAATAAATGTACATAAAAATCCCTAACGACAATAAAATTAAATATCCAACTTGGCGAGTGAATCGAGCCTTTATAATTAACTATGTAATCGAAGGCAGTGTTTTATAACGTGTCATGGGCGAATCAGCTGTTAAATTACAGAAAAGCACCAATCAGAGCCCAGTAGTTGAGGGTTATGGGCGCGAAATGCAGTACGAAAGTAGTATGATAGAAATAATTAGATACCTATTAGAAACATTTTTAGACACAATAAAAATACTTTGGAAGTGCATAAAATATTGAAGGCACTCAAAATATTTATTTTGATTTTCTGGTTCTGGGAATTTATTACTACTACCGTGATTCTATGAAAATATTTTCTCCAATCGTGAATACTTCTATTTTTAACTATATACGGTCATTTTATGTGGCACTGATTGGTTCGGGTGAGACAATTTTAGCTCTCATGTAATACCTAGATTTATATATCAAAGTAGAAAAAAAATTCTAATTCGTGTATACATTCTATGTTACGAGTTAAAATGTTTCATAGGTTCAGTCGTAGCCATATGTATCTACATAGCTGGTGCCTCCAACAAAGTTATCAGTCATCAAAGATTCATACCCAAAACATACTTAAAAAATTCGGACTATATCAACACATAAAAAAAGCATCATTAAAATATTCCAAAATTGTCACATGTTTTCAATGACTGGAACTAAAGACCACTAATTCAATTATAAACAGGAATTTGGCAGTAGTACTTAGCCGTGTGCCTAACTGTGTAGATGTCAAGTTTATAATTATTAAGTAACGCATTAGTGAACTCATCTTAAGGGGAGATATAGAAAACCGAATGATTTCAACTTGGTTTGAACAATTGTTAGGCATTTACAATGTGGTTTGTCTTTTTTATTATGAAAAGTTTGGCTTCGTTAAGCATCCACTTAATAAAACTCTAAACACTGACTGAATGACAGACACACAGCTTAAACCGGAGGGTCTAAAAGCATGAAATTTTGCATAGGAGTTTCTTATATAGCGTAGGTGAGCAATAAGAAATTATTTTTTGAAAATTTATCCCCTAAGGGGGTTAAATAGGGAATGAAAGTATGCAGGGAAGTTTGTCATTTCAGTTACAGTTACTTCTGCCAACTATGCATAACTGAAGAAACGACCATTTCCAGAAGTAAGCATCCCACATTGGCAATGTACGTGATGGCAAACGAAGGCTTTCAGACTCAGAAAAAACAGGCTTGGCAAATTCAGGCAAATTTATTCAGCTGAAAACGCAACGTTATTTAAATAAAATGGAGTTGGGAAACGTTAAATTAAAAGTACCAACTGGTCTCCTACAATATTCATTGGATGATTTTAAAATTTGGCTCGTTTAACTCACTAACGTGTAACGGAAAAGAGGGGAAAGGTGGGATGTTACGTCACGGGAAATAGCTTAGGGCCAACGAGTTAGCGAGGAAAAGTGCAAAGGCGGTGCAAGCTCTAAGCAGGTGCAACTTGCGAAACCAGTTAAACCCCTTTCCTCCTCCCTCACAAATTCCAGTACTCTCGGGGAGTTCGATGGCCTCTTGAATCCGAATGGAACAAATAACTGCGACCCTAGTTCCAGCAGACATTGGGAAAAGTACACTGTTAAATGAACGAATGAATGAATGTAGCTCAAAATTCCGCACTTTCAAGGCAAACAAGAGTAAGTATTAAAAAATTATATTTTTCAGGAGAAACTTTTTTTTATCGAAGTGGAACTTCTTTGTTGAGGGGGCTACAATTTTAGAGCGTTACGAAAACTCCGATGGCATGAGGGAATAGTCAGGTACGTGGTGGAGGAGACGGGAGCAGAGGGGACGGCCGGGGAGAGGTAGAAATGACGCAGCATACATGCACACTTGCACACTCACATACTTTCACACGTACATACTTGCGAAATATAATTTAACGCTCGCAGACTTGCATACATATATATATATTATCTACGACCTCAGCCAAATATAATTATGTAATTAATGAATTATAATATAATAGGCAAGAAGTTTCACTTCTGTCGCACGTAAACTCCGAGCACATTTTTTTTTTTTTTTTTTAACATTGCACTGTCATCTCTTTTGTAAATTTTGAGTTCAGTGTATTTTGAAAAATTTCTAAATAAATGACATAAAATTTCAGTTTTTATAATAATATCAAATAACTTACATGGCTTTTTGGCAATATTGGACCATACTCGTATTCCTTACGGCGATTACAAAAAAAATGCAATGAATAACTAAAAAAAAATAAAGTGTTCAGCACGAAAACATAGAGCTAAGATTCAATGAAAAAGTAGTCAAATGCCAATTAGTAATGATGAAATATAATGTGTAATTGTCGAAGTCACTGAAGAATGCAGTCTGATTCCTACAGCTCTACAAAGATTTCATAAAGAAGTGAATACATACAAACTTACAGTAGCACCGAACAGTGTGGCCTTTGGAATGCCTATAAAATATAATTTTTGACAAATACCGTTGCCATTTTGCACTGTATGTCATAAAAAAAACCTGAAGAACAGACACAGAAAGATAAATGCACACAAAACAAGCCAAAATATCAATGTCAGATGTTAAATGCATAGAAAGCACAGATAATTTCATGAAAGGAATTAGAACAATATACACAGCAGAGACGAACACATTGGGGTAACAACGACGAGATAGTCGCAACATAAAACAGTACACACAGACAAACAACAGCCATGGACAACACATCGACATTACAGCGACGTGCATGCGAACCCAGCGGTGAAATTTAAATAAGATATTCTTACAACACAAAGACGACAGCACAGACGGAACACAGTTGGCTTCCCAAGACTAAACATTGTGTTATTAATCTCTGTGTGTCCGTTGTTCGGATTTTCTTTATGGCGTACAGAGAAAACCAGAAGAATCATTGAATGAAAGCTTTGTAATTACTACTAGCTACTTCTCTAGAATGGTGATGATAATGATGAAGATTATTATGATTCCTTGAAACTCGTGTCCGAGCACTTAGACCCCCAAGTGTTAAAATCCGCAGCGCACCTGGGGGTTTAAATAACGGGGTTGTTCCGCTGTGTCTTCACACTGCGTTCCGTGGCACACTGATGCAAGTCACAACACAGTACACTAGTGCCGAATCCGGAAAGGAAATTTTCCGAACGAGCGAAGGAAACCTTTACCTGGCCGAGAATCGAACCAGGGGTAGTAACAAGGAGAAGGAGAGGGGTGTTTATGTTATAACCATTAACGCCCCCTAATTCCTTTTTGCAAATTTATTAAGCCTGTTGTGTTCGCGTGTGCTGTCGTCGAATGTGTTTGTTAGAGTACCCGTTTAGTTTAATAGCTAGGTTTCGCATGTGTGTCGTACTGTCGCTGTGTTTTCCAAGGCGGTTGTTTTGTCTGTATTTATTGTTTTTGTTGCAACTATCTCGTCACTGTCAACCCACTGTGTTCATATGTGCTGTGATATTGTTTGGACTAATTAATTACACAGAAATCTCTGTTCTGACTATACATTTAACATTTCACACCGGCTGATTTTGGTTCCCCCCCCCCTTATGTGTTTGTGTATTCATCTTTCTTTGTTCGTTTAATGAGGTGTCTCTATGACTTACAGTGCAAACTAGCAATGTCGTATGTCCAAAATAATAATTTCAATTCAACAGTAAAGTATATTTTCTATTGTGCCTGTAACCAAGAATGCAAGGAAAGCCGAATCTGCTGAAAAGATTACATTTGGATGTTCAAGAAACGTTGTTTAATTGTTTTATATATTATAATATTGTATACTATTTTGCAACATAACTTCCTTACTTAGTAGCAACTATCGCTGAAGATAACAAATAGTCTGGTAATACGGTTATTTTTTAAAAAAAGTTGGTTTTTAATGTCACACGGAATCGTTTTATAAATATTAAATGATTAGTCTCCCTGTTAAATATTAAAATAACGTTTAATTTTTGATTCAAGAAGTAAAAATGTTATGATCTCAATCATACTACTAAGACACCTATCGATTTGAAGCTATCTTATAATGAAATAAAAATAATAATTCAAGTGACTTAGATATTAGTTAAGAGCCATGCTGACAAAGTCTTTGCATTCGAAACAGGAATTTTCATTGCAGTGGAGTTGGTAAAACTGGCTGCAACAGGCATTCTTCACGTCATGCCCATTTGCAACTCAGCAAGCACGAAGTCACGTAATGCGATGGGAGATGCGGTGCCAAGAATTCAGTCGCCGAAGAATGGTGCCTAAACATAACTTGATGTTGTGGCCTACCCCTATGGCCAAATACCATTAAACAAAACAGCCTCAAATCCTAATCGCTCTCTGACTGAAATTGCGTACGAAACCCAAACCCAATAATTATTTAAATTAAAAATGCCCAACATAACGAAATTCCCATTAAATGACGGTACCAAAGGTTTTTGATGTGACAGCGTCTAATAAATCGATGAACGCCGGCTGCACGCACGAAAAAATGTCCTGTAACGCACATTGTCCCACTACGGATGTGTCCTGTTATGCTCATTGTACGCATGCGTGGCATCTCTCTTCCACTCGATTGGAACAACAATCGATTTGACTTTTCAATCATGTTTTCGTCGTTTGAATTATTAATATTATGTAATTTAACGATCGTCCACCGATTTGCAGCCGACAATATATTTTTAATTTCCCGCCTACCACTATAAGAAATAAACATGGCGGACTACATACGTTTTTAAAACTCCCACAACCCAAAACAAAATTTTTATAAATTTATATATATAAAATCTGAAACAATCATTCTTAATATGGCCTCGTTGCCGTGCGATTAGCATCGCTGATTTTTTTTTGTACTTGTATAAATAAATACGGTGCGCGCGACACTTCAAAAGTAATAAATATATTTGAATTAATGAATGCAAATAAAAGTAAATTTATTAATTAAATTGTTGTAGATTTCATTTCACTCCTTCTTTGTATCCATACAAAATAATGATAATTCAATAAAAATGTTTCAATTTTATTCATAAAAGTATGCAGAGGTAAATTTTATCATACAAAAGATAGAAAAATTAAAAAAAATTCTAAATGGTTTCGTTGAAAAAACCTATTACGGCTCAGTCTCAGGCCGAATATGATTTTTCATTTTCTTCTGGATCAATCATTTCATCAATGTTTTGTTATGACGTTGTCACGTTAAACTATCGTCCGTAAACCGACTTTACAGACAACCAATTTTTTAATGCCTTTTTTTTTTATTGTTCACAGTATTTTCATCTAGCGGAACAATACTGAACTCATTAATCAGATAGTTTAAAACTATCGCTGACTCGGTGTCTGTGTCTCAAATTTGTTCTAAATCCTGTCTCTGGCTATTTACACCGGATTAAATACACGTAATTTTTTTTAAATAAAGATACAAATATTAATATAAACTATTAGAGCTGCCATGTACGTAAATATACCTACCTACGACTAGAGCTGCTAAATAAAAATATTAAAATACATATAAGCATACCATATCCTTATAAGAATCACATGAGAAGATTATATAAAATTATGAATAAATACAATAAGAATCTCGAGGCTAAGTCAAGGACTTCAAAGTAGGTACAACACATGCCTTGTCATGCCTTTATTCTTGTGGCATCCGACGCAAACATTCCACTCGGAGTGATACCTCACCTTGATTGTTAAGTTGCAGAGCCAGATAATTTCGTTAATTCATATCACTCCAGGTTAGACCCTAACGTGTATGTATATTTAAAATGCTAAATGGTAGATTTATATGTCACATTCTTCGACGGGATACACGTGATTTGAAGGGACTTGCCAAATTCGCGTTTTTTTTTAAGACAGGGTATAAGTTATAAAAGTATAGATTTAAATTACATCATCATTGGTTGATTGATTGCTTCACTCTCCCTAAATGAAAATAAACCAATATAAATATTACAAGACTGGTGTGATCCAATCGCACGCAATCCGGACAGGAGGTAATATGTGGCAACAGGCAATGAACATTTAGTCATCGACTTGTTTATGTACAGTTATGAGTGGAATTCATCATGGTTCCAAAGATTAGAAAAAAATCCAGGTGGGACTTAAGGTCCTTTCTTGGGAGAGGGTGGTGAAGCCTAAAAGGGAAGGGGAAAATCAATGTACTGTACCAATATGTCGGTCGTTTGTTTACAAATGTATTAGCTTTACTTGTATGTGAGGTTAAAACGCTGAAGATTTATGTTAAATTGATCAACTCATATATGTAAGTATTATGAAGGTTTATTTCAGACTTTATATATATATATATAATGAACATATCGACCGGTAATATTTTGATCTAACCTTCTTCCAAGCAGCTTAACTACATTCGTTAATAAAAGCAGGCTATAACAGCGGATACAAATAAAAACATACGTTCAGTCTTATCCGGAAAAAAATTGGGGACAAAAATGGCTTCGCGTCTGATGGTTAATGCACCATCAGGATAATTTCCTAATCTCTGGTATGACGTATATCCACGTGTTCGTCGTCTACTTCATAACTGGCTGTCAAGACCACCGTAGCCCAATGATCAACGTTGAGAGGATGTATATGTGCTTCAAGTCCACTTTTAAACCTAATGAATCGAACATACGAAATATTCGTGGCTCGAATGAGAAGTACAGCAAACATACATCATACTGGCAAATTCATTTGCTAATCATGTCTTTGTTCCAATATAAACAGCTGAAACTACCACGATGACACGAACAAGTCTGAGAAAATGTATTTTTGCATGCATTTTATACCTGCTTTTCTGAGACCAGAACCTTCGGCCTGAAAGAAACGCAGGGAATCTCATTTATACCTTTTGCGTGTAAGCTGCAACTTCCATCAGTCATTCATGCACATACTCACAAACAGAATCCCAAAGCATATTTACAGAGATAAGTTGAACGTTGAACATAACAGGCAACAAACTACGGCAATGATGCTTGTTAAATCATCTCTCGGATTTGTAATGATACGTTACGTCGGGTCCTAATGATATAAATGGAGTGTGGGTGAAAATGCTTCTGTGGCACGAAGTTGATTAAGCATTATACGTTCACTACGATAAAATGACAGTGTAAACGAGCACAATTTCCTGCTGATTGCCGAGTGCTTTTGAAGTTAAATTGAGTTCCGGAGCTGTAAGCATGCGAGATGCTAGAATTGGATGCATCGATAACTTCCAGAACCCAACAAACAAAACCTCGCAAAATGATTCGCCCACGAAGGCTGGGTGTAAATGTGATCGTGCTTTAAATTAGTAATAGGTATTTTTTTTTTAGACTGTCAATGCTGAAATTATTAATGGATTACAAAATAATGTATACATTAATTTCAACATCTGCAAAGTGAATATTAACTCTCAAGAAAGAACATGTTGCGGATTTTTTTTAAAAGAAATATTTCCACGCAAAACATTACTAAAAGTTAATTTATTTTTTTACCTTTTTTTATATGACGGTCAGAGAAGGGTCAAACATATATTTAAATTTGGAATTTGCCTTAACAAGAGCAATAACAAAATTAGATATTTTTTTTTATAATTTTATTATATAGCATAAAATGCAAAAAGTCAGTAAGCTTACACAACTGATAGGTCTGAAATCCACTCGGCACTAATAGAACATTTTGCTATGATCGTGATGGTAAAGCATTATATAAACTCAACTCTAGTTAATTTGCTGAGTATATTGATATTGATAGTTTAAAACTAGGCGTAGACTGACTGTTGTAGTCGCAAATGATGAAACCACTCTCCACATATTAATTTACAAGGGAAACACATTAGTCATAGATGAGAAACAAAAAGTTATTCATAAAGGCTAATAATGGAAAAAGTTTTTATTTTCTGTAAACTCGTCTTCTTTTGTGAGTCCTTGCAATTTAGCTTTCTTCTGAGTAAAGAGTATTATTACATTTTAGTCAATGAATGTGGCATAACCAATATTTTAATCTGAGCTAATGGCCCGTAGAAGTAAATAAGAAATTTCAAACACAGATTGAGTAGAATATGTCTTATTTACTTAAACTCATGACCATTAGTTGGATAATGTAACTAAAATTTAAATATATTTAAAAGAGAATTTATTTAAATATGGCGTACTTAAATTAGTACCATTAGTTGAATGATGTAACTAACATTAAAATACATTTAAAATATAAATTCAAAATGTTTACTTAGCACGTTTTCAAACTGTTAGCCATTTTAATAATAATTAGGATGAAATTATATCAACTAAATAGGTTTTAAGATTTAGATATAATATATATTTTTAGAATGTTTAAGAATCATTGAACGTGGATTAAAATTCACAATCTTCATAGCCTCTCGCTTCATTATTATTCACCTAAAGCAATTATAACATTTACAAAGTAAAGTCATGCAGTCTGCTTATTAGCATGCTCTTCACAAAAATCCTACATGCCTGAGTATTTTTTTTTTCAACGACTTATTTACGTACGGTGATTAAAATCCTAAAATATTCTACAAAATTTCAATTTATTCTGGAAATATTTTGGCGACTTCTATAAACTTCTGCAACAACGTGATCAAGTCCGCGACACGCGTAGGTGCAGAGCTAGCTGGGCTGACATCACGTGTCCGCCGCAAATTGAGACGTGCCGGTAGATTACAAGGGTCGCTGCTTTTCCCCCTCCTTCCCACCACCCCCCGCGCGAAGCCCTGCCTTTGACACGTAACTGACACCTGACAGCTGCGGAGTTACGCGCGCCACATGGCAGCTGACGACGCGTGTCTAGAGATTTCTCGCGTCGGGTCGGCGTGGAATGACGCGACTGGCCCCAGCCGCGCTCGTGAATCATAAAAGTGGCGCCTGTGATATATAAGCCGAGGACGCCGGCCTCCGAGTCAATGAGTTCAGCTGGGAGCTGGGAGTTTTCCCGCGGCGGAGTTTCCGGGGCGATAGTGCCGCGGGTGCGGCAGAGCGGCGAAGTCCCTGGACGAAGGTTCCAGGGCGGAGAGTTCAGTTCCGGGTGATAGTGTCGCGGGCGCGGCGGAGTCCCGAGCGAAGTCCCGAGCAAGGCGTCGAGTGGGTCCTCGGCGAAGGGTAGTGCGACGGCGGCGACGGAGTGCCGCGACGGTGGTCCACGAGGGGTGCTGCGGCGAGAGTTGCGCCAGAGGTGCGGCCCAACGAGGTGCGTGGATTGTAAGAAACGAGTGACTGGGGAAGCAACGTTTTTAAGTGTAATTAATTATTAGGCATTTAAGAAGATTATTTGTTAGTGACATAATTAGTGGCAATCAATAAAACTGTGTAGTGTAATAAAACCTTTAATTGGGCTATCCTTTTACGAACCCGGTCGTAAAATTATTCATGTTCTCCAATATTAACAAAATATCGATTAACTATTTGCTCACTTTCCATGCAGCGAAAATATTACGAATATTTTTTACTTTGTGTATGCAACATTGAATAGCTGAAAACTAATTTTAGATTATATGCCAAAAATTATTATTTTTTTAACCTTGAAACACTACTTTTTATTCCTTGCACTAATAACATGGTTGTATAAAAATTTGTTTGGCACTAAGTTTTAAGATAATATTAAGATGGTTTGAAATAAATTCGAACAAATTCGATACAGATAAATTTTTGAATTGATTTACATTTCAACACCTGATTTGGTTAGTAATTAGTTTCATCAAAAATTGTTTTAGATAAGGGTTTATATGAAGTTTAGGATTCATACAATAAATTAAAACGTATTTTATAGTATATGTATAAAGTTTTTTAAATAGTAAGGATTATTTTTTTTACTTTCAAACGTTGTTATTTCCACCCTTTGCAGTAAATGGTTGGTTGGATAAAAATTTATTTTAATAGTAGTTTCAGACAGTATTTAGAACTTTAAACAAAAATAAGAATGGTTTCGATAGTGTACATGGTAGGGAAGTCTTATTTATTTATTCAAACCCCAGGTTTTTCAAATCCCTTACAATAACGGTTTGTATTATAAAAAAGTATATATAAAATTATATATTGATGCTACGTGCTGTGCACTGCAATATAAGCATAAGATAAACTACAGAAACTGACTTCAACTACGTCACAGCATGCCACCTCCTGACGATTCCCAACTGCGTGGTCTACGTCAAGCCATGAACCTGTGTAGCAGCTACTGCTGGCTCACAGCACGGCCCCACACATAATTTTTTTTTGTAATTTTTACAAGAAAAATCCTCGGTAACTCAGTCGAAATCACTTGCAAAAACTGCAAGGCGGAGCTTTGCAAAGTTGCAAATGACACGAAGCTCTCTGCCTTGAAGAATTTTACGAGTGATATCGTTTGGCAAACTGAGTTTCCGAGGACTATCCTGGCAAAAGCGCAAAAAAAAAAAAAACATTTCACAGTGTAGCAGTACGAATTGCCGCCGGCAGGGGCACGTGCATCGCGTCGAGAGGAAAGAGATTTACGACCTTGCCGGCGGTCGTCCGTCATCAGGGATAAGACGTCACTGGGGTCTTGGCGTCAGTGTTAACTTGCGTGGAGGAGGGAGAACTCGCTTTCTTTCTCTCTCTCTCTCTCTCTCTCTCTCTCTCTCTCTGTTCGCTAATAACGTAATGTTTTTTTTATCTGCCCGCACTTCCTATGTACCAAAAAAAAAAAAGGGGCACTTTAATTAATTTCCTTGCCACACATACGGTTGCAGAACTTCAGAAAAAGCCATTCGAAAAACTTACGAAAAGCATTTAAGCATACGCCGAGGACGGATGAGTAATTCTGTTTCCGTGTTTCGTTTCGTAACTGTATTTTAAGAAGATTTAAAATAGCTGCAACGCGTGTTTTGAGAATATATTGTTTTTAGGCATGAAACTCTCGGTTCAGATTCTTGAAAGCTCTCAAAACGTCTCGCTTTATACATTTATCATCATATATAAATCCATTTTTTCCAGGAATAGTTTGTAATACTATAATAAATATATTTGAAATTTGGAAAAAAAAAAACACATGACTGAGGTTGTTTTTACATATATGTAATAGGATTATTGTATTTCTTACAAAAATTGGCGCATAATTTTTTTTATTTTATTTGATATTTAATTTGAGCATAAATGTTTTATACCATAGAACATATACTATAATATTCAACAATTTATCTTTAGTTTGTTTTATTATGCTATTGTATGCGTAGTTAATAATGGAGACCTTTTCAGGGAATGGTTTACAAATAACTTTAACCATTGTAGGTACTGGGACAACACAAAGCATAAATGCCCGGGTAAGGACCCGAACATAAAAATTACTGTGAAGACTAGTTCGTAGAGATACAGTTGTTTTCGTTTGAATGTAAAATTTACAAATTAACCATAATTTTGCATGAGTATTTCTGTTCCATTTATATAAAAAAATTAAATGTGTAGGATGCACATATCTCGGGCAAACTTTTGGTGGGATTGGCCGGCAGAGCAAATCGTCCATGTTGCACCTAAATAATCTGATCATTGATCACCTAGCGTTCGTGGCTCAACAGCACTGTTAAAAATGTCCTCCTTCAATTTACGAAGAATGCTGGTTACAAATTATCCAAGGATCTTCGTAAATTTACGGCGAGCTTAGTAAATTTGCGGACACTGAGTTCGCTTACTTAGAACACAAATCCAAAAGAATATACATGATATACTAACAAAACATTACAGGATTTTTTTATCTTAAAAACTGCAAATATTTGGTCATTTATGCAAATATCGGTCAATTTTGGCAAATTATGAGTTAACTATTGCAACCTTTTTTAAAAAAATTTCGAATATCTAGGTCAAGGATCAAGGGAATAGGTCATCATCAAAGATGGCTGCCGCGACGTCACAATCAAAGACGGGAGGACGCTGACACACTACCACAATCATGAAACATCCGCCGGTTATACATTTACGTATTAATCAAATCAACTGTTTGAAAGCTATTTTGTATTTGTGATTATTGAAGCTCACTTAAAATACATTTATTTCTATTACTCATTGATACCGATGAACAATTTTGCTGCCCGGATAATTTCTTGCAAACTTATCTGATTTCAGTTTAGTCCGGACTGAGCACCCGGACTGATCGAATGTGCTAAGCCCAAACTGCAGTTCCGGGTGAGCATTCCGAAGCGATTGAAAAGGGGGGGGGGGGGGGGGGGGGGCTGTACAGATAGTGCGCGGGGAGGCTAACAATCGCGCCTCGCTGCAGCAGTGTTGGCCACCCCTGGCCCAGGCGCCTGGAATAGCAGAGACGGCGGGGAGGCGGGGTCGATGACCTGCCGCAACCCGCCGCCGCGCGCCACATTTAAAACTGGTCCGCGCAGAAGGAAAGGGAGCCCCGCGCTGATCGAACGCTCAGAGTGCAGCGAGACTGCAATCTCTCTCTCTCTCTTTCTCTCTCTCTCTCTCTCCCTTACTCACTCACTCCCCCCCCCCCCTCCTCCATAACACGCCTTCCCGCATGTTTGTCACACGTGGAAGCTTCTTCCACGTGCCTGTAATATAGTAACGTATTTTTACAGCTGAACATCGACTGTATTTTTAATATTGTAAAAAATTCTTAATGACTCAGAATTCACGTAAAATTACAGATTGTGGCAGTAAATCGCCACCACATTTTTGCCATGCTGAGTCCACGGTGTGGTGATCAGCAGGCGCTGCCCCGTCCGTGTGTGTACACCCCTGGGCGAAGAACGCAGCGCGACCTCCCTTTGAGTTCGGTTAGCCGGGTTTGCTGTCGCAACTTAGAAAAAACACAAGATATAAATTTTCTAACTTTTGACAGTTCTTAAGTTATGCTATTAAAAGGTATGATGCTTCTAAGTTGGGTTTTTTCGGCGAATTACTTTTTCTAAGTTTCCATAGTTCTAAGTTGTGTTGTTTCGGAGTTTTGCGTTTCTACGTTGCGATAGTTGTATGTTATTACTTTCTAAGTTATGATGTTTCTAAACTGTGTGTTTCGCAGTTGTGAGTTTCTAAGTTGTGATCGTTCTAACTTTTTGACAGTATTAAGTCATGTGATTTTATTCAGTAATTGTAAGTTACGACTGTTTTAAGATATGACCTTCTAAGTAACTTGAGGATCCCCGGCTATCCAGGCTGCCCAGGGAATTACACAACCCCCCCCCCCCCTCCTAATCAATCGATGGAGGCCTGAGCGGAGACAGACCCCTGTCCATGCCGGCGCGCGAGCAGGAAGAGTTGCTCGTGTCGTCATTGCCTGCGTCAGCTGTACAGTGTTTGTTCACGCACTCGGCGGCGCCAATAAACAGTGCCTACCGGCAAACCTGTAGTTTTACTTAATTTTTTTTCTCCGTCAAAGTAATTAGAAGCCTCGTGGATACACAGATATTTGTAAATTTGTACAATTACACGAGAAAAAAAAAATACTGTGTTCGCAGTAATACTGAGTTCGGAACCTTACCCGGGCATTTATGCTTGAAGCAACAATTTAAATATGAAATTATGGACCAAATTTCGTAAGAAATACTCAGAATTATCCCTATAAAAAGTATTTAATAAATGTAACAATTTCCATAGCCATGTTTTGTACAAAGTTACAATATCTTTCTTTGTAGTATTAAAGAATATTTCATGGCAACTGGTTCCCAAAGAAATCTTTTGTAAAATTACACAATTATTTTTTCTACGCAAGGATGCGACCTAACTATCAACCAATGAGCATTATAAAGAAACGAATGATCGTGGATCGACTGAAGGTCTGCGTACTCTTCTTTCGCTTCTGTCAACAGTGATGGCGTGTGCTTGTCGAGTGTTTCGTGCACGGTCATCGTGCGATGCTCTATTGTTAAGTTGCAGTTGGGGGATGGGTGCCACGAGGCGCTACTTTCGGCGACTGTCTATAGTTCGAGTCGAAGTTACGTGACACAGAATTTGCAGATGCCTGACCAGCTGTTGGAGGAGGGACAAGGGAACTGCTGTTGGTGGAGTGGAGAGAAGGGTAAGGGAGTTGAGACGGATGTTGCTCCGTGCAACGTGATTAGCCGGCTCGAGCTGTCGTGAGAGAGAAAAGGGCGAGTGAAAGAGATTTTTGAAGAGGGGGGGGGGGGGGGGGTAGGTTACGTACCACGTGAAGGCGACGTGCAAGATCTAAGACTCCCGAAAGTCAGTCATTAAGGCTCCGGCCTCACAAAACCATGTTTAATCTTTTTAATATTTTTTTTGTCGTCATTACTGTTGAGTGGACGGGTCAAAAAAAAAACAAAATATGACGACTTCTCTCGCAGACGCTGCCAATCACAAGGAGGAAAACGCTGGTGTGGGTAAATACCTTGTTTGCAGTCTTATAGGCGGTCATATTTTGTTCTCGCGGAAAATGATATTTGCATGGAGTTAGGAATTGCCAGGAGACGGCTTGCTGTGACGTAGGCGAAGCCATTTCTTTTTACCTCGCCATCGCCATACTGTTACGCCCAAAAAACTGCGGAAACTGTGCTTGACCACGTATGATGTGATGATTGGTAAATATGAATTATAATCTTCGTTTCCACATTGCAAATACTACACTTCAGCCAATGTTTTCGGTGTCTAACCAACATGGTGCTGACCATGAGCTTAAAAAAAAAAACGGCTTCACACGATAACCATGTCATCATGCAGTTGTGGCCACCCCCTGGATATTTCACATAAGAGAATAAGTGTTTTAAATGTTTGTGGCAGAGAAACAAATTCAAGGGAGTTGTCGAGTAGAAATTTAAAAAGTAGTCATTAAATAAACATAATGTAGAAAAACAAGGGTGTGCGCGTGGAATCCACGCGCAACAAAAGTGACATTTCAAGGTTATTATATAATTAGGTGTAGGATATATGATTATCTTTGGCTGAGGTATTGGAGCGCAAAATTATGCTCCTTCGCAGTTCTGTAAGTGTGCAAGTATTCAAGTGTGAAGTATATAATTTGAACGTATATAAGTCTGCAAGTATTCAAGGGTGCAAGTTTTTAAGGGTGCAAGTTTTCAAGGGTGCATATATGGAAGTGTGCAAGTATGCTGCGCAATTTCTACATCCCCCCTGCCGTCTCCTCCTTTATCGGTTCCTTAACCAACACGTACCTAACACTATTCCCCTCCTCTCACGGTTATCCCACTTCCTACCTATTTCCCCTCGTGTGATCGGAATTTTTCGTGACGCTCGAAAATTGTAGTACCTACCCTCAGCAAAGAAGTTTCCCTTCAGAAATCAGCATTGCGTGCGAGACAGGGGCCTAACCCAACCCACACCGCCAACACTGTCTCAGACATCCCGGAGTAGGTGGGCGCTGCCTGCCGACGCGGCGGAATGTTATTCAAAGGACACAGAGATAACCGGTTCCGAGCATCTCGTCTGTCGTTCAGTCGGCATTCCTTTCTCTCGCCAACTTTTTTCTTCCCCTTCCCCCCTCCCTTTTCACGTCTTTCCAAAGACTACTAGTTGCGATGACCTTCAAAATATATAAAAAAAAGAGACCCTTCTAACTCGCTGGAATTTACAATTCTATAAAACAAATCAAAATTTCACGAACAAAAAAAACACTCTAGAATGGCAGGACTATACATTTCCAACATTGATGCAAAACAATTTTCAAGATATAAAAAAAAAGTTGCAAGGTGTTGCTGGGGTTTTTAATATTGCTTTTTTTCCCCCTATAAAGTGTGTTTTAATTCCAGGTAGCAATTGAAATTGTTTTAAGAACGCTACCCGACGTTTCAGTAGCAAATACTAAACCATTATTTTAACACACGAATTTAAATACATTTTCACGTTGAAAAATGCACTACGAGAAAACACGAGTACAGTTTTCTTTTTTTCGAAAATCATGCAGCGGTAACGACCATATTCTCCATGTTAGATGGGTTTCTTTTTGTAATAATATATTTTAATGAATAATTGTTTTTTAATGTAACACTATAAGTAAACACAGATGATTAACGACTATTTAATGAACATCACTTAATTATTCATGCAATAATTTTAACAATTCATATTTCCCTGGCGTTTTGCAAATATCATGAAACTTGAAGAATATAACTGACTTAAATATCACAGATACCATCAAAGGCCATTAGGAAACGGAATTACAATTTTTGATTACACAGTTCTGGTAAAAGTTGCTACGTAACCTCAGTAAATATTTTTAAAACTACTTTTTTTTTAAAGGATTTTGAACCCTAGTTGACAATTTTTACAGCACGTGAAATAAAGGCGATAATAAATTATTCTCTGTACTTATATTCGTTTACATAATTTTCTTTACCAATATCGATTCTTTTAAAAGAAATCATTGTTTTCTTGTGAGTACCGCGGTCAAACCGGGACTGTCGGAGGACATCGTCTGCTGGCCGTCCTTTTGTCCTTGCTGCGCCGCCTCGGGCCGAAAACAGGACGATCCAAGGCCCATTGTCCTTGCCCGTCGCATTTTCCCCCTCCTCCTCTTAAGGCGAATATCTCCTCGCAAAATGTTCGAAGCCAGCGAAAACACGTTCTACTCCGGTTAGTCTGCACGCGATCTTCTGCCTCGAACGAGCCAGACACCTGGTTGATTTACTATGACTGGTAGAGAGGGGGAGAAGTTTGCACACCGTGGGAAAATAAAACACAAGTAACGCAGGTTCACGCGACAAAGAAACATTTTAGTGGTCAGGCTTGCGATATTTTGTTTAATTAAATTTACTTTCCTCTTTTTTTTTTTTTTACACTGAACAATATTTTACTAAATGAAACAGGAAATTTTTTGCACTCACAAAACAAATTTTTTTTTATGTGAGTGCACTTTAATATACGTGCGGTATTTTGACTAATGTAAGCATTTTAAAAATTGTACCAACTGACAAATAAATTTAAAAAAAAATCTTAAGAAGTCTTACATTAGCTTTTTATAAAGTTGTAAGTTTAAAACGCCAGTTAAATAAAAAAAAGGATAAAGAATAACACAGTTTCAGAAAAATCTATGTATAAAAAGCAAAAACGTTTGATTTAAATTAATAACTACAAGTAAATAAGTTACCCCGGTATATAAAACCTTATACATATATGTAGGGACCGGAAAAATTCGCTGTTTCAATGACCTCAAGGATGGACTACACAGTCTTGCACATACTCGGGTAAACAATGTCACCTGTTCATTGGCTGCTGACAGGTGAGACGTCTCAACTGGTAGGTCGGCGATTCGGTGCTGTTTTGGTTGAGGATCTCTCACTGGCCCATAGTAATCCGTATCAACTGTGAGACGATAGCGAAAGATGCTTAGAGATGCACTCATAGAAGTTACACTAAATTTACGGAATTTTCAAAGAAGAATTCCCCTCAAATAAACGAAGAATTCTTCATTATTTCAGATTACTGGATCTTCGTAAAAACTACGCCGTATTTCGACTTCAGAGTTCTATTTTTAAAGGAAAAAAACCTCAAAAAGTAATAAGAGTGGTTTTGCTGGAATCTTATCCGTTAATAATGCTTTGATAATAAGCTTGTAGATTCATGTTCAACGTAAGCGAATTTAGTACCTGTTAATTATCGAAGATAACGGTATGTTTACGAAGATCCCTGGATAAATTGTAACCAGCGTTCTTCGTAAATTCAAGGTGAACATTTTTTAACATTGTGTACGTATTGGAATTTTTCCTTATCACGAAATTAATCCACGATTTTTTCCAGTCCATACTTATATATTAAAGAAAGCTCTTCATCAGTTAAATTATCCAGCCAAAGATTGACATAATTTTTTATTTAAAAATTAGTTTTATTTTGTATTTAAATCTATGGGAAGAATACCTATAATTTTTTGAAGCAAAAATTCTAAAGATCTCTGAGAAATTGTTTTATGAAATATTAAAATAAAAATCAATGCCGATAGCGCTTTTCATATTATTATTTCTTGTTTTAAAATTTCTCAGCAGATATTAACTAAATTTACTAAAATCAATGCCGATAGCGCTTTTCATATTATTATTTCTTGTTTTAAAATTTCTCAGCATATATTTACTATTGATGATCTAATATCCATAATTATGATCATTTTGGAACCTTATACTGCTCGCAAATAAAGTTAATTGAATATCTGGCGAGAAATATTGTGAGGTATGAAAAAAAATACTGGAAAGGCTCTCAAAATAAATGTAATGACAATAAAAGAAAAATAAGTTACTCGGAGTGTGAGAGAGAAATAAAACCTTTTACAAAACATGAAAATTTTAATAGAAAGTGGCACTAAGAAAGATACATAATCACAAAACCATTGTTTATGCATTAATACATAGGTAACGGAACAATTCGCTGTATCATTTCGCGAGAGGCTAGAATTAAAATACGTATATCTTTGAGCTGCTTTCGATGTTGGCTCACTTTTTGCCCCTGGAGGGTTATGGGCCAATGAAATTTTCTCAACCAAAGAAGTATCCAAGTACAGACAACCTAGTTGAGAAACTTCACAAGTCAACAACCAAGGATCTGGCGTTATTTGCCAGAGTATACAGAGGACTGTGTAGTCTACCCTGAAAGTCATTGAATAATTGAAAGGCATTTCTTCAGTAATCGTAATACTGCGTTTAGGGAGAAGACTAAGGGCCGGTTGCACCAATAACTGTTCGGATCCGAGATCGTAAGATCTTTGTTTCAGTGTGATCTCAAGTCGAATCTAAGATCCAGTGTATATGTGTTGCACCAAAGTGAACTTACGAGTTCAGACATTCGATCTCACGATCTAAGTTTAGGTTGGTAAAGATCGATTGTAAAATGAAAGCAAGTTTTCTATTGGCTACTGAATTCCGTCTAGTCACAGAGAATTTTCTTTAGCATGTTTGAAGTTCTTGCTGTAAATGTTGGCATCGTGATATACTGATATTTACATACAAGCCTATTTGTTTACTGATTACAAACTTGTAGCAGGTTGCGAGTTGACTGTAGAGGTGTAAAAGTAACGAAAAAAAAGCGTACCCGTATGTATTCATTACTATAACAATTAGTACTCGTTACTATCGTATCGTTACGTTACTCTTTACTTCTGATACCGCATAACAAGCTATGTTATGTTGCAGCAACGAATCGAGTCGTATTGCGTACGCGTACAGTATGACGTCGCGTAAATAATAATAATAAATAGAATATAAACAATTAACAATATTTGATAATTAACAGTTTTTGTTAACCAAGAAACAATTAAATCTGATTAGAGCGGTTTTATTATATTATCTCTTTTAAGATAAAAAAAAACCGTGAAAATATGCGATAATAAAAAAAACAAAAACATACATATTTCTAATTTGTAAAAAATACTTTCTTATAAATAGTAAAAAACTTGGACCACGAATTCCCAAATTATACTTTACTTAATAAACAAACATCGTTCTTTGTAACGTAAATTCGTCGAATATGCGCGCGCATGCGTAAAACATACGAAAAATGCGAGTAACGAGATGCCGCCGTGTGTAAGGTTTCGTTACGTACTTGATACTAGATGGCACACCCGTTACTCAGTACCGAATACATACGGTTTGCTACAGCTCTAGTTGACTGGGTTACACGCGAGTACACATGACGATGGAAAAGAAAATTTCAGTATCTAAAAAAAGTTTTTTTCTCTGAAAAAGAAAAAAATCATCCTTGTCGATTTGGTGCAAGAAAGACAGGATATTTTAGAGTATAAGAGAACTGATGGCGTGCTTTGTAAGCAGAAGGAAGAAGCTTGGCAAGAATTGGCATTATATTTTAAATAACATTATGATGACAATTACCGTACTTCGGGCATACCTAAAAACATATCGGCCTAAATTTCCTGTAAACTATTGTAACCCATCAAAATATCAATTGTAAACAAACCAGTATCTATGCAAACACGACTACAAAACACAACAAACCAACGAAAAATACACAAGATCTCGGATCCAACTGCTCTGAACCATCAATTTCGGTGGTTCAAACAGAGGTTCACCTCAATCCTCTGTTAGAAGGTGAACTCGAATGGTGCAATCCGTTTGTGTGACTATCCTGGTTCATTACCTCGTATGATCTCGGATCGACCAGCGATCTTCAATGGTGCAACCGGCCCTAAGTCCTAATGTCAAATATTCAGTGACCATAAATTAAGCCACACATTAGTCGTTTTAAACTGGTTAATGTGTTCCTACTACGCCTTTGAACGACTTTAGTCTTTGTCTTGCTTGCTGGCTCATATTTTGGTTCTCAAAAACGTTTACTAATTGGTAGGGACTGTAAGAATTTGTGTTTTCAATGACGTCTAAGATAGACACCATGATCCTGTGTGTTCTCGGGCTCATTGGCTACTGACTCGTGACAACTGTTAACTGGGATGCTTGTGATTCGATACTTCTTTTCTTGCGAGTTTTTCACTGGCTCAGAGTCATTCAGACCAACTGTGGTCCAATCACTGATGCAACATAAAGGTGAACGATTTTGGAGTCTGGTCCATCGCGAAATGAAACCGCGAATTTTTCCGGTCTCTACCACTTTGACTACATATGCTTTTGCCACATTTTTATTCCTGTCAACGGTGTGTGCAAACGAGTTCACGTGGTAGTCAGTGTGACATCGTGTAATGCTTTGCAAGTGACGGTTAGAAAATGGGTATCGCTGGTGGTACTTTGAATAAATTTCAAATTCGGGTGTGTTTTTTTGTCTTTCGCTCGCGACGGCTGCAGACGGAAGAGAGTATCACTTTTACCGCTCAAATATCATAGTTTCCCGCCCTATGCACGACTGCGTGCCGGTTCACGGCTTTGCGCTTAGAGGCGATAACGTGCTCGAAGCACCAGGGAGGGTCGCACCTATAACCCTGCCTCACTAACACATATAGACCCCTGACTAGGTGGGATTCTTCAAGGCTCGAGATCACCCGCATCTGTCTATATCTTTAAGCGCATTAAACAACAAATTTAGGTACACTCTCAATTTCTAATTGTGCTTTAACGTCGTGTAAGATGATGATGGAAAAAGAGGTGAAGAAAGGTGGGACATTTGAGCTCCCAATTCAAACTGAACCGAATTACATAAGTGACATGTATTAAAAAAAAAAAAAGACTAAGAAAATATGGGTATTGCAAAAAAAAATTAGTCGAATGCTTGGATCTCCAAAAGCATACTTGTCCCTTTCGGAAGGAAACGCTTCGGGATTGGTTGTTAACAATTTTAATGCTTACGTCACGGCACGAGAGGTCTTTGACCTCCAGGCTCCGTCAAGGTCGGGGATTGTGGGATTCGAATATTGGTCGAGTTATTTTATATTCCGTCTGACTGTGTTAACCTTGTGAAGAGCTGCACGACGGGACCGCCCGGGGCCCGGGTAATAAACAATAATTACTGCACAGGTGAGACAGGAGAAGAACGCTCTAACAACCTTTTTGAAATTTATTACGTGTCACTACGACACGGCTGTCAGATTCAACTCTACAGGAAACATCTTGTCTACCGATTTATTTACAACAGCTGATTCAAACAAATTATAAAAACAATGTGTTTATAATTTTAAATTAAAACCCTTTTCGCGAAACTGTTCTATTTTCACGTTACAAAGTTGTCATCTTTCACAGTTAAATATCAGGAAGTTAAAATTGTTTATTATTTGTTGTTTGATTCAGAGTAAAAATCGGTATAATTCTACAATTATAACTGTGTAATGAGGGAAAATAGTTTGTATTACAAAACTAAGTAAAGTACCTACTCGTAACGTCAAGGGTCTGATTCACTCGCCATTGCCACTGTAAAATTGTTTAAATTTTACAAGAATTATTATTTGCACGCTCGTTGATCATATGTTTTCTTGTAAATCTACAATTTACGATTGAGTATGTTGTAATATGCATGATAATTGGTTTCATGTATTTTATATTCCTGTGGACTATATCTAAATAAGTACGTATTGTAGTCTTCCGAATTATTTTAAACATGGAGTTTCAGCACACTAGTAATATAGTTAGTATATATATTAATATTTTTTTACTTGAATGATTACATTAAAATATTCTGGCAACTAAGTTTCCGAAAAATGTCTTTGTGATCGCACAATTTTTTTTAAAAGCGTAAGTTTTGAGGAAACATATTAACATCAAGTCTAGCCTAAAAGTCATTAAGTGCCCAGTCTACCTGGGTGTCTACCTGTTGCAGCTTCAGAAAAAAAAGAACATTCGATTTGAAAACTGCTCAAGATATCCGATACTATAAGAAATTGAAGTATATTTACGAACTTTAAAACGAAGAATTGAACTCCAATAAACTAAGAGGTCTTCGTAATTTCAAATTCGTAACTGGATCTTCGTAGAAACTACTCCGTATTTCGACATCCGAGTGATATGCTTCGTTCTAAACAAAGGTAAACACACGTGCGGACAAAAGAAGAGTGTTCTTGCTGTATACTTACCAATTTGTTTTTGTAATGTTTTGTTAACATACCAAGAGTATTCTTTTGAATTCATGCCCAAAAGTAAGTGGACTCAGCGTCCGTATATTTACGAAGATAGAAAGTAAATTTTTACGGAGATCCCTGGATAGTTAGTTTGTAACCAGCGTTCTTCGTGAACTGAAGGTAGGGGGGGGGGATAATTTTTTTTTCTAACAGTGCACTCAAAGAGCCGTGCGTTACACCTTTGTCTTCGTTCCTCCGCCACGTGAGGTTACGGTTACAGCTCAAACGTGCGACGGTCCAGAGAGGCGACAGACACCACGCTGGCAGCGTCTTGCGCCGAGCCTGGCCGCGGTCGTCGCTCAGCTGAACTTACCGCTCCTGCGACAGCTATCGCACCCGGGGAAGGAGGGGAGAGGGAGAGGGGGAGAGAGAGAGAGAGGTATCAACTGCGCCGACCACACTGCTAAAAAAATTTCCAACTTCAATCCACGAAGAAAACTGGTCACGAATCATCCGGTGGATCTTCGTAAATTTACGGCTATCTTCGTTAAGGTACGGACCACCTACTTTGGACATGAATCCAAAAGATTTTTGACGTGACAACGTCTAATAAATCGACGAACGCCGGCAGCACGCACGAAAAAGGATGACTCATTGTCCCGTTACGCTCATTGTCCCGTTACACCCATTGTCTCGTTACGCTTATTGTACTCTTGCGCCGCATCTAACTGTTCCACTCGATTGGAACAACCATCGATTTGACTTTTTCGAGGCACATTAAACTTGAAACACTCCCATTCGTTTCCTACTTTTCCTATCATCGTCCTATCCTTAACAGAATAACACAGATTGGAAGAAGTTAAATAGCAAACATGTATAAAAGTTATAGTTAAAATAATATGCTCGTTAAAGTAATAAACATATTTGAATTAATGAGTGCAAATAAAAGTAAATCTATCAATTAAATTGTAGATTTCGTTTCACTCCTTCTTTGTATCCATACAAAATAGTGATAATTCAATAAAAATGATTCAAATTTATTCATAAAATTATGCAATATTTCATCAATGTTTTGTTATGACGTTGTCACTTTCAACTATCGTCCGTAAACCGACCTTACAGACAACATATTTTTTTTCCTTGGCGTATTACCAAAAATATTCAAAAACTTGTTTTAAGTCTACAGCCAGAACATTCTTCTTTTGTCAAGCGTGTGTTCAACTTTTGTTTAGAACGAAGCACACAACTCGGAATTCGAAATACACAAGCGTAGTTTCTCCGAAGAACTCTTCGCTTATTCGAGTTCATTCTTTGTTGAAAAGTCCATAAATTTACTGTTATTTCTAACTGTGTTTGCTTCCACCGAGGAGTGCATTCTTGCAACCAATATGATTCGCCATGTTGGTTTCAAACTTTAAAATAAAAATATTTGTTTATTATTTACGTAATGTGAACCTATAAGTTATGTGTTGTAGACACTGCAATTAGCTGTAATTGTAAAATTGATTATTTTTCTTGTATTGTTTCGTTTGAAGCATTGAAATTTTTTAAAAATAAAATAATAATAGGAGATTTCAATTGTAGAACTACTTGCATTTGTCGAAGCCAGTGAGTGCGAAACAAGTGAATGATTATTACATCCAAACTAAACCCGATACACTAAATCACAAATTACGAATGGACCCTTTCTAGCTATGCCTTCACGAGCTCCGAGTAGCCTCACCATTATTTATAAATAAAAAACTTCCAATTTCGTATAAAACAGCTTACTTTGCCAGAACCAGGGGGTAAAACATGTAGGATTTTTGTTGGGTGGGTGGAGGGATGAAGGGGAAAACGGAATTACGTCTATAATTCATTTCACAGTTATTATTTTACAAGCAAAAGTGGAGCTTCTTAATTCAAGGTCAGCCCCCCTCCCCCGTGATGAACGCTAGACATGATGGTGTTACTCCTAGAAAAGCTGCAAAAATAATGTGCGTTCACAGGAAAATTTTTTCTGAAACTTAGCCAACAAACAGTTACTCTATTACAGAGATTTTAAAATGTGTACATTTACATGAAAACAAATGTATTTCTAAAAAATAGTGTTCGCAGTAATACTGGGTTCGGATTCCTACCCGGGCATTTATGTTTGTAAACCATTCCCTGTATAGCTTTTCAGTATTAACTGAGCACGTAATAAGAATAAAAAAATATTTGATATCGTTTCCATTGTTTAAAAAAATAATGCTTGAATGCTACATCAATTAAAATATAAAATTATGCGTCAATTTTCGTAAGAAATACTCAGTACTATCTCGAAAAACGTATTTAATTTATGCAAAAATAACCATATCCATGTTTTGTACAAAGTTACAGTACCTTTATTGTAGTATCAGAAACTATTACTTGTCAACTGGTTTCCTAAGTAATCTTTTGTAAAAGTGCAGAATTTTATTTTCTATGTATTATGGGTTAGATAGTGTTAAGTTATGTTACTTTAAAAAATTATTTTGACGAGAATATATGCAGTTATAAACAAGCTTACATTGTCATCAAAATAGTGCAATGACTTTCTAAATTATGAAGTTAGCTACTACTGACACAAAAGAAAAGTTTTTGTTACAAGTCAAATTATTTTAACTTCAGAGAAATATGCATGTTCATATAATCAAAAAAATGTATAGAAGAAAGTATTTTCCCAGGCAATATCCATATCATTCCTTAATATTATCGTTAATTTTTCTTTGGCGCAATGAAAGTGGTTTTACAGTGAATGTCGTTTGAACGACAACTGTATCGTTACCCTGATGTGAACTACATGCTGATCGACTTTGACTTAAAGAGAAGTGAATAGAGTGGTTGTCGGTACCTGCCGGGTACAAATAAAAAAAATTATGTACTTTAACAAAGATTCCTTTGTAAACCAGTTGCCAAGAAATACCTTGTAATATTACAAGAAAGACATTGCAGCTGTGTATCATCACATGGCTATGGTTATTTTTATATTTATGAGATACGTTTTTGGAGATGATACTGAGTATTACTTACGACAGTTGGTGCACAATTTAATATTTTTGTTTGTGTTTCATTTAAGCATTTTTTTAAACAATAGAAACAAAATACAACCGAATAATCAATAATTGGACATTTATTTGGTTGTATCATGCTTGTTAATGCGCGCATTTATACGGAAAAGCTTATTCAGGGAACGGTTTACAAATAAGATTCCGAACTCAGTATTACTGCGAATATTTTTTCGAAGTGATACAGTTGTCTAAAACGTTATTCACGAGCAGCGAAAGGTTCAGAATTGTTGTTTTCATGTAATTGTACTAATTTACAAATATCTGTTATTTTACGTGAATATTTCTATACCATTAAAAAAAATACTGTTTAGGGAAGGTTTTTTTTGGGGGGTTGGGGGGGGGGGAAGGTCAGATATCCTATTGCAAGGATCCGATGTTGGGCTGTAGTACGAAGTCAGCAAAAAAGACATTCTACCGAAAGGTAAAACAAAGAAAAAGAAATAAACGCCTGAAAATTTTTCCGCCCGTGGCGAAGTCCGTCTGGAGTTTTTAATACAAGGTTGTTCGGCGCGCTCACCTGTCTCGTTTTTAAACATCCCAGACGGTTGTTGTGCTAGAGCCCCAAATGTTCCCGTCACGCCACAACCACGTACGACTTGAAAAAAAAAAAAAGTAATTTTTTTTAAACGGCTACTCTGAATTTATTTCTGCACGTAGCTAGCACGGACACGGGAAACTACTTTATTCGAAGGTCGCGGTCAGTTTACCTGAAAAATCATTACAAAATGTAGTTGAAGTCTCGGTCTCCCAAACCAAGTTAATTTTTTTTTTGTTTACCACCACCTTCCTCTTCGTCGTTACTCTTACTTAAGGCATGATTCTAAAATTTTAACTCGGTACCTCCTTTGCATTTTTTGTTCTTCCACAAATATTTTCAACAGATATTTACTCGGTTTAATATCATTGGCGTGAAAAGCCACGCCAGTGATGATAATTAGGAAGACTGGCACGTATTTTTACACCCATGATATTACACTTCGTGAATGTACGTTGAATACATTTTATGATAGAGCAACAAATGACGAGGAAGTATGGAGTTAAAATTTTAGAAATATCTCTTAAATAAAAGTAATGACAAATGAATGGAAAAAATGTATACACAGGGCGTTTGAGAGCAAGCCTTAAGTTGTTAGCAGCGCCAAGTTTTAACCAGACAAAATTCGGTTCTTTGTTCTATTTAATTCTCCTTATGAGCATTTCCCAAATAGGATAAAACAATTTTGTGATACCTTAATATTTGGTATGATTATATATATATAGTTAAGAGTTTTTAAAATTTATAAACTCCTCGAAGTATAACTAGAGAGCCGGAAATTTCGGGCTATCTTTTGGTCGCAAGGTAAACTGAAAACTTGCATACCTTTGCATTGCGTTGATGATTGGGTCACAATTATTTTGAATCTCCCCTCTACGACTTCTGGCCAGTCATCTACCAGCCAGCAAGTAGAGTGGCGGAATCGAATCGACCGACTCCAAAGAAGGGGAGGTTCTGTAGTAAGAAACCAGCCAACAGGAAAGCATATGTGGATGGAGTGTGCATATAACTGTTAATTTTACCCTGACACCAAATGAATCCGCTAAATTTCCCTGTCTATAAATGCAAAATGTTTTCATAAATTAATATTAATTATAAACACCTATATTTTGCATAAATATATCGTGAAAGGATTTTTCTCTAAACACTCTTTCCCTAGAGTTATGGCTAGAGACCTGCAAAATTCGCGGATTAATTTCGTGATATGCTACAATTCATATAATTATACCTTAGCGCTGCTTCTGCAATTGGTTCACTGTTAATCTGGAGTAATCAGGGCCAATTAGAGACCCTCGCTCAAAGAATTGTCGAATCACAGACACTCGGTCGAGACGACTCACAAGTCAGCAGCCAATGAACAGGTGGCATTTGCCCGAGTGTGAAGAGTGTAGTTGAGTATATCCTGGAGGTCATTGAATCCGCGAATTTTGCAGGTCTCTAGTTATGGCAAATTGCGGCCCTCCAGTGGTAGAGTAACCTCATTCTCATTGGCTCGGGGACAGCACTGTAATAATACACTATCATTGGCCAAAAAAAAAAAAATAAAAATAAAGTCACAGTGCGTACATGAATGTCTACCGTCGGCAACACGAATCACGTCAATTTATTGCGGAAGCAAATGCGTCCTGGATGCCCTTGTAAAGTAAGGCAAACTGCCTCTCCTACAGACGGCCGCCAATTACAAGGAAGAAACTGCTGGTGCCGTCACACTGCTAAACTTTCACTTCCAACGCCTTCCCAATTTGTTGTGTCTAATAAAGCTGAAGGGTTTTTATGATGTCACCTCTCTAGCGCAGCCATGTTTGTTTGGTTTGACAAGTTGGATGAACTGAGTTTCCATCAAATATTTTGCATATAGGATGGGTTATAAAATATGTTGGATTGAGAATGCAATCAGACAATCAAAATTGTGCCTAGTGAAACATCGAATCTTCAAAATGGCGATGAACACATGGACCGCGAAAAAAGTTATAAAACTGATATAACTAAAATAATGTTAATAAGACTGTCGCATGCAAAATAATTTTGTATGTAAAAAGTAAATTATGTTTCTATTAACTTCAAAAAAACACTGAAAATTTATTTCATTAGTAACGAATATTATTGTGAGTTAAATTTATACATGTTAAAAAAATATTAAATGCACAAATTCAAAAATTCCATCCAGTACTGTAATTATTCATTATTTAATTTCCAAATTAAGTTACCATTTAAAAGTTTGAGATAACTCAGACCACAAACATTGATAGTGTGACGTGATTTCAAACATGCTTGAGATTATCTGTCCATATTTACTTGATGGAGAAAATTTAAAGCCATTTCCCATCCAATACTACCTTTCCAACTACATGTATATTGTCAAATATAGATGTAGAAAAATATTTTACAGTGTGACATGGCCTTTATAGCAGTCTAAAGCTCGTTCATAAGCTTATATTTTCGCGAGAAAATACCTGCTCGTCATATATATGTACATATTGTGGCCATGGGATACCGGTTTTACTGCAGCTGTTCTGTCGATAACGTGTGTCCGTTAAAATGTAAATGAAATAAAAAATAAAATAAAAAATATTTGTAAATTTGTACATTTACATGAAAAAAATGTTCGGAGTAATACCGTGTTGGCATTATTACCCAGGCATTTAAGCTTTGTGTTGTCCCAGTACCTCCAATAGTTAAGTTATGTGTAAACTGTTCTGTGTAAACTGTTCCCTGAATAACTTTTCAGCATTAACTGTGCACATAATAATATAATAAAATAAAATATATTTATGCTGTTGAATATTCGATATATTTTCCATTATGCTTCAATGAAAAATCAATTGAAATAAAAATTATGCTCCAATTTTCGTAAGAAATACTCAGTATTATCTCGAAAAACTTATTTAATTTATGTAAAAATAACACTAGCCATGTGTTGTGCAAAGTTACAATATCTTTCTTGTAACACTACAAACAATTTCTTTGCAAATAAATACACAAAAAAAATTTTTTCTGTGTACTCGTCTAAAAATGACATGTCACAAAAAAAATAGTACAAGCGGTACCCATTTTCCCCAATGTAACTTGCAAGGCAGCACAGGATGTTTGTTCACAATCACTAGAAAAAAACTGCTGACATGACAATCGTGGGAGGATACATAAACCATTTATACGAGAAGTGTAAAGTTTGAAACTAGTTACGTGACACCGATTATATACGAGTAACGCTTGGAATCATCTCGAAGGAGAAAACAATTATTGTTTTGTGTTTAGAAGTTGCCTATGCTTGGTTAGCATATTTTTGTCACTGAGCACAAATTTCAATTGGAAGGTTTAGTATCGAAGATTGTAGCAGTAAGCCTACCGATATTAACTCAACGCTATCTTTAACTCGCTAATCCAGAAGGCAGAAGGATGTTTTAAGTTATTCCCTGAGCTGTGATCAAATAAAATGGTACCCGAATTTTTACATGTTCAGTTTATTTCTATTTTCGCTGCAAAATTAGTATATTATTTTTACATATATCTCAATATCTGACGCTATTATTACGAGGCTTTACTTTGCATCAGACGTTTGAATAAATCATTATTTTCCGTTATAGTTCGGTGAGATCATTTCTAAAATAAAATGCACATTTATGACCCAACCTCAAAATTTTTTTTAATAGATTACGCAATGTATATAAAGTAAGATGTTTGAGAACAATTAAATTAAGTCTGTAGGTTATGACTGGCGTTTTGCTGTAGGTAGAGTCAAGATTATGTAAAAAAATAAATAAAAAAAAACTCATCTCCTTGTCTATAACTGTCTTAAGGTCGTCCAAGGGTATATCAAGAGCACTGTAGCCTAATCATCAACGTGAAGAAGATCTACATGTGCTTCAAGTCTACTTTGATCAACAATAAATCCACGAAATAAATCATTGTGGCTGTACCCGCACGTGCTTTGAAGTGTGAAACTGTCTTACCTAGCAAACACAAAAAGCCGCCTCTTCTTATTGTGTGTTCAAATATTTGCATCTACTTTCTTTCCCGCAACTCACCACAGAACCTTCCAGAAAGAAAACTGCCATCCAAAGGGGTGTGTAGAAATGCCGCTATTTTAAGCGACGATTGGAATCGAAGATTATCGCGAAAATGTTTGATGATAGTCCTAAAAATCAAGTAACTTATGCATAGGGATTGTGAAGAAAACGTAATATCAATGACCCTTTCTATACTTATAAACTATTTTGTTTGTAATGATTGTTTATTGTTAGAGCCCGGAAAAATTCGAGCGTTCATTTCGCGGTGCACTAAAATTCAAATAATTGTTACCGTTGTGCTAGTTCTGCTATTGATATGATGTTAATCTAAAGGACTCTCGGTCAATCAGAGACCCAAATTCAATGACATATCGAATCAAAAGTCTACCAGTTGAGATGCCTCACAAGTCAGGTTGCCAATGAACAGGCGACGCTTAAGTATACAGAGAGGATCGTTGAGTCTATCTTGGGGGTTATTTAATTCGCGAATTTTTCCATTTACTATTTATTGAGGCGAATCATGGCAGTCCTGTAAAGCAACAGCTGCATTTTCGTTGGCCCAGCAGGTATTTAGGCAAGCTCCTTTCACCGGACAGAGAATGAAGGGTTATGTCCCATTCCAGGTCATTATTTTAGTTTTACATTGAACACAGTTAAACTTGCATACTGTTACGATTTACTGCGGGTTCGTAAAGGATAGCTCAATTAAAGATTTTTATCACACACAGTTTTATTGATGGCCACTACTTATGTCGCTTACAAATAATCTTCTAAAATGGCAAATAATTAATTGCACTTAAAAATAATGTTGCTTCCCCAGTCACTGGTTTCTTACAATCCACGCACCTCGCTGGGCCGCACTCTGGTGCAATTATCGCCGCAGCACCCCTCGTGGGTCTCCGCCGCGGGACTCCGTCGCCGCACTCCGCCGCCGCCGACGCACTTGCCTTCGCCGAGGATCCGCTCGACGCCTCGCTCGCAACTTCGCTCGGGACTCCGCCGCGGGAGAAAACTTCCGACTGAACACTCCGAACTGACTCTCTCTCGAGGCCGCCGTCCTCGTTTTATCTATCAGCCGCAATTTCTGGAACTTACAAGCGCGGCCGGGGCCAGTTGCGTCATTCCGCGCCGACACGACAGTAGAAATCTCTCGAAACACGTGTCGGCGGCTCGCGTAAATCCCAGCTGTCCGGTGTCAGTTACGTGTCAAAGGCAGGGCGCCGCGCGGGGAGTGGTGGGAAGGAGGGGGGAAAGCGACAATCCTTGTTATTTTCCAGGCGCGCGCGGCGCATATCATGTTGCGGCAGTCGTCAGCTAGCTCTGCAGCTGCACGTGTCCCGGCATTGTTCTAGTTCGTAACAATACGTTTTGAGTGTACAAACTTCAACACAATGAAAAAAAAAATATTGTGCATACTTTTCTCATAGTTAGATTCAAAGTTGAATTTTTAACATTTGTGCTTAATATGAGTAAGGATAACCAAATGGAATAAATATCTGTATTTATATTTTTGTGTTTAATGGTAATGCTAGTGGCTACTGCGTGGTATGGTTTAAAATTCTTAAAAAAAAAACAATTATTAATTTTATCTTGCCTTCTAAAATCTTAAAAATACTAATGATTTTAAAAGGCACAATAAAATTAAATCTTCATTTTTCTGAAAAAAATTAAACCATATCGCATGCAGCCAGTAAAATGAACTGTAAATCAAAAATGTTCTAGTTGTATGTTCTATTTCATGCTCCTTAATCATAGAGCACTAAAACGTTAAAAATGTAACTTTGCCAGCTAATTAAGGCAAAAATTACCGATGTATATTTATTTTTTGAAAGTTCAGCCAATCAAAAATTTCGCAAGTTTAACCTTGTGGAATGTAAATATAAAATAATGACCTGCAACATGACATAAACACTTAGGTTAATATATTTTATATGCATAAGAAAACGTATTGAAGCCCCAGAGTCAATATTTCCTGCCGTACATGACTATTCCCACAAACAAAATTTTTGTTAAATAGATACCCGGAAATTTTACGTATTCTTCTGGCCTCAGAGTAGAACACAAAGTCATATATGGGCTCAACCAATGTTTGCTTTCTCATTGGTGGATTTCTTAGCGAGAACATTTCATCCTTGTTAATTGGCACTACCTGATTCGCTCACTTATCTTCTAGCTGGGCATCGTTGGCTCACGGTCGCATAGAGGTGTGTCCAGGAAACTGCGGTCCAATCATGAACACAGTGCCCCTCCCCATTGAAATCTCTTTGTATGAGAGTGGTTGAAAATCGAAGTCCCTGACCGTTGGATTGGTCGTAATGGTTCAGACGACAGAGCTATTTTTCGCTGGTCTTCACGTTCACCTGAAATAACGCCGTGCTAATATTTTCCTTTGGGGGCTTTATGAAAGATCTTGTCTACGTTTCGCCGCTACCTAATGATTTTCCATAGCTACGACACAGAATTGAAGTGCTATTTATTGCTTTCATTACTCCGGACGTGTTAACCAAAGTGTAGGAATAATTGGATTTTAGGTTGGATGTGTCCCGTCTAACTGAAGGAGCACGTATTGAACATTTGTATGAAAAATTTTAGTTTACCTTCAATTTGATGTATGATATGTAGAGACCGGAAAAATTCGCGGGTTGAATGACCTCTAGGATAGACTCCAATATCCTCTAGACACTCGGGCAAATGCCAACTGTTCATTGGCTGCTGACTTGTGAGACGTCTCTACTGGGTGGTCTGTGATTCGACACTTCTATGAGTGAGGGTCTCTAATTGGCCCTCAGTCCTCTAGATTAACAGTAAACCAATTGCAGAAGCAGCACTAAGGTATAATTATTTGAATTTTAGTAAAACACGAAATGAACTCGCGAATTTTTCAGGTCTCTAATGATATGAAAATAGTATATATTAAACTGTTATGATGTACCATTAAACTGGGACATTATTTTATAGACATTTTGTATTAGAAAATATTTCTTGTTAACTGGTTTCCAAGTAAATCTTTTTTAACAGTACATAATTTTTTTTCTTTGCACCGGAAGCCTGCAACTTGCACCACCGCGTCTAACGTCCCCCCCCTCCCCTAGGGATACGCCCTTGGCACGCGCCGGCGTTGCATTTCCCGGCGCTGTGACGCACGTCGCGTCTCCCCCCTTGACCTAGCGCCGCTGACCTTGGGTTCCACGATTACATCCGCGCGCCGCCTCGTGGCAAGGTCACGACGCCCGCGGCGTGCGTGCAACATTTGCGGAGGAGTGGTTGATGGGGGAGGGGAGGAGGGGAGACGCCAAAAGATAAAGAGAGAGAAAAAACACCGCGCTTCGCGCGAATGCCGCAGTCGCCGTTCGCCGGGGCCCGCCTCGTCAGGGGTGTATCTGTGTTAGTGAGGCGGGATGATAAGCGCGACGCTCGCTGGTGCTTCTGGCGCGGTCTAGGGATAGGAAAAATTCGCTGGTTCATTTCGCGACAGGCTAAAATACAAATAGTTACACCTCAGTGCTGCTTCTGCTATTGGCTCACAACTCACCTGGATGACTCTGGGCCAATTAGAAACGCCCGACCAAAGCTTTATCGAATCACAGGCTGCTACGCTGGGACGTCTCACAAGACGGCAGCCAATGGGTGGGTGGCATTTGACCGAATGTACGTAGAACTATGGAGTTCATCCTGCAGGTCATTGAACCCGCGAATTTTTCCTATCCCTAGGTATAGCCTCTAAGAGCAAAGCTCTAAACTGGGGCGCAGTCTTCTTGTCGCCACAGGATGACTGTGAAATTTAAGCGGTGACCATAACATTATATAGCCGATAAATTAAGATAAAGGTGTAATGCAAGTTCCAAAAGTACAGTTTAAAAACGTAACTAATCCGTAAACAAAACTACTTTTAGGCCCTCGGCGAATTTTTATATGTTTTTCGTAAACAGACTCCATTCGCATATATTGAGTAGTTTTCAAATCGCGTGGTTTTTCCTGAAGCTCTGCACACAGTATGTGTGCCTGGGTAGGCGGAGCCCTCAATGGCGACGTAAATAATGGATGTTTGGTGACCCTGAGGTGTGTGTGTGTGTGTGTGAGTTGGGTAATTTGGTGGGTTGCATGCAGTCAGGACTCGAACCCGCGATGTGTTCTGAGGGCGATTTCTAGTGCGAACGTGATTTGGGTTCGTGGGTTCGAATCCCAGTGGAGGAAGTTTGCAGTGGAGCCGCCTGCCCTGCGCTCTCCATGCCAGGCGTGCGGGTTGCTATTCTCCGTCCACTCTTAGCTGAGTTCTGAAATAAACAAACACCGCCGTATCACTGCGCCGCGCCAGCAAGTGATAGGCTGAATTCATTTGGCGCGCCAAGCACTAGTTGCAACACACACCAGTACAGTCGGTGCTAATAAAATAACGGAGACGTAATATAACAGGAAGCACCGTAGCACTTTGTTCAGCGTAGGTGGTTCATTTGCGAAGAAAAAACTATGCACTTTACGCCTAATAACCGTCTTCACAAAATCATCACAAGTTTTTATAACAGGATACTCAAGTTTCCTTTTCTTCCTGGAAGATGTTAATGCCCCGGTGTCCTGTAATTCTTTCCTTGCACGAAGCACACTGCTCTTCGTAACACGCCTAAATTCCGCAGTTAAACTCGCGATATCGTTCACACGACAATCCGGATATTTGTCTGAAAATGTTTTAAAAACATTCAACACAATAGTTTTCGGTGCACTTTTCAAAGGCTTTCCCGTTCTGTGTTTTACAAAACTCGGTCCGACGTCAGCCATAACAAACCGTGCGCGCGCGAATCCGAAATGCAACTGTTGCGCCGGGCATCAACTGTACACTGTACAGTACCTTTTGTTTATGCCACCGTACACACGGCGTCTGCTAACATAATTGTAAGTACATACTTGCTGACACATTAAACTGTATTGAAAATTAATGATGAATCGCTATAATGCTATATATCAACAATTGTTATAAAAAAGACCGTGTAAAAATACTTACAAATGGTACGTAACCAAGGGACTATTTCTTGCGCACGAATAATGTGCGCGGCGTCCGGCAGCCAATGAAAATGTTTGTTTACAAGAGGCTTTGATTATTCCAAAACTCAGGTAAGAGTGAACGGAGAATAGCTGGCTGCGGTTTCTAGTCGCGTTGGTGACGTAAGAGCTGATGGGTGAGTTCCATGACGGCGGAGGTTGATGGTGACCGCGGTATTTGTGGAACTTGTTCGCAACGAATGGTGGCCGCGAGTGAGATGTTGCCGCGCGGTGGCGGCGCTCGAGAGACTGGTTGGTCGCCCCGACCAATAGGAGCGCGGGCGTACGCGGGAGCGCCTCACACGACGAGTAACTTTTGAGTCCAGCCTTTTGACACAGAGAAATTTATATCAGGAATAGAATCCCGAAAGTCTATTTGGGATTTAACGAGAGACGAATATTCCAACCTAGGTGTGAAGAAAAAACAGTTGGAGGAAATAGTGGAGTTATTCGGAGGGGAGCGAATACTACTAGATGATGGAAAAAAAAAAAAATTAGGTAAGAAGCAAATGTATCCATACGCGCAAAGATATAGAGAGAGGATACTCTGGAATGCGATGTAGACATGCAAAATTCGCGGTTTCATTTCGCGATAGGCTAGCATCAAAACAATTATACCTTCGTACCGCTTCTGCGATTGGCCCACATTTTATCCTGGGAACTGTGAGCCAATGGGATACACTAAACCAAGAAAGTGCCGAATTACGGACAGCCTAGTTGAAACATTGAATATGTAGACGTCTCACGCGTCAGTAGCCAATGAACAGGTGTCATTTCTGCGAGTGTTTAAAGGACTGTGGAGTCTATCCTAGAGGTCAATGAATCCGCGAATTTTGCAGGTCTCTAGCGATGAGAATAAGATGTTCCTGCTGTACCTTTTATCATCTTTCAGAAAAATTCCCGAGCACAAAACAACTAGGCGCTAAAATCCCAGTAATCTGTTTAATCACTTCTTTTAATACCTCTACTCCACATAATATGTACCCCTCACACAATGTGGCAAAATTATAGCGAGTATGAGTATGAGTCAACACAGAGGGCCGGATCTACTACTGCACTCAGTCAACAACCACATGCTCGGGCCTGAATCGAAGAATTGCTACACGCCAACTCGAGCTCAGCAACAGAACCACACACAACCAACCCAAGCTTCGACATCATATGAACGCTCCGAGAACCGTTATCAGCTGCAACTTCAATTGCCTCTCAGGATTATGAAATCCTGGATTTATTTTGAACTCTAAAAAAAACATATTTTAAAAATTGAATTTAATTATAACATCGACTAAGATATCTTTAAAAATATATTCATGTTTAATTTTTTTGACTTTGACACATAAAACTGATGAAATGATAATTAAATAGCTAGTGACTTACCTTAGTGTTTGTTATAAATAATTTTTCTTCCGGAGTAATACAGGATCGTAAGTATATTAGTATCTATGCCAGTTATATAGGGTTTTAGATGACACAATAGCTCACCAAACGAACGCACAGGCATTTTTGCGTAACTAAAAAAAAATCAGGGTACTTTCTTATGTCTTCATAAAATAAATTGAACATTCCTTTTATTCTCCGTTCTTGCAGGAAATGATGTACACAAAACTGTTTTTTTAAAGCTTCCCCCCCCCCCTTTTTTTAAAAAAAAATTAGCAACGCTATTATTACAATTTTTTCTTCGACGTCCATTCTGCACGAATGCACAAGAAACACTACTCAGTCGCCCGGCTTGGTCTCCCAGCCCAGTTGACTAGTTGACTAGTTGACTAGTTGCCTAGATGCCTAGTTGCCTATGAGTAGAGACCTGTAAAATTTGCGATTTCAAATTCCTAAAGGATAGACTCCATGATCCTCTATGCACTCGTGCAAATTACATCTGCTGATTGGTTACCGACTCGTAACACCTGTTGACTGGAATGATCGTGATTCGCTAATTCTTCTGTTAAAGATTTTTCATTGGCCCAGAGTCCTTCAGATAAACTGTGGCCCAATCACTGAAGCAAAATAATGTCAAAAGTATTTGGACTCTATCCTATCGCGAAATGAATCCACGAATTTTACAGGTCTCTACGCTATGAGAGACTGTGTAGCCGGTCACCAGTAGACAGTGCGCAATGAGCCCTTCCACACGGGGAAATTGAGGTGCCAGCGATCGGTCGCTCACGAGTTGCCGAGATCCGGCAACTGCGGACATTTTCCAGCGACAGTTGCCTGACTGCTGAGGAGATCCCACTCGATATTACCCAGTGTTCAACTGTTCGTTGATGTGAGCGCCGCGCTCTTGTGCTATGGCCATTAAATCAATTTTAATGGTATTGACAATGGGCGAATGTGTCCGTAAAAAAATTGAGCGCTTCTTTCTGTACTGCCAGAGATGTGTAACATCTAACCCCAGTAATAAGCAAATTCAATTTTTTTCCATATAAATATACTAAATACACAGGTAAATACACTAATAATTTAACGTAGAATTCTTTAAAATAATGTCGAGCGTGATAAATAAACGGAAATTCTGTTCAATATATTTTTCTGGGCGCGAATCACACGCAAGTTTTCACACCCGCTGCTAGAATTTGCTGCCGGAACATCTACGTTACCTATCGAATAGATCGATTTTTAGAGTGTAAATTTAAACTATATAACGCAACGGCTCCGATTAAAGAGAAAAAGGCCTGGAAAAATACTAAACCCGTATTTGTACCTGATTTTCGACCAGGAATTTGATAAAATACTGCCCGTTTTGTTAAAAGGCACTAAACATTTAATACTATAAAGTTTCCCTTTGTCTCTATGAACTTTGGTTCGCGCCATCCATCACAGATAGCAGCATTGTGGGTACATATTCCCGTTCCATGCGACTTCCGTACCATTCACGAAATTACTCCTACCAAATGCCGTATACCGAGAGCTGAGATGTTACACATCAAAAAAGTAATCAAGAAAATAGAATTTATGAACGCATACTATCATGCTGCCAGACTGAATGAAGGAGTCTTCTCTTTCATATTTCCTCAATTTTTTATTAAATTTTAAATCAAATTTTTATAACTACTTTATAATGTCACTAGAAACGTTCAATGATCTGAGCCAAATTTTTAAATCGGTGTTGAAGTAGTGTTGAGGAACGAGTTGCAGTCACAATCAGGTTTTTAATTGTATGTATGAAATGACACAATAAAATGACTAGACAAATGTGCAAACACTTAAATGAACAATTGTTATTTAGAAAAAAATATATTTTAAAAAAGTAAAAAAAACACGCTTTCTGTGTTGTAAAAACTAAAAAGTAAAAAAAAATGTAATATTTTAATTTAAATAATATATTCAAAAGCGAAAACATGAACTACAACTCTATAAAACGTAATTTTATTAATGAGCTTAAAAATAAGAATTAAGTAATAAATAAAACTATTAATTTTAACGGTAAAAAGCGTGGGGTACTTGATATCAGTTTTCTTAAATTTTCTGACATATCTATTCGTTTAGGATAGAGTCATTAAGAAAATGAATGAAGAGAGCAACGCACGCTTCATTTCAGATGTCTTAAATTTTCTACCACGAATGGCTATTCTTTGACAGATTATCAATGAGAAGGTAAGAAGAGACTCTTTTGGAAATCGGGCCCCCCGAGACTTGGGCAGTAGCCCTCCGCACTAACAATAATTTTTATACTCCGGTAAGCAACGTTTGATTTTTACCATTAATTTTCTTGCAGCATGTTATGCCTATAATTATTTTGAAAACGTTTTTGATATCATTTTGTAATGTTTAACTATTAGTTTTTGAACATTTGACTAGCACTTAAATGGGTTCCTTTCAACTTATCTTTGTTATATCTTGTTGGAGACTGGAAAAAAAAATTCGCCGATCCAGTGACCTTCTAAAATAGTATCCACAGTCCTCTACGTACTCGGTCAAAGACCCTGTTCATTGACTGAAGACTTGAGACAAGTCTGAAATGTAGGTGCAGTGATTTTTCGCGAAACTATTTGTTCGCTTACTAGATTGCAAAGCGGTATTTCTGGGTCAAAAATTTCTGATTTATGATTGGCGGCCTTATTTGGCCAGGCCATTTAGAATGAGCTTGCTTCCGCACAGAATTGCTGTGATTCGAGTCCCGACAGTGGGTATGCACTTGAAAGAATCTCAGCTAATCACGAAACACAGGTGATGGATACAGTGTTTTAACACATAGCTGGTCTCGAAATATTTTCGCGAAAAATCACTCGCCCTACTGAAATAGGTTACGCCGTGATTCGATACTTTGTTGGTTAACTGTTTGTCGAGTCCTCCAGATAAACTGTGAGCCAATTGCATAAGCAACTTAAAGGTATTCGTTATTGAATTTAACCTTGCTGCAAACTGAATCCGCGAATTTTCCCGATCTCTGCGTAATTATATAAATTATAGAAATTTTTTGTAAAACTACACAAACAGTGTTAGTGTATTATTACATATTTGTTTCGTGTTACTTAGAAAAATGCCTGCACTTTGAGCATTTGTACATAATACCTGTGCAAAATTACTAATACATCATGTAATTCTACACCAAAGTAGGTTTATATTCTAAAACCTCCATATTGTTGTGAAAATAATACATAGTTACCGTGTTAATTAACGATTATTTTGATACATTATATCCACAATGACCTAGAAAAATTATATTAACATATATATATATATATATATATATATATATATATATATATAACACGTTCTGAATGTATAATAATACACAACACTGGGGTATGTATAATTTTACACAAAACAGTATGGATGTTATAAAATTATTAGCAAGTGTAAATGTACCCACTTATATCCCTGGATGCCTATCAAGCAACATTCTTTCAGCAAAATTACCACAAAATTGAGTAATTTGACACCAAAAAAGGTTGATATTCTAAAAACTCAACTTTGGTGTAACAATAAACACTTAGCGTATAAATTAACGATTTTTTTGTTGGTTTTACACTTGTACTGTAAAAAAATTTCGTAAAATTTCATATACAAATGTTTAGTGATTTTACATTTATCGTAGAATAATTTTTAAAAAACAAGTACAGTTAGTGTAATTTTAAACCAATGTTTATAGATAACTAAATTATGATTCAGGCTAAGATAAAAAAATAAACAAAAGTAAATATGTAATTGCAATAACGTAGTATGTGATAAATGACATATTTGGATGTATATGTCTAATTACACATACAAAAACTATATAATTAAACAACATCCATTTTTTTTGTCATTACACTGTAGTTGTATATACATAATTATGTCATCGCTAAAGTGTAATTTGTAACGTTAAATTTACAACGACCAATAAATATAAGAAGTTACAGTAGATTGCATCTAATACTGACAACGGATCAGGTTATCAGGTTTGTTACTTAAAATAGATATAGCGTCAGAAGTTTTTTCGATAATACCTCGCAATTTCACAGAAACAAACCATTAATTTTATCAACTTTTTTTTATAAAATCAGAATTAAACAAAACATATATTTGATCTTTCTTTACAACATAAATTCTTAAATTAAAATACTATTTTTAATTTAAGCCACTGCAGGTTTAAACAGTATGTCATGGAGAAAACACAAAGAACGGACAATGAAAGATTAATACACATGCACACAGAAAACAAGCCAAAATCAGCAATGTCAAATGTTGAATGCATAGTTAACACAGAGAATGCCGTGGAAGGAATTAGAACAATATTACAACACAGACAAACACAGTGTGCTGACAAGATAAGACAGTTGCAACAACAACAGTAAACACGGACAAATAACAACCTTGAACAACACAGTGACAAACAGAGGAAACCATTGATGATACTAAACAGATGATCGGGACATCACAATTAAAATTCAGCGACGCTCGGGCGTACCCAGCGATGAAGTTAAATAGATAATTCTTGCGAAAACGACGACGATTGCACGGACGAACGCTTTCTAAGACAAAACAGTTGCGACGTTTCGAGAAGTGATATCTGTTCCCGTCATCAGGCCTAACTGTGTTCGTCTGCGTTCTGTCGCCGTTACGTTGCCAGAATGTTTGTTCATTATGTTACCGTGGATGGGTTCCCCTGTTTGTCGCTGTGCTATACAAGGCTGTTGTTTGAATTGCAGTTCTCGTCGTAACTGTATCTTCCAATTGTCATCGGCCGATTTTGACTTGTATTCTGTGTGTTTGTGTATTCATTTTCTTTGTCCGTTCTTCAGTGTTTGGTCTATGACATACAGTTTGAACGTGCAATGGCATACAATGTTTCAAATCAATCTTTACCGTCGCAAGAATCATTGAAAGAACGAACGTAATGGCTCACATAACATGTGATGGTTGGGTAAGATCCAAACTACCCTGTGAGGGTTTGGTAAGACCAAAAATACCCTCTAACAGCTGACTGGAACAAAAAATATTGTTTAAATAGTACGTAATAATTTGCAAAAAAAACATCCCAACCTATCTAATTTAATTAAATCTCTTGTTAGCAATAGAAGATAAGGAAATTTCTCGGAAAAATATGTGGCTATATTTTTCCAGAAAATTATCCAATCGGAATATCTCTAGTAACGGGTATAACTTACGATGTATAATAAGTCCAGTTTAGTTCTGCAAAGGTTTAAACTGCCCTCAGTAAATGGTTACTTTTTTTTTATTAGCGCGAGAAACATCGTCCACGTAATGTCGCAAATGTTTAACCACGCGTTCATTACAAGGAGCGAAAGACTCGCAGCAGGAAAATATAATCACTACGCAGCAGATACTCTGGGCGTATCTGAACGCGAATTCCATATTTTCAAGACGTTAAATTACAGCATCAAGGTAATAAACGTGTCTACATAGTAATCATGCAAATTTTGAGCAGCGGAATTATTCTTAAGCACAGAAAATTGCAGTTACAAAGCACGTTATCAAAATATCAAAATACAACGTCCGCTAATGCAAACGATATCGAAAACTATAACTGAAATTTTTTAATATTTTTTTTTAGTTAATGCAAAAATTTACGATGTGCTAGCTCCTAACAAAGTCATTAAAATAATCAGGCTATACAGGAATTAATACCATGCATACAGGGATCCGAGAAAGAATTCGTGAGACTCCTGGGTATTTTTCTTTTCCGAAGAACCTGAGTTCTACTTTATATAAACTCTCGCCTCAATATCATGATAACATATAAAAATATTTTTGTTTTCATATAAAGACGAATTCTGACAACTGAAAATTCGTCCAAATTGTCTTTCTTTTTTTTTTAGTTTTCTCGTGAGAGCCGTTTGAAATTCACTTCTATTAGGGGCTATAAAACTTATACTTTTGGATATGTCTGGTTCGCAATTCTTGCTGGTTGATTACAACCTTATGAGATCACTTGGTATCTGTTTTTGAGTATGCATGTGTGTGTTTATGTATTTACTCTTCTCCTCGCCCATATTACCTTTTCTCCAACGTGTGTGTGTGTGTGTGTGTATCGCAACCACATAGCATTCTGGCTTACGCTAAGAAGCTTGATTCAAGGCCGCTTAAAACTTAGATTTGATAAATACCACACAGACTAACATTATCAAGATCGGAATAAGCTTGGTCAAGGCTAGCCAAGTTAACTTGTGACAATCTCAGTTGAAGCTTGAGGTAACTACCCTGCAGCAAGCTAGATTTGAGCTTAGCTTGATTCAAGCGGCTAGTGGGTGCAGGTTTGCTGACAGCTTAATATGCTATCGGGGCATAGCCCTCAAAATATGCATCATATATACAACCAAAATACTCGTTTTTGTTGTACCATAGTAAAACCCGATCGTTTACTGGATATTTAAATTATTTTCCCGTTTTGATAAACTATTGTACTAAAACTTTCCACTTATCAAATTATCAAAGAAATCTGTTGTTTGTTTTATTTACCCCCCCCCCCCCCCCTCCCACCAAAAAACCTTATCATTTTTATAAGTTGGTCTAACATTCGCTAGATCTTTACAAATCCTCAAATTCCATAATTGGCAGTATATTCGTTGGCAATAATTACAAAAAAAAGATATAACATGTTTCTAATACGTATTATATCTTCTTAAGATAAGCCAAAACATGTATAGGGAAATTCGAAGATTCGATAAAGTTTCGTAAAAGATTGCAGTTAAACCTTTTTTACCTAACCAATTTGCCTAAATTACTGTACAAAAATGTTAGATTACTTCCCAAATAAAATTAATTTTGGTGAAGACCAGTTGAAAGACATTAGCACTCTACTGCACACCAGAATCATAGATTGTAATTTCTGTGGTTTTTAAATATCGAAAATATTTGTATTTTTATTCTTTTTAAAAAAATAACCAGCATAGGAAAAAATTTCCACGTTTATATATATATATATATATATATATATATATATATATATATATATCCACCTATATATATATACACACACACACACGCACACACATACCCATGAATAATTTGTTTTTTATTCTTAGTAAAAATAAAATGGTCGTTAAAACTGGTTGATAAACTTGCATTAAGTAATCAGTAATAAGTCAAAACTATGAAGTTACACCTGTGGGGGGGTCTTGATGGAGCAAGGGGAAAAAAGCCGCATGCGCCACTGTTGCGCGCGCGCATTGCCCGCGACCGGAAAGATACGGAACGGCGATCCCCACGCGCAACACTGCGCTCACGCACGTCGGCGGTGGTCGCTGTTGGAGGCGGTGTGGTTTTGGGGGGGAGGAGGCAAACGATATAAGGGGGGGAGGGAAACAATGGCGGCGGCGGGCAAATAAACGCTGTTCCCTGTACCTACCCCTTACAGCCCCTTCTCCCACCCCCGGCCACATCATGTAACACTGAAAGACAATGGCGGATATAGTCCTCCCTCTCCAACTCCCCCCTCCTCACGATAATCGCTCCCGTAGAATCAAAACATGGGTCAAAGGGGCGACCTATCGATCGCGACGACGGGAAACGCAATTTTCCACGTCGATATCTCTGCGCGGGTGTTGATTCCTCGCGTTTGAAAAGGACAACGGGGGATGCGATAGGCATAGAACCCTGCAGAATTTGTGTTTTATTATTTGTAAGTTATTAGTTATTACTAGCTAATAACCCGCGGCTTCGCTCGCACAATTTCTGAGTATTCCTAAAATCTTATCCACTAAAAGAAAAGTTATATGATTAATTCCAAACATTTTACTGAATAAATAGATAAAATAAATAGTCAATATGCATAAAATAATTATTTCTTAAAATAACTGTTTAAGAATGATATTTTTGGAGTAGTTAATTGTAGGCCCTCTTTTAAGTATAGATTAAGCAACTGATTTTAAAATTTGTGTTTCAGAGAGTTCGAAGATATATTTTACCTTCATGAAATCACACCTTTTCATTTCATAAGTCAGACAATTAAAAAAAAAAAAAAATTCAAACTCGCACCTAAATTATTTTAATGTTTATGCCATTGTTTACACTGAAACTTTAATTTACTGTGGTTGGAAATATTCTTAGAATTATTAAATAATTAAACCTTATTACAAATACTTCTCATTATTTAAAGATATTTGATACAGTCACATCTTTATTTGAAATATAAAATACAGATATCAAATTTATAATACAACATATTAGTTGACTCTTAGTTTACGTAGTATTACTTAAACAAAATCACCAAATTGGTTACCCCTCGCCTAATTTCTCACAGGAATGCCAATGTAAAAATTAAGAACTAAGTAAATATGGCAGTATCTATTAACCAAACAAAATCCCAACTCAACCATTTTCTTTCTTTTAACCGCAGATGTGAACTCCAAAACAATGATAATAAACTGACATTTATATTGAATTAAAATTAATTTTGCCAATAATGATGTAGGTATTATATTCCATATTTTTTATTTTTTATTTTTTAAATAATATTAACCTCTGTTACAATTTAAGAGGTGATATCTCGGAAAAAGTTGAATATGGAAAGGTATGTTAAGAAATGTTTATTAAACATTTCCATTTCTCAAAATACGTTTTATTTCATCAGAATATATTTCTTTTAACGTTAAAAAATAATTTTCAAAATTTCACCTTTTAAAAAATAGAACTTCAGCATGTTGTAAGAAAGAGTTGTAAGATGTTGCATGTCTGTAAATAATACCACAAAACTTACATCCCGCTTAATTAGCTTCATAGATACGACTTTTTCAATTTAAAAAAAAATAAAAACAAATTTTTCATCCTTTTTACGTCAAATATAGATAAATGGGAGCGTACAGGTTAAAACTAATATTAAATCATAATTTCTACCTTATTCTTGCTCAGTTTTTTTACCTTCGTCTTAATTTGCTTGGATATATTATTTACTACTATAAAAACTAACGTGTCCCCGTTTCACTCTACATAATTAGTTATTTACGTTAATTATGCTACGTTTGTTACATCCAGCTTTATTTGTTATGAAGCTATGAAATGTTTATGATAAAACATCATTTACTCCTTTTCCCACCCTTAAAAGACGAAATCCGGAAAAAAATAAAAAAATACAATTAGTAACCCTATGTGCTTGTTGTTCATTCTTAATTTCTAAGTGACATACAAAGCCCAAATATTTTTTTGTAAAAACTTAATTCGTCATTTTTTTTTCTTTCGTTATTGTTTTCCACATCAACGGCAACTCAAAAGAAAATTGATTAAAATTCAAACAAAATAAATTTTTGAATTGGGACTTACATGTTTTTTGCTAAGAGGATAAGTAAGGCGATAGGAAGGTTAAGGAAGGTGGTAGGAACGATAAGGAATCCACACTATAATGCATACCAATAGGTACACGTCAAAGATATTCTAGGATTTTTTTTTGTCGATAAATAGACTGCAAACAAGTATGCCTTTGCAATTCTTTAAATGATTGGGTCACTACTGTTTGGACATTCGCCTCTACTACTGTGGACCAGTCAGCTAGCAGCAGAGTGGACGAATCGCATCGATCCACAGGAAATAAGTAGAGGTTCTACTGTAAAAATCTTCCATAAATTCGTGATTTCAATCACGATTTTTAATGAATTCATAACATTGGACAATAGTATATAAACATTCTATCAATTTTTTAAGTGTATACCTAATAGCTTTGAGAAACTTAAAAGTCAAACTCACATTTCCATCCCCGCATGTACAAATATAATGTAATAGTGGTGTATGCAGTTTTGAACTAAACGTTTGTATGTGGCTTTCGTTTTTAAACTTTTATTTATAGGGATATCATTTTAAAACAATTAAAATATAGTTTTCCAAATAGCCTTGAAACGTGGGATTTTTTTCCTAATTGTTTTCTCTTTATGGATGATATAAAAATAGTTTTACGGCAAACGCTGCATAGATTCGGTAAAATCAAAATTATACTAATAGCATGATTTTATGCTTAAAATTCAAGCCAATGGTGTTCCGTTGGGGGAAATGGTTCCTATCTCCATGGCTATAGATAAGGACTGGAAACATCTAGGATAGACTCCTCTGCCAATTGGTTGCTCACTTGAGAGATTTATAAACTGGGTTGCCTGTGATTCGATACCTTTATTGATGTGTGTTTCTCACTGGCTCAGAGTATTTTTGAAGCATATAAAATGATAAAACAATTTGAATTCTAGCCTACCACGAAATGAAACCACGGAGATTTCCAGTCTCTAATTATATAAACTAAATAAATGTAATGCATTATTTATTTTTATTTTGTGGCACTGGACTTTAATTTTTTTTAAATTAACAATCTTAAAAATAAGATGAAACATAGTTTTGTTAATTACTTACGCGTAAAATAATTGTTTAAACAAAACTTATTTTATTTTTGATTTCGGACTTCCCATTTAAATGGTAGGTATTCCGTACAACACAAAACTCTTCGATACAATCGCCCTCCCAAGATTCGAAACCTGGTCCACCACTGATTTATGCTAGATTTTAAATATAAATTGGTTCTATGGTTCTCAAAATTTTGAATAAATTATTTATCTCGATATTTTTAGCATGAAAAGGCATAATAATATCTCCCCCCGCTCTTATAACCTGTTGGAAACCTGCGCATAGTAAAATTTTACAGTATGTAACCACTAGACAAAATAACTGACTACTTCACGGGAATAGCTACAACCGTCATAATAAATCACACCAGCTCACATGTATTGGCTTCATATTTTGACCAAGGATAGTTCCTGTGCCTTGTTGAGACATTATATACCAAACGAAAGCTTCATTACAAGCTGCGTAACGATATTTGTAAAACAAAAAGAAAAGTGAGCGTGGCTTTCAGTATGCGCTTGTGATATGTAAACCTCTAACCTCGGTAACAAGCGAATTCATGTTTTCTAATGTTGTTCACCTTGCAAATAAACTTATTATACGAAACTCGGACACGTAATTTAACGTATAAAACTTTTAAATAATGTCAGCGTGATAAATAAAAATATAAATAAAATAGACGCTTTCCACATACCAAAATATCTGGACGCGAATCACACAGGTACTTTCTGCGCCCTCCGCTAGAATTCGCTGCCTGAATCGTAAACGTTGCTTGCCAACACCAAACGCAGATAGCAACTAGCAGAACAAAAAAACTTGAAAGGCTCTGGTAAAATCCCGGTTTTTTTACATACTTTTGGACAAGAAATTTTATTAAAATAAAGTCCATTTTTTTAATTCACTAAAAAGTTATAACTAGAAAGTTTCTACAAACGTAAGAAGTTAATATTCTATAGCATTACTAAAAAAATATTAACCCGAAATATTTTAAAACATATATTTAACAAGAAGTATATGAAAGTATTTGAAAATTATTTTTACTTAAAACGACTGAAATAAGTCTTTCAATACTTACTACAGACAAACCTTAACCTTATTGAGCTGATTATACATTATTATATTATGTTATTTAAAAAATAAAAAATTCCAGTAACGAGATTTGGACCACGCCCCTTGAGGTTACCAAGCGCGCACTACCGCAGTGCTGCTACTAAGGCTCTTGGAGAAGGAGAATATAGATAACAAATATATTATATATATTAAATATTTCATTATCATAATGTTTAATTTGGCACACCGATACGTTTGGTATGTGCCCTAAATTATTACGAAAGTGACTTTATACAGTTTTATATTTCTACACGTGGGTCTCCCATCTTTGTGACATATTTACGTTTATCGACTTCCATTTCATTTTCACGAATTTACTCCTACCAAATGTCGTATTCAGAAAGCTAATATGTGTATACATAAAGAAAATGTAGAAGTAACTTACTATCTTCACCCGACCTTTGCAGTTGGTTCAATTGGTTTGTGTGAAAATGTATTATTTCACTTGTTTAGTGGTAATGTGCTGTTAGTAATTTTTGTTAATGACTTTTCAGGCTGTCAGAAATGTGTAAAATAGAACTAACCTGTATTTTTTTTAAATTCTAACTGTTGAACTGTATTTGCTGTAGACTTGCAACTCTAAGTCTTAATAATCGTAAAAGCTAAAAAGTCATATCATAAATACTACTATTACAAAGGGAGAGTTTTAAGTTTATTTGTTCGTTTGTAAGAAGCAAATTCGAAAACGTTTACAGTGCTACAAAGCTGCATTAATCCAGACAGACATGGGCTAGGTTATATATAGGAATATTTGTAATTGAAACCTGACAAAAGCAACCAGTTGATTGATTTCTTGGCTTACGCTAATTAAACCGTTACTTATATAAAAAAATAACCATGACATACCAGCACGTGGTGCACACGTACGTTAGAGAGATGCTAGTTTATGTATCCTTACGGTATATATAACTTATATAAATAATTCTCAAATTAACATAATTTTTTAATATTAATCAAGATATTCTGTATTTATCTTTGCCGTAATATAGACACAGCATTGGTTCAATAAATTTCAATTTGAAGAACAGGTACGGGAGAAAATTGTTGGTGGAACTTAGCATTAGTTTGGATAACGTTTTTTTATTTTTATTCTTAAAATAAAACTTGCTCTATTAAAAAAAAAAATATATATATATGTTTATTAACCGGTGTGAAGCGAAATACCACAGCTGTAGTCGTTACTTAATCGGCTTATGCGTGTTTTTAAGCGTGTTCTCGAGGTTTTTTTTCTTCTTTTGTGCAAAGCGGTGCAGTCTGGCCAGACAAGCATCTCGACATTCTGCCGAACAAGGTGCATTTCAGCGATAGCGCTCGCGGCAGAACGTTACATTGCGACCCTTCCCCTCTTTCAAAATTGCTCGAAACTTTGTGCCTTCCGCTCCGAGCGAACCAGTCCCATCAAGATAAGCCCTCTAGTTCGACTGAAGGCGTGCTACACCTTCCTGCAGCTGTTCTAAACGCTCTTTTGTAGGCATACAGATGTTTCACGAGCTCCGTCTAATTAGGGCATGTAATAAAAACTTGTAAAACCAGCCGGAGAAGAAACGGTGTTCTTTATTGCAACAAAATTTGGGGTGTTCGTTGCCTGTTGCACCGTTGAAGGGAACACCTTCCAGATTCCACTTTATAGTCTGGTGACCGAATTCCAGCACTTTAGTTCTTCCATTGATATGGCCCTATAGGTGGAATAGATTTGATTTATGTAATTAATTTAATTGAGTATAGTTTTATTAATTCAATGAGAGATTTTTAAAGGTTAAAAGAACATTTAATATAAATTTATATATATTTTAATCCTTGCTTGAACTGAGAACGAAATCAGGTCGTACACAGTTCTGAATTTCCGTTTGTATGTAGCCTTTGTAGTAGGTATAACTCTTTAATTTTGGGACGTTATTTTATATATATATGTGGCAAAATTTTGTAATCAAAATATTCCTGGAAAAAAAATTTTTCTTCAGAAATTTTGGGAAAACAGAATGTATAATAATTGACTATATTTTATAATTAAAGAGTTTTTCAACGAAGGCTTACACACAAATGGTTCAATTCAAAACTGTTTAGGACAATATTAGGTACATAAGATCATTTAATTCTAGGGTTGAAATATTAATTAAAATTAAAAGTTCTTAAAATCATTAAATAAGCTTATATGGACATGATATAAAAATTTATAAACAATTTATCATTTTTATACTATAAGTACATACAAAGTAGGCTAATTTATACAAGCAGAAGCACATTACTGAAAAAAAAAAAACTCAGTAATGAAATTACCCCCATATGTGTTCCTTTCACCTTGTGAAAGTAACCAATATTTCACGGAATAAACTTCCTTCTGTTGGTATTACCTACAAGTGTAGTAATACCGTCATACTTAATAGTTGGCTGGTTACCACCACCAAACTACTTGTTCCCGATAGCTAACAACATGATCGCAGTGATAACTACAAAATATTATATTTACCTGAGCAAAGATTGAGATATTACTGCAACTATTTTGTTTTAAATACAGGTGGGATATTGAAACCCTTCTTCTACTTCAACAAAATTTAAAACAAAAAAAAAAACTATTTTGGCGAAACGAACGCTAACGTTTTATTGTTTGCAAAAACAAATATATTTTAAGTGTAGTTTATTTTTGTGAATTAATTTTTTAAAAAGGTAGTGTGTTGACATAGAGCTAAACAAAGTAACCTAACCACTTGTAAAATAAAGCAATATAAAGAAATAGTGAGGACGAAAATCTATTCCATTAAACAAAGATTATTGATGAAGGGATTAGGGGATTTATCATTTCAATGAAATTATAATGAGTAAAAACATACAACAAATACTTGTGCAAAGTCAATGCATCACAATAAACCAAAAATTTCAGTTGTCTTTGCACATCACACGTTTTATTACAATGAGCGACACGCTACTCGTACATTGCTCGTTGCTCGTGATCACAACACTTTCTACAACGCTGCCGTTTACTGTGTAGTTGTCTCGTAGACTAGTATTTGCTCCGCCAGTCCTTGTTCGAGGCAGTTACTCGTACATTTGAATCCGCGGATTCGAGTCTGCGCCCTTAGTTCGCGGACCGTGTGTCCCCACAGCCAGCAGCCCGGAGCCCTCTAGCCACAGTGATAGTGCACTCACTGTATCGTGCCACCAGTAACCGCCAGGCAACATGTGAACTGAACGCCGCCTTGACCAGTGCCCATGTGCGAACGACCAAGATGATGCATGGACATACGTGGGCTCGAAACTTAGCGTGCCTCACTATTATTAGTTAGCAGTACAGAGTAATGGCAACCACTGGCAGTACCCGGCTTGTTAACATTAAACAAAATTATTTTGTGTCACTACCACCGTTAATTAAGTTTTAATTTTACTACTTCTTGATTTTTCTAAGACTTTAAAATAGTATCTGTTGACATTATTACAGTTGTAGTCATTCTGAAGGACAAAAAAATTATTCTATGCTAAACACAGAATAGGTACTATTTGTAACAGTCGGTCACAAAGAATTCAATTAAATCATGTACTATCCTCAAACAGAGACAAAAATAAGAATGTTTAATGATATAAACAATTTTGTTCAAAACCCGGTTATAATCCAGATGGAGTCTTTCAGTTACGCCCCCTGAGAAGTAAAAATTGAATACTGTCATCTGATGCGCTTGATGAAGTATAACAGGAAAATATGTTACCGAATTTTTAATCCAAACTTTTTTTCTTTAAAAATAAACTAGATTCAGATATATTAAAAATAATGTCATTACATTATACAATTGTACCTAAAGCTATTTGCGCTCCATTGCGAATATGTGGCGACAGAGCACACCGACTAAAGGTCAGCGCGTTGCATTGCAAACTAAGGCTGAGACACGCCACGGTCGTTGCAGCGGGTCGGACACAGAAAGCGCACTGAATTTTTCAAGCTACCCAGACAGCGTGCACAGAGAAAAAGGTTTGGTTGAATCAAACAAATATTTGTTTATATATGGCGAAACAAATATTTACTTGGTGAAACAAAATATTGTGTTAGTTTAACCAAACTCGGTAAGTAACGAAAATAATTTATTACACCTAGCCAAATATACATTTGAGTTGACAAAATCATTTTGTTGGGCCAACAGAATCTTTCCTACTACAAAATATTTTTTTGAATTAACAAATATATCTTTATTTCGGCATTTATAAACAAAAATTTGGTTGAGGCAAACAAACCTTTCTCTCAATGTGGGTTCAGTCTATTCGAACCGCCTTTGGAGGACTCCAGACTTCGTTCGAAAACACGCATCTGTTTGGACTGAAACCCGCCCGTTTTTTTTTTGTTTTTTTTCGGATGTTCAATCACTGCTGCTTACACAGGGGGCGTGATTTTTTTTTTTCCGCGAGAATATTTCGTGACCAACCGATAGTCAAAAACACTGTAGCATCGTCTGTGTCTCGTGATTGGTCGCGTTTCTTTCAGGTGCATGTCTGCTGCCAGCACACCAATCACAATAAATTCAGTTCGGAAGCAAACGCTTCCTGAATGGCACGGTCGAATAATGCAATTGCTTCTCCTGGAGACGGCCGCCAATTACAAGAGAGAAACCACGTTGCAGTCTAATGGGCGGTTTTTTTTTTTACGCGAAAAATACCTGCTCCTATGCACACATAACTTTTCTTCGTTCAGCTAGCCAGAAAAAAAAATAAAAATAAATTAAATTAAATTTTCTATGTTTAGTAATTATGATTATCCACATCTCAAAATGCTAAAAGTTTTGAGTTAAGAATATAACGAACTTTTAAAACAGGATACAAGTTTCGCAAAGGTTGTAAACTGTACGTTCACAAGTGACAGCTGTTCAGTTCACATGTTAGGTATTAAAAAAAAAAAGCAGTCGGCTTTGGTGTGGTCCAATATGCAGCCGGTAATGATAGTGATTAGCCGGGCGAAAACCTCCTCCACACCGCAGTGACGTCACAATGGCTAGAGAGCCGGCCACGTCTGACCTTGGCCCTGAAGGCAATAAATAATAATAATAAAAAAGCAGGAGGTATCAGTTCTCCAGCGGCTGGGAGACGCGATGGCCTGCGTCTCTGTTTGCGCACAGTGTTGGGGTCTCTCCCGCTCCCCTCTACATCATTCTTAACCTACCTCTTCCCCTCTCCTCTTTCCCACTTCTCGGCGGCCGGGAACTGTAATGACTGGCCGGGGTCGTGCGGGAGCTTTTATCTGATCTCATTAAGCAACAACGAGCGAGACTACTGCATCAGCGTGCGAATTGTTTAATGGATGATCGGAACCCCGCCAACGCCAGCTCCTGCGACGGCATGTGAACGGAGACGGATAACACACGGAACATTCCTCCATCGCGTCAGCTGCTCCCACAAATCACGGAAACGTAAAGAATTGAATATTTCAGTTACGAAATATATATTAATTTAATATTATCTAGCATGCTTCCAGATCATTGCAGGCCATTAATAAAATTAAACGACAAATTAATAATGGAACTCTAGATATTCTTGTACTTGAAACCATTTTCACCGTATTTATAACATAAACAAACATGGATACTACTGCAGCCAAGTGCTCGGCTTCTCTTCGTCTCACGGAGCAACGTAAACGGAAGAGCTCAGCGTTGTGCCGAGCTAATCCATACGTGTCCGTCTCCGTCTGCGTGCTACTGTAGAAACTCTGTTCCGTATGAAACCGCCTCCGTGTCCATCTCACTGTAGAACGGGCCTAACTGCACAGGAACCATTTGTTTTGCCCCTGATAAATGTTTTGTGGGTTTACGGCCTGCTAGCCACTGTTTTTTTTTTATAGCTACAAAACTGTTAGTTACACATTATGTGGCCACAAATGAACAGGCTTGAAGAGGACGCTACAATATATACAATATATTTAAGAAATGCTTTGTGGCAACTGTAAAAATGATTATCCCCCCCCCCTCCCCAAAACGAACGCTGGGTCTGAAATAGTGACACTATTTAGCTGAGACAATGAAATTTTAATTTCTTGAATTTTTAATGACAGCCGCAAGTTTCAACTGTTCTGGCTCAATCTTCACCTGCAGGTACAACGATACAAGAGACGCCAACATTGATGCGCAAACAAAAAAAACACACGGAACTCATGCTGCTCGGTCAACATGACGCTACTTCCAAGATACCGTCAACCAGATGGGGGAAACATGTCAAATAGCAAACAGGCACAGGTAGGTTAACATGCAAGCCATCGTGATGATTAATAACAATAACATAAGTAGAGAGAGACCTGCCAAATTCACGTTGTCCTCTGTGCGCAAGTTAGTCCCCAAACGTGTGCACAATGAAGTCGATGCCATGTGCTAATTGCGGCTCGTGGGATTATGAAAAATGCTTTTCCTTAAGACTTAATCAGGTTTGCTATTAAAGATCGCAGGCTCCCGCGTCCATTGTCTGGAGTTGCTTGGCTTCTGGGTGCGTCGAAGGCAAAGACACCGTTTTGGTTGAAGTTGCAGTCGCCATCATCAGGGAGCAGTGACTTTTTTCATTTACATCTAATAACTTTAATTTAAGTTTTTTTTGTATTTTTTTAACTTGTTATCTCCCTTGCATTTGTTGTGCTGCTACAGAATCAACTAGTAGGCCTATAATTAATATATGGTGACAAAACTTATGGCAGATCAAAAAATGCAAGGGAGGTATGGAGTTAATATTTTGGAAATAGACCTTTAAGAAATAAAAAAAATTATAAAAAAATCAATATGGCCAGGGAGACCCAAACTTAAAGAAAAAAATAAATGTTTAACAGTGCACTCGTCCATCAAGGCTAGTGTACGACCGTCTTCGCCGTGAAGAGATGTCTCCGCGCAGGCGCTCAAGCCACGCCGGTCGTTTTAATTTTACGCTGACCAATATTACGCAATTTAACTACGTTGTGGAGATAGAAAAAAATTGGACGTTTCGCTTTGTGTCGCACGTGATTTGATCAGCTGTTCGTTGGTTGTTTCGCAATTGGCTTCTAGTTCTTTGGGTGGTGTCGAATAACCCACGAAAAAGGTCGTACGAGTGTGCGAACATTTGGGGATCTTAACTGTCGGCAAATAACATCGCGAATTTGTGCAGGTCTGCACTATAAGGTAAGACTTAGTTAGGACTCCGGGAATATAAGCTCCTCGCTGGCAGGATCTTGAAATGCTGAAAAGAAAAGAAAAAGAAAAAAAGAGAGATAATAAGTATCAAAAGGAAGGTCACACTCACCATTCTCGAAGTTGGCGGCCCATCAACTCAGGTTTTTTTTCCTGCTTCTTCCCGGGAGATCTCATTGGTCGCTTGCTGTGGTTGGGTCTCGGGAAGTCTTAACTCAGCAGGCAACTAAGAGCGTCACACGTAGGCCTGCATCACTCCCGACTCGAAGGGCGTACGCATCTGTGCGTTCCCAGGGGAGAAAAAAAAACACATTAGCATTTACAATAAAAATCTAGCCGAGGCTGAACTTCGAAACAAACTCAGAAGTAAGCTCCAGGAATTACAAAAATAATTTTTTTAAAAGGGCATTCAGCAATTTGTTTCACTTTACTTGTCCCCATTATGTTGTAAAACGTTTGTTTGCCCGTTTTTTGTCTTCCTCTTCTTTACCCCACCTGTTATATGTTTCGCCCATGGTCGAGGTATAATGGTTGCAAATTGTTTTCTTTTATATACAGCCTTCCGCGCTGCAAGCGACGCAATAAAGCAATAAAAAAGGGGGCTGCTTTACAGCCTTTTTTTGGTCGCGGGGGTAGCAGCGGCGGCGTCTTTTCGCAAGGACGGCGGGCAATGCGGAGCTGCGGACACAGTCTTCTTCTGTTTGCCGTGTCCTTGCTTGTCGCGTCTCCTCCTCCTCTTCATCTTCTCCTTCTTACTCTTCACCCCGGCGTCGTCGTGCGCAAACAAAAAGAGGGCGCCATATCTTCCGCTTCTTGCAGTCCAGTCTGCAAGGCTCACCTTTGTAGACGCCTTATAGTCTGTGGCATGTAACGTGTTTCAATATCCGACGGTTCTCAAAAGTATAGAACCAGTGGTCTACGTATTATTCTGCCGCTGCAGTTCTGCCTACAGTGTTTGTGAAACAACTTGACACGTGGTTGTCAGTGCTTTGTAAGTGACAGCTGGGCCTATATTTGAGGCAAGTTAACGTGACACAGGCTAAACAGGAGTTTTCTCCTTGCACTAACGCAAAACCAGAGCCAACCATTCCTCTCTCTCTCTCCCTCTCCCTCTCTCCCCTTGTTCCCTCCCTTTCCCAATCAACATGCCTTGCAAGGTTTCATTTTCTTCATGTGTGTACTTTATTCTGCCGCTTTCTCAAGGCGAAACTGAAGTGAAAGCATGTAAATAAACTTGAGGCGTCGTACGTGCGACATTGTCACTAGTTCTTCACGATAAGAATACGTACCTTAGCATGAAAATTGTGGCACGATTTTCTTTTTGATTATAGTACGTCCATCTAAACACAAACTGAAAAAAAAAATCCTTTATAGAGTTGGCTGTATTTACATTTTAAATGTTCTTTCTGTTTAATCATAAAATTGTAATAAAGTATAATTTTTTGTGATACATACGAACAGCGAAGTCGCTCATTAGCCTTATTTAAAATAAAAAATTTCCTCGTATGAGTATATTCACATTGTTTTGTTATTATGGACATACATACATATAAGACACGTCGTTCAAAAGAGTCTTCCGGACATTTCCAAAGATTAATTATTTGTCATTATGTACAGGGATATATTGTAACCATCGTATGGATTTTGGTGATGATTTCTTCAAAGCAGAATTTTATGCATCGCTACCATTGCTCTAGATAGTTTTGCACGCCTCATGTACACTGAGAAGTTGCTTCAATCACAATTACATGGAAACATATAAAAAATATTTTATGTTGTTGTTCCTAGGCGATTGATTTTCTGGGATGCACGAACATGATGTTACCTTTGTGATTATTTTAATCCAGCATACAAAATTTAACAATGGCGGAAACACGTGAAAGACATTTTCATGAGGTAAATGATAAAATTACTTTTTTTGAAATAAATATATACATATAACAGTTTATTTTCTTTTGTAAATAAAGATATATTCAGAAACTAATTTTTTTCCATTGTGTTTTTCATTGTTTTTTCGCACAGTCTATACATGAGCCTATTAATTTTTGTTTTCTTCCTTCGTGAAGCACTTATGTACCTTTTTTATGACACATTTCACGAGCACTCCACATTGAAGCCAGCCTTGCTTTGGTAGGCGATTCATCATGCAAAACTGTGACAAAATTTTCATTTCTATAAATCCTTAAGAAAATGCGTAGTTGAGACTAGATAACGTTGCTAGCAGGGGCTGTTTTGCACTGCAATTATATTTCCAGAAAATTTAGTGTGTTATGAAGCAAAGTAAGTTGTAATAAAAATAGTAAATTGATTATATGATAATTTATTAAAACAGAGTAATTTTTTTAAATCACGCATTAACTTTTAATAAAATAACGTATCCTTGCGAAAAAGAAGAATTCACAAAAATGTTTCATCATTAATTAGCATAATATAACAGTTTCGTACAGCACAAAGGAGAAACTGCAATTCTCAGTTTGGAACTTGAGTATTTAAATTCAACGAAGGAGATGTGACGTAATCAAAACTTAACGTGACTCAAAACTGGCACCATTCCGTTGCGAATCTACGGCCGAGATTTACGGCAAACTGCTGGAAGTATCGGGCATTGAAAACTGCGTCGAAGGAGGACGGGGCAAAAGGTGTAACTTGACGGCTCCCATCAGACAGCCGAGGGCAGTAAAGGCGCGCTTTTACGGCCCACTGTTGAGAAGGCCATAGCAAGTGTGGAGCCCGGGGGGGAAAGGGGGGGGATATATTAGTATGCGCGACATTGCGCCAGCGCATGCGCACAGTGCAGCTCTCTGTGCGCGGCGCATCGCTCCGACTGTATACACACACGATCCCTTGGGAACCCAGTGATAGGAAGGGGTGAAGGGGGGGGGGGGGGGGTTAAAAGCTCGCAGATTTTTTTCCCCCGAACCCTTCCTCTTCATTCGCGCCGACTTGCAGCGTTTATTGCGCGCGTGTTCGCATGTTTATGTGCGTCGCCCCGTTTTATGGCGAGCCGCGAGGGGTTCTCGGGTTGTGGGAACTACGAGGGGGAAGTCACCTCGCTACCCTGCTCTCCCGCACGTCCCGCGGTTACGTGGCGGAGACGCTGAAAGCCCCCCGCGAACTAATCCATCTACGCCATGGACGTTTGTGGCAGGTGCCGCGCGGAGAAATAAGTGTTTGTGTCCACGAAGTATTTTTTTTTTGTAAATCCCCAAACAATACAGAACGTTACACAGAAAAAAATTTCTGTACTTTTACAGAAGATTCCTTTGGAAACTAGTTACCAAGAAATAGTTTGTAATAAATAATACAAGAACAATACATAGCTATGGTTATTTTTTGCATTTATGAAATACGTTTTTCGAGATAATACTTAACACTTCTTTAAAAAAAAATTAGCGCTTAATTTTATATTTTCATTGATGTTTCATTCAAGCATAATTTTTTGAAAACATAGAAATGAAAATAGAATATTCAATAATTTGAAATTCTTCGTTTCATCATGCTTATTAATGAGCGCATTTATTACTGGAAAGCTATTCAGGGAACAGTTTACAAATAACTTAACTATTGGAGGTACTAGGATATAACAAAGCATAAATGTCCGCCTGAGAATCTGAACCCAGTATCACTGCGAACACTATTTTATAGTGATGCAGCTGTTTTCATGTAAATGTACAATTTTACAAATATCTGTAATTACATGAATATTTCTGTTCCATTTACAAAACAAATTCCAGTATAGCGTCCAAACATATTATAGAACTGTTATGTTTTTTTATCTCAGCATTTTTTTTCAGTGTAGCTATGTGTTTTCAGTTTACTTTGCTACTGAAACGAAACCGCGAAATCTTAGCGAATGCTACGATACCTGAATGCAGCAGTGTCCTCTATCAGTATGCATATGAATGATAACGGGAACAGATCACAGTTCCTGAAACATCGCAACAGTTTTGTCTTGGGGAATATACTATATTCGACTTTGCTGTTGTGGTTGTGTTGTCAGAATACCTGTTTTCCATCGCTGGGTTCGCATATGCAGTGTGTAGTCTAAATTATCTGTTCATCGTTGGGTTCCTCTGTCGCTGTGTTATCCACAGTCGTTGTTCGTCTGTATTTACGTAAAGTTGTTGTTTTTTTTTTTTTACGTACTTATTTTATTGCAACTGTCTCATTATTGTAAGGCCAGTGTTCGCCTCCACTGTAATAATGTTATATTTTCTTGCTGTCACTAAATTTACCATTTGACATCGACTGATTTTGCCTTGTTTTCTGTGTGTTTGTGTATTTATCTTTATGTGTCCGTTCTTCGGGTTTTCTCTATGACACACAGTGAAAATTAACAATGGCGTATGTCCAAAATAATGTTTTAAACTTAGCAATCGTTCGCTCTGCTAGGACGCCTACACCTCATTACGTCCTCACCTACTAGTGTCCCCCCCCCCCCTCCGCCCACACCCCCAAAAAAAACTACCACGCAGCCAAACTCTTAGTAATCACAGTAAATTTACGGACTTTACAGCAAAGAATTCGCCTCAAATAAATCAAGAATTCTTCGTAACTTCCTCTACTGAATTTCCGTGGAATCTACGGCCGTATTTCTACTTCCGAGTGGGAATTTTTAAGGCGAATATGAAGTAGAAGTAATAAGTGTGTTTTTGCAGGAGTCTTTACAAGTTTTTGAATGTTTTGATAGTATGATAAGATTATATATATAATCCCGTAAAATGTAGCTAATAAAAACAGTGAGGTAAATAGAAATAGTCCGATCATAAAATCTTAAAAACAAAATCATTTAAGCGAAATCACTAATATAATTTTCGCAAATAACTGAAAGCAAATATGAGTAAGACTTTCACTACCTACTCGTCAGATATGTAGTAACATCTAACTGCGGTTACTAGCATAATTTAATGTGTTCTCATGTTGCAAATACGTTTATAATACGAAACTCGCACGATATTAAATTTAAATGATTTTAAATATGTAATACAAGTCCTATAAGTGCTTTCAATAATCTTGACCAATTGTTTAACGCCCAAACATTCCTCTGGAAACACGCCTTTCAGCCATTTTAACACTTATAAAAAAAATACAGTTTAAAAAAACTTAATCCGAGATCAAAAGTATACTTTTCGGCGCACAGCGAACTTTTTTAAGTGTTTTTCGTTTAAAAACCTGCTCGGATATCTTGATTATTTTTTCAGATCACGCTGTTTTTTTTCCTGAAGCCCGTGCGCACCGTGTGTGTGCGCCCGGGTGGGACCCGGAGGAGGGGGGGGGGGGGAGAGCGGTTTGAGGTGAACGTACTTCAGACTGCATCGCGGACTGTCTCGCCCTGCAGCGAGACGAGACGAGACGAGACGAGACGCGACGCGACGCGACGCGACGCGAAACTCCCCGGACGGGCAGCTGCGCGCCGTGCATTCGGCAATTACCGCTGCGCCGCGCCGTCCGGACGAGACACGGAGGACTGAAATGAACCGCGACACACCTGTTGGCCGACGCGGGAGAGTCATTACGGGGGGCACTGGCACTGCTTCTATAAGTGGCGCCTTCCTGCTCGGCGCGACCGCCGGGGAGGTGCGCGAGCTCCCGGTGCACCCCGCGATGTGCCCGCGTGCAACGGCCTCCGGAGTCGCGGCACCTGTCCGCCGGCGACGGCTGGCCTGGCCGGACGAGCGTTCGTGGTGCTCGTCTTGATCATCTCCACGAGTGTACGTAGCATTTTTGGCGTGACAACGTCTAATAAATCGATGAACGCTGGCTGGCTTGCACGCACGAAAATGTGTTCCGTTACGCACATTGTCCCGTTAACGCTCATTGTACGCTTGCGCCGCATCCATCTCTCTTCCACTCGATTGGAACAACCATATATTTGACTTTTTCGAGGTAACATTAAACTTGAAACACTCCCATTCGTTTCCTACTTTCCCTATCATCGTACTATCCTTAACAGAATAACACAGATTGGAAGAAGTTAAACAGCAAACATGTATAAAATTTATAGTTAAAATAATCTGTTCGTTAAAGTAATAAACATATTTGAATTAACGAGTGCAAATAAAAGTAAATTTGTCAATTGAATTGTAGATTTCATTTCACTCCTTCTTTGTATCCATACAAAATAGTGATAATTCAATAAAAATGATTCAATTGTATTCATAAAAGTATGCAATAATTTCATCAATGTTTTGTAATGACGTTGTCACGTTAAACTATAGTCCGTAAACCGACTTTACAGACAACCAATTTTTTGGACGTTTTATCAAGACGTTCGCGTAAGGTAGCGAATAAGCACTGCCTCGTTGGGACGCAACCGTAATCTAACTCGCTGGCCGTATTCCAGTAGGTGTTCCAAACCGAATCCCGGCAAGGAAACAGATCTTTCTAATAAACTTTGTCCTGCGCGAGGCTAGAAACTGATTTCAACGCATTCTAGCGGACGTTTCCCAACCATCGACACAACTGTTACGGCAGTTTCATTGGCACACCAATACGCTTGGTACGTCCCCCGATGATCACAAAAATGACTTATGCACGAGTTAAATGGCCCCAGACGCGGGTCCGCCATCTGAACGAAATCAACGAAAAAGTGATCTCTGCGCATGCGCGGAATTTGGGCAACTTATCGGCAACGGATAGGACACCAAAATCCTAAAGGGACTGGCCGTGTCGTATAGTGCACTAGGAATATGGTTAGGAAACAGGTGTAGCATATTCAACACTTAAACCATTATTTTTTGTGTCTTGTAATACCGGCCTAAGTGAGGATGAGTACGCCCCTTGCTGTCTTCTGTCTCCGAGCCTCGCTGGAGATCACTCATATATGTACGTCAGATCAACAGGTACTGGAGAGTTTCTGAATGCTTGTATGATGTCATGTGTAGCAACAAGTCCCCCTCCCCCCAACTAAGTACTTAAACTGAAAAAAAAAAAAAAAACTCTAATGTATCGCCTTCCGTTGCAAGTTTGTGCGCAGAAAGCATAAATATGATGTTCGGTATCAAGATAATACATAAATAACCAATAACAACACAGAAGCTATCGTGACCGAGAGTGTTGGCACAATGATGAAACATTTGGCTTGCAGTCGGGAGACTTCCGAAATAGCTCCAGGATAAGAAGTAGTGGTGACGAACTCGATCTAATAATTACGGCGATACGGTAATAATTAGATGAACCAATACCTTCCTTACGTCTCGTGTGTTTCTGGGAAGTTATTTGCTAGTCCAGACGATTACATGCAATACGAAAGAGAAATGGACGCGGCCCATATGTTTGGGTCAGGCTATAAGTTGCTTGCGACGCGAGCAAGTGCAAACAGGCTGAGGTTCCCACGCAAGCCTGTTGAGAACACCAGGGTGGTGCGAAGAAAAGACTTTAGTGTTTCTTACACGAGATTTTGTACAATTAATTTACCGTCACGAGTCATAAGACAGTTTGACATCATGCGTGGTGACGTCCAACGTTTCTCCAACGTTTTTGTGAAACTTTGTAAAATTAAGTTTGTCTTTCTTGTTGTATTTAGCATGAGAATTACGGTACGTATCAGGATTTACTTTAACGCTTACGTCAAGATTGAAAGACTCTAATTGCCATGGGCTGGAAGCATGGGTTAGCGCATATTGATGCGCGGTAACAGTATTTTGTTTATTGTAATTAGTATTATTGTATTTTCATTTTTAATGTGTTATCTAAATTGGGTAAATCGGAGGTGCACCCTGGTAGCTAGTATAGATTACCATTGTGTATTCACCCAGGCCGTAATTATCGTTTTGGATATTGCAATATAACTGTGTTTCAATTTTCGTAAAGTAAAGAGAGCAGTGAACAACATTTTAAGCCTTTTATTGTGTTTGCGTTCAAGTTAAGGTAAGAGGATTAGACGCTTAATTCAGGGTAACTCGAGATTGCCTCTGACTTTAAATTTTGTGTCCACCACCCGCGTAGAAACTTCAGTATATTTCTTTTATGAAGGGTGGTGTCGCACGTGTTACTGTATGCATGTATTTAAAACTAACTTGACGTGTGTTTTATGTTTTTGATAACATTAATATTTATATGCATTAATTTATGACTTATTTTGATAATACCATCAAATAATTAATTTCAAACAAAGACCTAAAAACTATTAAATAAAAACCAAATTTCTAAAGGTTCAGTTATCTTTTCTCAAGCGAAATAATTTCTTAAACATTAATGTGTAAAATGTTGGGAATTCTACGCTTCCCCGTAATTTCAGAGTGACAATTAATCATCTTTTTAAATACCATTTTAAAGAAAACTTACTCATAAAAATAATTAAAATTGTCGAAGTGGATTACCACTCCCTCCCGGCCTTCCACATGGGATCCTGCCCTGTCACGATGAAAACACTTGTTTAGTAAGGGAATGTACTTTTCGTGAAGACATTTCCAGCCTAATCGTGTGTCAATACATTGTACCGTGTGTTTCGTGAGTGTTTGATTTCCGTCTTCACTGCCAATACCAACGCACAAATAGCAGCAATGTTGTGTGGAGGCAAACTCGTCCTGATTGGCCGTGTCATGTGTGACATTGGCTTCTCTCGTGCAGACGGCCTCCAATTACAACGGAGAAACTGTTGGCGCGTGTTATACTTTGTTGCAGTCTAACTATCGGATTGTTTCGCGGAAAACACACGCCCCTAGTTATTAGTAACTAATGAATTTTGCTATCCAGAGGCCGAAAATCTGTAGGATTCTCTGAAGCCCCCAAAGTGAGGGCCTTTTTGATTTCCATTATTTGGAAGGATCCATTCTGATAAAATTATTCTCTAACCGACATAAAAACAGTTTCCTTTTTCCTCTAAGTGTAAATTTATCATAATTTTGTATTTATTCTGGCCGTTGATGCATGTGCTGCACTTATTATGATTATACCGTTTACTCTATAATATTAATTAAATTCCACCACTTCTAAACTGGCATTTTCTGTTAAACAAAAACCACGCAGCAAGATGGAACGACATGCAATCTAAATCTAAAAAAATAAAAAATAAAAAAATAAATTGTAATTTCGAATGAATGAAATGTTTTTTCACTAAAACTACAGCTAATTATATTCTGAAGGTTGCCAAATTAGTTAACTGGAAATGAGTAGCATATGTAAACAAAAAAATTCAGTGTGAATTACCCGTCAATTGAGTGGAAAATTATTGCGCTTGACGAGGCAAAGAGTTGGATGACTGATCTGTGGATTTAAGATGAAGGAGGGGGGAGAGGGTATGAGAGGAAAATGGTGCACTGGCGGTATTTTTTTTTTACGTTGAGGGGCGAGTAGAGGAAACAGAAGTGCACCGATAAAACCCACCGTCTCACGAAAAAGTCCGCCACGATTCCCACCTGCAGAAAATTCCGGGTACGATCCTCCCAACCGAGAGTCGAAAACTCCGGCATTCGGCTAGATTCCACCGATTCCGACGGAGACTATGGCGTTGTTTGAGGTTTAGAGCGAGGTCGCGACAGCAAGCACACGTCACCAGGAGAGTACGCAGAATATTATTTCGTGTGTGGAAGGGGAGAAGGTATAGAACCACCAACCACCTATTCCCTCTATTTGCTTTCAATTTATTTCCTTTTGTTGGAGGGAATGATACGATTTTTATGAAGATTATTTTTATTTTATTTTAGGATTTCCCTCTCAACCGCCTTACGCCCTCGCACATCACAGCGCCGTCAGTCAAACGCGGAGACGCCCTCCCTTCGTCGGCTCGAGAGTACGCCGTAAACCACACATCCCCCTTCCACTACCCCCTCCCCCCACGTGACATTCGTTAATCCACGGGGGCCCGCGGGAGTCGGAGACGACTTAATGCCAGTCAGCTTCCGCGGGCTGCGAGTCGGCGGCGGAGAGTTACAGCTCGCGACTCTAGGCGTGCCTTGGCTGATCGCCAGGGGAGGGGAGCGTTCGCGACGAGGCGGCGGTCACGTGCCCTTCCTCCCCCCCTCCCTTTTCATCGTGCAGGAAAGCAACTTCCCTTCCCTCACCCAACCATTCCCCGACCATGTCACCGGACTGTTTATGACGGCGCGCGCGACCCTATAGGAGCGGCACTGCACTGTCCGCCCACGGGCTCCTCTGCCCCGCTTGGGCAGGTCTCAACACGCAGCGCAGGGCCGAGCAGCCGGTGGGCGGACAGTAACTTTTTTTTTTTTTTTACGGATCCGGCTACTCACTGAGCGAGACAAGCCTTAACCCGCCGTGACTTGATGCGATATGAAGTGCACAAGGTGAAACCCAAATAAGTTCTCAATTTGCAAAGAGATCCGGGGTTCCACACGCCACTGTCGGTCACCGCACGGTTACCAAATCCTGGTTCCGAAACATAGTAATCCTCACTTCCGGAAAAAAAAAAAACTGGACAGGGAATGCCAGGCAATGTTCTTGAGAGAGGCCAATAATCTGACAGATACACCAATTTTTAAACCAGAAAACGTCCTTACAAAAAAATTTTCTTGTCACCAACTTTTACCTGTCTTGATTTACCTTCTTCTCTTTGCACGATAAGGTTTTTTTTTTTCATTTCCTTCGACAAATGACCCATTGACTACAAAATGGTGCCAGTTTATGTCACAGTACAAATTAATGCATTATAATCAACCAACTTTGCAACACTTCCACAAAAAATATATATAGGGCCTACATATAAAATCGACAACTTTACAGAATTAAACATTTTTAATGATATAACAGTTGGATTAATTTTTAAATTATGAACCATTAAACTTCGTGGTCTATAAAAATATTCCAGCCATTTTGAAATTTTATCTGACTTATTTACAGTCTTCCAGCTCTTTTTTTTTCGTTTATAATTTTCCAGACTTGTACAAACAAAAGCTGTTCGTCATGTTTTGGAGTACGGATGACAATCTAATCTTGTTTTGTACTTGTGGAAATATTCAAGCATTTAAAACATAAAATCTTGCTTACATAGGTTTTAAATTACTTATAAAGCTCGAACAATTGAGTTAAGAATTAACATGAATTTACATGAAGCAGTCACACTCACTTGTACATGAGAATAAGTATCAAATTATTCTGTACAGAAATGCCGTGACATATTTTAACTCAATATATTGAATATATGATAATTAAGAATTTTAATTCAGTCAGTGAAATTGTGGGTCATTATATTCCATTTAAATAAATATACTTAAGCTTTTCTTTATCCAGTACATTATAAGCTATGTAGATTTATAATTTTCAGATTAGAGAAATATCTTTCCGCACAAACACTCGGAAAAAAACGTCTTAAGTAGTATTTTATGCCTAAGTAATAATTAATATATTACTTCAATGCACATTTTTTTGAGATACACGGGCTTTCTCAAATTACTGTTCAGTTTTAAATTACTTTAAAATGGAACGAGTAGGTTGAATTTGTTTTGGGAACAATTTTAATTAATTTGAAGAATTCACGTGCACATAGACATAAAATAATCTAACGAATTTGCTATAGTAATTAACATCAGCCAAATTTTATCTCCTTTCTTAGTGCTGTCCTCTATCAGGTCGAATTTTTTTTTGTTATACTTCATTACAAAGCATAAACAGTGTAGAAACAGGTATTTAATAACTTGCTGCAACTGGATACACTTATTCTGTAACTGGTTCCACCAAGGTAATCAAGGTTTAGTTTCTACACACATTCAACATAAGAAAAGAAAAAAAGTAGAGATATAAATTTATAAAAATTACAGCCATGTGCGCAGATTCAAGCGGAATTCCACAATAAATATAAGAGCAAGGTGAAATGACTTTTTCATGATATGCCTTATCCGCTGTCTTCAAGGTAAAAAACATCCTTTCGCTGTTGACGTTGGGTAGACCTAAATTGCAAGTTGTGACTTGTACTTATTGTTGCAAGCTGCATTTTAATAATATAAGATAGGAATTTTAAGCACATAAGCTCAGTTCCATGATTTGAACATCACATTGCTTACGTCCATACATTTGTTGACAAACAGTTAATAAGTGCTTTGCATATGTATAATGGTTTTATCAATCAAACTTCTATTTTACTGAAATTTATACATCTTGTTACAAGTGTTATATATTTTTAGTTACGTCTAATGTTTGAATTCCCCTTCTTATTGAATATCAGCTATTTATTCAAGCCATAAGGCCTTGATTTAAATGCTCTTCATTTTTTTCTTGATGCAACACACACAGTTATTGTAATTCTGATCAAAGAATTTAATTTTATGAAAGCAGTGAATAAAATAAAATATTTTTAAATTTTGTATCAAGTATTTCTGAAGTTATCATTACTGTAGAGAATCTTTTGAAACCAAAGAAATTTTTCACTTACGAGTTTTCACATACGCATTCATATAAACACTTTTATAGTGGTAAAGAGAATTTTAATTCCTAATCATGTTCCTTAAAAATATACTGGATGAAGTAATTGGTTATACATATAGTAATTGTCAACTTAAATTATTGTATTTTCACTTAATTTTCTTCTCCGTGTTAAATATATATACATGTTAAATTTATATTTCTTCAGATGCAGGTCTTCAAATGTAAATATCCTTTTCAGATTAATTATAACTATTTAATACACTTAAAACATTTTCCATTCTCAAACGAATTTCCGTAGTAGTGATGACTCGTGATGTGTTGTTATAAAAGTAAACGAATATAGATTCAGTTTCTTCAAATAAACCACTGAGATTAAAAACATATCTTTTATTATGAAATCTCGCATTTGTGTGTCAAATATTACGTAATTGATTTTAGAGGTATGATGCCGGCATTTCATACATACAACTTACCTTGAAACATTGAGACCATCTCTTCTTCATTGCAGATCTTTCATGTTAAACAATTAATAGCAAAAACAACATGCGTACCTGGTGACCTCGAAAATTCCTTAAAGTTGTTCTGAAAACGTAAGAAGTGGTCGTAGACATGCAAGGTACTATAATATAAATATAGAATACAGCATTACTATGCAAGTACCACAAATTTTCTCTGTAAATCCCTGAAGAAGGATTTTCCCTTGAGTGCCTTTTTCTCCAGAACACAACGGTGCAGAATGCGATAGCCAAACACATCACAAATTTTAACACATTATCAAACTCTCGTTTTTTTCCCCTCTGTTATTTCGTTTGGTTATTGAAACGTCTAAACTGATTATTAGCATCAAGTCTGACTTGAGCGTAACCAAGAGGGGTGTTCTTGGCCCTGCTGAGCTGCAAGTTAGGTGTAGCAAATGGATTTCTTGCAATAAAAATCTTATAATAACGAAAAAAAATACCAACCCTCACACCAGCTCCGTTTTGAAAAGTGCTGTTATTTCATTGATTTGTATTTAATACTTCTTATTCGTTTAGTAATATCAATCAAACACTACTCGTTGTAAATTTACTTAAAGGTGTAGTCATATAAGTAAAAATTTATACATTAAAGTTATAATCGTTATAGTTTTCAATTAAGTTTACTTTTAACATTGCATATAACATATATATTTTAAGTTTACAGCTGTTCACTACTTTGGAATAAAAATAAACCGTTGATTTTTTCTTCTTCTTTCAACTTGATACTTGAAAGTTTCGGAGATACTGTTGCGCAGCTTGTTTGCCAGAGGACGAATCCCGCTTTGTTCGTGTAATGCGGGATCGCGCATTGCGTTAAACTCGGCCTCTGGAGCCGCGATGCTTCGGGGAGAGACCGACAGGTGGCGGCGGCGGCGGCCATCTCCAAACGAAGATAACGTCCTTCAGGGTCGCAGAATCCACGACAAGAGAGCTCCCCGTTGTCTGGAGCGCATGCCAGACGTCGTCTGAGCGAGCCGCGACTCGTAAAAAAAAAAAAAAAGATGAAGCGGTTTTACGGCAGGAACCATTCCTTCCAGTGCACCGTACCTTCTCCGCTCTCCCCTTAACCTTTCCCTTCATCCTTCAGCCCCGACTCCCGTCAGACGCACTAAAAACACATAAAAAAAGAAAAAAAAGAAATTGCAGAGCTGATCTCGAAAGGAGACGCGCGCAACGCAACGCAACGCAACGCAACGCAAGGTCATCTGGGCTGCTGTTAAGAGGCGCTTTATGCGCGCGCGAAACAAAACACTTCGCAGCTCTTGTGCTTCCTGTGTCTGTGTGTGTATTTCTCAGTACCTACAGACGATCCCACGATTTGCCTCGTCTAGCGGAGGAACTGAGTGGTCATTAAAAAAAATATATATATCTCGGGAGCCGTCCACACATATCCTCTGTAGTAAATTTATTTTATATCACACCGTGAAGCACACGCCAGTATCATTATTCGAGGTGTTTTCTTTTATTGTATATTGGTTTATTAGACCTTCTCATTCGTTTATTGATACATACTATTAAGACTGTAAGGCGTATTCATACTCGCACACTAAGTTTTTTTTTTAAATTATATTCATACTTCCATCACATGGGCATTTCAAAATTACTTTTTTTTTTACTTTTACTAATGCACATTTGCTGTTATTACTCTCACACATTCATTTTAAATCTCACTATGAAACACGTGCTAGAATTATTCTTCAAGGCATTTTCAGTCAGTTGGCTGTTTCAATAGAAATGACTTCGTTGTAAAAAGAATCCGTTATTAGCGCACTTCAAACTATTGTCTTCTTTTTTTTTTTTTACTTCCACTATGAAAAAGAAAAACACTTTTCGATTTACCACTGAAAAGTTGCTTTCAAATTTTGTATTTTTTTTTATGATTACCCACAAATACACAATTACATATTTCGTAACTATATTGGTTTCATAACTATTTCACACTATGAAAACGCCTCCACAATGAACGTAACTACCGCACTGAAATTACACTCAGCTGTCTTTAGCTCAAATTATTTGACAAACACTTAAATTTTTCTGATATTCGTTATCTTGTTTAATAATTATATGATTTTTTTCAACTATAATACCACGTCCTTTTTTTGCATTCATGCTGTCTCTGATGTGTTACACAGTTGTTTAATACAACACACTTCACAATAACTTTACAATCACATAAACTAAAACAGATATAAGCTGTTTTAAAAATAAAACAATAACCACTTGATATGAACTTTTGAAGTAAATTCTCTTCTTCAAAGATGTAGATGCAGTGGAGCCCTTTTTAAAATGTGTTTTTTAATAGCTTGAATTTTAATTTTAATTTTTTTTAGACTTTTATATTTTTTCATTCATTTGATTTTTGAAAACTTTTGTTAATCATTTCGTACTCCCATGAAGCTGTCAATAGTGCAAACTTGCAGAAATTCATTTTTAGCTTGAATATAAAAAATATTTAATTGCTTGATGTATTATGGATACAATAAATAGATAACCCAGACTTGTGTGGAAAAGCAATTTTTTTCTGCAAATCCCATAATAAAATAGATACGTCGCAAAGTAAGTGTAGTACCTATACAGAAGTCTTTAAAAAAAAAACAGAATATGGTGATAGAATTGTATAAGTATGAATTGTATAGCTGAGAATGATATCAATTTAATAAATTTTAATTTTTTTTACTATGGTGAAGGTACATTTTCAGTAATACTTCTTTAAGCTTGATTATTCCGGTAAGATATAATTCGTTATCTTTACGCTTCCTTCTCTAAATAAAATTTTGTTCTCACCACAATTCCTTTATCACTGAAGAACTCAAAATGAATAAAATTGCGTTTTTATAATCACTGCTTGAATTGAAAACTGCAACCGGGTACTAATTTTTTTTAAAAATGTTACTTTTTTTGCAAATTAGAAAGTATTTTCTTTAATTTATGTTGTAAATTATGATGGTTGTTAACACATCTTTGTTCCTCTTCGTTAGTTGTCTCTTGATGGTTTCAAAAACACATATTTTCGGGCACTTCAAAAAATGTGGTTAGCCCATAAAAACTAAAATATGCATCATACTGTTGAATGTGCTTGTACTAATTATTTTTCGAATCCTGCGTTCACAATGATGTTGGTAAAATAACTTACATTTAACTGCAAGCTGCGGATAGAATTTTTTTCCACTTACTGAAACTTACATACCACATAAGTAACACGCGATTATTATGAGAACATAACACAACATTGCACATTTTCAGGCGAAGTATGTGTGATAATACGACGGTATTTTTGCTGCAGATTTCTAGCCCAAATTGCACTGACGTAAACAGTAATGGAATTTTCAAACTAGCACTGATATAGCTACCAAATATTTAAGTGTTAAAACTTGAATTGCTTACTCATCTTAATCAACAACTCTGCTCTTTCAAAGGTCCCTTTTTGCTTCAGATACACAATTTATTTTTTCAATCGTGCTCCTTTTAGTATCCTTAGCGTAAGACATTTTGTTAATTCTTGTTTTGCAGTCATTAACACGTTTAAAAGTGTCACTATAAATTTAATATATTTTTATAATCAGTATATCCTCAAATAATTTTTTTCCATTATTACCAGATAATTAATGGGATAAACATCATACAACTTCCTTGATATTTAGTCATAATTTTCCAGATTTGTTTCATGTATTTCTCCATTTAAACACATATTCATTTATATTTCTGCTCTCCGGGACACGTCAAATAAATTGAATCTTTGAATGAAATGGATAAATAACTTGAATAATTTGATTTACGTAAACAAACACTATAAAACATTTTGAAGCACAAACAATATTTCAAGGCCATTTATAAAATAATGTTAACTTTTATTAGTATACTTGTAAGAGACGAAACTACTAGCATCAGTTTCGTTTCACAGACAGTATAAAACTCTTGAATATTCTTCAGAGTTTTCTTCATATTCTTCTATAATTATTTTGATCATTTACTGCCTTCAGAAAATTTACATCACGCTGAGCCATAAATATCCATGTGACTGATACTGCAGCATTATAATATGTGCCTAATTAGCTTACACTCTTATGTAACACATAGTCATTAGGTTCTACAACTTGCGTAAACATCTGAAAGGAAGAAAATTGTTAATGTTATTTTTATATTTATGTATTCATTTCTTAATAATATGAGCACATTTCGAGGCATAGTTTTTTATTAAGTTTTTTTATTTGTACATAAGTTATGGTAATGTGACGAGTAGCATTTGAAACATTTTTCTTGAAATTTCATGGTTTTGAATTTACTATTTACTATTTTTTTTATCGTTTCTTGGACTTTTCTTTTATCAGTAATTTAACTTCCGTTGGGTTTACTGAAAAACACAGTACTTCAGTGAGTACTTAAAACAATATTTTTTAGCTTTGTTACTTCCAAATTACGAGAGCGAATTTTCATTAAATAATTTCGACTGTGCTACGGTCAAACGTCGCCCCTAGCATCAAGTAACTTGCGTGGTTTTGAATTTTTCGTAAAAGAAATATATAAAATTTGTATCGTATGTAGGACCTTTCTTATATTTTTCTTTTAACTTACGTGAAGTTTTCTGAAACAAACAGTGCTTCAAAACGTACTTTAAAAAACACTACTTTTTTCTGGGTTCGTTGTTTCAAATAACGAGAGAAAGTTCTCTGTCAAAAATGTTGACAGTACAAAGGTCTGACCTCACCATTAGCATCAAGAATTCTGCATGGTTTTAACTTGACTAATATTTGCATCGAATATAGGACCTTTCATGCATTTTTTTTTATTATAACTTCCTGGAGGTATTTTGGGATTTCGCCGTGGGAGGATTTGTTGTTTCCAAATAACACGAATGATGTCACAGTAGAAATGTTTTCGACTGTATTTAGGTCTGACCCTAACCCCTAGCATTAAAGATCTTGTATCACATTAAATTTTTGAGAGCAAACATTTATAAATATTTTTGTATCGTATCTAGGACCTTTCTTGTATTTTTCTTTTACCACAGTACTTCACAAAGTGTACTTAAAAAATAACTTTTTTTTTTTTTTTTTAGATTTGTTGTTTCCAAATAACGAGAGTAAAATATGTTGACTGTACAAAGGTCCGACCTCACCATCAGTATCAAGGATCTTGCATGGTTTTAACTTGACTAATATTCGTATTGAACATAGGCCCTTTCATAGATTTTTTTTTTCTCTTTTAACTTGCTTGAGTTGTTTTGGAACACACGGTGGGAGGGGTTTCTTAGTTTCCAAACATGGCGAGCGAGGTCGCAGTTAAAAATGTCGACTGTACAAGCGCGTGACGTCAATGACGAGTCTAGAAAGGTCTCCCCCGCCCCCCTCACCCTGCAGGATGCGGTTGTACGCCTCGGTGACGTCGCAGTGAGCGTCGCTGAGCACGACGAACAGCAAGGGCAGCATCTCCACCTGGTACTGGAACATGTGGAGCAGCGTGTACACGCCGTCCATCATGGCCTCCACGCTGATCCCTGCAACAGCGAGAGCCAAAGCGGCCGGGTGTCAGTCAGATCGGCGCCCGCACTACACGGTAACAAAAAAGAAAAAAAAAGGGTTTTTTCTCTGTAAAGTCGGTTTACGGACGATAGTTTAACGTGACAACGTCATAAAAAAACATTGATTAAATGATTGCATTCTTTTATGAATAAAATTGAATCATTTTTATTGAATTATCATTATTTTGTATGGATACAAAGAAGGAGTGAAATGAAATCTACAATGTAATTGATAAATTTACTTTTATTTGCACTCGTTAATTCAAATATGTTTATTACTTTAACGAACAGATTATTTTAACTATAACTTTTATACATGTTTGCTATTTAACTTCTTCCAATCTGTGTTATTCTGTTAAGGATAGGACGATGATGGGAAAAGTAGGAAACGAATGGGAGTGTTTCAAGGATGATGTGAAGGAAAATGGCTTACCCAACACCAAGATGCAGTCAAAAATAATATATTTGCGCCACGGACTCTGCAGCAATGCTAGAAGGAACGGGTTAGCAAAAGAGCAATGAAAATGTTACATTGAAATGCATGAAAACAGAATTACGCCACGGACTCGGTCGCAATGCTAGGAGGTTCAGGTTAGCAAAGAGCAATATAAAATGAGCGTAACGGGACACAGCGAAACGGGACAATGTGCTTAACGGGACACTTTTTCGAGGGTGCAGCCGGCGTTCATCGATTTATTAGACGTTGTCACGTCAAAAAAAATGGGTGTGTGTACTTAGGTACGCACGTTGGAGGTTATACTTACTTGGCGTAATAAAAAAAACCTAACTTAAATTTTGCATGCAAATAATTAATAGCAATAAAATAATAAAAGGACTCAAGTGATATTACGAATACGGTTGGTAAAGTACAAATTCAATTAAATTTAAAAAAAAAATACTCAGTTTTCAATATTAATGTAATCACTTGTATAAAATTATCAAGCTAAATATAAATTAATAATGAAAAAAATTGCTAAATGTTTATTATTTATTAAATTAGATAGCTTATAGTTTATGATGCAAATACATTGTTCATACGGGAACATAACCTCATTAATATAAACACACTTGAAAAAGTTTATAAACACAATGCATATTACTAATATTCACAATAAAAATGTTTTAAATTATATTTCTATATGAATCACTAAATTTATACTTGGATGTAGTTTTTTTATAATTTTTGTTGCTTGTTGCGAGTGCATCGTAAAAAAATTCATTCTCATTATTTTTTCATAATGCATATAAAGAAGTATAAATTACCTCGCTTATATAGGCTTAAAAACATTTGGAAATACACTTGAAAAAGTTTATAAACACAATTTATACCTCTAATATTCACAATAAATAAATGTTTTAAATTATACGGACCAGTATTCAATATCATCACTAAAGGATAAGATTTAAAAAGCACACACACACACACACATATAAATAATTATATATATATAATTATTTTATGTAGACTTTTTTTTTTCTGAGAAAATTTCGTTGCATGGTGCGCGCGCATCGTAAAACTTCCCTTAATTTTTTTATTACGTGTCTAAAGAAGTATAACTTCAAACAAGATATACAGTACCCATCAAAAGTTTATAATCATCACGAATTTTGTGCAAAAATGTTCCCATTTTTACACAGCTTGTGTAATATTTTTCAACACATTTTCCTACCATACTTTTATAAACTAAATTTATTGAAATCGCGTTACTAATTTACACCTTATGAAATTTACTCAGGTTTTAGGAAAGTAGAATTTTGGTACATTTAATTGTGTGGAAAAATCAATAGAAACAATACTAATAGAAAACCAAACAAATAATGGAAGAAATTGCTTAACTAATTTTTTTTTAAATAAATTTTAATTCAACTTTTGAAGGAAAAAAAAAGAGCTTTAAATACACCCGTATTTTATATAGGTATATTTAGCTCAAATTTAATTCGCTAGACAAGGTTTGATGTGCTCTCTTGAAACGGAACGAAACTAATGAACATTCTAAACCATATCTTTCTGTCTCAGTTTCTATGGAAACTATACATTTTTTCAAGTGAGGCAAGGAGAGCTTCACCAAACCAGTTTGCATGCTAATGATTTTAACAGCTAATTTTTCAGATACGCCGGAGCTATCACCACCAAGCCACAAAAAAATAGTGGTAACAGACGACTTCAATGAGAATGCAACCGCAAGTAAAAACAAGCGGGGAAAAAAATCCCCAGTTTACGACATGCAATTTTTTTTTTTTTGTTTTCCTTCAAAAGGTTTTCACCCAATCGCGGGACGGATCAATGGTCAGCAGCACATGCAAGTGCCACTTACATGACTGCATCTTCAGGAATACTCCCCGTTTGGCGAAAAAAAGAGTTCGCCCTTTCAAGAACGCTTGACAATTAATTTAATTGCGCCCTGCAGGTCTCGCGCTGACGTCAGGAGACGATGCAGGCCGATAACAAAAGCGGTTCCCCACATGACGCGTACCTGCAGCGCCAACCGAAAAATTTCTGGTCGGGTAAATTACAAGATAATTAACCCGGCGACGTACGGACAGAGGCGACCGCCCCCGTGCGGACAAGGCACTGGAACGAGTGACGCGGTAAATTACACGTGGCGCGTCTCCGAATACGAGGCCGGGGAAGGCGTCCCGAAAAAAAAGAGTGTTCCGTTTTGTCGTCCATCCAGCGGAACGATTGTGGCTCGATCTTGCTTCTCCCCATTGAGTCGACGGACGACATGTGTGTGTTCGCTAGCCTGCTGTCGTATCGCATACGTGAGTTGGACTGACGGCGCTGCATTGCTTTTTTTTTTTTTTCCCCCATCGTCGGATACGTAAGAGATCGCGGCGAACCGAAAGGACGAGTACAAAGGACCAACCACGCGGGAGTGGCATGAAACCGGATTACTGACTATAAGTTGCAGTTGTTGCAACATTACGATAAGACTCTGCTTTAGAATTTTTCCGTCCATAAGAAAACACTGAGTGTGTCTTACGACCAACATACTGGGAAGAGATCATTCACGGTCGATTCACCTGGTAAAGATAAACAGAAAATTTTTCTGTATATTTACCAAAAAAATCCTTTAGAAACCATTTGCCAATAAATAGTTTGTAATAGTTTGTAAAAAAAACATCAATCACCGCTTTCAACATTTTAATGGAAACTTATGAGAAATCCTGTATTATAAAATAACATACAACTTTTAGTTTATTTAACGTGTTTATTCCTTTAAAAGTCCGTAAATTTGCTGTAATTTCTTAGTGTTTTGGGTCGAAACTGTTATAAACCATAGTTCACAATACTACAGAACTTTTCTTTTGTCCTTTTGTCTGGTCTACTCTAACTTAACGCATATGCAGCCACTGTTCTGTTTAGCATTAACGCATAGTGCATACTTCGTTAATACTAGCAGATATATAGCCCGTTTCCTTTGTAATGGCGGCTCTGCTGTATTTTACAGCTCTTTGGCAGTTAATCAAGATTTACGTTAATATACTTGGGTCTTATGGGAACATAAACTCGGGAGTCGAGAAACTTGCCTACTGCTCGCTATCAAGTGAACTCTCCTGAATGCAGGAAAGTTGTAAACTCGCATCTAAAACCAAAATGGTCTTAAAACATTCTACGTGAACACTGTGTCCCACTTCTCAATACCACTTAACATAATGCCGTTAGTCCATTTTATCATACAGGCAAATAACGTGATTTGTTTTCAAATATGGCCATTTTTAAGGAAAATCCGAATGCATGGTACACAATTAATTACGTCTATCATTTTATAGGGGAAAACCATACGATTTCACGCGGTACATATTAAGGGGCAAGTCTTCGTCAGAGGTGTATATGTGTTAGTGAGATGGGATGATACGTGCGACGTTCGCAGGTGCTATTTGCGCGGTATCTCGCCTCTGAACTGGCGCGCAGTCTTCTCATCGTGCATTAGGACAACTATGAGACATTTCCGTGGTGACCATAAAATTATATGGCGGAGAAAATAATTGCAATGAAAATTCCTTGAGTGGTCTCAAGAATATTTACCGGGCTTTTTAGGTCTAAAAATAATTCTGTAAACACCCGTTTCAACCCTTTTCACTCTCATAAAAATACAGTTTAAAAACGAAATACGGAAACGGAACTACCCATCATCCACCTTCGGCGCATTCCGTAGATATTTTCCGTAAACAGACATCACTCAGATATCTTGAGCAGTTTTCAAATAGCGTGTCTTCTTCTCTGCACACTGTAGGGGAGAGTAGGGTATAACGGGGTACTTAGTATAAATCGCTTAAATTTATTGTTTTAATATTGCGGTATATGTATGAAACCATCAGCATGCGTAGATTGTAATGTGAGTTTAATTCTGCAACTAGTACCGTGTCTTCTGAAATATTATTATTGCAGAGATTTTTCATTATTTGATTGTATGCACACTACCCTGTTTTACCCAACTGGTTGGGTAAAACGGGGTACAGAAAGCAGATTTTTAAATGATTAAATATGTGCATTATAAAAAATTCTGAACAACATGTAGTATGACAAATAAATACAATTGTCAGTAAAAATATGAGGATTAAAAAAAAAATCAATTATAAGCCTTCACCTTACATGTTCCTCTGTATTTACAGTAAAACTTCACAAAAACATTGGTTTGCGGAAAATCACAAACATTGTTTGAACAACAATAACACAACACTGTTAATTTTGAGGAAGTGGTTAGTCTAATAGCATAATCTAATTATGTATAATACAACCTTGCATATGCGGTTAACCCAAATATCTGACAAAACATATGATTGTTTAATTAGCCTAATATGGCTTAGTAGGCCCGTCAGAACACAAAATAAGGCCAGAGTCTATATTCCAAACTGGCAGAAATCACATTCAAATGGCCTACAGTCATCTGTGTCTACACCAGCACATTCTTCATGGCTCCAAGAATGACACTTTAAGCATTGCACCCAACTTTCGGCTGATTTTGAAGTGGAGAACTGTTCAGCGCAATACATGCAAGGAACGTCATCATCATCAGACACACGCAAAGTTACTGTTGGTATGGATTTGTTGCTGTCTTCTTTATTCTTATGTTTTTTAGAACTGTTTTGAGATTTAGATACACCAGCATTTTTCCTAATTAGTTCGTTCTTATATGGCGAGTCGGTCAGCACAGCTGCCTTGCCACGTCGTCGTCCTCTTCCTTCTGCAGGATTTCTTTTGGCATGGGAATCGGCATCACTGTAGTAGGTGGAATTCTGAAGCTACTGTTTGATGAAGCATTTCGATTGTTTTTATCAGATAGGCCTAAACGAGATTCAGTTGGTGAAGATACCAAACCAGATGTCCCAGAAATATTACCAACACTGACATTTCCATGGGACTCTGAAGGCCTTGTGTAAGCTCGGTCAGTTGTTGCAGCAGTCACTGGAATATCACCTACACTGTCATTTTCACTCGGTTCTGAAGGCCTGGAGTTAGCTCGGTCAGTTGTTGCAGCAGTCAGTGGAATATCACCGACAGTGTCATTTCCACTCGGTTCTGAAGGCCTGGAGTTAGCTCGGTCAGTTGTTGTCTTTTGGGTGACTGTATAAATGTACTGTAGGTAACTCTGTATAACATTTAGTGTGCATAAAAATACTATTTTTAATTTTAAAAGTCATTTGCACAATTGATCGAAAAGATGGTTAAAACAGGAAACTGGTTGGGCAGAACGGGGTACTACCCCGTTTTACCCATTACCTGTGTACCCTGTTTTACCCTACATGCAGGTTCTCAAGCAAAAACGAAAACATAAATTCTTAACACCCGTCAATTGCATCGGTTACTATGGCACAACATAGCAAATATAATACTTTACTTGAATACAACTTACCATAAAATATATCTGCAACCACTGATTAAATATTGTATAGCCAATACACGCTAAACATTTTAGTGAAACATCATAAATTTGTAATTTCCATTATTACGCACGAAAGAATACTGTGCGACACTTCATACTACCTCACTCTAGTGACGACGTGTAGAGGAGTAACTTACCAAACGTACACACAGATAGCAGCACGTGTACGGAAAATAACAGTGGTACCCCGTTCTACCCAACTACCCTGTTTTACCCAACTCTCCCCTACTTGTGCCCAGGTAGGCGGGCCCGTTAATAATTTGTCTTCATCATGACCTCAAACATCCATCATTCATTCAGTCCTTCCGACTTTTTTTTTACCGAATAAAAAAAATTGTGACAAAAAAATAATTTTGTAGTGTGAAAGAAATTACTTATTAGCAGAGATCTGCAAATTCACGTTAATTTCTGGCACTTTAAAAAAATCACATATCTGTACATAATCAGGGCAGTGTCATTTGTTGATTGACGGCTGCCATACTGTATCCTCTCTGCCCTGGCTCCTCGTTACTATGTTTTATTTTCACAGATAGGCCTATATATTTATTTTGTAAATTATGAAACACGCATAAAATTTAAAACATATGTGTGTAGGCCTACCCTGAAATGGGTACTTGATGTAAAAAAAAACTACATAAATTAATTACATTTTAACGTATGAACGCCTAAATATTAATGTTTTTTCAGTTTATTACTGTCTTACTTTTGATTATAATGTATTTTTTGCTGTGTATAGAGACAAGATTTTATGGTTTTAAATTTAGTCCAATTTATTTTTTAAAATTAAGATTACTGTATTATTGTTTTTATTTTTATAAATCATGTTTTATTATATTTATTCCTCCAAAATAGTTTAATGTTAAGATGCTTCGATGTTACGATAAAATAGTTTGTGATACGTTTGACTAACACGAATACATTCATTTCAGTAAAAATAAACCAAAAAGTTTTTGTAGTTTCAAAAAAAAATCCAATAAGAGATAAACTATTAAACAAATTATTATTTTTTATTTATGCATGTTCGTACGGAAATAATTACATTCATAAAATTTAAAACACTAACGAATAATATTTTTATTTGGTGATTTGAATTTTTTTTGGTAAATTTTGCTTGGTTTCATGATTTAACTTGCATTTTTTTATTGACAAGCATTTCGGTGTTACACGGTGTTTTCCGATGCTTTTTGGTGTTGTTTTGATTTTATCGGAATTTACCATACAATATTGTTCATAAGTATGTGATTGTAAATACTACACTATAACCACGTAAAACTGACTTGTTCCGCAGCCTTGTGGCATGCCATAGTAAAAAAAAAATATACGGAATTTATTGAAAGAATAAAAAAAAAGATTTTGTCGAGTAAATATTTTTTGTTTCCTCAAAACTTATTTGGTGACGTCCATTCTTAGAAATAAATAGCGTGCCCTTAAAGAGTTATAAAAAATAGGTGGATGATAATAAAATTTTGTACATAGTTTTACTAATTCATTTTAGTTGTCTCTGTGAAATTTTGTACTTTTTCCCCTTCAATTGGTTGAGTCCAATTTTTAATTATGATAATGTAAGGCTTTTTAATTATGTACCCAGTGAAGACACAGTCTGAGATTCTAACCATGTATTTAGAGACAATCTTATTTTATATCAAGATATTCCTTTTTACAGGTGCAATAATTGCAACGAAATAATCGAAATGTAACCCCCTGTTTAACATCAATGTGCAGTTTTCTAGGGGACTGCTTCTTAATGATAATTGGACCATGATACACATAAATTATGAAGAAATAATTGGACCATAACACCCACAAATCATGACGAAATAATGGAATTTAAAAATTTTAATCCTGCAGTATCTGGGATAGCTCAACGATTTGTAGTTAATTGCAACAAATTTTCACTTCAAACTGGTGCAAGGTTCTGGAATATTGCTTTTTTTCGCAGCACACGTACATGTTACACGACGGCTCACACATATTAGCCACAGATGAAGTTGTGGCAGAATCGTTTTGATGCCCGTTTCACGTCGCTGCGATGTGTGGAACACTCGAACGAAGCGTGTGTGGACACTAAGCTAGCGCATAAAGGCGGGAGGTGGACTCGAACCCGCCACCGTAGGCTGCGGTCAGCGGGTCCCACGGCTTTAAAAGGCTCCATGCGCGTGACACGAACACCTGGTCGTCATGTGGGCCTCTTCCCCTCGTCCCCCCCCCCCCCCCAAATTGGCTCTCCCACAATGGAAACAAAAACCGCATTCACGACAGGGTATTCTAAATCTCTCCCCTTTTTTTATGCTCTGAACGACAATAGACGGAAGGAAATGTCTCAATTTCACCCGCTCTGATGTCTACGATGCTTCATTTAATTCACTAGTCACCCTTTCAGGTTGGTTTTTAGCTAAAGATTGGAAAAAAAAAATTCGCAGATTCATTTCACTCCAGGCTATAGACTCGACTTGCTTATACATCAAACATTGGTCGATGGCAGGGATAACTGGGTGACCTCTTCCTTCACCTGGTTTAAAACTACGGAATGGAAAATAATCCCATGACCTCCAGTACATACTCCACGATCTCATCTGCCTGTTCATTGGCTGCTGACTCGTGAGGAGTCTCGACTGGGTAACTTGTGGTTCCATACTTCTTTGACTGATGGTCTTTAATTGGCCACGAGTCATCCAGAATAACCGTGAACATTATTCAAAAACAATGCAAATGTATAATTACATTTTAATTTTAGCATGTCACGAATAGATAGAAAAAAATTCGCTGGTTCAGTAACCTTTAGGATAAGGCTTCACGAGCCCCTACTTACTTGGGTAAATTACACCTGCTCATTGGCTACTTACTCATGACACCTGTTAACTGTAGTCTAATGCTTTTGATTCGATGTTTCTTTTGTATTAATTTTTATTTTTATTTTCCATTGGCTCAAGAATCCTTCAGATAAACTGTGGCCCAATCACAGCAGCACCAAAACGGTAAACGTATTTCGATTCTAGTGATTTGCGAAATGAATCCGCGAATATTTCCGGTCTATATTTTTAAATGGCACGGGGTGGTCAAGGTAGTGTCAAGAGCACAGTAGTCCATTTCTCAACGTAAAACAGATGTATATGTGCTTCAAGTGTTTATACTTTACCACCCAATGAATCCCTGAAATAATTGTCGATATAGTTATGGCATATTTTACGTCATTACTTTTTTGTTTAATTGCAAGTCCCATGCGTTGCAAATTACGTTTTGTTGTTAGTTTTTTCCGAGATATATCATTCATGTTATCTTATGTTTGTAAAAATACAAGTTATTTATTTATTTATTTATACAGTAACATCTTCGTTAATCAAGTTTCCGTATTTTCCCAGCCGACCTGAAGCGCCATTAGCGGCAACGACTGCGGAAACATTTGCTTGAGGACCTACGACGTGTTATACTAGCGGACCAACATAAAACCAAAGATAATAATTAGGGGCAAAAACTTTATTTTCACACATAATTTTTTATTCCAATGAAATAGTTCTCAGTGTTTTTAGAACATTACTCAAACGTTCAGTGTTTCACCTGAATTACTTTCTCTATATTATTTACAACAGAAAATTTTGTTCAGCTCCCAATTCAAAGGAGTATTACCAGCCTTGTGAAGCACTTTAAGACAATGCGTTGTATTATGTTTTCAACTTATTTGGTCTCGATGAACCTGCAGACGAAGTTTAGTCGGTTGAATTCAGACTCAATCCGTTTAACAAGGCGGGTGAATAAAGTCCCAAAGATACTCGCTGAATACTGACCACCAATCCAAGGTTAGGAAACAGGGTAAATACCTGCTGTGCATCAGAATTCGAATTCGAGTGGGGACGGAAAACCAGAGTGAAAGACAACTACTAGAATTTCAGACGAGTGGAATAAAAAAACGACCACTATTAAATTAATAATAGCCTATTAATAATACTAGCTCGAAATGCACGCAAGTATGATTATATTAACTACTTAGTATTTTAATCTTTTTCCTTTCTTTTCGAAAGCAATAATTTGAGAAATATATAGTTTCGAAACAATTTTCTGCATTAATGTATGTAAAATGTTTACGTATTTTACATCGCGATCCTGATAAATTATATATATAATCACCATGTACCAAATTGATCATATTGAGATCTGTTTCCATTTATTCTACCTCAAAATGACGTGAAATTAAATTTTTTTGCAATATTGTAAATATTTATGTTAGAGCTACAAAACTGCACGTAGGCTACGCCGTTTAGGACTCAAAGAGGTCAGAGTAGAAATTAATTACCTTTATATAAATTGCTTCTAAGCTGTGCAAGGCAAGGTCAACTGAACTATACACTTGCGGTCGTCAACTGTTTAGTCATCTATAGTTTCTGTTTTCATCTGTTTCCATCGCATGAAAATCTACCGCTATGTGCAAACTCAAAATGTACGTACAGTTGAAAATTTTCACCAACAAATAACGTAGAAGACTGGTTACAAATTATTAAGGGATCTTCGTAAATTTATGTACATTTTCGAAAGTTTACATCTGGTTTTGCTTTATTTACACCAACTATATTTTTGGAAATTTTAAACCATTTTAAAATCTTTTTTGAATTTAAAATTAATTATTTAAAAATATGCAGATTGTTTTTATAAAATATATATTTAACAAGAGATTTTTATTATATAGCCTATTTGTCTAGTAATTGCAAAAATATCTGATATGATGTTACCGTTTTTTGGTGTAATTAGGGCTGTTATTTAGTAAAAAAAAAGAGAATACCCTTGGCCTATATTTACTGTAAAAGAATAAAAATATATTTTAATAATTTTTAGGGTGTTATAATAAATAACTTTTAGTAAAGTGGTTGATCTACAATATTTATTTATAGATAATTTAATTCATTAAAATTTTACCATGTTCGTATAGTAAACTGACCGCACAATATATAGGATTAATAACTTCCATTACATGTTTAGTAACACTACCAGAGTTTTTTTTTATTGCGCGTGTTTAAATAACACATGAATAACATCTAACCAAATCTAGTACCAATACGTTGAAATGTAAACAGCTACCACACCCAACCACTGTCACAGACACACGTAACCACATTTTTATGTAAATAAGGTTCCTCACGTTTACACACAGAACTGATGAGCTTGTTCAAATATTTGTCAACTATACTCAGCGCTTTAGAAGATGCGCGCCTTCAAACAACGAAAAAAAAAAAAAAAAATCACTCACAGCAAATATTGAACCAATCTCGCTTTCTTACGCATTCCACGTGCAGAAATTCCATACATTTTAAAGGTTTGTTTGAATTAACTAGATTCCTGGGTAGAGATGTGAGTGGGAAAATTTTTCTGTAAACATTAGTCTACCACATTCTTTTCCCAGAAAATGGTCTTTTCTTCCATTGCCAACATAGATTTTCAAATTTTAAGATAGTTAGATATTATATAGTATTACAGGATGATTTATTTTCTGCAGGTTCGCAGGTTTAAAACACGAAGTTTATCCTATCAGTTAGTAGATGATATCCTGAGTTCTACCCAACTCTTAGATGTTAAGTGAGCCATTAGGTGATAAAGATAAAAAAAATATATGTTTTATTTGTTTTGTTAGTCTACAAACATTGCTAGAATTAATTTGTGTTTTTCTGTGAAAGTATAACTCGCTGGAAAAAAAGGTCAGGGTTTTGCAGAAAATTTTCCCAAGCATACTTTTCCGGGAAACTAACTTCTTTAGCTGTTCGTATAAGTAAGTTATAAAAAGATTTAATAAAAATTCACAGCTCATTAAACGACTTCATTAGCCAAATTTCAGCACCATTGAATTCCATTTTTTTTTTCAATTGCGTGTTTCAAAATGTTTTATGCCGAGTTTCAGTTTTTTTTTTTCGCAATGGTGGGTAGTGAGAATTGAGGATTTTGAATGGTGTTATCTGTAGTACGCTATGTAGACTTCTTCGAAAGGAGTTATTTTATATGAAGCCGCGAAATATACCGGAAGATAGAGGGTATTTTGTTTTATCTAGTTTATGCCTATGGTTTATGGGAGCTGATGGTTACAGCAACGATGATTTCACTTTTTATTTATTCTCCCAAGGTGTACAAAGGAAAAAAAATGGCAAAAAGACTTGGTGACACTTAACTTCCCATAAGGAAGGCAGGAACGCAAGCCGAAACACAAGACGTTAAAAGTTGGGCAATGCTTGATATGCGGTTTTTTTTGTGTTTGGTAGTAGGTGTATAAACAAGAAGGTGTTCTAAAAAAGTCTATTGGCCTTATTTTAGTCTTGCATTTCTTGCATAGCTTATAAACCCGCCCTTAATACTTAAAAATTGACAACCGCTGGTGTGTACAGCCCGCTACCTAAAGTCGTTAGGGCCTCTGGTTGGTTAAGTCTAATGGTTCGATCTCATAACGGATATGGGATATTTCATTTGTGGAAAACAAATTCTTTTATCGGTCCAGGACTAGTTGTTATGTTGTTCCTTCGCCTAAATACTGCAGAAGGCAAGGAAAATCATTGCCAAATCACCCTGCCATGGCTCCTCAATTCATTTCGTGATAGACTAAAATTCAAACCACTATTCGTTTGTGCCGCTGCCGTAATTCGCGTAAATTCTATCTGGAGAAATGTAAGCCAACGTGAAACCCTCAACCAGGAAGTAACAAATCATGGAAAACCCAGATGAGACGTCTCATAAGTCAGTAGCCAACGAATAGATGTCATTTACCCGAGTGGCAGAATATGACCTCTAATAAAACTGTGCCGTTGAGAAATGCCAACACCCAAAATTAAGTTTTAAATGTAAGGAAAACACACACATTTCTTAAACCTAGTAACATGAGTAAAAACGAATATTTACGAACATTCTTAGTTCATAATTTATGGAATGGTGAAATAAAGGGGTGGCGCATTGATTACAAGGGCTAAGTAGTATATTTTGGAACAATTGTTTTCCAATGTTAAATTATTTTGGAAGCAATGAAGTAAGCATGGCAGCAAAACAAAAATCTTGTGAATGCTTTTCTTGTGCTCGTGTGGATTTTTAATATTATTTTTTGCAATAGAAACTGAGGTTATGAGTTTCAGCACTCGAACTTTGCAACTGGGAAATGTTTTTGTTTTTTTTTATGTTTGAAACAAGAGATAAGGTGTTTTGCCACAGTGATTGTGTTATTCGTAAATGAAAAATAAACACAATACGTTTAATATTCCCAGCGCGAAATACCACCAAAAAAAAAGATGCCAACGTTTACTTTATAAACGTTAACACCTACAGGCCTTTGAATCCCACACAGTTCTCGAATTTTGAAAAAAACAAAATAAGAGCGTTAGTTGCAGCATTGAGTTGTCACTCTTTGACCTTCCTCGCTTGGTGCGCGGAAGCGCCTAGACACCGGAGGTGCCCCCTCCTCCTAACCCCTCCCCTCCCCCAAACTCTTACACACAGGAAGAAGAGTAGGAGGACAGAAGCGGTTGGGGGAGAGGGTGGGCCCGCCATGTTTGTTCCGGGGCGCTCGCTCCGGCGGGGAGGGGATGGAAGCGGCCCGCCATTGGCCCGCGGGCCCGCGGCCCTGAGGGGAGGGGGAGGGGGGTGGACCCTGATACGCAGCGGGACACGAGGCATTTCTTCCGGCGGGGCAGGGCAACACCGACCCAACGGGCCAGTGTTTCCTGCACTGGATGGCTGTGATTGGTGTGCTGGCAGTTGACATGTACCTGAGTTAAAAACCCAGCCAACCTCGAAACACAGGGGGAAAAAGAAAAAAAAAAAAAAAAAAGTTTTTAACGCGTAGCTGGTCTGGAAAAATTTTTCGCCTACGTCCGCCAATGTTTTCAGTTCTTCGGCTTTCGATTTGCGAGTAATTACAATATTGGGTTCCCCGTCATTCGTCAATCCTCCAGTTGGGAGTTTCTCAGTGGTTCACAGGCCACAAACTAAACTCACATCAGCAGTGCATCAATAAAAATAAAAAAATGTTAGATTTCACCATATTCACGGTAAATGATTTTTTTTGTACTTTATAAAGGTAAGTCCTTGGAAACTCAGTATCCAACGATATCACTTGTAAAATTGCAACGCAGGGCTTTCTACCATTATTAATATTATTGTTACGATCGCGCTTGGCTGCAGTGCTTGGCATCGCCGCGCTCGTTCGGCCTGTCTGCGCCCCTTCCACCCGCATCCTCTCCCTGGTATCTCGTGTCATACTGTCTCGCAACATCCTGACCGTCGCAGCGCGCACCTGCCTCAGATCGAGTTACTTAAAAGAGGCCGCACTGCGGAATAAAAGGACTTAGACATGTTTATCGGCGCATTTTGTGGGAACCCAATGCTTGTTACGTTTATCGGCGTTCTTTGAGCAGCCGCCGCGTCCTTCGAGGACTCACGACGCGTTTCTGGGCATTTCGACGGCGAAGGTCACGCGATATCTCGGAGACATGCCCGATTGTTCTGGACGGGAACCCAAGGGCTATATAAGGAGGTTGGGCCGACCTTCGAGAGGAGTTCAGTGGGGAGTTCTCCCGCGGCGGAGTTTCCGGGCGATAGTGCCGCGGGTGCGGCAGAGTGGCGAAGTCCTTGGACGAAGGTTCCAGGGCAGGGAGTGAGTGAGTTCAGTGGAGTCGGGAGCTTTCCCGCGGCGGAGTTTCCGGGCGATAGAGTCGCAGGCGCGGCGGAGTCCCGAGTGAAGTTCCGAGTGAGGCGTCGAGTGGGATCTCGGCGAAGGGTGTGACGGCGGCGTCGGAGTGTGGCGACGGAGTCCCGCGGCGGAGACCCACGAGGGGTGCTGTGGCGTGAGTTGCGCCAGAGGTGCGGCCCAGCGAGGTGTGCGGAACGAGTGACCAGGGAATTGACATTTATTTAAGTGTAATTAATTATTTAGAAGATTATTTGTAAGTGACAAGTAGTGGTAATAAATAAAACTGTGTGTGTAATAAAAATCTTTAATTGAGCTATCCTTTACGAACCCGCAGGTAAATCGTAACATTATTTTATTATTATTATTTTTAATTTTACAAAGCTCTGCCTTGCAGTTTTACTAGTGACATGGTTGGCAACAGTGTTTCCAAGGAATTTCCTTGGAAATTGTTGTAAAATTTCCAAAATATTTTATAGAGTAAGGAAAAAATGGTTGCAAAACTGAACGATATGAACAGTCAATTTTATCGTGTTATATATGATCGGCAAAAGTTCGTTCCACACACAAGGCTCGGTCTCACGCGCCATCTTGATTTTTGGTGTATAACATCTTAGCTGTCGATATACAGCAATTGGTGGGAATATTTCGTGAATGGAACGGAAGTCGTATATTGAACGGAAATATGTAACCACGGTGCAGCCATCTGTGGTGGATGGCGCGAATAAGTTCAAAAGCCAAAGGGAAACTCTACAGTATGTTAAATGAATTTTAACAATATTGGCAGTGTTTTAATTAAATTCCTTGTCGAAAATCAGGTCAAATTTTTTAAAATCTTTTTTCGTTCTTAATCGGGGCCGTTTCATCATATATGTAGTTTAACCTTTCCCTATACAAATCAAATTATTCGATATTCGACGTAGCTGCTCCAGCAGCAAATTCTAGTGGCGGTGTGGAAACTACATGTAATTCGCGTCAAGAAATGAAGTTGAAAACCCAATTTTCGTAAACCTATTTACTAAGCTCGGCATTATTTTTGAGGATACTTCGTTAAATTTCGTGTCCGAGTTTCGTATAAGTTAATTTACAGCATGAGAACTCATGAATTGGCTCGTTACCTAGATGAGATGTTACGCATCTCTGGCGAGTACTGAAAAACTCATTCACATTATTTTTATTTATTTTTAATTTTCTTGCCATTACTAATAATTTTTATTCCTATGATACCTGAGAGCTGTAACACAGTCAATGGGAAACATTACATAACGTCTGTGCATCGCCATAAAATAACTACGTCATGCACGAAATATTTCTTAAAAGCATGAAAGTAAGACGACATTACAGTGGATTGCAACATCGGATCAATAAACTATCTCAATAAATCACGATCTCTGCTCGTTGAGAACGGGGTCGTTATGAAGACGGAAAAAGACTTCACAAAACCTTAACACAGGCCATTCAAGCATTCCGTGGAGTTAATTAGGGCAACTAAGAAAAAAAATATAAATCAGTGCACTGTAGTTTTTTTTAATAAATGGAACATATATATTTATGTAAAATTACCGATTAATTTTAAATAAATTGTACACTTACGTGAAAACAACTGTATCACCACAAAATAGTATTCGCAGTAATGCTGGGTTCGGATTCTTACACGGGCATTTACCTCCAATATTTAAAAGTTATTTGTAAACCGTTCCCTGAATAGCTTCCCAGTGTTAACTGCGTACATTAAATAGCAGAATAAAACAAAATAAAGTCAAATGATTAAATATATGATTTTTTTTTCATGGTTTCAAAAAATGTATGCTTCAATGAAACAATATTAAATTACGTTTTACTGAAGGACTGTAAACCGATGAAAAACCCTCAGCTAAAGAAGTATACTTAGTATCAAAAGCACCCCAGTTAAGAGGTGTCACGAGTCAGTAGCCAACGAGCAGGTGAAAGTTTCACGAGTACATAGAGGTCATTTAAACCGCGAGTTTTCCCAGTCTCTACAAAAATGCAAATACAGTTGTAGCCTATGTAATATTTATATTTACAAAAAAAACTGTGTGTTCACGGATTTGTAAAGTGCTTCTGCGTAACATCATTAGCAGAGCTATTGATAAAGCGTTAGCCGTTTTCTAGTCCGACGACCAGGCAAGAAAAATTCAAGCATTTGCATTTTAGAATAATTGGATTAGACTATATAGCTATATACATATGTATAGGTATAAGTATATAGCCTGCTGCACAGAGAAGATAAAAATAAATAAATGTGTCTTCTATATGTAGCAGAAAGAATATTTTATACTTTTTTTTATATAACGAGGTACAAGTACGATTGCACTTTTAAAGCAATACACGCGCGCACTGTCGTAAAGGCATAGAGCAACTCAGCGTAACTTTATTGCTGTACCACGTAGGCAATTCTACACACACGCCGTTGTATAAGGAAAATATGCACGATTGCAAGGCACTTAAACACCATAAATACACTCTGCTCCACGGACTTGCTAGTCAGCATTCGAGGAAAAAAGAACAGGTTACCTCAAGTTCCAGAGTTGTCCGCACCGACCAGTCGGTATATTTCACTTGACCGAAGACATCGATGGCTTTCTGCGCATCCCGCCCGAAGCCAAGTGCATCTGGAGAAAATAATCCAATAGCTATAGGCGGCTGCAAAAAAAATTGCAGGGATCAATGACTTCACAGTCGTATGCACACGCAAACGACTCATGTCCATATCCTGCTGACTTGTGATTCGGTACTCGTCTGATTGACAGTTTCTCCATGACTCAAGATTCCTCGAATAGGAATGAGGACAAAAAAAAGTAAAAGTGTTCGGATTTCAGCGTGCCCCGAGAAAATATTTTTTTCCCCGTCTCTACCTTATCCGCTCTAGACGCAGACCAATCACGGCGCTGGGTTTCCCTCCCACGCAACCCCCTGGTAAAATACCATCATTGCGATCGCTACGTTTATTAATTTTTTCATGTTCACATTTGACGGTTATTTACATGTAAATGTACAAATTAAAAAAAAATCTTCAATTTTACATGATATTTCTTTTAAATTTACAAAAATAATACAGTGTAACTTCCAACACCTTTCATATTTCGGGACTTTACGTGACTTTCTTGATAAAAATGAAATGTTAAATTTACCTTCCTACCTCATTCAAAAGACACATCAAATTTAAATAACCACCCATTAAATTATTAATAACTAATACTACGTTATTTTATTTAAATCTGGTCTCTAACACACGAATACAACTTTTTATTGCATGAGGACACCTTACCGTGACAGTCGAATCACCGTTCGTTGTCACACATGTAGAGGTAGATCTGAAAAATTTCACGTAATTTCCTGGCGCCAGGATGAACTTCACCGCTTGTACATGAATTAGTTGGTGTCAATTTTACCTTCCGCCCGGATTGCATTGGGTCATGATTTGAGGGCCGGATACTTCGCGGACTCTTTTGGTCGCAACTGAAATGTGTTTGCCTTTTGCATTGTTTTGGTGTTTGGATCACACTTGTTTGGACACTCCCCTCTACGACTGTGGGGCGGTCAACTACCAGCTAGCAGTTGAGTGACCAATTCGCAACGACCAACTTCAAAGAAGGGGAGGTTCCACAGTAAGGAATCAGACAATAGGAAAACATACGAGGGTAGTGTGAACATGTTACGAACGCGAGAGACCATACAACGATGCCAGGTTCGGAGGGGGCGACTGAATTGTTGCCCATTGGAAGGGCAGCCCTTCAGGATTTTTCTGACAGTGGTTTATTTGTACAGAGACTGGAAGGGCAGCCCATCAAATTTCTGAAAACACGCTCCTTTAAGAGTTTAAATAATCCTGAAAACTTGCCCCTTGGATGGGCAGCCCATCAGGATTTTTCTAACAGTAGTGTTTTTGAAAGGTTGTCTGAACTGTTGCCCCTTGGAAGGGCAGCCCATCAGGATTTTTCTGACAGTAGTGTTTTTGAAAGGTTGCCTGAATTGTTGCCCATTGGATGGGCAGCCCATCAGGATTTTTCTGACAGTGGTGTTTTTGAAAGGTTGTCTGAATTGTTGCCCCTTGGATGGGTAGCCCATCAGGATTTTTCTGACAGTGGTGTTTTTGAAAGCTTGTCTGAATTGTTGCCCCTTGGATGGGCAGCCCTTCAGGATTTTTCTGAAAGTGGTTAGTTTGTAAAGTGACCTAACCTAACCTAACCTAACCTAAACGTGATAATCTGCTTCACGTTGATTATTGGACTGCAGTGCTCTTGGTGACCCTGGGCCAGATGTTAACCACCAACGAATATGCCCCCTTTTTTTTTCTCTCGTCCCATTAGCGCTTTAAAAAGGCTCGATTATGTTAGGCAAGCGGAACCTAACCTGTAGTGAAATAAACCAGCAAACACTCGTGGCTCTACAAATAAATCATAATCTCTAAAGTTACAAGTTGTTTCACGAGCCGTATTTTATCCGCGTCGACACAGTTGCGAAATGTACTTATAGTCACGCTGTTCTTGTGCAAACGTTTCACAGCCGTGACAGATTTAAATCTACATACGTAGCTGCATCGAAGACATTTATTTTTTTCTTCATTCCGAACAACAACGCGCACATAAAAACAGTATTATACTGCATGCGGCTGTACGTGATTGGCGCGCTGCCCACATACCACGAGCAAGTCGCCGCGCAATGCCTCGCCCTGGCCCGAGTTCCAGCGGCTGCCGTGTCAGCTAGAGCCGCGCTTATTCTGCGTAGTAGACTTTGATGCACATATGCTGCATCTGCTCCACGCCCATGATTGGCCTGCAGTACACTGTAAAATTGTTTCGTGCTATTACAAGGAAAATCCTTGCAGAAATCAGTTGCCAACGATATCATTTGTAGAACTGCAAGGCAGAGCTTTGTAAATGGCACAAAGGTAGGTCTTGTAGTTTCACCGAGTAGTGATTTTCCGAGGACTTTCCTTGTAAGAGTACAAAAATAAATTACGGTGTTATCTTGACACGCCCTTGACCCTGAGCCAGTTGTAAACAAGGAAAAGTAGTACAGAATACAAAAAAAAAAAAAATGACCTTATAATCGACCAACGTGCAGTCTTTAAAGTCTTGATTATGTTTATAGAAGTTGAGTCTATAACCAAGAGTGAATTGAAACCGCGAAATAATCATTGATCTTTCACTACTGATACCTATTATTTCATCCTAAATTCTTAGAACGCTAGTAACAAAGAAAAAAAACGCTGTCATTATACAATAGATTCCTTTGGAAACCAGTTGCCAAAGAAATATATTGTTATTTTGATCAGAAAATAGCTATGGCTATTTTGACATATATGAAATACGATTTTCGAGATAATTATGAGCATTTTTTAAGAAAATTGGACCATAATTTTATATTTTAATTCATGTTTCTTTCAAGCACACATTTTTTAAACATTGTAAAAGATACTTGAATATTTATCAACTGGACTTTATTTTGTTTTATTATGCTTATTAAAGTGCGCAGTTAATACAGGAAAGCTATTCAAGGACGGTTTACAAACCACTTTAAATATTGGAGGTACTGGGATAGCACAAAGCATAAATGCTTGGGTAAGAATCCGAACCCAGTATAACTGTGGCCACTATTTCGTAGTGATACAATTTTTTTTCACGTAAATGTACAAATTTACATATATCTGTGATTTACATGAATATTTATGTTCCATTTACAATAAAAAATATTACAGTGTACCAATTACCCAGGGGCTTGATTTTAAAATTAATGAATCTTCGCGAATTGTCAGTATAAATAAAAACCTTTCAAAAACTAGTTAAGGATGTTCTCGAATACAAGGAATTTGCATTTTAGTTAGAAAAATTCAATAAATATATTGTTTTTATTAACATTACTAAACATATAATGTAAGTTATTAACCGGTATGCTCATTGTATGGGAGATCGACCATAATATTGTTGTATTTTCCTATTTGAAGTAACCTTTTTCAGTGATTTCATATTTAACCCACTGATCTACCGACAGATCTGTCAGAAAAATAAATGTCATGGTGTGCGCAGTTACCACCCTTTTGAAAGATATATATAATCTCATAGCAAATGTCTGATAGAGTGATAATGCTTTCTATTGAGTAAAAAGAAATAATACTTTGCCCAAAAAAGGACTTGTTATAATTTTTGTATGGCAGTTAATTTGTTAAATCACCAAGCAATGTCGATGGAAATCGAAATGCAATGTAGTCCATTTAGACTACAGGATTGACGTGCAGGCTATATTTATTTGTAAAATTCCATCCAAAAATTGTGAGAAAAGTGGTTATGCTTGATAACTAATCATACATAGTTTCGATGCTAATAAAGCGGGCGGCAAGACATTGGCTATGGACTACCTTTTTACCATTTCCCTAAATTACACACCTAGGGGGATAAAAAGAGGGTAAAAATGGTAAGATAATGTCATACCTCCGAGGCTAATCAAGGAGGGAGGTAAGATTTTTGGTACTAATAAAAAAATTAATGTTTTCCATGGTTCAATTTATTCAAAATTCAACAAATCAACGTACATTAAAATTCCTAGTTCAATATTTTAATGAATTAAAGAAAACAGTTTCAGGGTGTGTTTACTATACTATGTTCTAAAGAATTAACAGTAAAATTATTTATGTTCCTTAAAATATAACTCCGTTACTATTAACGTAGTGGTTTCCATTACCGAGTCGTTATCTGTGGCGGCATATAGAAGTAACTGTTTTCGTATGCAGCTGCATATAGAGACACTTCGTGGCAGTAAGTGAGGGTCGCTCTTGATCGATGGTATACGTGGACGCGCGGGCGTGCAGTAAATTTCTCAACGCCTATTACTTCCTGGTCGCGCTGCAGAATTAAGTGGCGCGACCGCCTGTATAATAATTCAGTCCCCGCAACCCGAGTAAGCGATGGCTCGACTATCGACGTGCATCGATTCCTCGACGTTCTACTGTGCGTTTCTGCAACGGTGAAGGGTTGTGTTTGTTACACGGGTTGGCGCTGCTACAAGTCCATGGCTCGGCGGGACAGGCGCCCAGGCCTGTGCGTGGGAAGTTGTTGCCCGTGTATCGGCTGGAACACTCAAGAGCGTATAACATTCCCCGCTGTTACTTGGTCGTCTTGTATTTATCCACTTGAATCCAAGCCAATTGCAAGAATCGCACTCATTTCAAAACGTTCTTGACTTAAATTTAAAAAAAATTCACAATGTAGCTTGAACGAAAGATTTAGCGAGGATTACGTCATACACTTCGAGAAACTGATGTGTACTCGTAGACACGCGTTTCCCCTAGAAAGATAGTCAGTAGGCCTATTTGGGAAGAAAAGGCAACATGTTAACACTACGCACTGTTTTATAATCCGATTAACTAATCCCTAAAGTTATGACGGACATAACTCATTTTTCTGCAACCGAGGCATTTCATTTCCAATGAAATGTAGGTATTTAATTTAATAAGGTAGTAAACAGGCCCAAAGATATATTTATATTCATAGATCACACATCTGAGACTTTATTAGAGACCCTTCATTGTGGAAAGTTAAATATGGCTAGGTTCTACAATATCACTCAATGGTGAATGGCGTATGGTAAAAACGTTAAAAAAATTAATCGGTTCCATGGCACGAATCATCGGTAGTAGCTTATACATTCCATAAAATATTTTTATAACTTCGACAGAAAAGTTCGGCCTGTGTTTGAAATAATGAAGTATGCAGAGAATGAAAAACTATGTTCATTAAAAAAGTAGCGTGAAAACACACCAAGATACACCATAATAAAGTAGAAATATATGCTGTTAAAAGTAATAAATGTAAAATTTATGCTTAGCTGTACAAAATAAGTAACTTACATAAGAAACATTTAAAAGAAAATAGGAGTATCAATTATTTTAGAAAGGACTAATTGCATGGGAAAGAACATAATAACAAAAATATGTGCATAAAAGCATGTATACCTGGGTACAAATCACACATATATCAAGAAATATAGCTAATCAAAAGTATGTGTATGTAAGCAATCAAAAATAGTAAGTAGAGATTACAATTACAATAAAAATGTACGAAAAATTTATAATTAGTGTGTAATGGTATGTCGGCGGCAGGGTTCAGAGTGTGGATTAGGATTGTGGCAAACATCTTGGATTGTGACGTTACGGACCAAAAAGTTTAACAATTCCTCAAAAACTGCTCAAATATCGTTTAAATGACTAAATATTTCCTTATTTTGAGGGGAAAAATTCCTCTTTTGAGATGGATTCCCAATTTTCCCTCAAACAAATCCGGAGGGGCCATTTTCCTCAGATATCGGGCAATTTTTCTCAAAGTGGGGCCATTTTCCTCAGAGACTCCATCTGAGGCCATGACATTAATCTTGACCACTAACTTGAAACTCTATAAATTTTGACCAAAAATTTAATTATTCAAAATATTTAATCACTTAATAGATTACAGCTCTCTGTTCGACTCCTGCTGGGCGCACTTGTAAAAGAAATGGCGACAGGTCCTATCTCATTTATGTCCATCAGGCTGACCCCCATCCAATACTACCAAGGCATATATTATTTTTATCATGTGATGTCATGGCAGCCATCCTGAATGTTGTCATCTTGTTCTCGCCTGAGTGCTCTACATTTATAATGGCATTTTTTTACCTGCTAGAGTGTACTAGTATTTATTACCTCGTTAGCTTTCGTAGCATCCGCCATAGTGTCCGCCATCATGGCTGTCATCTTGTGAATTAGCAATTATCAACAAATTTTTTTAACAAATCATAAAAGTTACCTTTAAAAAACTAACCGATCCGATCGATTGTGGTCCTTCCTAGTCAATGCTAAATTTTAATTTGGGTCAACAATATTTATTTAAATAGTGCCTCAATTTAACACTCTAACATAAAAGTCTATAAATAAAAAAACACATAAAAAATAACTGTTACGTGAATTCTTCTACATGTACATACCAGCTAGTCACTATTGCCTTTAGTGTTTCTCGATTTCCATATCTTCTACCAAAGATTCAAAGCAAAGTGAGAAGCCCCACCATTTAATGTAGGATCGTCCATTTATTCCTTTGAGAATCTTTCCGCCAATAAGTGTCGGAATGCATCGTAGGCTGAATCTATTCAGGATAGAAGCCGCTAGGAATAAGAACGTGGTCGAAATCTTCGAGGTAGTAAGTCTTAGGTTCCAATCCGTGGACGTGGTTCACACGGTTAAGTTCGAAACTCCAAGTCGCAGTGAAACCTTTCTCGAAAAAAGTCTTTCTGCACGGAGATCCGCACAATGTCACCGATTTTAGCTTTGCACTATCGTGAATCTTTGTTCTTTGAGTTGAGAAACTTGGTCCAAAGCAGGCGATTATCCTTAACATCTCTGAGCTTCATTTTCGTGTTAGAGTGTATTGTTGAATTGTATTCGCTTATTAGTTTCGTAAATATATCCAGCCACTTGTAAGTTCTGTTAGCTATGAACTGACGCCACATCTTGGTGCATTAGATCGGTTAAATATCTCTACTACAGAGACTTTGACATAACTAAATGTAGAGTAGTGTTTGATGCCAACTTCTTCATCAAAACCTTGAAGGTTACATTGTAGAATTATTTGCCGAGATCTGTTTGCATGTGCGAAAGTACACGATCATCGCAAAAAATGTCTGCCATGGCCTTGGTTATGTCGGTCGCAACCTTCGATTTCATAGGTTTGGCCCAAGCGAACTTGCTATACATGGCTATGAGTGACAACATGTATTTGAAGCCTTTATTCATTCGGGCATATGGTATCATCTCAACAAGGTCCGCCTGGAACAAATCACCAAGTCCATGCACTAAAACTTTGCTTCTTTGTATTCCCCGTCTTGCAGGAGCGTGAAGAACGCGCGCAATTCCGGTTCGACTTGTAATATGTACCTAACCAGTTTTCCTCAGATTTTCAAGTATGGTGACTATTTCGTTGGTGTCCGAATAGTGCAATTTTAGACGAACGAATGGTTCGTTAGGGTCGTCCCAATATAGGCTACATAGTCAAATTTCTGACCACACTCTAGTTTTTTTTAAATGTCGATTTTTACGAATAACCTTTAGGTTCCCTGCAAAATACCTTCTAATAAAGGCGTGGAGTCTGGATTGTAATCATCTACATATAAAATTCTTTTCTGCTAAAAGGTCCATTTCCTTGGTTGCGATGAACCATTTATCCTGTTTTCTGTACATTCGACAGGTCGTGTAATTATTCGAGCCCGTATAGAGATCTCAGGTATGGCCAAAACAATACATTCAACTTGTGTCCACGTTTTCATAAATTTTCTGTGCATAATCTCGGTACTCATAAACTACCCTTCTCAAGCTGGTTTATATTTCCTCTTCTTTGCAGTTGGTACTTCATCATTATGTGTTTTCACCCTCATTTTTTAGTTCGTCAAGGCAGCGAGTGATTGGTTTTAATATATCTTAATTCGCCATTTCATGTTAAAGTCTGGCTTTCCAAGCAAATAAATATTGTTCACAGTCAGACAGTATTTATTGCTCAATATACACAGGCCAAGTCCGACGTTGAATTTCCTTTTATACTCTTTATTCGTTCACAGTAATTTTATCGATTTCTTCTATACTTCAATCAATCATATTCATGATGTGTTTAGCCAGATACGTTTTCCTTTCCAGGTGAGATACCGATTTATACACGCTATATTGAAAGGTCCTAAAATAAAATCAGTTTTGTGCATTCGATACTTCGATCATATAACATATTCAAGAATCCAGGGTCTCCATGCATGTTACGAATGTGAGCAAGGCCACGACATGCGCAGGTGCAGAGCTGGCTGGCGGCTGCCGTAACATGAGATGTGCCGTGCGCCCCTGGGTAGCCGCTTTATCACCCTCCATCCCTCCGCTTCACCCCCCCCCCCCCTGCTTCCCGCGCGGCACTGTTAGTTTGACATCCGAAACCTGCCAGCTGCGGAGTTACGCGAGCCACCGACACGTGTTTTCGAGAGATTTATACCGTCGTGTCGGTGCGGAATGACGCGACAGCCCCCGGCCGCTCTCGTGAGTTCTGGAATTGCGCCGGGGCCTATATATATGGCCGAGGACGCCGGCAGGGAGTCAGTTCGGAGTGTTCAGTCGGGAGTTCTCCCGCGGCGGAGTTTCCGGGCGATAGTGCCGCGGGTGCGGCAGAGTGGCGAAGTCCTTGGACGAAGGTTCCAGGGCGAAGAGTTCAGTTCCGGGCGATAGAGTCGCGGGCGCGGCGGAGTCCCGAGCGAAGTTGCGAGCGAGGCGTCGAGCGGATCCTCGGCGAAGGGGAAGTGCGTCGGCGGCGGTGGAGTGTGGCGACGGAGTCCCGCGGCGGAGAACCACGAGGGGTGCTGCGGCGAGAGTTGCGCCACAGGTGCAGCCCAGCGAGGTGTGTGGAACGAGTGACTGGGGAATATACCTTTCTTTAAGTGTAATTAATTATTTGCCATTTTAGAAGATTTCTTAAAGTGACATAAGTAGTGGCAATAAATAAAACTGTGTAGAGTAATAAAATCTTTAATTAGGATATCCTTTACGAACCCGCGGTAAAATCGTAACAATATTCATGTTGTGTTTAGCCAGATAAGTTTTCCTTTCCAGGTGAGATACCGATTTATACACGCTATATTGAAAGGCCCTAAAATAATATCAGTTTTGTGCATTCTATACTTCGATCATATAACATATTCAAGAATCCAGGGTCTCCATGTATTGATCGATGACAACTAAGTACTATATCTAGTAATTCGTCTTTCGCACTCTGTACTTTTGGACCGAGTAGCGAAATGTTTTTTTGTGGATTTCGGTGTCGTGAAGCTAGATAAGAGTATGGAGTTCGCTTTCAGTATTTGGAGCGTGACTGCTACGTTCGAATTTCTAAATGCTGTAACTTCATGTTTGACGGTAAACTGATAGAAATTTTTCTGGTACCTGTCCTTATACAGAGGCCAGTTCTAAATGATAACTAGGAATTTGTTCTCGTATTTCCAGCACAAGGAACACATGTCCATGAATTCCTGAAACGTCATGTCGGTGTTTATGTGATCATCGTAAGTAAGGCATGAATTAAGTTCGTCCATGAGAAACATCACGATGACTTTCGCATTGTCACGAAGCAAATGCTTGGGCATTCTGCTGTTTTGGAATTTCTTCGAATTTATTTTTATGAAGATTTAAAGCTTTTTAATTAGACGGTCAATGTCAGATGGAGCCTCTGAGAAAAATGGACTCACTTTGAGGAAAATTGGCTCTCTTTGAGGAAAATTACTCCACTTCTAAGGAAGATTGCTCCTCCGGATTTTTTTAGGTTTAAAAGGGGGGGGGGGGGGGGGGATCTTCCTTCAAAAAGAGAATTTTTCCTATAAAGAGAAAATATTTAGTAATTTTGAGGATATTTGAGCTGTTTTTGAGGACTTGTGTGGAAATTTTGCGTCAGTGGCTACACGATTCAAGATGTCGGTTGGCAAATGGCCATTCCACACTCTAAACCCTGCCGCCGGACATTTTATTTACATACTACTTACATAAATATTTTTTTGCGAAATTAAAAAAAAAAACAGAATTAAAAGAATTATAATGATCCGAATAATGCAATAGTAATAATAATGAGCGTAAACCATTAGAATAATGTGTTAATGTAATCAAGCGTATAAACACTGGCACATAAATGTATGCAAAACTTAAGAAATTTAAATAAAGTTACAGCCGGTTATTTGCTAATGTGCAATTTCTAAACGACTGCAAGACCTGACGTGTACACTTTAACATTTAATGGCTTGTGGGGAACATGTTGTACCATGCCCCGTCGCAGCGCTAATGCGTGACACATTCAAGGTGAACGGGGTTTCTTTATTTCTTTCCTATTATTTTTTTTTCTCTTGTCATTCATCCTGTGCAAAGGTTTACGGGGGCCATTATTCTGTGCGAGAAATACATCACTCTTGTAGCATTATCTTGACATGTTGGAAAATTGTTCTTGGGGCCCGTTGCAGGCAAGAGCAGCTTGCACCGTGCTCGTAACAGGAAAGAGCAGGTTTTCATTTATTGAGTTTCGTGTGATGTAATATAAATAAAAAATATATAGCACGCGAAAAAATATGGCTGCATTAAAAGATTTTGAAAAAAAAAATTGCAAAAAGATTAACATAGCGGTGTTATGTTTGAGAGCCTGCAAAGGCCCGATGTTACTAATGCTTCGCTGTTCAGTGAATCTGATCTTGTGCAAAGCTGGCGTGGTAGAAACCACTTCACGCGTCAGTTCAAAATCTTGCGCTTACAGAGACCATGGTGGTAGAAACCACTTCACACGTCAGATCAAAATCTTGCGCTTAGATAGAGTCTGTCACATCCCTCATTCATAGATTCTACAGTTCCCAAAATGATTACCAATGGTCTACGTATCCTTCCCCGGTTGTTTTGTCAACAGTGTTTGCAAACAAAAATCGTGCGATGCATTGATAAAGTTGATACCTGTGGTGTCGAGAAATGTCAAATTTGAGACAAGTAACATGATTCAAACTATAGGTATACCGCATTATAAGCACCAGCGAGCGTCGCTCTTATAACGTCGCCTCAGTTACACAAATGCATCCATGCACGTTTAGAAATGTCAGAACGTTTACGAACTTTTAAATAAATGGAGCGTTCTTCGTAGTTTAAGATTGCTGGATGTACGTTGTAATTGCGGCGGATTCTGTCTTCCAAATATGTGCTATCTTGTAGACAAAGTAAACAAGTAAGTGATAGGAACAAGCGTTAAAGTATTTTCTGCGGACTTTGCAAGTATAGATTTTGTTAAAGCTCCAAGATTATTCTTGTGAATTATTGTTCAATACATATACTATATGTTGGCTGCATCTTCGATTGGCTCATAATAATTGCAAGAACCTCTGCGCCAATAAAAAAAGGGGCCACCGAATAAGTGCCTAATCAAGAGCAACACTCTCAATTTTCAACAGACACTACCTACAGTATATGTTCTTAGAATTATTCTTGCAGTGAGGAAGGAAGATTGGTTTAAAACAATTCCATAGACTTTTTTTTTTTTTACGTGAAACATCTTAGCTCTCGGTTTATCGCATTTGGTCGGAGTAATTTCGTGCATGGTACGGAAGTCGCACGGAACGGAAATGTGAAACCACGGTGCTGCAGTCTGTGGCGGATGGCGTGAACCAAAGTTCACAAATCCAAAGGGACACTTTATAGTATTAACTGTTTCGTGAATTTTACCATGATTGACAGTATTTTTATAAAATTTACTGTCGCATATCAGGTCAAAAGCCAGGGTTTAGTATTTTTAACAAGTTCTTTCCGCCTTTATTGGAGCCGTTTCATTATATATCTGCAAATTGAATGATTCTATAGTGGACGTAGCTGCTCCAGCAACGAATTATAGCGGCAGTTGCAGATATTATGAGTGATTTGCGTCCAGAATTTTAGTTTATAAAACAATTTGGCTATTTTTATCAAGCACGGCAATATTTTAAATAATTCTACTTTAAATTTCGCGGCTGAGTGTCATATTATAAGTGTACATGCAACATGAAAACACATGAATTTGCTCGTCACCGAAGTTAAATGTTTCACATCTCTGGCGAATACTGAAAGTGTCACTCACGTTTTTTTTTCTGCCTAAATTCCTTCCACGTAATTCTGAATGCTGTCTAGGATTTTACATTTGGCATCAACTGATTTTGTCTTGTTCTTGTATTCATGCATTTATTTTTGTTGTCTACTCATAAGGTTTCTCTTATCACATCCAGTGTAATCCATCAAAGGCGTACGCCCTTGAAATAGTTTTTTTTAATAAAACACAGAAAACTGTCACTATTTGAGCAAGCAATGATAAGATGGCATCGACCCGAGAGTACAGAGGATAGTGGAGTTTATCTTGCAGGTCAACGAGAGCATACATTTCTCCAGTCCTTGTCTATTAGTGATTCACGGGTTCATTCACCTCTAGGATGGATTCAGACTCCATAATTCTCTAAATAATATGGCAAATGCCACCTGTTCATTGTCTACATTGATTTATGAGTAGGGGTACGTAAATTGCGCGGAATCATTTGGTTTGCAAGCTAGGATGGAAGCATTCATAATGGCGGATGTCCATGAAAATCTTTTATACTTTCATAATCTTGCACTGTGTTCATGGTTAAAATTGCTGTTATTTAGATACGCTCATCTACGATCGTGAGCCATCGATTCCCGTCCCCCTTTCCAGCTAGGAGAAAAGTATCAAGTAGTTGACAATTAACAACAACAAAAATGTTTTCGCTAATAAATCAGCGAATCAGCCTCACGAATTCGCGAAATTTCTGGGTAACTACTTTTGATGCATGTTTCCTGAGATTCTGTGATTCGATACCACTTTTGTTAAGGGTTTAGCACAGGCTTGAGGATTTTCAATAAACGAGATTTAATTCTAGATTTTCGTCGAGTGAATGTATTAATTTTTCAGGTCTTTTTATAGCAGCGGACTTCGTTGGGATTCCAAGCTTGAAGCAGTGTGAATCACGGCCAAAATCAGAGGCAAATGCTGTAGTTAATTTTTGAATTGTGAATGGTGAAAAAAAATTGTTCAAATTAATAGATTAGAAATGGATAGAAGTATGACTATTTCGTGGATTCATCGGGTAGCAAACTAGACTTGAAGCACATATACATCTTCACGTTGGTGATTGGACTGCAGTGTCCTTGAAGACATGAGCCAGTTGATAAACAAAGAAAAGGACTGGTTACCAAATCACGTGGAAGCCACCAAAGAATGCGATATTGTTATCGATGAATAGAAATATAAAAATATTTTGATTGTGAATAGATAAGGCAAGGATTTTCCTAAAAAAAAGTTTTTTGACGTCCATTAGACTGTAACATGGTATGCCCCGTCAGTGGTTTCTTACTTGTAATTGGCTGCCGTTTGCAAGAGAAGACTGGATTATTTGACCAGGCCATTCAGGACGCGTTTGATTCAGCTCTGAATTAATGTATTTGGTGTACCGACAGTAGACACGTCCTGAGAGAAACTCACCCAATCATGAAACAAAGACGCGTTTTAACTATCATCTAGCTAGTGACAATCACGAAAAAAGACGTGTTTTAACTCTCACCTAGTGACAATCACGAAACAAAGACGTGTTTTAACTCTCAGCTAATGACATGAATACGCAAAATATTCTTGGCTCTAGAAACAGATCTTTTTTTTTTTTAATTTTTACAATAAAATTTCACTGATTTAAAGCCCGTATTTCCAACTGTTGAGAATTTGATTGTACCTTCCTGGCGGAAAATAAATCGAATGTCGCCGGTCTCGGGAGTACTATAACAATAAGGCGACATGGTTATATTTGCGTGTGATTTACGACGCTGTCCAGGGCAAGGGTGGGGTAGGGGAGTAGAAAGCAATCTAGCCCTGGAAACACTTGCCAGGATAAGGAAAAGGTTTTAGTTAAGATAATGGTTGGGGGAGGGGGGACCGGGAGATTGTAAACCCCGCGGCCCCCAGGTATACGCTTCGGCCGCGGCCTCGTGTTCCGGCGTCGGTTATGGCGACGCTAAATCATGCGTCGGGACGGCGGCGGATCGCGGGCCGGCTCGTAAAACATGCCTCAACCTTCTCCCCCCCCCCTCACCACCCCTCCGCATTATGGGTTCCTCTTCAGCCCTTCCCCCACCCCCACCCCCTTCGATGATGCGCACCGGACAGTTAACTGCCTGCCCGCGCCCATCTTTACTGTCCCACAACTTCTCTCGTGGTCAACTGGCAATAGGGACGTTAGGTCGTTAGTGTCTCGTCACGGTACGCGACAGCCGAAACAATGGAACAATGGTATGCTACCAAATTAACAGTTACGTTGCGCACCTGACATAACATTGCAAATATTTTTTTTTGAAAACGGAAAATAATTTTTTTATGTAAAATTACAGATATTGTCCATTTGCAAAATAGTGTTCGCAGTAATACCGGATTCGATTTCTTACCTGGAAGTACCTACAGTTATTTAAAAACTGTTCCCTGAGTTTAAAAAAAGTTCAACTATTGAATATTCGGTTATCTTATCCATGGTTAAAAAAAAAAAAAATTTGCTTGAATAAAACACAAATTAAAATATAAAATAATGTGCCAGTGTCCTTAAAAAAAACACCCAATACGCATACTCGAAAAACTAATTTTTATATGCAAAAATAACCATAGCCGTGTGTTATACGAAGTTACAATATTGTAGTATTACAAACTATTTCCAGGCAACTGGTGTCCAAAAGAATATTTTGTAAAAGTACAAAAATATTTTCCTGGTATGTCATAGACCTATGTAGTAACTAGCAGTCCCAGTGACTTCTTTCGCGAGGACAGAATATGTACCTACCTCATTTGCACATAATATTTATATCGAGAAGTTGGATAATTTATACGTAGGCTCTACACGTAAATTATTTTAGCTTCTCTGTAAATTAAAATTCATTTGTTTTACGTATAGAAGCAAGGAAAAATTATTGAAAAGGATTCGCTAAAGTGAAAACATACTTTGCATAACCTAATTGATCATTCACCTGCTAACGTCCAAGTTGACGACCACACTAAACAAAATTCAAGAACAATTTTAAACTAGTTTTATATGCTTTTAAATAATCTAAAATGACTAGTTATTGCACGGCATTTATCTAATATTTAAAATTAAATTCACTTATTTTTTTAGTTTACAATTAAAATTGATGTAATTCTACTTGATATTACACTTTGGTTTATAATTACCATTATATATTCTGAACCGTTAATAGAGTTATCACAATAAAATATGTAATATATTAGTCTAACTATTATTTTTTTTATTTTAAGACAATAACGCGAGAAATATTTGTGAAAAATCATTTCGTAGACAAAAAAAATATTTTAACGTTAATTTGGTTTTGGGTATCTAATTTGCTAAGAGTAAAAAACATATGTAATATTTAAGTCAAAAATCACCTAGACAGCTTGAGATGATTTAAATCACAATTTTTCAAAATAGTCTAATAAAGTTGTAAACAATTAATCAATTAATTTTTAAAAAGTAAATGGGTGAGATTTTGAATGAACTCTTGCGATTAAATGACCACAATTATTACTATGAATTAGATTGGTAAGCTGACCAATTATTATAAATTTATGACATCATAATTGAAATATATTAATGCTTTATTCTCTTTTGATTTTATATTATTATATTTTCAAACTGGCCTAACAAAAAAAATCCACTCTCGTTAATTCTGGAATCGCACAGTTTTTTTTTTGTGTGACATATAGAAGATAAAATAACCTAAATCTATTCACCAGGTGTCGAAATAGCGTGGATTTACTTTACTTTTTAAATCCACTTCGCAGTATCGTGGTCTCATAACTCTCGTCGTTTAGATTATAATAATCTTTAATAACAAACACACACTTTCGTAGTCTTGTCACAAGTTTAAACTGTAATTTCTTTCCCTCGGGAGTGAGTGAACTCCAGAGTTTATTTATAAAATTTCACTTTATTTATATCAACCATTAAAACTATGATTTTTAAATATAATTCATACTTTGAAATAAAAAAAATTGTTCTAAAGAATTATATTTATTTATTTTAAGTTATTTAAAAAAAATTATAAGTTTGTTATACGATACGTTGCCGCTGTGACGTCGTGATTACTCTCACGTCTCAATGGAGGAGATAGAAAAATAATCCGATGTTACCCGAGTGACCGTAGCGTCTTAACGATTTTCTCTATAGAATTCACTATTATTACCTTCAATATTTTCTGTCGTTATATAAGAGCTATCGAGTCAACTGGATGTCGGGATGACATGGCGGATGCAACAATACACTTAGAATAACTTCCAATAGGAAACTTGGAAACTAAATGTAAAGTAAAATTCATTAAAATAAAGTCGAAAATGATAAACATACTGATCAAATAAAATATTTGCTTTTCAAGTACATGCCGAATTTTCTGGATGAGAATCACACACTTATATTCTGCGCCCGCAGCTAAAATTCGCTGCCTGAAGCGTAAACGTTGCTTTCCACCATCACCCGCAGTTGGCAGCATGAAAGAAAGCTGAAATTTTAAACTATAAGAAAAGCTTCGATAAAAGCGACAAAGACTTGAAAAATTCCAAACTCCGGCTTTAGACCTGATTTTCGACAAAATATTTTATTAAAATACTGCTCGTCTTGTTAAAATTTATTAAACAGTTTAATACTTTAAAGTTTCCGCACACGCTAGAAGTTATATTTAAAAAAAAACATATTAATATACTAAGTATATGTTATATAAACATATACTAAGTATATATTTGTACATTTGTTTTTGCTTAAACTACTGAAATCAATCTGAAATTTATTACTGCAGACAGACCTTAAACTTATTGAGCTGATTAAACATTATTATATACTAACATAATATGATAATGATATTAAAACAAGTATTTTTTTTTCCAGCGTCGAGATACAAACCATGTCCCTTGCGGTTAGCAAGCGTGTGTTCTATATATGTGCTACTAGGCCCGTTGACATACCTACTATAATTATATATTATAATAATTGTAATGCCAGTTTACTTAGGTATTTTAAAACTTGAGTTTACTTTTTACCATGACTATTTGAGTTTATCAAATACAGTCCGGGGTAGTTACACTATCAGAAAGTTTAATTAGGCACACCAATACGTTTGTTATGTCTCTTAATTTGTACGAAAGTGAGTATATACGGGTTTATGTTTCTACACGTGGATCCGCCATCTTTGTGTGACATTTTCGATCATAGAAATCCGTTTCATTTTCACTAAATTACTCCTACCAAATGCCTTATACCGAGAGCTAAGATGTTTAAACATAAAAAAAAGGTTGATATTTGTCAACAACTTTGGAAAATAACTAATATTAAAATAATGTCAAATTTTAAGCAGCTGTGATGTAAGTGTAAAATACAAGTGTGTGTAAAAAAGACCGTAGACCAAGGGAAGTTTTTATTGTAGTTGGTTTTAGTTTGTGTTACTGCTTCCAACTGGAATCTACCCTGTTAAACTGGCATGGATATTTTAATCTATTTATTTTGTAATGCACTAATTAGTTTGGTAAACACTCAAGGTTATGCAAGCTAAATGGTTAAAATTTCACCGACAATGAAACACGAGACCATCTTGACGCGATCAGCAACTCGTGTCAAGTGGAACGGACACAGCCGGCCGTAAGCGACGGGCCGTGCCTCCCTACAGTGTTTCCAGGGCAACTGTCGTATTTCCAACGGCCGGTAAAAACTGTTTCCCGCTTTGTCATCGAGTGAGTTCTACGTAAAATACGAAGAAGGCAGACGACTTCTGTAGCGTGTTATCTTCTTCTAGCAATTTCCGGGATGGAAGTTGACGCGTTTGTTAGAATAAATAGCCTAAGTACACTTCCACACGCAATAACACGCTGAGACAAACGTATTGGTTGTAAATCAATAACGGCTGTTAATGAAGCGACGACGTCAATGCCGGGATCACAACAGCGCGACGCGATAGGTGCGACGCGAATACAATTCCCCCCCCCCCCCCCCCTCCCCCGACCAATCACATTCGTGCTGTCAGCGCGACAAATGAATAGCGGACGCGACAGAACTACCCGATTAGAAAGTTTTTTTCTTCTTGATGATGTTACGCGACGTCATTGAAACGAGCATCATATTTTGGCGTTGGAATTATGGTTGAAATGTTGCATTGGTATTTATGAGGTTTTTCTAACTAAAATCGTTTGTGAAATGTTTTTAATGAGTCAAAACACGTACTACACGTACTTTCGTTTAAGCTATTTTTTTTTCCTCAAAAAATACATATTAAAACGAACTTGTAAACATTATCGGCTGCTGTATAATATGTAGTGCGAATGAAATTACAAGAAACATTTTACATCTAGTTTTTTGTTTCTTTTTTGTTATTTTGTTGTCTCATCACGTTCTTGTCCTGTCTTACCATTGTGACTCCAGCATAATCCAGATTGAAAGTACTATCATACTTTAAGGATGATTAGGTCTCGCCACCTTGCAATTAAAAATATTTTGATAACGCTAGCAATAAAGCTTCCGTGATGTGTGTGTATATATATATCACTACATAGTAGAAAACAAAGTCACTTCCTGCTGTCTGTCTGTCCCTCGGCTGGAAGAGGTTGGGTAGGCCTCCACCGGACCGCGGGTTCGCTGGGTGATTGAGGAGTCCCAGTGTGAGGCGGGAGACCGGGGTAAGCGCCAGAAGTGATGACAACTCCAGAGGGCTAAGGGAGCATCCAACTTTCTGGTGAGCTGAGTGGAGTAGGGGGCCGGAGGTGGTACATAAGCTGGGATGGGTAGCCTCAGCCTCTTTGTATAGCCAAAAACTCTAACGCTCTTCCTGGTTGCGTATGCGGCGTATCCGCATCCATGCCCATGGGGGCCCCAGGGCGGAAGGGCCATAAGGCTGAGAGCGCTGGGTTACGAAAGAAAAAGGGGGAAACCCCTGTGACATTCTATGTCTTTCTGTCCCTATGTATGCTTAGATCTTTAAAACAACGCAACGGATTTTGATGCGGTTTTTTTAATAGAGTGATTCAAGAGGAAGATTTATATGTATAATGCATGCATAATATAGTAGAGAAACACTGATAATTTTAGAGGTTTCTAATGTGATGTCGTAAATAACACATTTTTTTTTCGTTTACATTGCAAACGCTGGCTGAACCCTACGAGATAGATCAAAATAATGTACTACAGTATTGTACACCTTAAAAAGGTCTAAAAAAAAAGTCCACGATGGTATATGTCTATCTCTTAGGGATAACCCACAATAACTATTGTTTATCCTTTACTTTTTACGAGAAATAATAGCTTATTTACGAAGCGATTTTAAGCAATACAGCATTAATCCTTATCCAATTAAGTAACTCAAATACATTGTGCATTTAATATCGCGGCTATATAATGTATATAATATAGTGCACAATATTCACCGGATGTGGTACCAGAGAAGATGTATTGATTCCCCGAATTCCTCTGATACCATCGGATTTACCGTTCCAATTTAAACGCCTACCATTTCCGGTAAAGATATACGTATTTTGCAATGACCATTAATAAATCGCAGGGTCAAACTTTCAACGTCGCAGGCCTAGATTTGAGCGTTGAGTGTTTTTCACATGACCAATCATATGTCGCTCTTTCAAGAGTAACCTCTAAAGAAAACATGTTTGTATTGTCTAATGACAAAAAAGCTGTGAACGTTGTATATAAAGACATTCTATATTATATTTAGTATCAGCATTGCATCCGTGCTGAGAATTCAAAAGTGCTTAAATAACAAGTAACCTATGTACGAGACGTGTTTTTCACCCCAGCTTACACAAATTGTGCACAAATAAAAAAATAAACATTTACACATGTTATATTTTAAGACATGCTCTACTCATAAATTTTGACGGAAAGTAGTCCGTACTTCCACCAAGATATAAGATTATCATTATGTTCGCTGTTCGCTCTCTAGTACAAAGAAGGCATGCGGTGTGCCGTATATTAGTGGCCGTTATTGGACAATGGAGGTCAACGAGATGTCGCTGAAGATATATAGCAATGGCGGGCGAGTATTAAACATTTTAAAGTCGCAAAATGTCAGTCATATATCTCAGCAAATTTTCCACGCAGGAATGCAGGCCCGCATAGTCTGTGATGACGAAGGAAATAATGTTCTGGACGAAATTGTTTCAGTACGTACTGCATTGTCTTAAAATATAATTAAAAATAACATGAGAGTGATTACTTGATCGATTTTATAGTAACCAAAAGTTTTTTAAAAATAAAAGTGGTTGTTGCGTTGTCCAAATTGTGCGTTAGTAATGTAAAAAAATTTCAAAGGAAGCTTGAATTACTTATAACTAATCAAAATGTTTACATATATATATATAATTTTCACGTCACATCACAAAACACTTTAAAAGTGAATATTTCAGTTTTATGTTAACAACATTTTTAAAAAAATGAATGTATGTCATGCTTTACATGTTAGAAATAAGGAACGTAAGTAGCTATAAAGTCCGAATCAATTTTAAAATACATTTCATATTCGCAGGCGATAATAAAGATTTAGGAGACTATCGTTTAATAAACGGTTTTATTTATATATAGCATAGGTAATGACAAAAAATCACTAACTGACAAAATTTTCTGTTATTTAACACAGATTTGGTAAGATTTTATTTTTCTTGGATAAGAAAGAGCTTTAGATGTTTTGAAATCACATTAATACAAATTTATTCAGTTTTTTCTATAGACCATGCAAATTGAAATAAAGTGGTGTTAACTACGAGTAACTAAGCCATTAAGATAGAAAAAGCGATCTACTTAGAACATTTCGTTATCAGGAAAAAAAATTCAGAGCGTATGAATAGAACTGACAGTAATCGCTTGTATTTTGAGCAACTTGTTACGTTGATTTAACATAAAATATATCTTAAACATATGCCATTGCTGATTTCAGCTTATTGCCATAGAAAACACCTCAGGAATGGACAAAACAAATGACTAATACGTTAATACACGGGAAACACGCCAATGTAAGCTGATTTCAAATTTTACATGCTTGGGCAACACAGAGAATTTCGTGGAAGGAATTTAGTCATAAAAATTGACAGCATAGACAAACATGACATGCTGACAACGACAAGGCAGTTGCAACAGAACAGAAAATAGTAATAACAAAAAACAAGATCTCAGAACAAAGCGGCGATATATCATCTGGTAAGAGACAACGGCAGCACGAACACAGTAGGATTTCCATGTCAAGTTTTTATGATGAGTTTAAGTCGTGAGCCTGAATGTGTTTTCTACTAAACTTCACAGGTTACACTTTTCAATCGCGGCATTCTGCCAAATTTATTAATTTATATCACAGTATTACATCCAGGGGCACGGCTCCTGCGCGGTTAGAAATTACAGGAAATTTACGTATTTTCAACGAAGAATTTAACTCAAATAACATAAGAGTTCTCCGTTATTTCAAATAACAGAATCTTCGTATAAATTAAGCCCTATTTTGACTTCCGAGTTTTATATTTCTTTCTAAACAAAGGTAAACACACACGTGGACAAAATAAAGAGTGTTCTTACTGTAAATAGCCGGTTTTGTTTTAATTTTTTTTTTATTATACGAGAAATATTCTTTTGAATTCATGTTCAACGTTAAGTGAACTCAGTATCCGTAAATTGACGGAGAAAGCCGTAAAATTACGAAGAACCTTGGATGGTCTGTAACCAGCGTTCTTCGTAAATTAAAGGTGAGAAGGGGCCTTACAAAGTCCTTTTAATTTCTTTATTTTCCTTCCCTTGTCTATTTTCACGTCACAAATTATGGACAATAATGGTCAAAATAATTAAATTGTTTTAAACAAATTATTTACAGTACTGTTGAATATCTTTCCATTTCAATTGAGTTTTAATGATTTCACATTAGAAAACCTTTCAAGATTTATATTACCTTTTATAATGACGCAATTTGAACGGAATTTGGTCTATGGAATTTATAAAATCAACCAAAGTGTACTTTAACAGGAAAACTATATAAAATATTTTAAAGATTAACTAGAAAATCAAAGATGAAATCTAAATTTCAGGTTGGCTTAACAATGTTGTTTTAAAGATCTTATTTTTCAAATGTTTCCTAGGGTGGACCCCCGAAACCCACACCCACTTTATCTCTCTGGGGACCCTCCCAGGCCTCTCCGGTAAGGCTGTCAAAAATATTAGAGTCCCGCATAAATAAACAGCCTAGGTCCCCGCTAAGTCTTGGACCGCCGCTAATTATAACAGTCAAACAAATTTCGGTTCAATTCTGGCACGCTTTATAAGCTCTTTACGTCCTGGTTCGAGAAGGATATTAACTTGAGATATTTTCCCCCCTAAAAGTTTCAATGTCAACTACTGTCGAAAAATACATAATACTTTTATTTATTTTTTTTCAAAATATCTGACAGCTTCTTTGTAAGTACCCATTATAAAACGTTTCCTTTAAAGTTAGCAACGTATATTCTTTGACGGGTTTAGAGCCTAAGTCTCCAGTGGCGAACACAAATTTAATGTTTCTTGGAAAGTAAGAAAACTTCCAGTTCCAGAGATGATAGACTTGTCATAAACATCTATAGCCCCAAACATTTATTTGGAAAATTTAAAGCTTAGCTACAGTTAAAAAGTCAAAAATTACAATGAGGCAACCATTTTTTTTTCCACTTGACATTGCCACAATAAAACTAAGTTAAATTTACATCCCATCAAGTGATTGACATGATATTGTTTTAAACGAAGTATTTATACTTTGTCACTAGAAATACATAGTAAAGCAGCGTGGAATTCCATCTAAATGAGTCAGCCGAGCAGTGTTTACTTGCAGATTATACAGCGTGAGTCTGAATTCGATCGACAAACTTCAGTTGCAGGTTCACCACGAAAAAAAAAAAAAAAAAAAATTCACTGAAAACATATTACGACATAGTGCTTCCCAATGTGGGCATACGTCTTTGAAGTTTTATTGCAAAAATAGAGTGTATATTTAAGATGGAACACTTATTGTCTGAATTATGTTTAATTGAATGAAGTTTCACAACTTTGTCTCTGCAGCAAAAATATTTCATTGAAATAATTTTGGGTGGTAAAAGCAAAAAAAAAAAGTAGAAAATCAAACTTTTATCCCAAATTATTTCATTGATAATCCAGACGCTCAGCGTGCTATCTTAAATACTTTCTTTATTATTTACAATAACAATTTTGTCCAGCCCCAACTTCAAAGACGTAAACTAGCCTTTAAACTAGCACTTTAAACTATTAGTGGTTTTCAGCTTATTTTGTCATGATCAACTTGCAGCCGAAGTTTGATGGGCGGGTTCAGATTAATTCTGTGTAATATATTGTAAAGTGTAAGTTTGTTTGAGATTTTGTAAGAAGTAAACTCAAAAACTACTGGATATTTTTCTCAAAAATTTAACTGTAATATAAATATGCCATCATTAGCCTAGATGGAAAAAAACTTTGTTTTATTATATATTTTTTTAATTAACTATCCGTAGAGCCCTGAAAAAATCCCACGAAGTCATTTAGCGATAGGCTAGGAACCAAATACGTTTGCCTTTTAACTGCTTCAGTGATTGGGCTACAGTATATCTGAAGAATTCTGGGCCAATGAAAAACCCTCAACACAAGAAGTATCGAATCATGAGCATCCTAGTTAACAGGTGTCACGAGCCAGTAGCCAATGAACCGATGTAATTTGCCCAAGTGCATAGATGATCACTGAGTCTATCCTATAGGTTACTGAAATTGCGATTTTTTTTCCCGGTCTCTAACTATCTTTAATACGCTAGCAGTATTTGTAACAAAACTCGGGGTGAAACGACCATATCGAATGTACTCGTGGCTTGCGCTGATTAAACTGTTACAGACATAACCAAATAACCACGTCCTACCGGCACGAGATGCATACATGTATTAGACATATGCTATCTTATATACCTAGGATATTTTATTTATCATACACACTCACTCATTTAATTTTCGAATTTTAATTATATTTGCCATACTATTCCGTTTGAGGAAGAAAACTGAAGCTAATTAAACCATATAATAATTCAGTAAATAAAACATAATTATTGAGAACAAAAATAAAAAATCAAAAGGCTAAGTAAATTAAAAATTGTCTTAAAGTTTTGTTTGTAATCACACGAGAGGGGTAAATCAATTAATTGAAGATTGGCTGAAATAGTGTTTAAATTAAAGGTGGTTTGTTCCGTTGATACAGTAATAAAATGTTAATATATGGTAATTTGTAAAGATTTACAATTAAATTGAATTTCAATGAAAGTTTTTACATGTATTTTATTTTGAACGTCACATTACAAAACGCTTATGGACCCACATATTTCAGTTTAATGTGTTGAACATGTACGCTTGCAACAAAAAATAAAAAGCTTTTCCCGAAGTTTTACGACGTTTTTGACCTTGCCCCAAGTTGGTTATTTTCTGTTCTCGGATAAAAAGGTTGTTTTAAAAAAAATTTGCAATATTCTTACACACTAACGCTTGCATGGGTCCCTCTCTCTCTCTTTCTTAAATGCACAAGGGCAGCTTGAGTTCACATTTCACCACCCTCTCTGTCGGAAAAGGCCCTTTCTTGTGTTACTATCCTTCCCACTCCCTCTTTTAACAGTTTCATTCCACGGTTTCTTCTTCTAGAGCATTTTAGTTTTCTTTCTGGAAGTCGTAAAAGTGTTTCATGGTCTGCCTTTTAATGACGCCGATGGATATTCAGGTCCCCGCATGAGAAGTACACTGTAAAAAAAATACTTCTACGTTTCACAGGGAGACGCTTCGATAAACAGTTGCCAAAATATTTCACTGTTATGTCATCAGTAAAACATTGCAATTTTTTTTCTAACACGCATATGTGAAACAGGCAAAAGAAAGTTCCCTGCATCTCAATTATTGCTATCAATTGAAGAACAACGGTAGTTGTTTGTCCAGGTGCACCATTCGCTTGATGTATTCCACAGGAATGTATTATCAGATTGGTTTCACTACAAGCCAGAATCACCTTGCTCTTATTCAACCAAGCGTTTCTAGAAGAGTCACGTTCTTTTTTGGCAGGTTGACAAGCGATTGGCTAACTACTTCTTCTCCTTGTTCACGATTGGTACAGGGTCTCCGAGAGGACAGCAGTCCAATCGCCAACGTGAAGCAGATGTAGGTATATGTGCTTCAAGTCTACTTTGCTACCCAATGAATGGGCGACGTAAACTTGGCTTAGTTGCTGGTTGCACTTTATTTCACAAATGAACCTTAATAACACCTTTGAATATATATACTGTATAGAAGTCGCGAGTGGATAGGATTTACTCTACGTTTTTCAAAAGCGTATGATGAGCAGCTTGGGAACTTCACCGCTGCAGTGCGCTGCCGTAACGCCCTGTATCGTCTTAGTTGTTATTTACACGTTAGAGCGCAGCTCTGTCGCCCGCTGTCATTCCCCGCGCCCCCCACCCATCATTCACTGCAGCTCAAGGTCGTTCAACGGGAGGGGAAAGGGGTGTTTGAAGAGTTCGACACTTGTCCGCCAGGGACCACCACGAGTCGATGCCCTAGAGATGGTGGCGATTGCGGCGGTGAATTAACCAACTACGTCAAAAGCGTATTAGAAATTTTAACCTGGGCTGGCGACTTCTATACAGTATATATATTCAAAGATAACACACAGAAAAAAAAAACCAAAAAATCAGCCTCCTGTGTTCGTCTGTACTGTCGTGTTGGTGTCCAGATCATCATTTTAGTCACATCGCTGTGTTGGTTTTGTGCTGTCCAGATTAGTTATCATTGGAGACCTGGAAAATTCGCGGATTCATTTCGTGATAGTCTAGAATCCAAAAACGTTTGCCTTTTTACTGCATTAGTGATTGGGCCACAGTTTATCTGACTGATACTCGGACACTGAAAAACCTTAAACAAAAGAAGTATCTAATCACTAGCGTCCCAGTTAACAGGCGACACGAGCCAGTAGCCAATGAGCAGATGTAATTTTCCCGAGTGCATAGAGGATCATGGAGTAGGTATATCCTACAGGTCATTGAAATCGCGAATTTTTCCGGTCTCTAGTTATCAACGTTGGGTTCGTCTGTTTGTCGCTGTGTTGTCCAAGAACGGCTTATTTTATTTACTGTTATTCTTGCAATTGTCGGGTTTGTTGTGTTCGTCTGAGCTGTGACATTCTTCTGAATAATTCTTTCAACGAAATTCTGTGTGCAGTCTATGTATTTAAATTTTAAATCGGCTGTTGTCCGTTATTGAGTTTTATCTATGTCAGGCAGTGAATGTAACTTGCCATTTCCCTTTTGTGGATTCAAAAGAAAATTATTCAACAAATGTATAATTCACAAAGAATTTTTTTTTATTTGAGAAAATTATACAACGTTATTTTAAACAGTGTAGCCGGTTTGGAAATGTGGGGATCGGGTGGGATGAAAGGAAAGATTTGCGGGACAGGCAACACCCAACAGGTTGATTCAGCCCCCTTGTCTGGAGATCGTTGAACAGGCTGAGGAGGGAAAAGGGATGTGTAAGAAGGGAGGGGGGGGGGGGGGGTTTCTGGCGGCTGATTGGCGTGGACGAAGGGGAAGGTGGAGAAAAAAAAAATAGCCGGACCGAAAGGTCGGCAAAAAAAAAAAGGTTAGCACGAAAATAATACAACACACTAAATAACAACGTGGCAAGCCTTGTGCCCATGTTTCGCTTGATGGTTGCCACAGTTTACAGCCACTTGCTTGCGACCCTTGAAGGACGGAGCTAATTTCTGCAAGATTTATTTTTTTTGTATATGAAACAGATCACAATATCCGAGGCCACAGCTACACTGGCATAAATTACCGTAACTTCACGGACTTTTCAACTATGTAGTAAATTCCCTCTAATAAACGAAGTGTTATTCGAGGTTCTTCGTTTATATACTATACCCCAGATACCGACTTCAGTTATGCTTTTTTTTAAAATGTAAACAGGGCAATCACATTTCAGAGAAACAAAAGTTTTTTTTGTACAGTTTTTTTTTAAATATTTTGTTAATTAACACCAGCAAGGTCGTTGTGAGTTCGTTTGAAAGTAAACACCAGTAAATTAAAGACGATATCTGAAAAAGAAATTACTATTTTTTACGAGCGTACGGTTGTTTGTTTTATAAACTCCTAGTTGCCCGGGCTGAACACAGGGTGATATATTGTCCGCGAGTTAAAGCAAAATGGATAGCGCTATATGACAGTGTGGTGGTCATAGAGATATGATAGACAATTGCTGTTTGTATGTCTATTACCTGTGATTTTCTCTTTACCCATGGTGATCCGTTTGAACGGTTTAGAAGTTGATGCGCTTCAGCGTCATCTAGCGGCAAGTTACAAAAAAAATGGATAGCATACAAACCTCCATGAAAAAATACTTCGATGATCCAACTTTCATGGCGATCAATAAAAAGGTTCGAGTTTATTAACGTCATACATACCAAAATCCTATTTTATATATAGGCTAAAAGACGTACGGACGTGTAGAAGGTTTTCTGGTTTAGGTATACAAAAAGGCGGGAAAGAAAGCAATTTTAACGCTTATTGAATTATTATACCTACAAGCTTGAATTTATTAAAAATAACAATCACTGCTTTAGACACTTGATTAGTAAGTATTCATCAATAGAGGTCCGGAAATCACGCGGTTAACGACAAGCTAAACTCCAACCACTTGTATGTTTATGCACCATCTTCAATTGGTCCACAGTTGTTCTGTAACGCCCCCAAGGTAGTCTTGAACACAGCAGACCAACAGAACAGAACTGTCGACTACACATTCTAGTCAGTCAAGAATTAAAGTTTCTTCTCTCGAGGACAGGAACAACGAGCGAGTCATTAAGACTCAAAGAAGCACAGCAACGTTAAGTCTAACTTGCAGGTCATTGACCCACTAATTTTTCCTGGGTCTCTATTCATCGCCCACGTGAGCGGAGCCTGGGCACATCAGCTAGCCGATTTAGTGCGCCCGCTGACAGATATCAACGTTAAGAGACTTCCATTATTTGGACTGAAATTTTTTATGTGTAAATGGAAGAGAAATATTCACGTAAATTACATATAGTTATAAAATTGTAAATTTACATGAAAAATAACTGTATCGCTACAAACTAGTTTTCGCAGTAAGACTGCGTTCGGATTCTTACCCGGGCATTTACTGTATGGTATGTGTTGTCCCGCAGTGCCTCCAATAGTAGTCATTTGTAAACTGTTCCCTGAATAGCTTCTCACTATAAACTGCGCACATAATAAGCATAATACAACAAAATGAAGTCAAATTGTTGAATATTCGATTATATTTTGCATGGTTAAAATTTTATGGTTGAATGAAACATCAATGAATTTATAAAATCACGAGCCAATTTTTGTAAGTAATACTACGTATTATCTCTAAAAACGTATTTGATATATGCAAAAATAACCATAGTCAAGTGTTGTATAAAGTTACAATATCTTACTTGTAGTTATCACAACCTATTTCTTGGCAAATGGTTTCCAAGGGAATGCTTTGTAAAAGTACAGAACAAAATAATGTTTTTAGTGTGGCTAGATTACACACTATTGGGTCAACGCTTCCGATCCATGTTTATTATAACTGGCCAATGGCCGTCCGGAGTACGTCGAGACGAATGTCGTCCAATCATTCAAGCGAAGCAGATGTTAAGTAAATGTGTTTCAAGTCTACTTTGATCCGTACGAATCCGCGGAATTGTACCTCTATCAAGCGGCCTTGAAAGAATCGTACTTCTTGCAAAGGCGAAAGAGGGTGACATAACAGTAACGTGATGTACTTTATATTTTGGGTGCGGCAAATATTTCATCACTAGTTAGAAACTTGGGGAAAAAAAATAAACGAGTTGGCACTAATATAAAACACCCGTTACACTGTCTCTAAACGCGAACCCACGAGAAATTTCTTCATGTAGGCTACTGTCAAAACCTTAAATATATATATATATATATATATATATATATATATATAAACTAAAGTTTTTTGTCTTTCGCAATACCTATTTACTCTTTCTATAAAGTTATTCTGAATTCCCTGTTTAAAAGTCCGTAAATTTACTATAATTTCCAACAGTGAATATGTATTTGATTTTCAAAAAAAAGTTATAACTGTATAGTTAATTTTTGATACAATGTGCATGTTTAGGAACATTAATATTTTTTTTTTGGCGGTGTAACAACATCTACTGACAAGAGGAAGTTCACGTGCGACGTATCATAACAGAATAAATTAAACACTTTATTATAAAACGTCCTGCCTACCATACTGTAGATCTGCGATTCGAGAGGTCCTGTGTTAGAACCCCGGGTAAGGTACGAGTGATTGTAAGATGGTGTTAATAATAGTTGAGTGTAGTCTAGTTCGTGAACCGCGCCCTGAATAGGTAACCGGAATAAAAGCAACGGCGTAAACTAGCCCAAAGAAAATTAAAGTAAAAAAAGTAGAAAGTAGCATCAGATGAAACGCGCGCTGAGAGAGAAAGGTTTATTTGTCTCAACAAAATATCTGTCGGTACATGGAAAATTAAACATAGTATGTTGATTCAATTAAATATAAGGTATTGGGAAATATTATGTTGACACAACTAAATAATTTGGTCAACTCAGTTGTACGCTTTGTTAGGTGTAACAAATCAATTTGGTTATTCACCAAATTCCGTAAGGCATTTTGTTACAGCAAGTTAAATAATTGATTCACCATATACAAAAAAAATATGTTTGATTCAAACAAACCTTTTTCTCTGTGCGATTACATTCAAAGAGACACCAACTACTGTCAGTGCTGGTGTAAAACTGTCCGTGAATACGTCATCCTGATGCTCTGAGGACTTATTTTGCCCTGTTGATATTATTTTTAAAAAAACCATGTTTAAAATTAATTTTTATACTTGAATCAGTATACGGCTAAAACGGTTTTATGTGCTGCATAACTACCGTATAATCGTCTATTAAGGCACTACGCGGTACACAGTAAAAGGTCGGGGGGGGGGGGGGGGAATTATGTCGCTAAATTTAAAAAAAAATCAAAGTAATCATACCATCGTCCAGCAACTTTAAGAAACTTTGCAAAGGATAAATTATCATTAAAACACCTTTTGTTGTGCTCGACGCAAAACGGGACGTATGACTAAACACGCGCGCATGCATAAACTCGTTTACAAAGCTACAGCAACATTTTGCGACGTGTTATTTTTTTTTTTTAACCGTTTCTTTTGTACTGCCTAATTTGGTGGACGTCGCGTCGGCTCGGTGAGGAAGGAAAAAAAGAAAAGAAAAGGGGCAGACCGTATACATTCGAAATGCAAATGACTGCAAAACTTTGTCGCGGTACAGCTACCTCGGGCATTTTCGTCGGCGGCGGTATTTTGCATAACCAGTTTGCCCCCTTTGAAGCAGGTAAGGTGTGTTTTCGGAGACGACTGTACCGCGCTGGCTCGCCACAAATGCCTGATGGCAGCTCTTGTCGAAGCCCGGACAACACAGGTGACTCAAAATATTGTCATTCTTATTCTTATCACCTCACAGCTATTTTTTTTTGTAAATGGAATAGAAATATTCATATATAGTTACAGATGTTTTGTAAATTTGCACATTTACATGAATAAATACTGTAACACTACAAAATAGTTTTCGCAGTAATACAATACTATGTTCGTATTCTTGCCCGGTCATTGACGCTTTGTGTTGTATAGTTTTCCAGTATAATTTCACGCAATAATAAGCATAATAAAACGAAATAAAGTCCATTATTGTAAACTGGTTTATCTTCTGACACGTTTTAATAAAGTTATGCTTAATAAAATATTAATTATTATATAAAATTATGCTGAAATTATCGTTAGAAATACTCAGTATTATCTATAAAAACGTATTTCATATACGCAAAAGTAATCGTAATCATACCCATGTGTTGAACAAAGTTACAAAATATTTCTTGTAGTTGTTCAACTACAACTTGTAGTTAGCGACTATTTTTTTTTTGTAAAAGTACAACAAATGTTTTTTCTGTGCAACTTGCTCTGGACCCTGTAGGGTCCTCAATATTCCAGTTTCGACTTCCTATCTGGTTTCTATGAAGTCCTTCTTCTGGCTTTATGCAGTAACATCCCCGTTTTGGCTAGTTCTACATGTAGTTATTGAATTACTATTTTAAGTTAATTTTCATTCAGTAAATAGGCACAATTTTTCCTCCGCTGTATTATCATTTCACTACACTCGCGTCGTTCAAGACTTCATTTTCTGTCTTCTATATATGTCGGTTCTCTTAGAACTTAGTAGTATTGTTTACTTAACTTCCTTGGTAGTATATAAATGTGGCTCTTGGCGCTGGTGTGGGTGATTGGGAGTAGAAGCCGATGTTCGCCATCTTGTATATTGACGTTACGACGGCCATCTTGCTGTCGCAATTACTCCAAATTACTCCAAAATTCCTCAAAATTCCTAAATATTTCCCTATTTTGGAGAAGAAAAGTCCAGTTTTGAAGGAAAATTTCCCGTTTTATTCCTCAAAAATTCAAAATTTTAAATGCCTCGGAAATTTTTTGCTTTTTAAAAAATCAAAATTATTCAAAGCGGCTTAAATTACCATCAATAAGTCGCTTTAAGCCGTCGAGAACATGACCTTGACAGTAAACTTGAATTTTTTAATTTTTGACAAAAAAATTCCGAAAAAATATTTTAAAAAAAAGCCTTGTGTAAATATATAGTTAATTAATCCATTTCAGTCCTCATTTCGATTCCCGGGCAGAGTAAATATGTAATTTATTTTTTTTAAAAATAAAAAAAATATTTTGTTACTATTTAAAAATTTAATAAAACATCTGGCTTACGTCACACCCACCATCTTGTATTTTATAACCTGTCGTCATTTTTAATAGTGACGTCACGTCCACTATCTTGAAAATCCGTAATTTTCATCCAAACAAATAGGGAAAAATTCCAAAATTCTTAAAAAAACTTATTTAATAAAATTGTAATAAAAACGTCCTTGATGGCGTTTTTTTTATTTTTGGTTCGAACCCGGTGAGGTCATTCCATTATAAATGGCGATGGCTTTCTTCCTCCACGGAAGCCACCGACAGATTGATCTCTCACCACTAATCACTAATGTCAAGGTAAATATTACGCCAGCCAGTATAACGTCATGTCAACCAAATTGTTTCTCATGTGTTATAGCTGCCATATTGTATCCGACATATTGTTTTCGTCTGCTAGAGGGCGCTGCCACCACACTAGTTGAATTTTTGCCCGCTAGAGTGCAGTATTATTTATTAACAGACAGTCAACTGTCGCGATATCCGCCATCTTGTCAGCCGTCTTGATCGCCATCTTAAATATCTGTAGTTATTTAACTACAAAATCGTAAAATTTTCCAAAAATCATAAATCATTCGTGAAAATAAATATTGATTCGATTGCATACAGTGTTTGGTTCAATCCTTGACTGATAAAAAAAAGATAATTTAATTAAAATCAACACAAAAATGCAGGTTCGATAAAGAACACAACAAAATTACAAATAAAACATTTGTTACGTAAATTCCACTCTACTACAGGAACACTTGCGAAAGTAAGCAATATAATAAAAATTTAGTTTTGCATTGGTTCGAACTGACTTATTCTCAGCTCCAATCGGTTTACTGAAGACAAAGACAAGTCAGATCCTTTACTGAAATAGTCTTCTTCTTACCGACTGCTTTACATCGATAGAACTGTAAATTAGAGTATTCATAGTCTTGAAAGCACGCATCTTCTCTTTGTCTTCGAACGGATACGGTTTACCATATACACAGTCCAGCCACACGTTATGTTTTAAAGGACCTTACGTTGCTACTTCATCAGTAAGCTGATTGATAATGCTCTGCTTGATATCGTAAAGAAAACTACAAATGTCGTTTGAGGTTTTACTCACTAAATGTATTAAGATAATAGTAGTCTTCAAAATTCCACGAAATGCACTAAAACTGAATTAGTTAATTTAAGTCCATGACGCGATAGTAGCTGAAACATTTAACGAGATACAAGCCATTGGCGGATATGTTAAATTTATAATTAATTATAACATTGGTTACACTCTGAGACATTAAATTTTAATTTTTTTTTACTAAAACTTGTAAAATAGATGTAACATTTAATTTTCATGGCTCAAAAATCAAGACCTAGCTTTGGATCTTTGTTTACCGTGGGTAATTAATTATTAGTTGCATTGTAGCCACGGTTATACGATCTTAATCCTATTAAAGAATACCGCAAAAGAACAGCGTAGAGAGGCTTGTAAATATATTATTTTTGAATTGTGTCAAAAAAAATGACGAATAATTTAAAATAATAGTAAAAAGCTTGATATTATGTCTAAGATGGCAAGGTTGTTCTTACTTAAGGTAGTGAAATTCTCTGGAAAATGAGTGAAATATATAGGACAATATGAGTCGCGATTCACGAGTAAGAGCGGAGTAGTTTTACCAAAATTGTGATCAATTGTCACTAATTTTAAGAATTTTAGCTAGGCCATTTCTAACATTGTGTATGCTTTTATGCGTTTTTTTTTTGCAGTGGCAGTGGATTATGGATAAGGAAAACCAAATATAATAAATGAGATTTTGTGTTTAAAGGTAATAATGGTGGTTACTCAGTATTATGGTTTAATATTCCTTCAGAAAAGCTTTTATTAAATATTATTTAGCTATTAAAAATCATAAAAATTCTTATCATTTTAAAAGGCCAGGTAGAATTATAATATTTTTTTCTGAAAGAAAATTAATCATATCAAATAGGAGCCAGTAAAACTTTAAACCTAAAAAGTTAAAGTCTTATTTTGCATTTCATTATCCTTATCCATACTAAAAAAAAAGTTTAATTTAAACTTTGCCAGCTAATTATGCAAAACGTATGCGATATATATTTTTATTTTGTGAAAGTTCAGCCACTCAAAAATTCGGCAAGTTTAACCACGTGGAACGTAAATATAAAATAATGGCCCCGGAACGAGGCACACGCCCTTAATATGCGTGAAAGTGTGTAGTGTATAAGAACCCAATATAGGGAGCTACACATTATAAAACGCACTCCACCGATCACTGTAGCTATGATCAGATGAGAGGCTTTAGGTGGCACGTTGTCGTGTGTGTGATATTCGGCGATATAACAATTTCATTTCGTATTGAATAAAATTTGTGTTATTGAAATGTATTACGTGGGATAAGGGTAGCTATGCTGCGCCTAGCAGACAGACGGAGTGATATTATTGTGTGTGGGGTACGTCATGACGGAACACTTTGGGTTGATTAATTAATTGTGTCCCGTTTGGAATATTGTTTGTTAAAACTTTAATGGAAAACGTAGTATTTTCCCCCAACTGTATTTTGAAGGAAAAGGATGTGATTCCCCGCTTTTTCTAACTCTGTCCGTGTATTTGTGATAACCAAAATTTATTTATTTTGTTGCCCTCGTAAAATCCATGGCGATGTGACTAATAAACAAGAACCAAAATTGTGGCTGCCATAAAACGCTTTTATTTTTCCTAGGGCAGTGGAGCGTGTGAAAGTGTTTCGTCACAGTCTACCGAGCTATCTAACGTCGCCAGTTGAGGAAACTTATTTCCGTTCCACGCATCAACGGCTTGGATTTTTCTTCTATCTTGGTCTCATCTCCCCAAGTCTTTGAACCGTACTACTCAACTGAAAAATTTATAACGTAGTCAGGAAGAGATATAAGCATCATTTCGAAATGAGTTATGCGCTAAATGCATCGTCGAAGTTGATTTTGGAATAATAAACGCCAATAATTTTTTTTTTAAATTGATAGCTTCTATTACTTTCCCTTAGTGAAGGACAAATAACTTAAAAACGCCAGTTAAATTTTAAGTTTCCGGTGCAAAATTATACTTAAAGATATTATATATCCAACGGGTGGCTACTACCATGAAACTCAGAAAGCTGCTGATAAAGCGATACTTTTGATGGTTGGTGTACATCTACCTAGGGAATGATTTAACGTTAGTTGATCGAGAGTTTAGATTTCTATTCCTTTAATTTTTGGTACAATTTACTACATGGGCCTAATACTGTTTAATTTATTGAAATCAAAATACAAATAAACACACACTTACTAGCTGAAGTACCCGGCATTGCCTGGGCTGAAAACTTCATAATAAAATGAACATCACTTTCGAGTTTCAAGTCTGTAGAACATAAACTTGAAAAACCGGGAAAATTTTGAATTTAAAGTCCCGCTGATTGCACAATATCGGTGCATTAAGGCTACGAATCAGCAAAACGCCAATCTTCAGCTTCATTTTGTAGGAAGGCAGGTTCGAAGTTCTAAACTAAGATTTTATTAGCGCCTTCACTAAGCAGAAGGTTTTCGCCAAGGAGAAAGATTGGAAGTTGCCAAACCTTACTATATGACCCGTGTGGCGGAATACAGAAATTACATAAACTCACTGTATATGACCTACCTCCTATGATTTTATGTTATAAGACTGAATTGACCCATTTATCACTCCCTTAGGGATATAAATTAATTATTATGTGTAGCCTATGTAACTCTCCGGCCTATAAACTATCTATATACAAAACATGCCGTTGATACTTTGCTACGTGAAAGAAAGACAAACAGGCAAATACACACTTTAGTATTTATAATATTGCTATTAGTAGGGTTTAGTAGAAATATAATCCAATACGATTCACGAGCCATCTTTTGTACGTTGATGGTAGGGTCAGAAACTTTCGCGAAAGTGCCAACAACAACAGTACAGAGTTTCAACTGAATCGGATGAACGATGTGCGAACGCATAGAAGACGAACATAAACATTAATTTTTATATGAAAGATTATACAGAATAAATTGAAATTAAAAACATCTTTGTAAGGTATTCATTATAAATCTATATTTCTCTGATACTCGGATTAGTTTCAGAAATTATTTATGGTCCTCAAAATTAGCTAAGCTGGCCATCATTTCTCGAGGCCATGTCCGATTCCCTAACCAGTCTCCCTGACTTATTTTGCGTATATTCATACATGATTACTCCGATGTAGAACAGAGGTAACAAGAAAATATTTAAAAAAACTAAAACTTATGCTAACAATGCCTTTATGAGCATTAGGTATACGAGGAACATGAATACTCCCGTCACGTGAATGAAGATAATCCAAATCTACGTTACCCACAACTTATTTGTGCCTCTAGCACATTTTAACCTACGTACCTAGTTTGCAATAGCTGCTATGTGGAGACCTCATGCAGTTCAAATCAGCTTTTAAGGCTTGGTGTATGGGCTGTGTTCTCTACGTGACTGAAAACATTCTTGTCCAGAAAAAAAAATATGTGAAAATTTATTAACAACGTTTAATTGCAAAAAACAAGTAACACTTAACTCAAACGAAATTCGAGACCACCGCTCGTAGTTGATTCAAAGATCCGAAAAGTAATTTGAATAATCCGAAACGTTGACACTGAAAGATTTGTTTTGCATAATTTTTGTGTATAGGCCTCTGTCCGAACAAAAAGTCAGAATTCAGCCGACAAACGTTTGTTGCAGGTTAATCACGAAAAAATAAGTAGATTACCTATGACGATTTATGGGATAAAGTGCTTCCCATGACTAGTATACGACTTTAAAGTTGGAAACAGATAACTGGATAATGTTTCATTGAGCAAAGAGCTTAAACCACAGCAAAAATTGTATCTATCATAAATTATCTTATTGAAATAATAAGGGTTAACAAAACGCCAGAAACATGTATGAAAAATAAACAATTTGTCGCAAAACATCCCGTTTAGGCAAACTAACGTCTAAAAGATAATACAAATTATGAACAAAATTTAAAATTTTTTTATAGTGACGTAATGAATTTTGAATTGCGATTCGTAAGCAAGCATCTACAAATGTAATGAGCAGTATTTGCTTCAAATTTGTTTACCTGTAGTTCTGCAAAACAGAGAAATTAATATCAAAAACCAGCATGTTGAAATTGGCAGTAATTGGCCCTGGCCTTTTCTGAAAACTGGACTTTGCTGGGACCTGGACTACTTACTTTTTTGAAGACCCTCCACAGGAAAACTAGGGGGTGGGGGGTAATTATTCTTTCAAACAAAATTTTATTTATCGGCGATGAGTTTGCTAATTTATCTCAAGAAAATTTAACATTATTTCATGATAGATTATTCTCGGGTCAGTTTTATAAATGCTTACGATCAAACTCCAGTTGAATCGCGTAATTTTACGTGGTAATAAGATTTTTGAAAAGTATTTTCCAATATTAAATCATGAATTGAAATTGGCACTGAAAAGAACTTTAATTTTCATGCGAATACAATTTTTAATTTTGCTTTTACCATAAATGTCTGCATTTTTTAAAACAGAAACCTAGACGAACAAGTGAAGACAAAATGCTAGTCGCGGGGCCTTGAGCGATTGCCCGGCTTGCTCTGGCCTGGAGCCGTCCCCGGTAAATGTGAACAAGCCTTATCTCCGCCAATGAAATACGCGAGAGCATAATAGAATATTAACGTGTTCAAACTTCGGCAGCCTGTAATCTAACAGCGAATCACAAAGATAAAAAATTAATTTAATTTATTTGGGTTTCAACCTAAGAAAAAAAAGAGTCGGCGGGCTGATTTGAGTGCGAATTTTAAACTAATCAAAATCTCATCAGCTCAGCCTCTGAGTGTGAAAGCCCAAGCAGATGTGTGAGAAGGTTGCCTTAGAAGGAGGCTCAGCAAGATAGGCTGGCAAAAAAAAAAAAGTTAAATTTTTTTAAAAAAAAAAATTGTCTTTCTTCTGCGAAATCGTTTAACCAATTAGCACATTTTGAGAGCGCACGAGACTACAAGGGTGCAGTGTTGTAAAACCGTCCTTGCATTACGTGGCAAGCTCGAGAGAAAAATGCAAAGATTCACTACCCAACAAACGTCATCGTTGTCTGCTCTCGCACGCCAATGTGCTTCTTGCACGCACGGAGAGACCAACGAGCAATGTGTATGCACCAGACGTCTTCAAGGCCCCATTGGAAGACGCTGCAGACGTCCAGACGATGAGGTAATCACTGCGAGGGTCTGACTGGTTGAGTTTCGAGCTTGTTTAAAATCCAACAAATACCTAACCTTCCCCATCAACATAGCTGTAGGCTCTCCTTGCTGAAGGGTCGGAAAAAACGGAAGTAAATAAATATATTGTTGCGATTTACCGGGTTCGTAAAGGATAGCCAAATCAAAGATTTTATCACACACAGTTTTATTGATGGCCACTACTTATGTCACTTACAAATAATCTTCTAAAGTACTGTGATGAGGTGGGTTCTGGGGCAGATACCAGGTGCTGGGATGAGATGGGTTGTGGTGCAGATACCAAGTACTGTGATGAGGTGGGTTCTGGGGCAGATACCAGGTGCTGGGATGAGATGGGTTGTGGTGCAGATACCTAGTGCTCTGAGGGAGAAGCGTGAGATTTAAATAAATTCCATCGCCTATTGGTAACATCCGCCACATTTCCCACTGGCAAAAAATCCTGGTGTGAACCCAAACCGAGAATCGGTTACACAAAGTTCATCTGATCTTAAAATATATTTTTCACGTACCGTTGTATTTCATTCAAATTAAATGGCACAAACAACAAGCTGTCTCATGCCATAAGTGGAGACCGGAAAAATTCGCCGATTCATTTCGTGATATGCTTAACTTCAAAATATAATACTTTGCGCTGCTTTTGCTGTTGATTCACTGTTAAATCTGTAGGACTCCTGGCGACTTAATAGGGACGCGAAAAATTCGCGGCTTCGATGATATTCAGGATAGACTACCAGTTCTTAGTATTTTCGGGCAAATAACGCTAGTTTACTGGTGGCTGACTTATGAGTAGAGACCTGCAAAATTCGCGGATTCAGTGACCTCCAGGATATACTCTACTACACTCTACACACTCGGGCAAATGCCACCTGTTCATTGGCTGCTGACTTGTGAGTCGTCTCGACTGAGTGTCTGTGATTCGACACTACTTTGAGCGAGGGTCTCTAACTGGCCCTCATTACTCCAGATTAACAGTGAACCAGTGGTAGAAGCAGCGCTAAGGTATAATTATTTGAATTGTAGCATATCACGAAATGAATCTGCGAATTTTGCAGGTCTCTACTTATGAGTAATCTCAATTGGTTTGCCTGTGATTCGATACTTCTTTGGTTGATGTTTGCCCATTGGCCCAAAGTCGTTCAGATGAACAGTGAGCCAATAAAAACATAAGCTTGAAGGTATATGTATTTGAATTTTAGCCTATGGCAAAAAGAATCCGCGAAATTTTCTGGTCTCTACCAATTATTAGAGACCTGCAAAATTCGCGGATTCATTTGGTGATAGGCTAGAATTCAAACACATATACCTCTTAGGTAATTTTGCTATTGGCTTACTGTTCATCTGGACGAATCTCAACCAGTTATAAACCCTCAACCAAAGAAGGATCGAATCACAGACAAACCAGCTGAGACGACTTACAAGTCGGCAGCCAATGAACTTGCGTTATTTGCCCGAGTGCACAGGGGTATGTGCAGTCTATCCTGAAGGCCATCGAAACCGCGAATTTTGCAGGTCTCTACCAATTATAAATCATTAGAGTCCCGGAAAATTCGCGGATTCAATGACCTCCAGGATAGACTCCAATATCCTCTACACACTCGGGCAAATGCCAACTGTTCATTGGCTGCTGTCTTGTGAGTCGTCTCGACTGGGTGGCCTGTGATTCGACACTTCTATGAGTGAGGGTCTCTAATTGGCCTTCAGTCCTCCAGATCAACAGTGAACCAATGACAGAAGCAGCTCTAAGGTATAATTATTTGAATTTTAGCATAACACGAAATGAATTCGCGAAATTTCCGGGACTCTATAAATCATCAGTCAAAGAGTATCGAGGCACAAGTTACCCAGTTGAGACGCCTCACGTCAGCAGCCAATGAACAGGTGATGTGAGCACAAGTACGCAGCCAGGATCGCGGAGTTCATCCTAGAGGCAATTCACTGACACGCGATTTTTTCCACGCTGAGAAAAAGGGCTGGTTCTATGAACCAAATACATTCGTCTGCATGAAGGTTCTCGTTCAAACAATATTTATTTGATTTTACCAAACGTTTATCTGATTGTACTAAATGTTAAATGCTCCAAACAAACGACACGTGTACACAAAACCAAATTATTAGAGTCCCGGAAATTTCGCGGATTCCTCTGGCCTCAGGATAGAATCCAAAGTTATAGGTGTGCTCGACCCATGTTTACTTTCCCATTTGTTGATTTATTAGCGAGAACATTTTTATCCTTGTTATTTGGCACTACCTGATTCGCTTACTTCACTCCTAGCTGGTCATCGTTGGCTCACGGTCGTAGAGGGGCGTGTTTAGATAACTGCGGTCCAATCATGAACACAGTGCGACAGTGTGGAGGATTGCTTTCTAGCTTGCGACTAAATGAATCCGCGAAATTTCCGTGGCTCTAAAAATTATTTATTTAAAAATTATTTGTTTTACCAAGAAATTACTTGGTTGGTTCAACCCTTGAAACAGATATTTGGTTCAACCAAACAAATCATTTTGTAGCTCCATTAAACCATACGATAGGTGACAATGACTTTCCGGATTTTTTTTTGTTGGCTATGATATACAATGCTGTCGTTGAAGTGACTCCATTATGGTGCTGAAAATTGAATATTTTGGGCATCAGGTTGATTATTTCCTCGTTTCAGTTAAAATGTGCGCACGTGCTCATCTATAAAATGGTAGATGAGAAAACCAAGTTACTTTTGGAAGATCGGGGTTTTGGCAGCTAAGTGGTTTTTTTTGCTGGTAAGTATAATATTTTCCGTATACCTTGTTTTTGCTCATATAAATTCAGATCTTAACAATGAATTTATGAATTGTTTTTACCCTCCTCTTCTACTTTTATTGTATTCGTTATGAAGGACATCTGAAACTATTGACTGGGGAAGAATGAGAAGTCCTTTTGCAATCGTGATTGTTAACGTCAATAATTGACATTAACCACATTATTTATCATGCCATAGTCAATATCGTATGCGAAGGACATCTGCAGTTATTGAATGAATAAGAAAGAGAGAAAGAGAGAGATAAAGGGAGACGGTCAGTCACGAAAACCTTCGTGCCAAGGGTGAAAAGTGTGACCGGACAGTTAACGTCCGGGCATTCTCCGGAAACGGAACACCTGGAAAATTGCGCGAGAAAAACGTGAAAAGCAACACAAAAAAAAATCTTAACGACGCAAGTGCATGTTGGTCGATGCCCTGAGAAAATAGAGTTTTTATCTCCATCGACGTAACTCGGTGCTAATGGGAAGTTAATAAACAGCGCTGGGGGAGGGGGGGAATCGAGAGCGGGCGCAGTTAACTAAGAGGGGCGGTCGGTAATGAGGGCTGGCTGAGGCGGCGATGAAGGTGTCAGGCGCGACTGACGCGACACAGCTGCCCGGTGGCGCGACGCGACTGAAATTCCGGCGCAGTGCTGCCACCTGTACGACCTGGCACGGAAATTCATAATTAGGGACACGGAAATTTCGCGATTTATTATTATTATTATTATTTGGCAACCGCACGGTAGAAACCGATTTCGGATCATTTAAGACATAGCAAAAAGATTTACTTGAATTCCTGAGTGATTTGTTGCAACAAATATTTTCTGTTGAGCCAAGAATTGAAAAATGAATTTATTTTTAATGTGTAAACATCTTTGCTCTCATTTTACGGCATTATTGGTAAGAGTAATTTCATGATTGGAACGGAAATATGGGCCTGAACACGGTGCTAAAACATCGTGTTCCGAGTTTCGTATTACGTTCCGTTTGCAACATGAATACACACGGATTTGCTCGGTACCTAGGTTGAATGTTTTACGCATCACTGGCGAGTAGGTACTGGAAGATTCGCTCAAATTTATTTATTTATTTTTCTTTTTTCAAAAAAATATCTGGATGCAGATTGATGAGAGTGTTTATTTAAAAGGGGGGGGGGGGGTGTGGACTTATTTTTTTTTAAATATAATCCATAGAGACCCGAAAAATTAGCGGGTTCAATGACCTCCAGGATAGAATCCAATATCCTCTACACACTCGGGCAAATGCCAACTGTTCATTGGCTGCTGACTAGTGAGTCGTCTCGACTGGGTGGCCTGTGATTCGACACTTCTATTGAGTGAGGGTTTCTAATTGGCCCTCAGTCCTCCAGATTAACAGTGAACCAATGACAGAAGCAGCACTAAGGTATAATTATTTGAATTTTAGCATACCACGAAATTAACCTGCGAATTTTTCAGGTCTCTAATAATCAATCTTTGAAGGAGTTATCACGACGACAGTTTGGTTTCAAGAAGACGGGAGGGGAAAGTTGCCGGGGGGGGGGGGGGGGGGGGGGGGAGCCGCTGTCGCGAGTGTCTGGTTCCTTGCGCGCCTAACAGGTTTCCGGGCTGCAGCGCGTCGCAGCTGCCCCGCGGTCGACGACCAGAATGCAGCCAGCTCCGCCGGGCGTAATCGCCGGTCGCCGCGACACCTGCGCTGCGCCGCCGCCGGCGACAGACGAGCCCCATTGCGCGTCCCCGCGGCGTTCATCCCGACAGGAAAAATAAAAAAAATGAAAAAAAAAAAAATGGGTCGTGGCTATGTCGCGGACTTACCGAAATTTCGAGGATTCATTTGATCGCAAGCTATAATGCAAAACTGCGTACTTTTGCACTGTCTTTATGATTGGACTTTAACTAGGAGCAGGCATTTTTCGCGAGAAAAAAAAATCTGAACGCCTAATTGACTGCAAAAAGGTGTACCCGCACCGGCGATTTGTTTGTTACTTGTGATTGGCGGCCGTCTAAAAGAGAGAAGTCGTTTCCATGTTTGAGCGATCCACTCAGGACGCGTTTGCCTCCGCACTGAATTACTGTGATTGGTTACGAAACGATCGACATAAATAAGAAATAAACCACCCAATCACGAAACACAGACGATGCTACAGTGTTTTAACATTCAACTGGTCTCGGAATCTTTTCGCGAAATATGCATGCTCCTAACTTTAACTATTTTTGACACGCCCCTCTGCGACCGTGATCCAACGATGCCCAGCAAGGGAAAAGTAAGCGAGTCAGTTATTGCCAACTGACAAGAAGAATAGAAAAGATCTCGCTAAGAAATTAGCCACTTTAAAAGCAACCTTTGGTGGAGAAAAAAACACAAAGGCTTCAAATTTTTAGCCTGACACCAAATTTCAGTGTATCTAACCATAAGTTGAGACCTGAAAATTTCACGGAAACATTTCACGATAGGCGAATACGTTTTTTTTTTTTTTTTTTTTTTTTTTGCTGCTTCAGTGATTGTGTCACAGTTTATCTGAATGACTGTGGACCAATAAAAAACCTTGAACAAAAGGAGTTAACAGGTGTCATGACTGAGTAGCCTATGGGTAGATGTTATTTGCCCGATTGCATGGAGGATCATGAAGTCAGTATATATTAGTCATGGGAATAGCGAAATTTTCCTGTTTCTAACCGTAAGTAATCTACGTTTGTTTTTTCCAACTTATTTGTTCGTGATGAACCTGCAACCGAAGTTTGTAGTCGTATTGCGACTCAGTCTCTATATAAGTCCCGGAGTCGGATGCGTCCGTGCTTGCTGGACTATATATATATATATATATATATATATATAATTCTATTCGCAGCGCAATTACGCGAATGCACGTTCGGTGTCACCGTGCAAGGCGACGCGTTATTAAAAGGACGTTATATTTCAGTTTTGCTGAGGGCAGGTTGGGGAGAGAGAAAAAAATTGCATCGCATCGCATTTCGGTGCACAGGGAATGTTTGATGCGTCATTACCGCCCCAAATTACAGTGGGAGGCGCGCGCAGTCCAGACACGCGCGAATTAGGGCGATCATCACTCGCCCGCCCGACGTCCTAACCACACCAAGTTGCGCCTCGTTCAATTTTTTTTTAAACGAAACTACTTTACAGCTGGTAGGGTTGAAACCCTTAATTATGAGCGAGCTCTGGATTTGAATATATTTTTTTACAGACTTTAAATATTTTTTTTCCAGATTTGGTCTTTGCGTTATATCTTTTTTTTTTTTTAGCCAACGTTACAGAACTTCATCTTAAGGTTGGTTTATATTTTAGACATTTAAGTTGAATAATCTGGTAATTATGAGCGTGCTCTGGTTTTTAATATTTTTATAGACTTTGTGTTTTTGGCAACATTGCAATTGATTTATGTTTTGTTTTCACGTAAATGTAGAAAATTTACAATTATCTGTAATTTTACACGAATATTAATGTTTATATAACAGAATATTCAGGAGAGAAGTAAGCTAGTCAGATATTGCCAATTAACAAGGATAAAACTGTATAAATCAACCAATGGGAATGAAAATTGGGTTGAACATACCTATGACTTTGAATTCTACCTTGAGGCCACACGAATTCATGAAATATTCGGGTCTCGAATTAAAACTATGTAGCATTGTCTGTGTTTCTTGGTTGGCTGGGTTTATTTCACGGCACATGTCTCCAGCCAGCACACCAATCATAGGCGTCCATTGCGGAAGCACACACGTCCTGAATAGCCCACCAATCACAAGGAAACACTAGCGCGGGCAGTCTAATAAGAGGTCAGTTCAATTCGCGAAAAAATGCATGCCTCTATAGCGATAGCTTTTCCCTTCTCCAACATTCCTGAATCACCTAATAAGTAAGGACAGAAGCGACTGTGGCGATGTGCAGCGAATCGGGTTGCCTTGATGTCAGCCATTTTGTGCTAATGTCCAATCAGAGCGCGCGTTGACTGAAATGAAAGAGACCGACTTGCCGTGTCGCCTATGTCCTTACTTTCTCAGTGCCTGAGCAGTGTCGTTGAGTGTTGCCGTCTCTAATCACCTCGCTGACGACATGGTGTGAAAACCCAGCTAAAAAAATAATAATAATTTTAACTACTGGAAACTGGATGTTGTTCACCAGTTAAGAGAGTCTGAGTCGTGAATTGTAATTTTTCCAGCAAGCCAAATGGACTTAATTGCGATGAGATGCAAATGCGTTATTTACCGACCCTGCCAAGGTGAATTGGTGAGAAACAGGATACAATCCACGCGCAGTTAATTATAAAATCAAAGATATAAATACGTTCCACTCTTAATGTATATATCATCTCAAAAATCAGCTAAAGTTTTGTATGTAACGTTTATCGTTTTTGTTAAACAACTCCTAGTTATTGCGTAGTGAAATCTTTTTTCAGACGAGAATTGTTGAACTTACTGCATTTTTATTTTGGTTGGTTGGTTGTTTAAAGTATGAATACGTCCTTGTTTTTAATTCTGAAACGAAAATTTTAAGATTGATATAAAGTTTAATAAAATAAAGTAAGTTTTATGTCACAGTAATTTGCATATTCCCTTAAACAAGCATACGGTGACAAGTAATGGTTTATAAAAAGAAAAGAATTGTTAGGGTTTCCGAGAAACATACGAAGACGTCCATACGAATGAATGTGCAGGTAAAGATACACCAATCATTGTTACCTACTGCAGAACATCATAAGTAGAGACCTGTAAAATTCGCGGATTCATTTCGCGATAGAATAGAGTCCAAATACTTTTGACATTATTTTGCTTCAGTGATTGGGCCACAGTTTATCTGAAGGACTCTGGGCCAATGAAAAATCTTTAACAGAAGAATTAGCGAATCACGATCATTCCAGTCAACAGGTTTTACGAGTCGGTAACCAATCAGCAGATGTAATTTGCACAAGTGCATAGAGTATCATGGAGTCTATCCTTTAGGAATTTGAAATCGCGAATTTTACAGGTCTCTAATCATAAGGAATCAATTAAGTGTCCCGCCTAGTCATGGTTTTATTTGTGTTAGTGAGGCGTGATGGTAAGTGCAATGCTCGCTGGTGGTTCTGGTTCGGTGTCGCCTCTAAGCACAAGGACTGTGGACTATCCCGCAGTCTTCTCGTCGTGCATAGAGAAACTACGAGATTTAATTGGTGACCATAACATTATATGGAGAAATGAAGATAAAGCTGTAAAGAAACACAGTTGTGTGCTTTCAAGAATATGTACATGGTATTTCATGCCTTAAAAAAAAATTCTTGATACACGTGTATTAGCCATTTTCACTCATGTAAAATTATAGTTTAAAATCGTACTACGGCGTAAACCAACGCCATACTGATATCTTAAGCAATTTTTAAAATCGTGTTGTTTCTTCTGAAGCTATGCACTCCGTGTGTATATGCGAAAGGCCTCGGTCTAAAATCACAGTTGTGATTCTGTCCCACCGGAGAGCGCTAGTAGTTGTGTTTGGTCGTGTTCTATATGGTTCAAGATCAAGATTATTTGAGCACGAAACGTCAATAAAAAATAACTCCTCGGCTGGACGGTAATCTTGTACGAAATTTGCCATTAGTTTTCTGTCAACAAAAACAATTCATAGTTGTTATTGCTCCCGTTTTTGAATGTTTTATTTATAAAACTGTAACCCGGTTTGCTTGGAAAATCATGCGCAATTTAGGTGTGTATAATTTAAAATATATATAGCATTAATTTTATAAAAAATAATTGATAGTTAAAAAACACCAACTCTTACCTCTACGAAAAAACGTCTGCATATCTACAACAAGTGTTGAAGTGATTGTGCGAAAAATGACAGCGTTTTTATCGCCAGAAATGGGGCTTAAAACATTCTTGAAACAGAAAACTGACAAGGCGATAAACATTAAAGAAGTTATTATTTTTAAGAAGAAAACAGCCTTTTAACAAAACTTTGATAATAATCGACAATAAAAGACTTATCTTGACAGACATAAAGCCCTGAACAGGTTTCCACCAAATACGGGGTATTTTATTATTTATGTTCTCTAACTTGTATCTCCCACTTAACGACATATTAGGGAAATATAATTTTAATTTAAGATTCAACTGGACATAGCTGCGCACCAGGCAATCTGAATTTCTCATAACGTACTTTATCCAAAGGTAGGGGGTGTAAAACAGAGACACTCAGAAAACGCACATGAAACTTTATCTGTGATTACATAATGTTATATTTATCTAAACTTGTGGGTTTTGGTACACTATTATAAATGGGGTGAAGTTACGGACGTATCAACGAAGAATTTAACTCAAATAAATGAAGAGATCTTCGGTATTTAAAATAACAGAATCTTCGTAGAAATTTCGACTTCCGAGTTTCATGTTTCGTTCTAAACAAAAGTAAACACACACAAGGACAAAATAAGAGTATTCGTACTGTGGACTTAGCCAGTTTGGTTAATATACGTAGAGTATTCTTTTGAATTCATGTTCAAAGTAATTTAACTCCGTAAATTTACGAAAGCCGTAAAATTACAAAGATCCCTGAATAATTTTCAACCAGCGTTCTTCGTAAATTAAAGGTGAAAAATTTTAACAGTGTATTGATTTCGTGCTTTCCAAGCTTTTAGTACTTTCAGAAGCAGGTTTTCGTATCACACTGGTCTCATTCGCTCACACAGAGTTGAAAATATAGGTTCCAGTTGAAAACAACTTATTGGCACACCTCCCAAAAGGATTGCCTAATTGAACTCCCGAGTTTTTCGCGCACCGGTTTGTAAGCTTCTGCAGTGGACGGCGGGGACCAGATGGACGTCACGCAACTATATATTTAGGATAAAAAGGATACATGTGCCAAACTCTCTTATAAAGCGAATGACCTTGAACGCTTCAAGGCGGGGCGAGAGCATTTTCAGCTGCCGCCAAGGCATGATTCGAATTTTTTTTTCTCTCGTCCGTCTGCGGGCTGTCTCCTCCGAAGCAACAACATGAGTCACGCCATAATTACGATGGTCCAGACGAGACAGCTTCTTAAGGCTCGTTTGCACGAGGCACGCTGGTCATATGCCTTGTCTTTTGTCATCATTACTGTCATTCGAAGTCATTTCCCGCGGATTCGTGCGACAGGTGTCCTGCAGTTTATGTTCCGTCTAAAAATTTTCGTCACACGTATATACTGAATACAACTGTCGCATAGCTGTAAAAAAATAGTGTTCATAACTATCATTTCTTGCGCGACCTTTTGCAGTTTGAAATTATCGTTTACATGCTAGCGCTCTGGCAGGTAATTTTTAGTCCCCTCAAATTTAAGCATATTTACTATCAATTTTAAAACCGCACATAATGCAACTAAATCATAAGTTTTTTCAATAACATAGGTTTTTGGTAATTTTTCTTATTTAAATTTAATAAATGGTTGTTGCAGGTTTTGCGTAGAGATCGGAAAATTTCGCCATTTGTTTGCGCCTTACGCTAGATTCCAAATGCGTTTAACGTTTTGCTGCTTCAGTGATTTGACCACAGTTTGCTTGAAGAACTCTAAGCCCTCAACATAAGAAGCATCGAATCGCAAGCATCCTAGTTAACAGGTATCAAGAGTCAATGAGCTGGTGTAATTTTCCCGCGTACATAAAGGATCTTGGAGTCTATCCTAGAGTTCATTGAAACCGCAAATTTTTCCAGTCCTTTGTTTAGTGTTTCTCTTACGGCAAGCACGGGGATATTACACGTCTTTCTGTTGTGCTTTAAACTGTAGGGTTTTGTGTGTATTTTTGAAAATCAAATCATTACCATACGGTAAAAAAAAAACATTTTTCTGTCCCTCAAATTCTTTGGTCCTTTTTTTCCCCCACTCCTCAAAAACTAGCACGCTGGGTAATCGGTGGTAAGAAAATACTGTTATACCCACGACAAGTATCAGAGAGCTATCAGTTAAATTTAAATAATAATATGATCGATTAGTTTAGGGTATTGAAAAGAAAATGAAGTAAGCTGCTCGACATGTGTGAATGAGCCTTAACACCGACCGAAGTCTGTCTGGGCCATGGAAGTTGGCCCAGGATGGAAGAAAAAAAGTTAGTAAGTTTTTTTTAAGGGGTGTGGCGGAGGAGGGGAGAGGGATTAATACAGTGTCTGGCACGATCAGGTGATATGCAGTCTGACAAGGCTTTCGCCGAGCAAGGTCAGCACTTCAAAAGTGGAGACTGGCATTTTGGACTTGAACTTGACGTGAATATCTGACAACCCAAAACAAAATAACTTCGAGAAAAGTTAAGGTTTTTCGTCGTACAGCAACACGACTTGCACTTAGAGGATTGTTTTGAATCTAACCAGTATATGTCTTTCTTTAGTAGTATCAAACCAAACTGTTATTTTTAAAACGTAATATTTTGTTTTAATGCAATTTTTATTCTTAAACGAGTAATGTTTTTAACACAGCACTTTATTAAATTAGTGTATAAAATATTGGGTTATTTTAATTTGAAATTTTTTTTTCGTTCTTGGAATCCGCATTTGATTTAACTAAATATTCATACTTATTAGTGTGAGAGTACGGATTTGAGTGGGCTTTATTATCGTCTCAGTTATGTTATTTTTGAAATGGACAAACTGTGAAAGTTGTTCGTGACACGTAAACTCGCAAATATTACGTTCAACCCTTCACCGAAATTTTCATTCCGAAAAACAGACTAAAACAGCACCGAACCCCCAATTATTTATAAAAAAAAAAAAAAAAAAAACTATTTTCGTTTAGCACTTGCCTATTTTCCCCAATTTAAATTTTATTCAGAGATAAGTTTTATGTTTTCTTGTTTGCATGTGTTTATGTATGGATATGTATGTATATATGTCAATATTAAAATTTGTTTTGATGAACTTAAGTCTATGAATTTTCATGCCTTGGAGTTTTTTTACTATTAGTTTTAGCTTTTTTTTCGTCAACCAAATTGGCTTGCAAACACCAGCTCTTTATTTAGGCTCCAAAAAAAACCTCATCGATAAATGTACACTGCATAAATAATTATTTTGAAACAAAAAGTTATAATTTTTATTCCTTTTTATTACAATCACATTAATCGTTACACCCATGCATTTATATAATTTGTAGCATTCAAAAATATAAAATCGAAATTTTATTTTATTGATTTAAGTAACCTATTTTATTATTCGATTACTAGTTATCTTTGCCTATTTTCCGAATGTTTACAGAAACCTAAAAAACATACAATATGGTGTAAAATTTTTCCAGATGAAACCAATCCACTGCAGAACCAGCTCTACAATCAGGTCGATAAAATAAGGTACTCGTAATAATTTTCAAACGGGTCACATAATTTAGATGATTTTATGTGACTCACTCACAAAACAGTTGCAATCTCCTTCACTGTTAAAAATTACAGTATATTTACGCATTTTATAAAGAAGAATTTTACTTAAATAAACGTAGAGTTTATCGTAATTTCAAATAACTGAATCTTCTTATAAACTTCGCCGTATTTTGACTTTCGAGTTGTATGTTTCGTTTTACACAAAGGTAGACAAACGTATTGACAAAATACGTGTTCTTTCTGTAGACTTAAACAGTTCTTTAATGTTTTGTTTATACATCAAAAAATATTATTTTGGTTTCATGTTAAAGTGAACTCCATTTACGTAAATTTAAGAAGAAAGGAGTAAATTTATATAGATCGCTGGATAATTTATAACCAAAATACTTCGTAAATTAAGGGTGAAAATATTTAACAGTGTACCTATTATGTCGCAAGGGAGGCAGGCTAGCTGGCTACTGGATCATTGCTATGAATTATGTAATGTCGTGATCCTCTGTTAAGTTAACTACAGCAGTGTTATAATGAATTGCACCGCGCGCATTTCCAAGCCAATTACACGGTATTTAATAATGCTCGATTACACGATTACGTTATCAATGAGCACTTCTTGTTGATTGTCATGGTTAAATTTATTTCTCGTATAGGTCACAATAAGATCACTCTTGATGAGTGGTCAACCTGTAACTACTAGAGCTGCGATTATTTCGTGGATTTACCGGAAAGAAAAAGAGATTTGAAGCAATTACACCTGCTTCACGTTGATTCTGTTACTGGCTCACAGTTTATCTCAAGGACTTCGAGCCAATGAAAAAGCTTCAACCAAAGAAGTATCAAATCGCAAGCATCACAGACGACAGGTCTCAAGTCAGTAGCCAATGAGCAAGTTGCATTTCCCCGTGAGTATATAGGGTTGTGGAGTCTATCCTAGAGGCCATTGAAACCGCGAATTTTTCCTATTGAGGATGACAGATCAGAATTCGGAGGATTTCGTGTGCTCATGTATCTTCAAAACTAACCGCTTTTCCAGACACAATAATTTTTTCTCCCCCCCCCCCCCTACCCGTTTCGGGTTTCACTATAATGCAGTGTTGTCAATATAAAAAATACTAAAATCTGTATATTTTTGTAGTAACTTACTATAGTATATCTTTGATTATATTATCTACTCAGAAATTAAATGGATGTGTACTAACGTAGACTCAAACTAACAACTCTCATTTTCAAATCTTGGACGCACGCCAGCTCAGTAACAACGAATACTTCATGTATATATTTCACTCCAAGCTAGACTCAGCTTGCCTATCCAAGAACTTAATCTATAACAATGCCGCATTCTTAGACGTCACATCACGTCTTATCCTTGTCTACTGTTTACTCAAGGTCGTCAAAAGCGTGTCGAGAGTACTGAGAGTACTGGGAAAATTCGCGGTTCAGTGGCCTCTAGGATAGACTCCACAATCCTCTACATAATCTGGGAATTTCCATTGGCTACTGACTTGTGAGACCTGTCAACTGTGGTGCTTGCGATTCGATACTTCTTTAGCTGCAGGTATTTTCAATGGCTCAAAGTCCTTAAGATAAACTGTGAGCTAATGACAGATTCAATATAAATGTGCATGTGTTTGAATTCTAGCGTAAAGCGAAATTAATCCGCGAAATTTTTCTGTCTCTATCAATAAGTCATCCAAGATATTTTGATAATAAAGATACCTAAAAAAAATAATAAGTACATTATTTCCACAAAAATAAGTTTCCTTAGTAATCATCTATAGCTAAAACCTGCAGAAGCAGTTTTTATTTTTCTGTCGCCAGGTTAGGCTTCACAAACGCGTGCAGAATCAAGTCCAAGTTAAGTGTTCAGTGGCTGCTACCACGCTTCACCTTTTCTCCAGGTCGCAAGTGATTTGACTAGGCGTTTTTTCCCCCCTTGAGTGTTTTGTGATTGGCTTCTAGCCCTTCAGGTACTGTCAAATAACTCGTGATGATCCAATGACAAGGGTCATATAGATGTGAAACCTTAGAAATGTGTACAGTTATCAAATAATAACTGTAATTTTGTATTTTTTTAATCTATGGACAGAAAAAATTCTCAGATTCATTCGGCGATATGCTAAAATTCAACTACATATACCTTTAAACAGCACTTACTGTTGTCTCACTGTTTGTCCGGACGAGTCTGGGCCAATGAGAAACTCTCAACAACAAAAAAAAAGTGTCAAAGCAAGGGCAAAACAGTTGAGACGACTAACAAGTCAATGAACGGGCGTTATTTTCCTCGAGTACAGAGGACTGTGTAGTATTTCCTGGAGGCCATCAATACCACGAATTTTTCAGTTTCCTACTAATTTATATAACCAGAAAATAAATACCGAGCTTAAATATGTTGCAATCGCCCACTAATAGAAACTTTCTATTTCTTTTACCAGTCGTAAACGCTGCAGCAACTTCGTTTCCAGTTCTGGTTTTAGTTTGAGGTCATCTGGTAAATGTGTTCTTATGGACTAAGTTAATTACCACACTCTGAAAAACTGCATTCATTTAGTCTTATATTATGCACCGTTAGTTCTTTTTTCCTTCAAAAAAAATTTTTTTTCAACGTCGTTTATTGCACTAAGGAGTTAGCCCTCACAAACAATGTTGATTTTTTTTTTCTCATTACATCTTTTAAGGATTTTTTAAAATTTTAACTCGTTACCTCTGTTGCGTTTGTTGATCTGCCACAAATGCGCGTATCTTCAACAGATAAAGGCGCGCAAGTCTTCGTATGAATATAATTATTTGCGTGACTTTTTACAACCTTTGATTGTATTCTTAATGAACATCTGTTGATAATATTTGTGGCAACGGGGATATCGAGTGAATTTTTTAGAAATAGCCCTTGCTGTGTGAAATAAAATAAATAATAATAAAAGTGATGTACAAAAAGGGGCAGTATTCATAAAACAAAGTTTTTTTTGATGACGGTTGCAAATTATTCAAATTTGAATCAAAGCATTGGAAATTTAAAAAAAAAAAAACTTTTGTGACAAAATCTAATATTTTAATAGTATATCTCTGTTGCCTATTTAATCTCATTTTGCAAGCTTGCATCCGGCATTTTCTCTTTAGCATACCTGGATTGCAGCTTGAGGCCTCACTCGCTAAGGTCATAAACAACCTTGGCACAATGATAACACCTTAGCAACTTGCCTGTGGCTTGAATTGCTGGATCATTAACTACCTGGGCGTGGTGATCACAGCCCTGAAGCTATGCAAGTGGCTGCCTACCGCTTCGCCGCCGCGTGCCATTAGATGTCTTTTGTTCCACACATGTTCAGCAGGATTTTATTTATTCGATTCGCGCCTGCATTAAGGCCCCTGCCTACCCTGGCGCGCATACGGCGTGCGGAGCTTCACAAAAAAAAAAAACCACGCGACTTGAAAACTGCGTAAGATATCCGAGTGGTGTTTGTTTACGAAAATATGTTTAAGAATACGCTGAGGGCGGATGACGCAGGGCCATGTATTTTTTTCGCTGAAAAAAAAAATCGAGACCAGCTGTATTCTGTGCGGAAGCCAACGCGTCCTGTCTTGCCCGTCCAAAAAGGCGATGGCTACGCTTGCAGGCGGCCGCCAATAACAAAGAAACAATAGCTAGCGCGGGCATACAGGAGTAGGATATATTGGTAGCTCCTGCTACAGGAGTAGGAGTGAGGTACTAGTGCCGCTGACCGCCCTCTTGGATTGTGACATCACGGCGGCCATAATGACATTGACCTTGACCTTCAAAAACTGCCAAAAATTAATAAAATATTCCTCAAAATTTATTTCAAATTCACCAAAATCCGCCAACATTTCCAGTTTTATGGAGAAAACATTCTACCAATAAATCTCCAAAAAAAAATCGGAAAAATTAAAATTTCCCTATTTCGAGGGAATATTTTCCTTTTTGATGGAAAAATCTGCCGTTTTAGTCCTCAAAAATGAAACGACTTGAAAAAATTTCCCAAAGCGGCTTAAATTCCCCCAGGAGCAAGACGCACTAAGCGACCGAGGTCCATGACCTCTACCATTAGGATGTCATGGCTTCCATTTTGATTCTGACTTCACTGTTGCACTTTTCGTCATCTTTAAAATGCGTATTTTTTATGCTAAAAAACCGGGGAAATTTTTAAAACTAATAAAAAGTTAATAAATATTTTTTTTTATAAAAACATTCCGCCTTCTTGGATTATTACATCACGTCCACCAACTTGAAAATTCGTAATTTTCATTAAAAAAATTGGAATTAATTTAATTTAATACAAAAAATTTAATTAATAAAATTTTTATTTCAAAAACGCACTTACGTCATGGAGTCTTCGGTTTGAACCTGGTGAAGGCAAAAATAAAAATGGCGACAGATCCTTCCTCCACGGAAGTTGCCGAAAAACTGATCCCCCACCACTAATCCCAAGGTGTGTGTGTATATATGTATATATGTATATATATCCAGCTACTATGACCGTAAGTCCGCCATCTTGGATCCGAAATATTGTTTTCATCTGCTAGAAGCCACTACTGCCAAATTAGTTTAATTTTCACTCACTAGAGTGCAGAAATTATTTATTGCCAGGTCGCCCGCCATCTTGACATTTGGCCACCATCTTGCAAATCTGTATTTATGAAGCTAGAAATTCGGGGATAATTCCAAAATACATAAAAAAAAATCACTTATTAAAATAATGATTAATTCGATCGATTACAACCTCTCTTTTATCCCTGGAAAATGCAAAAACAGGTAATTTTAAGTAAAAAATTTAATCCAATAAAATATGACAAAAATCCTAAAACAGCTTAGGTTCCTAATCTACCAGCCTCCAGTAAATCGATGATGATATATTGGCCGCCATCTTGGAAATTCGTAATACTTAACCTAGATATTCGGGGAAGATTTAAAAAGTTAATCATTAAAATAATGTTTGTCTCAATCAGTAATAAGAGTAATTAAAGCTTAAAACAAATTTTAAATACAGTTTCCGATTATATTAATCGTTCTCTATTCCCAAAACTACTCTATACAAGATACCTGTCCAACGAATTAAATATGTTGTCGCGCTGCCTACCATGGAAGTAATATTTTTTCGATGAATTGAATACCTTTAAACCAGTTCATATATAAGGTTTTACGTATAGACAAAATGTCTTCGGATCACGAGGCCAGCACATGCACAATGTCAGGCGTATAGACAAGACGTCTCTAAAACACAAAACCTTCATCGATAACATATATAACATATTTCAAGTAGTCAAGACAAAGTCTTCGAACTATTCGACCTACAGTATCTATAAAATCAATTACAATCAATTAGACCAAAGGAACATGAATTACACTTACTGAAGGACCAAGAATCTCTGACAAATGTTTTATCAAGACCAAGAGGTTTTGAACCAGTAAAAATTCAGAGCTAATACAGATTTGACTACATAAATTCAACTAAACGACACACATTCAACAAACTAAAAGATCACACAATACACAGAATGGACACACAGTACACAGACACACTGGAGACACAATGGACACACAGTACAAGCAATGGACTCACAGCACACACCCAGGACACTCAATGAACACACAATAAACACACTGGAAACGCAATTAATACACAGTACACACAAAATGAACACACATAACACACACTGGACATGCAATAAACACACTGTACGAACAATGAACACAGTACACACGCAGGACACGCAATGGACACATAGTACACACACAGGACACACAATGAACACACAGTACACACACTGGACACAATTGGACATGCAATACACACACAAAACATGCAATGAACATGCATTTCACACATTGACCATGCAGTCACGAGAACTCAGTATTAGAGATCAGATTTCGAGAAGTAAAACATTAACTTTAAAAAAATGCAAAATATAATTTATTTTTCAATATTTACACATGCAAGTAATACAAGTCATTATTGTACGTAGCCAGCTTCCCACAGTTCTTTGAGTATGAAGGCTATTTCTTTGATGTGCGTATAGTACTTTGTTATGGTTACCGCTCAGATGTATGACGACAGGACCACGCGTCAGTCCACAGCCTTGCGCTTAGAGGCGATACCATGCTAGAAGCACCAGCGAGCGTCGTACTAATCTTCCCGCCTCACTTACAAAAATACACCACTGACTGGGCGGGTCCCTTAATAAGGCCGCCTGTCTAGGCATCCAGACAACGTGTAATTTAAAAACCATTCAAGATTTCTGGAAGTTGTCTTACTACGCTTAGGTAGTATTTAAGAGCCACTACAACCTACAGTACAAGTTAAATTTTGTACTTCTTTAGTTTGTTGTGAGAATGAGAAAGAGGGTAGTTTTTTTTTCTTACTTAAACGTTTCTATGGATGAAAAATTGAGTACGCAATGTTTTTTTAAGGTGATGATGGTTAAAAAATACGCTTGGAGAATCAGCCATGCGCCGAGGTAGAGATTTACTTGTTGCATACTATTTGCACTGAATGGCTGGAGAAAACAAAATACAAAAAAAATATCGTGTTTTTCTAAGTGCTTTAAAGCACTTAAATGTTTCCAACTTAGAAACACAAACCTACAATAGCTTTTTTCTACTATTCTCTTTTCAATACAATCATTGAATATAAATACACCGCGTACAAGAGATTCTTAAAAGGTATACTTTTCTTGCTATGCCATTGAAGACGCACACACTACAACTAAGCACAATCCACTCTCCATACCATCTGCGAAAATTATTTTAAGTCCAATTTGTCCTTATTGTAGAGGTTCCGCACATCTTTAATTACCCCCCCCCCCTTTACCCCGGTAACACCAACTTTCCCATTACTTTGGAACGAGTTATAACTACGAGCGAAACTTTCGTTCTTGAATAATTAGTATGCTAATTATAAGTATATAATAATTATATGTATTTATATTTATTGGTATGATCTCTAAAACTTATTGTAAAAAAATAGCTAGATCACCGTAAATAGTACTTAGCATGATTTGGCACACGGTAGATGCTCACCCTTACAGAGAAACGTCACCGAATTTAAGGCTGCAAAATAGTTTAGGAATGTGATTATTACAAAGAAGGTACTTTGAAATTCATACGACTATAAATCATTTCTTTATTTTTGGATGCGTGAAAGTATTATTTTTCTCACTGAAACCTTTTTGTGTAATGAATTGTTTCCCGGGTTGCAGCCACACTCAGGCAGTAGATAGGTGTTGCCTGTCATAGTACACACAATTCGGGTACACTCGCCTCTGCATTCGGGTACTATCGGGTACAAGGAGCTCTCAGTTCGGGTGCCATCCAATTACGTAAACAAAAAAATATATGAAAACAAAATATCGCTGTCTTCTTTCATACAAAATCATATGCGCTGTTCTGTTAAATCTCATGATAGTGTGACCCCACAAAATTTTATAGTTTAGATGCAACAATGTTGGTTTTGCTGCTAAGGCCCGTTCGCAGAATTTTAAAATGCTCAGTTTGGGGATTGGAGGGGGAATTATTGTAAATATTACCTTTAAAATAAATATGGCAAGGTAAATTTGTATTGTGCTTTAGTAGTGTAGCCGAAAAGGTTTTCACTCTGAGATGTCCCTGATCCTGTTGTCACCACCCAACTGTTTATTTGATATTACTACAACTTGATCCTGTGGTTCTCCAGAGATCCTTAGGAATATAGCGTATCCGAGGTTGTTTTCAAAAAGGCAGGTATGTTTAATGTCAGTACTTTACGGCCAGGGAAAAGACTACTAATTGATTTTCCATTCCAAGCTAATATTGTTAAATTTTTTTTCTATTAATTTCTTCTTTTTCCTACGTTCGGGTACATTTGCGTACTCAAGAGGATTTTCTCAAGTCCCGGGTAGAGACATAGTAATTTTGGTACGTTTACCTGAATTCGGGTACATCTGGCAACACTGCGAGTTGAACCAATGGGTCACTGCGCTTGAGCTGACGTCATCATCCCCTCAAGGGAGTGAGCGAGCACGTTCGCAGATAGAGCTTATCAGTGAAGCTGCAGACCACGCCAGTTCCTTATCGGGGCAATAGTTGGGCTTAGCGCTGTCCTTCTAATACCCGTGGAATCAGCGGTATTCCGATAAGCGGCATCCTTCGCAAGGGATGGTCGTTGTTTAGCTGAGACACCGTGTGATTACATTTTGTAGCCTATCAGAATGTCGGCCTGGTTGTACGATGCTTGCAGGGTATCTTCGAGGTAGGGGCTCACCCAACGAGTGGCTAACTTCCTGGTCTTAGGTCTCGTAGAAATCTTTAGACCCCCCTGAAGGATCCCTTTTTTATATAAGATAATTTTTTGTAAGATGTTATTATACTGAGCTCTATTTCTTATTATTCTTGTTTCCTTTTACATACCTCATCTACAAAATCAGTCAAGGTTTTGCAGGAAATTTAATACTCACAAAAGCAAGCGGTAATATGAAAAATAAAATTTTCACAATAGTACAAATAATGTACAAAATAAAAACAAAACTAATTTAACTATTTGAGATGATAAATATTTTACAAGAGCACGATAGTTTTAATTAAGATAAATTATTACTTGCTTAAAAAAATTATATAATTAATGGTTTTAAGTCTCGTTGAGAGTGAAGTCACGAGAAGCAAGACACACAGCAACCCAAATAAAGTGACAAGGGGAAATAAAGACTCTTGGTCAGTAAGAACCTTTCCACCAAAGCAGTATCGAATCACTAGGGACTGGAAAAATTCGCGGGTTCACTGACCTCTAGGATGGACTCCACTATACTCTATGTGCTGAACTTTTTTCTCATTTGAAATAATATTGGTGTTTAGAATTGACTTATTATTTTTTTCATGTCTATGACTTTAATAGTACTTTCAATAGACGTCCTCTTCGATTCAGTATTATACTTGTTTGATTTAGTCATCCTCATAGGCGTGCCTACAGGGGGGGCCAAGTGGGCCATGGCCCCCCCTAATGTAATCACTCAGATCGGCATTTTATCTAATGCGTTCGTTAATATTCGTATATTCCTGGCACTGTGACACTCAAACTGTTTTACAGTGTTGCAGCATGCTAATTAACAATATTTTTTAACATTTTATCATTCTGGAAATAAAGCCGCCTTAGTTTATTTTAAACATGAGGTCCCTTAAAATGGCCAAGCAAAAAAAAAAATTTAAGAGGAGTTCTGTTGTCTGAATTGCTGTGTTTGCATTCACTAAAAAGAACTTCATTTCAAGGTAAATCTGGACCAAGCTATTGGAAAATTCGAGGGGGGAAAATGTGTAAGTACCCTTTAAACATTGTCTATGGAAAAAAACATATTTTCAAGATTGTTAAAATTATACGGATATAAATGTTAACTAGTAAACATATCTCGTTGATACTGCACAAAAATATAAACACTGCAATGAGTGAATATATTTAGGCTATTTAACATTCTAAATTCAGCTTCTGATTTAAAAATTCAGCAGGCCCCCCCCCCCCCCCCAAATGGAAATGTCTGGGCACGCCAATGGTCATCCTGTTGTTCCAGCTTTTTTTCTCCTGAATTATGGTCTCATGAAAATCAATATATTATAAATTTAAAAAAAATACTTATTATAAATAACGATAGTATATAAAAATAAGATTTATAATGTATAGAAGCCTGGTAGCATCAATGTGGCAAAAGTGTTCGCCATTTGCTCTGTGTTGCAATATAAGCGTGAGGCAGGTTATAGAGCTTAAACGTTTGAGTCGGCGCGGCGGAGCGATTCCGAAGCAATCCACGCTCTCGCGTGCTGATAAAGGCGCCAATGCAAGGGTTTGCGGTGGAAATCTGCGGTGCTCTTGGCTCGTTACCTTCATGACCGCAAAACGATCATTCGTGTCACCTCGCTGGCACGCAGGCAGGAAGTAAGAGGTATATTGTACTGCCGTTGTGCTACTGTGAACACTTTATAACAAAACCTATGAAAAAGGTATCTCAATCCTGCAACTGCAGTGAAATTTTGCCAGTCAGACCCCCACCGTTCAACCCGCATGAATATATGGGCCCGCGTATTTCTCGAAAAAAAAAAATCCTTACTAGCTTTACCTATGTTAAAACTTTGTGACCGTTTGTATTGGTCACGAGGCGTTTCGTGTAAGTTTTCTACATTAAAAAGATTTAAGGACACGAGAGAAACACAACCTTACATATTTATCATGTGAAATCGTCATCTTGTGACATCACAATTAATATACACGTAGGCTACTGCTGTGTGCTGTTTATGTCAGTACCCTTCAAGCAAACCTATGAGGGTTCCTTCCAAAACAGCTTCAAACTCAGGGGTACCAAAAGAGATCGTAGCAAGATGAAGAATACAACCGGAAGACTCACCTGTGTATCGATTGTTTGGACTCCAGTGAAGAACCTTCTAGAACTTTCTGTAACCATCCCAGGTTTTCTATTTCATTCCAGAGAGTTTGAGAGGCTAAAGGAGGGAGAGAGGGAGGAATTTAGGGTATAAATACTTGGGGTTTTAGGTAGTTCAGGATGGAGCAGCTCCAAGGACCATCAAGACGAAGCCACCATGAATCAATGACATCAGAGAGAGAGAGAGAGAGAGAGAGAGAGAGAGAGAGAGAGGGACACGAGAGTATAGAGGTTATTGTAGAGCTAAGTATAATGTTTGTGTTCATTATTTTCTTTAATGACCAGTAATTTTTCTAAGTTTTATATGTTTGCTGTTGTACAAGGTTACTTGTAAATTTATCTAATGTTTTCTGACATTAGAGAATGGAACTAACCTTTGTGTGTGTGGTGCACCTGGTAAAGTAAATGTGTTTTTTTGGTTTTCATAATACTCTGCCCTTGTTTGCACTTTCTGCACCTTCTGTGCTGTTTACTTGGTGGCCATATTTGTTTCAGAGTAGTAAAGGTAACTTAACTCTCCAAGCTTTGAAATTATTTGTAATTGTATATTGTGTTATTTTTCAGAGATTTAAGAACTTATCGGTCAGAACATTTGTTATAATGTAACTTACGATAATTTCGTGTGATTAAAAACAAAATATATAATATCTTCATTGTAGCTGAAAGAAGTAATGAGATAAGATTGATTATATTTATATTGTTTATGGAAAGTTTGTTTTTCCTATATTGGTTTGATATTTACACTTCAATAAATTTAATAAAATTACTTGTCTTGTCTTGTTAATGTTCTGCCATCTTCTAAAATTTTCAGCGTTTAGGTTATTTCCTCTGATTTTTATTTAATATGCAGGTTAGGCCCCATCTGGACAAGCAAGTGTTAACCTTGTGATTTGGTAAGAGTTGGTGCTTGCAGGGAGTGTTTGCGAACAGATGGGACCGGCCTCAACTTTATAGCATCGTCTGTGTTTCGTGGTTGGCTGGGTTTATTTTTTGTACATGTCTACAGCCGGCATACCAATCAGAGCCTTCCACTGCGGAAGCAAACCAGTCCCGAATAGACTGGCCAAGTTTGGCAATTGCTGTTCGTTCAGACGGCCGCCAATCACAAGGAAGCAATCACTAGCGCGAACATACCTTATTACATTATAATGAGCAATCGGAATATTTTTTTTTCGCAAATAAATACATGCTCCTACGCAGGGATCTTGGAACTGGAAAACAAAAAATTCGCGTGTTCAACGTATTCTAGGATAGACTCCACAGTCCTATGCAATGTAGGCTTACTTTGAGCACATGTAGGTACATCTGCTTTAATCAAATGAATGACACACATTATTGACAAGCCCTGTTAACCTGAAGCAAAAATAAACAAGAAGTGTTAACCAAATCATTGACACCCAGTCCAAATGATGAAAAGCCTCTGACTATAGACCCGGAATTTTCGCGGATTCATCTGTTGTTAGGCTAAAAGTCACAGTTATATGTATACTGTACTCTAACCACATATGCTTTCCTACTGGCTGATTTCTTAATGTAAAAGCTTCCCCCACCTTTTTTTATAGTTGATCGATGTGAAACTGCCACTTTTCTGCTAGCTGGTAGCTGACTGGCCCACAGTTGTATAGGGGAGGGGCCCAAAAATTGTATTCCAATCATCAAAGCAATTCAAAGGCATACGAGTATGCCATCTACATTACGACCAAAAAAAATCCGCTAAATTTCTGGGTCTCTACCCATGAATATAGGGATTGGGTTCAACGACTTCTAGAATTGACTATACAGTCCTATGCATTGTCAGGCAAATGCCACATTTTTATTGGTGCCGGTCAAATGTGATGCCACGACGAATTTTGGCCGTGATTCGATATTTTTTGTGTTGCGGTCAGAGGGAAGAGGGTTATTTCCTTAGCAATGTAAGATATAAATTAACCACACGTACATATCCTTTAATATTACCCGCAGATCTCTTTCCATGCCGCGCCCTGAATGGCCCGGCCAAACAGTGCAGTGGCTTCTCTTGCAGACGGCCGCCAATCACAAGGGAACAGTCGCTAGCCCATACCTTGCAGTGTAATGCGCAATCAGATTGTTTTGCAAAAATTACATGCCCCTATAAATAAGTAAAGACCGAAAAAAATCTTGGATTGTCTACGTGATATGCTAAAACTGAAATAAGTAGGGACTGTAAAAATTCGCGGTTTGAATGACCTCTAGGATGGACTCCACGATCCTCTATGTACGCGGGAATATTACACCAGCTCATTGGCTACTGACTCGTGACACCTGCTAACTGGGATGCTTATGATTCGATAATTATTACGTTGAGGGTCATTCGTTGGCTCACATTCCTTCAGGCAACACTGTGTTCCAATCACTGAAGCGGCAATAAGTTACACGCACTTGGATTCTAGCCTATCGCGAAATGAACCCGCGAATTTTTCCTGTCTCTAGAAATAAGTATACCTTTTGTGCTGCTTCTGCTATTGGTTCGCTGTTCATCTGGAGGATTAATCTCGGTCAACCAGAGACCATCACTAGAGTCACGGAAATTTCGCGCATTCATCTAGTCGCAAGTTAGAATGCAAACCTTCACACTCTCGCACTGTGTTCATGATTGGCCCGCAGTTACTTGGACACGCCCCTCTATGACCGTAAGCCAACGACGCCCAGCTAGGAGAGAAGTAAGCGAATCGGGTAGTGCCAATTAACGAGAATAAACATGCTCTCGCTAAGAAATCAACCAATGGGAAAGCAAACATGGGTTGAACACACCTACTACCTTAAATTCTACTCTGAAGCAAGATGAATCTGCGAAATTTCCGAGTCTCTAACCATCACTAAAAGAAGTGTCGAATCACGAGTTACCCAGTTCAGACGCCTCACGAGTCAGCAGCCAATGAATAGGCGACGTTGGTCCGAGTGTGCAGAGGATCACCGAGTCCATCCTGGAGGTGACATGACCCACGAAATTTTCCAGTCCCTAGTAATTAGAAAACTCGCCCAACATGACGGAGTCACTCCTTCAATTCTGCCAATCAATGAAGCCAGCGTCTGCGATCGCGATTCCCCGCTCGGGTTGGCGGGGATAGCCGACTTTTATTAGCTCGAACGGGAGAGTCAAAGATACGGCTGAGGAGGAAGGGGGAACTTTTTTATTTTGTCAGCTCTTGCGGCCGTTAAACCAACCGTGGGAAAGGAGGATGGGTGGGGGATAGTATTGTGCAGAACACCTCCTCCCACTCCCACCCCCACGCTATCATCAAGAACCCACCTTCGATTCCATCCTCCCTCTTACCCGGGTATTTTTCCAGGGCAAGCTTCAGTCTAGACTCTTACCGACAACCCTCGCTACAGTCTGTGTCGCGTAACTCGTCTCCCATTTGACATTTCTCACCGGTGGCACTACGAACCGGAAAATTTCGGGGTTTAAATGGTCTATAGCATTTACCCCACTGCCCTGTGCACACACATTCACTGACAGCTCACTGGGTTGCATGTGATTAATTCGAATGGAATTTCTGATGTGCACCATCTCAGCTCTCGGTATACGGAATTTGATAGGCGTAATTTCGTTTATGGAACGGAAGTCGCGTGTAACGGAAATGTGTGACTAAGATGCTGTCATCTGTGGTGGATAGGGCGAACGAAAAGTTCTTAAATACAAAGGGAAGCTTTACAGTATTAACTGTTTGATGAATTTTTAACAACATGGGTAGTGTTTTAATAACATTCTTTGTCTAAAATCATATCCAAAACCGGGGGTTGGTTAGTTTTTTTTACAAGTTTTTGTCGCCTTTATCGGAGATGTTTCACTTTATAGTTTTAAAATTCGGTCTGCTAATCAAAAGATTCGATAGTCGACGCAGCTGCTGCTGTCGGCAACGAATTCTACCGAAAATTGTGAAACTACGTGAGATTTGCGTCAAGAAATGTAATTGAAAACACTTTTTTCTTATGTTTATCACGATAGACATTATTTTTAAAGAATTCTAATTTAAATTTCGTATCCAGGTTTTTTTTTTTTGCAGGGCTCTCTTGATTGACTAAGAGTTATCCAGATGAAAACCGAGCCACTAGCAGAATCATTGAAAAGGTATAAGTATTTGAATTTTGACCTCTCGTGAAATGAATCCGCAGGGGTATGTATTTTTCACGAAAATAACCTAATCGCTCACTGGATTCAAACATAATGTTCCCGCGCTAGCTACTGTTTTCTTGTAATCGGCGTTTCCAAATAACTGCGGTCAAATCATTAACACAGTGCAAGAGTGTGAAGGTTTGCATTCTAACTTGCGACTAATTTCCGCAACTCTTTATATAGATTTATTACGGGAATATTAGAATGATTGAAAGGATTCAATACAAATTTTTTTATATCTGCAACTAATTTTTTCTCATTGGCTCTGATTGGCGAAATAAACGTGTGCCTTATTTGACCCAGCAAAATTAGGACACTCACACACACACACACACACATTGCGAAGCAGTACATCCGCCATGAAATAACTACTTCATGTGCAGAAACCGGAATGACCTCTAGTATGAGCTTCATAGTTCAAAGTACACTCGGTCAAAAGTCACTTACTCATTGATTACTGTTTTGTGAGACGTCCCATCGTAGCAGGCTGTGATTAAATACAGCTTTGGATGAGTGTTTCTCATTGGCCCAGAGTCATCCAGGTGAGTTTCGAGCCAATAACAGAGGCAGCACTCAGGTACAACTATTTGAATTTTAGCATATAGCGAAATGAATCCGCGAATATTTCCGGTCTCTATCCATGTGGCAGATATTTATTCACAACATAATTCCAGGTAGGAAAAATCTGCAGATTCACTTCGTGATATGCTAAAATTCAAAAAAAAAATATTCATTTTGTGCTTCTTCTGCTATTGTTTCGCTGTTAATCTGGAGGAGACTCGGTTAATCAGAGACCATCAATCAAAGAAGTATCGAATCATATGTTACCCAGTTTTAGACACCTAACAAATCAGCAGCGACGTCTGCCCGAGTGTGCAGTGTGTACAAAGGATCGTGAAGTATATCCTCGAGGTCAATGAACCCGCTAATATTACCAGTCCCTAAGATTAGAGCACAAATAAGCTAAAATGGATTGCAGATCATCTTGGAGCGATAAATCTACAGAGATCGGAAAAATATGCGGAATCATTTCACGAAGGGTCAACAATCAAATACTTATACCTTTCCGATTTTTCTGCTACTGGCTCACTTTTATCTGGATGGCTCTAGAACCAAAGAGAGACTTTCAACAACAACAAAAAAAAATTGGTTGTCTGTAAAGTCGGTTTACGGACGATAGTTTAACGTGACGTCATAACAAAACATTGATGAAATGATTGCATACTTTTATGAATAAAATTGAATCATTTTTATTGAATTATCACTATTTTGTATGGATACAAAGGAGTGAAATGAAATCTACAATTTAATTGATAAATTTACTTTTATTTGCACTCATTAATTCAAATATGTTTATTACTTTAACGAACAGATTATTTTAACTATAACTTTTATACTTCTTCCAATCTGTGTTATTCTGTTAAAGATAGGACGATGATAGGAAAAGTAGGAAACGAATGAGAGTGTTTCAAGTTTAATGTGCCTCGAAAAAGTCAAATCGATGATTATTCCAATCGAGTGGAAGAGAGTAACGGGACAAAGCGCAACGGGACAGTGAGTCATACTATATATATATATATATACTATATATATAAACCCACTTATATTTAAACTTTGAATGTGTACGTAAATGCTGTCGTCGTTGTGTTTTCCATACTACCTGTTTAGTTCCATCGTTGGGTCCATTTATTCGACATCAGCTGATTTAGGCTTGTTCACTGTGAATTAATGTTTCAATTTTTATTTCTTATTTTGTATAATTGAATTGCGTGAATCATTTAAAGAACGTACTTTTGACGACTGTCAAATAATTTGAGACACGTTACGCGACACAGACTGTACCTCCCGCTATCTTGAATCAACTCGTAAAATGAGTGGGAGGGGGGGGGGGAGAAGGTTTATGTCCCATACGCGAGAGGCGAGAAGGGGAGGGGGATTGTTCCGCTGGAGTCTCGTGGAGGTTGATAAGGGGAGGGGTGGTAAGGTTTACGAGCGCCAGCAGTCTTTGCGGAAGCGGGCCGAGGGCGGAACGACGTGGAAGGAAGGAAGGGCGCTGTTGCAAGGGGTTAGGAGGGCGTATCTGCGAGAGAGAGAGAGAGAGAGAGAGAGAGAGAGAGAGAGAGAGAGAGAGAGAGAGGTCACCTCCCTACGGCGGGGCGGAGAAGGAAGTGGGCCAGTGTGTCAACTTGACCTGGGGCACAGCCGCCGCGTATCGACGGGGGTTGGTCTGGCAGGGGTACCGACCCGCATGCAAAAAAAAAAACACACACACACACTTGTGCTAACAAGCCTGTGTTGCACCTCGCCAGGAAGGTCGCGGGATTGTCCCGTGTGGCAGCTCGTCCCGCTCGCAATCAAGAGGTCGCAGGTTCGAGTCCGGTCTTCTGCACTGGGGGGGGGGGGGGGGTGGTTTCCCTCCAAAGTGGTCTTACACCCCCCCCCCCCCTCTCCCAGTTCCAGGTGAATGTCGCTGCAGTTTCCACATACCTATATATAGAGACTGGAAAAATTCGCGCTTTGGATGACCTCTAGGTTAGACTCCACAATCCCCTACACACTCGGGCAAATGCCACCTGCTCGTTGGCTACTGACCCGTGACACCTGTCAACTGGGACGCTTGCGATTCGATAACTTTTTTGGCTGAAGGTTGTTCATTGGCTCAAAGTCCTTCAGATAAACTGTGAACCAATCAGAGAAGCAATATAAAGGCACAGTTGTTTGGATTCTATCATATCGTAAAATGAATCCGCGAATTTTTCCGGTCTCTACATGTATACCTTCCATTCGTGGTGAACGCAAGAGGGGCGGGTATATGCACCCTCTCTCCGATGGTGGAAGTGGTGTTGTTATTTATGGTGATGCAGGATAAGTTTTTACAGTGCCTGGGAACATTAAGCTACATAGAGAGGAACTCACGTTAAGATTTATAAAATAACCTTTCATATCCTTTGCTACTGACGTTTTTTTTTAATACACACATTCTACCAAACCCTCCCCCCTCCCTCCCCTTATCGACCACTACCATCCATTTAACCTACCCTTCAGCTGCTGGCCAGTAATTGGTATAGAGCAGTTGGCCAAAATCTAAAGCTCAGATAAAATAAATAAGCCTGTTATGTTCAAAAAAATCAATAAAGTTGAATTTCTAGTATTGTCCACGTACCAAGTTGTTACAACGATAAAATTAAGCAGTTATAACAGTATAGGGGTAACTTGTGATCCGCAACCTCTTTGACTGAAGGGGTCTCTGATTGGCCAAGAGTCCTCCGTGTTAACAGAGATCCCAACAGCAGAAGCAGCACAAAGAGATTATTATTTGAATGTTTAGCGTATCACGAAATGTATCCTCGAATTTTTCCGGTCTCTACTTATTGCAGTTTAATGAGCGATCAGATATTTTGTCCCACGAAAACCACATGCTCCTACGACATTGGCCAACGGCAACGTCCGTCATGTTTCCCGAGGGGCCAAACACGTGTTCGACCTCTCCTTGGCTCCTGAAACGCGGGAAATGATCTCGCCAAAGAACGGCTTTGGATATACGTTTACATAGAACTTTCTTGACGTGACAACGTCTAATAAATCGATGAACGCCGGCTGCATGCACGAAAAAGTGTCCCGTAACGCACATTGTCCCGTTAAGCTGTGTCCCGTTACGCTGTGTCCCGTTACGCTGTGTCCCGTTACGCTGATTGTACGCTTGCGCCGCATCTATCTCTCTTCCACTCGATTGGAACAACCATCGGTTTGACTTTACGAGGCACATTAAACTTGAAACACTCCCATTCGTTTCCTACTTTTCCTATCATCGTCCTATCCTTAACAGAATAACACATATTGTAAGAAGTTAAATAGCTAACATGTATAAAAGTTATAGTTAAAATAATCTGTTCGTTAAAGTAATAAACATATTTGAATTAATGAGTGCAAATAAAAGTAAATTTATCAATTAAATTGTAGATTTCATTTCAGTCTTTCATTGTATTCATACAAAATAGTGATAATTCAATAAAAATTATTCAATTTTATTCATAAAAGTATGCAATCATTTCATCAATGTTTTGTTATGACGTCACGTTAAACTATCGTCCGTAAACCGACTTTACAAAGAACCAATTTTTTTTCTACCCGCCATGACAGTTGTTTATTCAGGATACTGTCACGGGACAGCTCGGAACAGGTTGGCGCTGGACAGAAGCAGCGAAGCAGCGGCGGCCTTGCTTAGTAACTAAACCGCACTTGCGAGTTGTAACGCGGCGAGTTCTCGCCTTTCTCGCTCAACCACTTTGCAGTAAAAAAAATAATAATTACAAAATAAGCTAAAATACTTTATGACAAGACGTAAATATTCTCATATCCAGAAGTTCTGACAGTTTACAAAAACAGTAATTGTAGGATAGCCACAAAAAAAAAAATAATCTCCCATAAACTAACGACGGTAAACGGTGAAGGGAAAACTGTAAAGAAAATTATTAACACACATACGCACGCTTTGGGAAATCTACCGTGGAAAAAAAAAGAGGATATCTCATGTGGACGTAACTTATGTCTCAACAAATGTATGAGAGTTGCCATATTTTTAATCGATGTACAGATTAATAAATTCTATTAATTCTTCAGGAATGTTACGAAAAATATTTTTAAAGTCCTGTGGCGAAGACATGAGTTCTCTGTATACCATAGCAACACTGATATAGTACTTACAATTTACGCTATCTATATTCGGAACCTATTTGCAAAAAAAAAGTATTCTTGTGGCAATGTAACTAACGAAAATTCATTATATTCATTTAATATCTTCTGTCTATCACTGCTTGGAATGGAACTGCTGTATTTATCAAACAATAGGAAACTTTTTAAAACAAGTGGTTTCTTTTTCATTTATAGTCTCAAAGGTTTATACTTTTATGTCAAAATCACTAAAAGTCAGAGTTTCCCTAGAATGTTTAGCCATGATTAGGGATGGAAAAATTTACTGTTTCATTACGCGATAAGCTACATTTTGCTTATGTAGTGATTGGACCACAGTTTGCTTGAAGGACTCTGAGCCAATAGAAGTATTTAATCTCAAGTATATAGCCCAGTTAACAGGTGTCACGAGCCAGTAGCCAATGAGCTGGTGTAATTTTCCCGCGAACATGGAGGACTGTGAAGTCTCTCCTGGAGGTCATTGAAACCGCGATCTTTACCGGTTCCTAGACAAGGCACGCGCAGCACTCATTTGATTACAGTTTCTGCCACACACAAAATTATGGTTCACCATTTGTGATCCCAATAGAGGTGGGTTACTGACGAAGACGAATACAATGCGCGACAGGTTTCAATGCTTCTCGCGCTTTGAGGCGATGATGCCATATGATGCGCCTGCCCGTGAGGTCTTAAGGGCCCCGCCCACTTGGGCACACATACGGTGTGCAGAGCTTCGGGGGAAACAACGCGATTTCCAAACTACTCAAGATATCCGAGTGGGGTTTGTTAAAGAAAAGCATTTAAGAATTATCTGATGGCCAAAAAGTAGTTTTGCTACCGGATTAAGTTTTTAAACTGTATTTTTATAAGAGTTAAAAATTGCTTAAAAGGAGTGTTTAAAAAATTATTTTTTAAGCATAAGACAACCGGTACATATTCTTGAAAGCACTTAAGAGACTTGCATTACACCTTAATGTTCGTTTCTCCGCCACATAATGTTACGGCCACAGCTTACATTATTTCATAGTTGTCCTAAACACGACGAGAAGACTGCACGCCAGTCCAGAGGCGACACCGCGCTAGAAGCACCAGCGAGCGTCGCGCTTATCATCCCGCCTCACTAATACACATACACCCCTGACGAGGCGGGGCCCTTAGGCACACCCGCGCTTGTGAACCTCGAGTTGGCAAAAGTACACCCACGTCGGTGACATCATAACTCATCGCCCGGAGCCCGCGCCTGTTTTTCAATTTAATTTTCTGGGTCGTCTAGTTTCCTGCTTAAATATGTACACAAATGGCACTAGGAAAATTAAAATATTATTAGCACGTAAACTAAAGTGCTGGTCAAAACAAACTTCAATTCATAATTTCGTGTTAGAAAATGTTGCAAAGTGTTTATTGGTTGTACACTTTAGTTTCACTTTTTAGTTTCACAAGTTACACGTAATGAAATATTTTATATATTAGTACATTATGTGTTACAAAGAATTTGTGAAATATTTTATATTTTTAAAAGAATCTACTATTGAAAACCCAGTTGATATTTCTAATGCTTTCAATAAACATTTTTTAAATGTTGCAAATCACTTAGTAACTAATCTTCAATCCTCTCATGACCCTTTAGAGTTTGTCCAAAATGCTTTTTCCAAAAAATTTCCTAAAATTCAATTTTCCCTTGTAACTCCTCATGAAATAAATTTAATCATAAAAAACATGAAATCTAAAACTTCTCATGGTTATGATGAGCTTAGTAGTAAAATAATCAAGCAGTGTTCTGATCAATTATCTAAGCCTCTTAGTTTAATTTGCAATATCTGTTTAATTACAGGTACCTTCCCTGATAGGATGAAATACGCTGTAATTATTCCATTACATAAGAAAGGTGAGAAAACTAATATCGAAAACTATAGGCCAATTTCGTTATTGACTACATTTTCTAAGATCCTTGAAAAAGTCATCTATAGGAGATTACTTGATCACTTAGACCAATATCAAATATTAACATCATCACAGTTTGGCTTTAGGAAGAAAAAATCTATTGATGAAGCTATATTCAACCTTGTAAATACTATCCAAACAGCATTAGATAATAAACTTCATGTAGTTAGTATATTTTGTGACCTAGCAAAAGCCTTTGACTGTGTCAATCATAGTATATTGATTAAAAAATTGGATTTTTATGGTATTGTTGGTCAGCTTCAAAAACTTCTAATCTCATATTTATACTACAGACAACAAAGTGTAATGTTAGTGGATACCTGTTCCAATAAAAAGTTTGTCTCTCGCTCAGGTTGTATAGAGCATGGTGTGCCTCAAGGATCGGTATTAGGTCCCTTGCTCTTTCTTTTTTATGTTAATGACTTACCACATATGCTTGATGTAAGAGCTTCTGCTATTCTGTTTGCAGATGATACTAGTATCATAATACAAAACCTGTCTCGCACCCAGTTAATTGAGGAATCTGAAAATGTACTCAAACTAATGATTTCTTGGTTTAAGTCTAATAAATTAACTTTAAATTTTGATAAAACAAATTTTGTTAACTTCATAACAAGAAACCAAATGTATGAAGATATTAATATTTCTTGTTTAAATAAAAATCTACATCAGTCTCATTATGCGAAATTTCTGGGATTAATAATTGATGAAAAAATAAATTGGAAAAAGAACATAGAGGTATTATGTAATAAACTAACATCTGCATGTTTTGCTCTTCGCTGTATGGTTGGGAAAGTTGATGTTGAGGTTATGAAATTAATGTACTTCGGGTATTTTCACTCACTAATGCAATATGGTATAATTTCATGGGGAAATAGCTCGGAAGCTATTAAAGTATTTATAATACAAAAAAAAGCCATAAGGATTATTTGTAATAGCAAGCAAAGAGATTCATGCAAACCACTTTTTAATAAACTATGTATTCTCCCATTGCCAAGTCAATATATCTTTTCAGTTTTAGTGTTTTTAAATAAAAATCTGAATATTTTTAAGCCAAATTCAGCAATACATCCATACGAAACTAAAAAATGTGATGACTTGCATATAACTCGGGCAAGAACTACTTTACAGCAGAAAGGCATATATAATACTGCTTTGAAGTTATTTAATAATCTTCCATTAACTTTAAAACAACTATGTAAAAGTAAAAGTAAAAATTTTAAATATAAATTAAAAAAATATCTCATCTCAAAAACATTTTATTCTGTTGATGAATTTTTAAATTGTATTGATAATCATAACTTGTGTGTTAACATCTGAATTGTATATATATATATATATACAATTCTATACAATATATGTATAGATATATGTATATATATATAATAGTTATGTTATGTGTATATTTGTGTGTTTATGTTTAAAATATCTTTGTGTACGGACACTTTAATATTATATGTGTATAATACATGTATGCTATACCCTTTTAATTGTGATATGTGTATTTAATCATGATATTGTTTATAACTTTTATCTTACTATGTTATGGATTTAATTTTTATTTTGTATTGTATTGTATATACTGACATGTTCTACACCATTGAGCAATTGCTCATTCATGGTCGACGGAACGCAACTATAAATAAAAAATAAAAATAAAAATAATTAGTACATTCTGTGTTACAAAGAATTTGGCGAGAAAAAAAATTCTGGCTTACAACAATCAGGTAGGCTGTTTATAAATGTATAGTTAATATTACGCAATACAAAAAATTAATTAAACAAGATTACCATTTTCTTTGGAATCACACAACACCTTTTTTTTCATGACTTATTCATTTGAACACAGTTCGGAACACGAGTTATCATGGCCGTCTTTAGGAGCCAGTAACGTCTCGCGTTTGTCGTGCGAATGCTGTTACGTTCTTTACTGCCGCCGCATAAAACATCGCGATTATTATCTCTTCTCGGGGCCATTAAGATCCAAGATCGTGCGTGCGTCTCTCCAGATTAAATGCAAAATACATTAGTAGAGCCACGATTATTCGAGGATTTATTCCGCTACCGGCTAGATTCAACTTGCCTTTACACAATCAAACCTTTTTCTTTTAGGGCGCTATCTGCCCAGGCACACATACTGTGTGCAGAGCTTCAGGAAAAACAGCGCCTTTTCTAAACTACTCAAGATATCCGAGTGGGGTCTGTTTACGAAAATCATTTAAGAATTCGCTGAGGGCAGAAAAATAGTGTTGTTTCCGGTTTAAGTTTTTAAACTGTATTTTTATAATAGTTAAAAGGGCTAATAGGCGTGTTTTCAGAGTATTTTTTAGGAATAAAACAACCGGTACAGATTCTTGAAAGAACTTAAGGGACTTGCATTACACCTTTACCTTACATTCTATGCCATATAATGTTACGGCCACCCTTCAAATTTAACAGTTTTCCTATGCACGACGAGAAGAATGCGTGCCAGTTCAAAGCCTGGCGTTTAGAGGCGACACCGCGCTAGAAACACAAGCGAGCGTCGCGCTTATCATCCCACCTCACTAACACAGGTTCACCCCGACTAGACGGTCCCTTTAAGGCGCTAATGGTTCGATGATAAAGGGTCGTATCCTTTGATGGGCAGCACGTATCGGTTAACAACTGGCCCAGGTTCGTCAAGCGCACTGTAGTCTAATCATCAACGTGGATCAGAGGTGCGTATGCTTCAAGTCTACTTTGCTGCACGGTGAATCCGCGCAGTGATCATGGCTCTGTTCGTCGGCTTTCTCATGACGGTGCACTATTTTCAGCGTGACCCCAAACCCTACTCTGAGAAAAATTACCTGAGAAAAAAAAAAGAGAAAAAAAGACTGTATGTTACGAGTATAGTCAGAGACCTGCAAAATTATCGTTGTTTTCTGGTCCTAGGTTAGAACCCATAAAACGTGACCACAATCAAGTCAATCACATTTGTCCATTGTTTCTCTCGTCTCGTCGCACATCATATATAGAGACCAGACGAATCCGCGGATTCACTTCGCGACAAGCTAAAAATTAAAAATTCTTATACCAGTAAGTTGCTTCTGCTATTGGCGCACAGTTTATCCGGAGATCTCTGAGCCAATGACAGGCCATCAATCAAAGTAATAGCGAATCACGGGTATCCTAGTTCAGCCGTCTCACAATTATCAGCCAATGAACAGGTGACATTTCCTTAAATTATACATATGACTGTGGAGTCTATTGCAGGTATTGAACCCGCGAACTTTCTCAGTTCCTAAATATTTGTTATTAAAATCCGGATCCCTAGGCACGAAGTGACTTCGTAAGGATTGCGTGGCGTAGGCGTCTTTGAAGTTTTTGTGATCAGATGTTAACTTTGATAGCTAGAGCCACAATGATCTCGTGGATTCATTTAACACCAGGATAGACTTAACTTGCGTTTATATACAGGCCAAAAATTTTACGTTTATTGGTCGATAATGTCTAGAGACCGGAAAAATTCGTGGATTCATTCAAATACTTAAAACTTTTAGATGATTGTGCTATAGGCTCTCTGTTAATCTGCATGGCACTGGGCCAATAATAAATCATCCAAAGAAGTACCGAATCACAGACTAACCAGTTGAGACGACTCACAAGTAAATAGTCCTGGGGTTCCCACACTTTTCCAGTTCGCGGCGCACTTACAGGTTTAGTATTTTGCAGCGGCGCCCCTACATAGTCGAAATATGCGTACAGTGACCAAAAAAAAAGATGATCAAGATTTTTTTATGACACCTAGTCACAGAAATGTAAACAACGACAATCTGAGGCTCACATACCACAATCTGAGGCTCACATAGGTTTATATATTACAATTGACACACAAGAGTATATTATTACAGAAAAAAAAAACTAAAACAATTCAGTGTCAAGTTAGTCAATGTGACGTGTGAGCTTGGTGATCTTATTCCCGAACACAACCCGAGCCTGATCACCGGTGAACTCAGAGAGTGGTGCAAGCAGCGCGCGCTATTTGAATGGTTTATTGGGAATGTAAGTATGTTAACAGTTAAGTCTCCGGGGAAAAGAGGAAGAACGTCACGTGGCCCCCCTGTTTGTCTCCACGGCGCCCCCGGGGAGCAGCGGCGCGCTCTTTGGGAACCTCTGATAATAACCAATGAACTGACGCTTCTTAACCGAGTATACAGACGACTGTGCAAGTCTACCGTAAAGGTAACCGAAACAGCTAATTTTTTCCCGTCCTTCACAATGTCGCAAATCTTTAGGAATCCTCAGGAAGGTAACACGTGATTGAGTAACTCTCATAATGCCACATCCTTAGGAGGGTAATACGTGATTGGTAGAGACCTGCAAAATTCGCGGATTCATTCGGTGATAGGCTAGAATTCAAACACATATACCTCTTAGATAATTTTGCTATTGGCTTCTTACTGTTCATCTGGACGAATCTCAACCAGTTATAAACCCTCAACCAAAGAAGGATCGAATCACAGACAAACCAGCTGAGACGACTTACAAGTCGGCAGCCAATGAACTTGCGTTATTTGCCCGAGTGTACAGGGGTATGTGCAGTCTATCCTGAAGGCCATCGAAACCGCGAATTTTGCAGGTCTCTAGTGATTGGGTAACCACTTCTCCTTGTCTAACTGGCTCAGGTTCTCCAGAAGAGTTTCAAGAGCACAGGTACACTTAGTTACCCAATCAAGCCGAGAAACAATCGCGACACTATCAAGTGCACTTTTCATTACTGTGCTACCAATATTTGGTAAAAGAAAAAAATTACATTTTCCTGAATCATCGACGAACACGAAAGAGTTACACTGAAACTGAAAGTTTAATTGACGGAACCAAGGTCATCTTGTGCTGCACGTGAGCAAAGGGGAAAAAAAACTAACTGGCTATTTGCAACATTATAACTTACGACACGGATAGGAACAGTGTTTCCGAGATAATCATCCCGTTCCGTAATTTTCCCGTGTCCTAAAAGGATCCGAGCGGTGGACTTGAATTTCGGCAACGAGATAGTAACATCTTTTTTTTGTACTTAATAAAAAAAGAACTATCATCTCCATAACTACAATGTTGTTACAAGTTTCCTAAAGAGCAGTTTTTTTTTTACTTGTCTCGTGATTTATTTTCGCCCGTGGTCGTTCGCAGATTTTTCGAACTGCCGAATTATGTTTCTTTTTTTTTTTTTATACACCAGTTTTACCTGTCTACGCTCCTGCCGAAATCCTGTTCTTGTACAACAAGTTATACGGCAAAACAAAAATAAAAAGCCGGTTTTGGTTCCAGGTTGCGGTTGATTGAAACCGCGACGCAGCGGGCGCGATGATAGTACAGTGGTTTATCGATGCCTTCCGCGGGAAACACAACACAGCTAAGTGCCCGTTATCAGAACCAAGACCTTGGATCTTGATGTACCAATAAGAAGTCACTGTGGCCTTAAGCACAAATTAATAAGTAGAGACCGAAAACATTCGCAGGTGTTTTTTCGCGACAGGCTAATATTCAAATACGTATTTCTTTTAGCTGTTTTTGCTATAGACTCACTTTTAATCTGGACGAGTCTGGACTAATGGAAAAACTTTCAACCCGAAAAGTATCGTTTCACAGACAAACCAGTTGAATAACGAACTGTAGTTATTTGTCCGAGTATACAGAGGCATGTGTAGTCTATCCTAAAGGTCGACGAAAAAACGATATCTTTCAGGATCTATTAATGAATTAAGATTTCAGAGGAGTTTATATATGTAAATGACAGAAGGTCAATATTAGGACTAAATAGAACTTACGTGGGATACTCATTACTAGAGACTGGAAATGGAAATGCTGGTTCAATGTCCTTCAGGGTAGATTCGATAGTCCTATCCATAATCGGGAAAATGCCACTTGTTCATTGGCTACTGACTTAAGAGAACTCTTCACCGTTTAGTCAAGGGTTTCTCACTGACCCACAGTACATATTCTGCATGAACTGTGAGCCAATAATAACAGATTCAGTACAATGGTATAAGTATTTCAATTTTAGCCTATAACTGAATAAATCCGCGTATTTTTCAGGTTTCAGCGCTTTAGTTATCACTTCACTAAATATTAGAAAAATAGAATTTTTAACGATTTTTAATTTCTTTGGGACGGATTTTTTTCCTTTTGTGAAAAGATTTTGAGACAAGCTGTGTGTAAAACACTGTAGCATCGTCTGTGTTTCGTTACTGGTACACGTACCAAGTTCGCGTCAAGTACCCGCCTAATGTTTGCATAGGAATCACAGCTCTTTTGTGCGGAATGAAACTCATCCTGAATGAATGGCCCCGCCAAATAAGGCAGTGGCTGCTCTTGCAGACGACCGCCAATCACGAAGAAACCGCTGATATCTTATAGCTAGCACCAGAGTTTTTTGGCGAAAATATTTCAAGACAAGCTGCTTGTTAAAACAATGAATCATCGGCTATGTTTCATGATTGGTTGAGTTTAATTCAGGCGCCTGCCCACTGTCGGAACTCGAATCACACAAATTCTGTGCGCAAGCAAACTCGTTCTAAATGGCCTGGCCAAATAAAACAATGGCTTCTCTTGCAAACGACCGCCAGTCAAAAAGCAGTAATAACTGACACAAAAATACCGTAATGCAGTATAGTAAGCGAACAGATTGTTTCGCGAAAAATCAGTGCCTCTAGTTATTGCAGGAAAATTAGCTTTTAGATTCTTCACGGAAAACTGTCTGCAGTTTTACCCCGCTTTTACTACCCAAAATTTCGAGAAAAAAAGTTAAAATCAATGTTTTTTCGATTTGGAGTGTTTCCGATCCAAAAGGTCTGGTTATGGTGGAAAATGTGGTTGGGAAGGTGTGTGTGGGAGTCGTAAGGCCCTTAACTTTCGAAAATTTTAAAAATATATTCTTTTCAATTTAGTGTGTTTCCGAGGTCGGGTTATGGTGGAAAATGTGCCAGGGGTTCAACTTTCTCCCCCTTGGAGTGGGGAGGGGTTAATGACCCTACATTTCGAAAATTTTAAAAATATATTTTTTTTTTGGAGTGTTTCCGATCCAATAGGTCGGGTTATGGTGGAAAATGGGCCAGCAGAGTGGTTAAAGCCCCAAAATCTTTAACGCTCCTGTAACCCACTTTGGAGGCTCTGATTTTAAGAAAACCCCTTGCTCAGTTAATGTGTATGTAATGAAAAAAACATCCCTGCTGAGTTTCAAGTCTGTATAAGACGGGCAAGAGCTTTCATTTCACCTAGAGCTCACACATTTACATCAGTATTCCTTTAGTTTTTCAAAACCATAAACGAAAAATCATACAGATGATTGTTATTTTTGTTTGACCAATGTAAAAGGATATAATTCTAAAAACCGCGCCAAAATTGTGTATCCTGATGTTTCGTCTGTAACAAAGCCAGTTCCACAATATATTGACCCGAATTACCCATACCAGTTCCTACTAACACTAACAGCTTCGAATGCCTTTATCACAAAACCCTGAACAAAGTGATCATCTGCAAGAAATTTAAATTGTAAAAAAACTGATTGGAAAATTAGAATGGAATTGAAAGTTGGAGTAAAAAATGTCATCAATCCGAGCTTGATGATGGATCCCGAAAAAATATTGCTTCCACCACTTCACATCAAACTTGGTTTGATCAAACAGTTCGTAAAGACATTACCGCAAGATGGAAATACTTTCAAGTATCTTTGTTCATGTTTCCTTAGCTTATCTGAAGCGAAGTTGAAAGAGGGAATATTTACGGGACCTGATATCAGGAAACTGATTATGGATACAGAATTTGAAAAAGTGATGACAACCTTGGAACGAAATTCCTTGCATGGCTTTAAAAATGTCGTATCTAAGTTTCTACGCAACACAACACATCCTGCGTATAAAAATATTGTCCAGGAAATGTTAAACGCCTATAAAAATTTAGGCTGTAATATGAGTCTGAAAATTCATTTTTTTAAGTCTCACATTGATTATTTCCCAAAAAATCTAGGTGTCTACAGTGAAGAACAAGGTGAACGGTTTCATCAGGACATAAAATAGATGGAAAGAAAATATCAAGGCCGTTGGGACGTTAATATGATGGCGGACTATTGCTGGATGATACACAGAGATGAAATAAAAAATCATAAATGAAAACCAACAAAATGCAGCTTTTTTTTTCAAAAATAAAACGTTATTATTAATTGTTTTCTTCATGTATACCTTAATGTTGTATTTTAATAGCTATAGACTCAATAAAACTTTATAAAATATTCTTAAATGATTCTCATTCATTTTATTAAATTTTTGTTTTGTTCTTTTTCGTATTCAAATACTCTATAATCTAAATCTGATAAATGTGACGTGGTATATATCATATGAATACCGTTTGCTATTACTTTTAAGACAATTAAAACAAATATTAACCATTTAACAAAAAAAAACTATTCAAAAAAATTTTTCGCAGACCTGTGCTATAGGATATAGTCACTACGAAAATGTTATGATATAGTCATTACGAAAATAAAAGAAGAGAACACCAGAAGCTTTTAGTTATATAGAATGGTGATGCATTATTTGGCTGTTTGACATAAAACTTAAATTACATTTTTTTTTTATAAATTTTGTTCATTCAACGACAAAAGTGAGTTTTTTTTTAACTATATATTTTTATATTCAAATGCGGGTATAAGCGATCAGATTACGCACTAAACGGTCTTCAATTTACGTATGCCATAAAAAGTTTATTTCTATCCCTGCCATTATAAATTCTTTATTTTTTGTTTTAATTTTTAAATTGAATTAATTTTTCAAATTAATGGCAAGACAAGCTAAAACATTATATTTCCAAGCTTTTTTACGAGTTTATAGTCTGGCATTAAATACGGGCTTCAGCATGTAATTTCCTGTAAAAAATTAATAATCGATTTATTCACGCGGGTGACTGCAGATGACATAATATATACTGTTATACCACAATGCCAAGCAATTCTACTTCAACAGGAGTCTAAGGCCGGTATTTCAAAACACAAAAATAAAGGGTTTAGGTGTTGAATGTGCTACACATGTTCCCTAACCGTATTCCTAGTGCACGACAGGGCACGGCCGATCAATTATTTTTAGGCAACGGATTTTGGTGTCCTATCCGTTGCCGATCCGTTGCCCAAATTCCGCGCATGCGCAGAGCTCACTTTTTAGGGGATTTCTTCCGGATGGCGAACCCGCGTTCGGAGTCATTAACGCGTACATATTCAATTTCGTGAATATCGGGGGACATTAAAAATGTATTGTTGTGCCAAATGAAATGTAATGGTAGCAAAACTATCCTGGAATACATTTTGTACATTTTAATGATCATAACAAGAAGCAATCTCAACATAATTAGAATAATACCGTTTAATTCGTACGATGGTGCTGCTACCTCTCGAATTTTTGCCATAACAAGTGTATCGATGTTTGCTTAACGCCCGCTAGAATGCGTTGGAATCAGTTTATAGCCTCTCGCAGGGCACCGTTTATTAAAACGGCTGCCGATATGTACCCTTACTAGGATTCGGTTTGGATACGTACTGGAATACGGCCCCCGAGTTCGGTTACGGTTGTGTCACAACAATACCGTGCTTATTCGCTACCTTACCCGAACTTCTTGGAATACCAGCCTTAAGTTTAGTTCCTGCGATTTGCCAAGCAGTTGCAATTCTTTAAAAATATTAGAGATGACGCACACTGATATTAATTTATCTGGAATGAAAAACGATCAGTACACAGAATGTCCCCAAAACTAAACGTCAAACCGAAAATAGTAAATAGGTCAATTAATTGCGTTTCTGACTAAAAACAAAATACAAAAATTGTTGTAGTTTTCGAGCCACAGGCTTTTTTTTTCCTTCAGAAGTTTTAAAATATCCACCCTGCTCCAAATTATTAGCTACTATAACTAAAATGTTTTCCTATGCAATCATAAATAACCCTACTATTGATACCAATACGAAATAAAATAAAATCTGGTATACTTTAAAGGGAAAAAATTATTTGCACGACTTATGTGGCAACCATTTTTAATCAGGTAACTTTTGCCTATTAACACTGTAAAAATAATACTCTGCTAAATTATCAAATTAATTGATTTAACAAGCCATATATATTTTTATATAACTGGCTAAGTTAGCAAAGTAAGATTTTAATTTACAATTTTAAAATATTAAAATTTTAATTTCAATATGGTTATGGATTGTTTTAAATTGTTAGAAAAAAAACACAAACATAGATTTTTTGTTATAATATGTGTTTTAAAATGTTTCCGTTAATATTTTTGTAATGACATAGAAGTATAACCTCTAACGTCACTTTTTTGTATACGAAATAATTCAATAATAACACATACTATCGATCTTTCTTTTAAATTTAGTAATGTACAAAATGTTTGAATATGTAACATATGTGTAACTGAGGTTCATGCCCACTATTCTGATTTGCTGATTTGGGAAAGGGGGGGGGGGGGGTACAAGTTGACACCTATCTTTGAATTATGTTTATAGTGTGTTTAAGTTTACTTTCCGGTGGAGGGCACAAACACCCCCCAGCCCCTCTTTTTCCGTTGGCCAGCCCTGTTGAAACTTCACTGGTATGACTTTTTATGTGTAACATCTTAGCTCTCGGAATACGGCATTTGGTGGAAGTAATTTCATCAATGTGACAGACGTCAGGAACGGAAATGTGTAACACCACGGTGCTGACATCTGTGACGGATGACGCCCACCAAAGTTTACAAATACAAAGGGAAGATTTATAATATTAATCTATTAATGAATTTTAACAAGATGGGCAGTGTTTTGATCAAATTCATTTTCTAAAATCATGTCCAAAACCGGGGTTTAGCTAATATTTCAAGTTTTTTCGCTTTTATCGGAGCTGTTGTAAAGTTATATAGTTTAACCTTCTGCTTCTGTTCACGAAAGCAATATATACGGATGAATCACTCAGATCCGCCATCTTTTATAGATTTGTACCCCTAAAGAGGCATAGGTAACTTCGTTCGCAAGTAGTTTTATTCTCGAGAGTAACTTCAAAAATTAAATGAAAACGCAACCAATTAGGAAACACAGACCACAATACGGTGTTAACATACAGCTAGTCTGGAAAAATTTTCACGAAAAAAAAAATAATAAAATAACCGCCTTTAAAGTTGGGGCCTTCTGTTTTATTTTCCCAAACTCCGTCACTGGTATTTCCAATGAGAGTACCACAAGGCATAGAATCCCGTGTTGAAATTTCATTTCTGATTTGCATGGCGATAAGTGGCGTCCAGCAAGCGAACCACAGAAGGGATTTAACTGCTGTAGAATGCATGTTTCCACTCGGGCTAGCATCCACGAGATAACACAGCATTATAGGTTTTATCTCCGCTATAATAAATATCGATAAAGTTGTTCGGCGTCGAACCCTTGGTTTTCCCTATGCCGCTGCAGCTTTCTGGTTAAAGCACAGTGCGTCAGGGCCTTGCGTTTCAACTAGTATACGAAAATCAGTCATTCGTTTTTATGTAAATATTCCAGGGGGAAACGCATGCTGTGATGAAGCTTAGGCGTATACATGTCAAGACTTGAAAATGTAAAATTAGGGCTTTAAATATTAATATATATTTTTAAAGAAACAAACATAATTCCGGTTGTTCGGTCCAGCAATCAAGAATAGAGCACACGACCATTTCATTAGAAATCCTCAGACTCCTAATTTTACCATAGCTATACGATATCTCAGGTGCATGGTGCGATATTTAAAAAAAAAACGCTTGAAACAAAATCGTTAATATAACCACAGGTTAGCTGTCCTTGATTAATGTTTTATTATTCCCCTTGTGGTTCGTAAGGTGAGAGCTTTAAACATTTAAATTATAATTGTATTTTCCTCTGGTTAAATGTAAAAGAAGGCATTGCCGGATAATATCCTAAATTATTTTTCTTTTAATAAATTCGTTTTTTGTATGATTTTAATGAAATTCATAATTTATCTACAATTAATTGTTTAAAAAAGTTTTTTTTACAAAACAAGTCCTTATTTAAAGACTTTTTTCATGAACTTATGGGAAAATTTTTAATGCCTGTCCTATAATGTAATGAAAGCATGAAATAATGCTTGTCTAGTTTTGTAATAACTGTTAGTATGTAACGTACGTATTGAAAATCTTTATTTTGAGTATAGAAATAAAAGTAAGGTTTTCCCAAAATTCTAAAAAAAAAAAAAAAAAAAAAAAAAAAAAAAAAAAAAAAAAAACTCTGGTCTATGGTTTTGGAAAAAAAAAGAATTTGTTAATGATGAAAAGAATTATATAATGTAAATCTAGAGTTTTAAAATGAACGGTATATACGAAAACTGTAAACTATATGATTTCACGATTTTCAGTTAATACTAGCACTGACATAAAATTTATGTTTAAGATCATACTTATGAGTAAAAAAAAAAAACGGGAGGAGGTTTTTCAGTACTTGACAGTGATCTACTATAACCATGGTAACGAGCAAATTCGTGTGTTCTCATGTTGTGGAAAATAAAGATATAATACGAAACTGGGACACGAAATTTGACGTATAGTACTTTAAATAATGCCGAGCGTGATAAATATAAACGAAAAATGTGTTTTCAACTACATTTATTGACGCGAATCACACATAGTGTCCGCACTCGCCGCTAGAATTCGCTGCCGGAGCGGCTACGTTGACTATCAAATTATACAGCGAAAGGTTAAAATATATAATGAAACGGCTCCGATAAAAGCTAAAAGGACTTGAAGAAAATACTAAAACTCTGCTTGTTGCCCTTCTTGTTAGCATTCATTAAACAGTTAATACTTTAACGTCATCCATTGTCTCTATGAAATTTTGGTTCGCGCCATCTGCCACAGATTGCAGCACCGTGGTTCAGTGGCGTAGCCAGGATTTATGTATGGGGGGGATAAGAAGCATGGTTTCCCCCCCCTCCCAATTAAAACGGGGGAGTCCGGGGGTCCGCCCTCGGAAAAAAATTTTGATTTTAAGGTGTAAAATAGTGCTATTTTAGCAGTTTTCAGTACTTAACTTTAAATATTGTAATGGTAAAAAATTATTAATTTTTTAATAAAAAAATTGTTTGAGTGATGAAGTAAGAAATTAATTAAAGATATTTTAATCAATCCAAGTGCATTGTTTACGTCCACTCAAAATCATAAATCATGCTCGAATATCCACAATACAAAAAAAAAAGGAATAAAAAGGGTTGGGTTTCGGCAGAACTGATCTATTCCTGGAAACAATTATCTTTAGCTTGAAGAGTTACATTACACCATGTCGTTGTCTCAATTCTATACACACACAGCGATCCTTACACTTTTGGAAGCCCAGTCAACACCTGCTTATAATAACCGCGCTGGTTTAAGGGGATTGGTGCAGGACAAAAAACAGTCATTCGTCAGAATTTGTTGGAAATGAGCTTAAGTGTTTCATAAATGCTTGTTTATTACTACTGTATGGCCAGCCAGCACGTATATAAGCTAGCGGGTGAGATTTGGCAAGTTAGTGGCGAGAGAGCTTCTGTGAGGGGAGGTTGTCGAATGTTGCAGCTCTGAGGCCTGCCATCTAGCGGGAATCTTTCGAAGGTCTTCCACAATATCGCCTTTCTCTCTTTCTCTCTCTCTCTCTCTCTCTCTCTCTCTCCAACACGGACACCCAACCAGCTCTTATCTTCGCTTCCCATCTCGCCCTATCCTTCATTCTCGGATCAGGTAGCCGACCTTCCCCGCGTAGACTTTCATGTTACTCCAGGAAACCAAGACAACCTGTGAAAAATTTGTCCAAAGCTGAATTTTTGTACTGTGGTAGAGTTGATTATGCTTAATAACATACCGAAAGTTTACCGCTGTAGACCTTGTGCGTTATCACCGAAATATTTGCATTTAAGTCCTAGGTGACAGCAACTTGCATCAGTCCATTAAAATGCTACCCATTTATACAGTTTTTAATTTAGACTGTCCATAAACTTACCAAAATAATCTAGAAACTTTAATACACCCATTAATGTTAGAAAAAATTTAAATTTTTAATATATATGATATAAAGCGATTAATTCACGACATATTTTTTTTTATCTTTGCCACCCAGATAAAAATACGATTTACACCGATTTGAAGAGCCCAATGCGAAAAAATGTCTAAATAAATGTTTTTAATTATACTTTTAGCTTTAATATAGTATATTTATAAAGAGTCTAGCATAATTAGTTGCCTCATTAAAGCTGCCCGAGCGTTGCAGTGTACTGCGGCCGTACTGATCTTTCACGGCCGGCGGGCTTTGAAACACGCTGCGTACTGCGACACTCAATAAACTTGGTCTTATTTATGGATTACTTAAAATATATTTAATGCATATGATAGGGTGTATTCATGTTACATCTATTGAGATATACATATTATCTTTTTATATATGAATGATTTTTGATACAATAAAATTAACAATAAACAATTTCTGCTTGGAACTTGTAAATCAAAATTCTAGAGGACCTCTGGTTTTATATATGTGTGTTCGTATTTTGTTACAAAAATTTTATTATTAAAAATTATTTTAATACCAAAAAATATAATTATTTTTTATTTCTAATACATTATATTATTTTAGATCAGAACTGTGCAAAATTTTAATGTAGCCTATATTATAAAATATATATACATATATTTAATTGTATGAAATTATTTTACTATATAACAATTGAAGTAAACGATACACCGTTAATGTGCTTATTGAGTTTTGTCACTTTTATAACATAATTCGGATGATAATATTATTTTTTTCCAGAAAATAAATAATACATAAGTTGTGTTGTAAAATGTATTGATAGAATTACATATTTAGTAATTTTTTTTCTAAGTTAATTCATTGGAGTGCTGCGCCTAGCTTACTTCGTTGAATTGCTAGTGGCAAAGAGCGGTGGTGGATGTTTTTGCAAGAGTTTGACCGTATTTTATGACCCCAGCTGTGAGAGGGTGTTCGTCCCAGAAATCCTAACGGTCAAGGAAAATAGCCTTTCTCTGTAGTCACGTACGGGTCTGCTACTCGCGCAATATCGTCAGTTTATCACAACTTTCCGGGAAGTTCTATTGTTGTTATTTATTTATAATTTAGAAATTAAAGAGTCGATCATACTAACATTTTTACCTAAGCAAATTGCATCCTGGAAGATTTTTATCTACGTTTGCAGCAAAAATCACTTGCAGTTAGGAAACTTTTATTCTTTCAGAGTAAAATTCAGTCTGGAATTACCATACATTAAAAAAGTATATTGTGGCTTAATAAACTTGTTAACATTGATGCCTGTCATAAAAAAATTTCAAACGTAATCATACGGATACATGTTGAGTATAGTTTATGAATGGTTCACGCATTGCTGGAAAAAAAAAAAAGCATGTTTACAATTTTACACATCTTTATGTTGTCGCATCGCGTCCATCGCGTTGTACATACGCAACTCTGAAAAATAAATGTATGGTAAAAAAGCTATAATAAAATAATCTCTTATCTTTCTTTATTCTTTTTTCTAAGCGCTCTAATGGCTTTCGATAGTTTTGTTCTTTTGTGTACTATGCTTGGTGGAGGTTTCTTCGGCATTTTATTCCTGAATAAATCTCACGCTTACAACAAAAAACATCTAGCTAAATCACTGTGCTAAATAATAACAGAGAATAACCATTCAATTATACGCCGAGCTATACCAAACACATTCTCTTATCTACTGAAAATGAGTACGTTGACCTTCATATCAGTTTCGCGCGAAATCCTGTCTCCCCTTCGTAAACAGCAGACAGCTGAGGCAGGGAGGGAACGAGAGAAAACACTGGCTGAAAACAGTTCGGGAAACTGTCGCAAGGTGTCACTACTGTCCAGCGCGCTCCATAATTTCTCGTATCCGAGCTTGCACGCTGCTAAAACTTCTACAGCTACGTTTTTACTTTAGGTCCGACTGCAATAAGCTAAAGACTAAAATAAAGTCAATCATTCAGCCGACAGATATGTTGGCGTTTGAATTACAAATGAAAACGCGAATGTTATTAAATTCGCAAATGAATATCACGCAATTTCGTAGCAGCTCATTTATTAAAATTCAAATTGTAAATACGTTAAATTAATAATGATTACAGATAAAATAATGGTCACAGTCATATCTCCCGTGTCTGAAAATTTATCTGCGAAAGTTTTACCACTGAATTCTTTATAGTTTATTAATAAAGCTTGAATTTAAAAAATTCCCGAAAATCAGCAATAACTTAATTAAAATAAAAAAATTAAAAAAATAATTTTACACCAGAATGGTTCAAATCTTCTCTAGCAGCTGAATCATTAACAAATATACTGTTTTTTTTAATACGATGCTGGTGCACCAATCCCCTTAATACAATAGGTGTAAGATATTTGAAAGCTTGGGACCCGTCACGACGTCACAACCTTATAGCTTCTGCTCGTGACAGGGGTAGGGGAAGGGAAGGAGAATCAGTAGGGCTCGCTTACACTTCCCCTCCAGTGCAGTGGCCGGTGATAGCAGTAAGACACCCAGGCTTTTAGCTACCCTGCTTTCAGATAAGAAAAAATAATTGGTGCTGGGGGGGGGGGGGGGTTTAGAACCCCTAACCCCCCCCCCCCCTTCCCGGCTACGCCCCAGCCGTGGTTACAACATTTCCGTTCTACGCGACTTCCGTTCCATTCACGAGATTACTCCTATCAGTTCCGTATACCAAGAGCTAAGGCGTTTACACATAACTCTACTAACACTCGAATGTTGTTATATTATGAATTAATTTCAAACTAATCAGGGCAGCTTCCATTTGGACGAGGGCATCGTGTTAGCGAACGCAGACGCAAGACAGCCAAAGAGGTGGGCGCGGACGGACAATGCGAGAGTCTGGCAGGACTGTAACTCCCAGCCGCGTCGCCGTCGACTAACTGGTCGGTGGAGGAACTGGTCCTGAGAGGCGGAGGGACTTTAGCGCCTGCCCAATGGGCAGAATTGTTACCGTCCGTCCACCTCTGGCAGTGGTGCCAACTCAGCCCGATCTACCCACTAGTCTTATATCAGGGGGCGTACTTATTTATACGACATACATATTGTTTTCAAAGACACTCTTCGTTTGGAACGTTATATGTAGATTTTCAGACCAGCTGTGTGTCAAAACTATGGACTGGAAAATTTCGCGGGTTCATTGACCTCTGGGATAGACTCTACAGTCCTATATGCATCATTGAGGAAATTCCACCTGTTCAATTGACTGCTGACTCGTGTGGCGACTGAACTGTGATACCCGTGATTCGCTTATTACTTTGGTTGGTGGTTTTTGTCACTGGCTCAGAGTTCTCCAGATAATCTTTGAGCCATTAGCATGAGCACTCGAATGCCAGCACACCACCAATCACAGCCATCCGGTGCGGAAGCCAACGCGTCCTGGATGACCCCGGCCAAACAGGGCAATGGCTTCACTTGCAGGCGGCCTCCGAGTAGCATACCTTATTGCAGTCTAATGAGCAAACAGATTAATTTTTTTTTCAAAATATGTATGCCCCTAGTTATTAGTAAAACGATTATTTTCTTAGTTTCGTTGAATATGAAAGTAGACTTGAAGCGCATGCGAATCTGTTTCACGATAATGACTGGACTCGTTGCTCTTGACAAGCCCGTATGACCCTGAGACAGTTATAATTGGTCACCTAATTACGTGCAAACGCACAAAAGATGCGGCCTTGTTATCGAATACTGTTTATAAAAAAAACCTTCTTTGAATGATTCATGCAATTGGGAATTTTTATTTAATACAACCTTTTGGACACACGCCATTTCATTTTTGCACTGTTAATCATGTAACAAATCAAGAATGCAAAATAAGAAGGAAAAAACATAACAAACCAACTGCTGTTGTCGTTGTGTTGTCCATAATACTTGTTTATTTTCAACGTCGTTTTCGTATGTTTGCTGCGTTGTTCAGGTTTGTTTTCTGTCTCCATTTAATGTTGTTGTTGAAACTGTCTCGTCGTTGTTAGCCCATTGTGTTGGCCTGTGCTGTTATTTTTTCATGAATAAACTCCTTCCACGCTATTCGTGTGCTGTCGTCGTTGTGTTGTACATAATACCTGTTTAGTTTCATAGTTGGATCCCTCTGTTCAACATCAGCTGATTTAGGCTTGTTCTCTGTATGTTTGTTTTCTTCATTTTTAACACGATTTTATTAGCTTCACTTGTAACTATCTAAAAATGTAATCAAATCTTGTAAGACCGATTTCAACCTAGTTCTAATATTGTCGTGTAGATTTGAAACTTTGCAAGTATATGTAATCTTGATGGCAATACAATAATTTCATGACTATGACCCGAAGAGAAAAGGGGTGGGGGAGGGGAACAGCGGTAAAAAAAAAAAAAACAATACGTTCGTGTTAAGGGCAAAAACCATGGTGTTTGTATATCCACGAGTCCGGGGCATGGCGGGAAATTTGCCCGAAGTCGACTGCCCCCTCCACAAAATTTCAAAAATTTCCGAAATTGATTATTTTTGATTTGGAGTATTCGCTAGCCATTCGGGATCCTCATATCCCCCCCCCCCCCCCCCCCCCCCCCCAGCATTACCTCCCGATATTTTAAAGTCGGGATCATTAAAGTACGTTAATTTTGACGTGCTTCCAGGGCTTTCGGGCAAAATTTATTTTATAGTACCATTCGAGGAATTTATTAAAATATGAAATAAAGGGTAAAAAAATATATTTAAAAAAAACTAAAAATACTTGTTTTAATTATTGTATGAACTAAAAAGTAAAAAAATAAAATAGTTAAATTTAAGTAATTTGTTCAACAGTGACAGAATAAGCTAAACATAAGAATCAAGTTATAAACAAAACAATTTTAATGAAAAAAGCTTGGGTTGCTTGATATCATTGTCTTAAAATTTCTACCACTAATGTATATTCGTTAGGACAGGGTCAGTATGAAAATGAAAGAAGAAATTAATTAATTTTAAAATTAAAATTTTAAAATTAACATTAAAACTAGTTGTTTTGTTTATTACTTTATTCTTAATTTAAGTATTTAAAAAATGCGTTATACAGAGTTATAGTTAATATTGTCACGGTTGAAAAAACTGCTTAAATTTAAAGATTTATTTTTCCTTTTTAGTTCATGCAATTAAGGTATTTTTTTAGTTTTTTAAATATATTTTTTCCTTTGCTTTCCTGCATTTTTTACATGACAAACAGTGCAGAACTGCGATGTAGTGTATCCAAAAAGTTGTATTAAATTTATAAAAAACGTTTTACTTACGTATAGGCAAGTTGAATCTGACTTGGAATTAATTTAACTCCCAAAATAAGTGTATCTCTAGCTGTCTCGTGTAAATTGTCTAAAATTTTAAAGTTTTCTACGTATCCTTCTGCCAATTTTGTTCTGTAAACGGTTAATGCGAACCACGTGGTTGTGAGTGTTCTTAAACAAACATCACGCTTTGCTTGGCAAGATACCTTTTTGGAAAATGTAACACCTTAAGGGTTTTCGAATTTTCGACAAGTAGTTCGCAGAGACCGAGTAGAATTCGCGGATTCGTTTCGTGATATGCTAAAAAAATATTCCAGTAAATTTACACCTTTATGCTGTTTCTTCTCTTGATTCGCCGATAATCTGGAGGTCTCTTGGCCAATTAAAAGACCCTCAATCGAATCACAAGTCACCCTCTTGCTATGACGCCTCGCATTTCAGGCAGCCGGTGAACGAGATGACGTTTGCCCGAGTGTGCAGAGGATCGTGGAGTCTATCCTGGAGGTCATTGAACCTTCCAATTTTTCCATTTCCTAGTAAAATGACACAGACCACGTTTTCCCTGATATTATCGAATGTTAAACCGCGGGTGGGTACAAACGAGGAAGAATGGTGTCAGTGTAACAGAGGTACAAAATGAAGCTCCATATCACCCACATTGAGTAGAGCATATTTCTCTGGCACCGTTGTCGATGGTGGGAAAAGGGGGGGGGGGGAAGAGGACACCGACCAGTCTTCCATCCGACGGCGTGACGACGCGGCTCGAGTATCGATTGTTCCGGAGCAATATCCGTAATTGCTCGACGCGTCTGTTATCCGGTCGCGGCGCCAAACGACGCAATCCGTGACCCCTTGCGTTCCCAGCTGCATTCACGGCTTGCATTCCCCAAGCTGTTGCCCGCATGGACTCTGCGATCGTGCGGGGTGCGCGTTGTGATAACACTCCAAAATAATGTTCTGTGCTTTTTTTGGAAACCAGGTTAGTAGTATATAATAGGGGCTCCGGGCGCACGGCTTCTGGCTGTGGTGCCGGTGCCGGTGTCCGCCATCTTGGATTTGTGACGTCACGGCGGCAAAAATTCCTCAAAATTCCTCAAAAATGACTCAAAATGACTCAAAATTTCCCGTTTTAAGAAAAAATTTCCCGTTTTCGAGGGAAAAATTCCCGTTTCGAGGGAAAATTTCCCGATTTAGTCCTTAAAAATCCCAACGGCTAGAAATGTCCTGATAGAGGCTTAAGCATCCTTAACTCAAGCCTCAGTTAAGCCTCTATCAGGATGTGACCTTGACCTTTGACCTTGACCCCGACGGCCATCTTGGATCCACCATCTTGGATGACGTCATTTCGTTTTCTCGAACATTCCGTCATTGTGTTATCGGCCATATTGGATGATGACGTCACCGTTGCAATTTACGTTACGACCGCCATCTTTAACTTTTTTATTTATTATCCGATTTTAATGAAATTTTTTTTAAAAATTATAAAAAAAATTAAATAATAAAATTTTTAATAAAATATTTAAAAAACAAACATTTACAACACGGAGCTCGGAGTCCTCGGTTCAAACCCGGTGAGGCCAAAAAAAATTAAAAATGGCGACCGATCCTCCTCCCGTGGTGACTTTTGGCAGACTGACTCCCACCACTTTTCTTAAAGCATATATATATCGTCACCTAGTATGACGTCATGTCCGCCATCTTGTCTTCGATGCTGGAAGCCATCATCATCATTGTATCGTCGACGAGAGTGCGCTGACACCATGTTAGTTTAGTTCGTATCCGCTAGAGTGCAGTAATCATTTATTATTACTGTGACACCCGCCATCTTGAAATATGGCCGCCATCTTGAAAATCCGTAATTATTTAGCTAGAAATTCGGGAAAAATTCCAAAATTCATTAAATAAATCACTCATTAACTTACATATTGATTCGATCCGCTCCAGTCCTTGGTTCGATCCCTGAATGATGCAAAACATTTAATTTTATATAAAAAATAATAATTTCAATAAACCATGTTCAAAATTCTTAAAGAGACTTTAAATCCTCTACTACCATCATCCTATCAGACACCAAGACCACCATATTGGAAATTCGTAATTGTAATGCTAGAGATTCGGGAAAAAGTTCAAAATTAATTAAATAAATTTGTAATCTATATACTGATTGATTAGATCGACTAAGGTCCTTGGTTCGATCCCTGGCCGATACAAAACAACTTTAATTTTAAAAAAGTACCAGAAAAGTGTAAGGTTCGAAAAATAAAACACCTCAAAGTCTTTTACAAACATAATATTTATTACACAATTTCTATCCTACTACAGAATCACTTGCGAAAGCCAACAACAATCTTATAAACATTTAGCCCTGCATAGACGTGCAACGACTACTTCTTAGCTCCAAATGGCTCCCAAAGCTCCAACAGCCTCCAAATGCTTAACACAGCTCCAAATGGCTCCAAATGCTCCAAACGGCTCCAAATGCTCCAAATGTCTCCAGCAGCTCCAAATGCTTGACAGCTCCAAATGCTTCAAAAGGCTCCAAATGCTCCAAACGGCCTCCAAATGCTTGACAGCTCCAAATGTCTCCAGCAGCTCCAAATGCTCCAACAGCTCCAAAAAAAGGCTCCAAATGCTCCAACAGCCTCCAAATGCTTAACACAGCTCCAAATGGCTCCAAATGCTTGACAGCTCCAAATGCATAACACAGCTCCAAATGGCTCCAAATGCTCCAAACGGCCTCCAAATGCTTGACAGCTCCAAATGTCTCCAGCAGCTCCAAATGCTCCAACAGCTCCAAAAAAAGGCTCCAAAAGCTCCAACAGCCTCCAAATGCTTAACACAGCTCCAAATGGCTCCAAATGCTTGACAGCTCCAAATGCATAACACAGCTCCAAATGGCTCCAAATGCTCCAAACGGCCTCCAAATGCTTGACAGCTCCAAATGCTCCAACAGCTCCAAAAAAAGGCTCCAAAAGCTCCAACAGCCTCCAAATGCTTAACACAGTTCCAAATGGCTCCAAATGCTCCAAACGGCCTCCAAATGCTTGACAGCTCCAAATGTTTCCAGCAGCTCCAAATGCTCCAAATGCTTGACAGCTCCAAATGCTTCAAAAGGCTCCAAATGCTCCAAATGCTCCAAACGGCCTCCAAATGGCTCCAACAGCTCCAACAGCCTCCAAATGCTTGACAGCTCCAAATGTTTCCAGCAGCTCCAAATGCTCCAAATGGCTCCAACAGCCTCCAAATGCTTAACACAGCTCTAAATGGCTCCAACAGCTCCAAAAGACTCCAAATGCTTCAAAAGGCTCCAATTGCTCCAAGAGCTCCATCTTCAATTGGTTCCAACTGATTCCTATTACTTTTATCGAACTTGGCATGATTACTAACATGTCTTTATCAGTATACATTTTGACTGGCAGTGGTAACGTTTTTTTACACCTTTAAGTTATAAGTTTTATTTAGAAATCAGATTTCGATAAATGATAGCTTCCATCTGGAAAGAAAATATATTAATTTATCTTCAAGTTTATACACATACATTTAATTTAATCCATTATTGTATGTAGCCAGCTTCCCTCAGTTCTTTGAGTATGAAGGATATTTCTTTAATGTTCGAATAGTTTCCTGCACAAAGCGATCCATGTAGTAGTCGTAGCCTGTTAACCAATATGTTAGGATCTTCCCATGAGGTATAATCAATCTCTTCTGCTGCCTTCATCATCCTTGCATGTTTATAATAAATATTATCTCTGGTGTTTATCGTTTTAACACCAACCACAAGGTCACTTTCGTCATCTTGCCAGTGATTATCACAAGCTTGATCAGGATAATTTATTTTATTACGCCGTTTCCATCGTTTTGGTCTCAAACCACCATCACAGTCTTCGCTCTTGCATGCTTTTGGTGCTTCAGTACAGTACTCAATCATGTCAGCCTCAGATGTGTCACCACAATCTTCAATCATGCCAGCTTCTGATGTGTCACCACAGTCTTCAATCATGTCAGCACCACAAACTTGATCAGGATAATTTATTTTATTACGTCGTTTCCATCGTTTTGGTCTCAGACTGCCATCACAGTCTTCGATCTTGCCTGCTTTAGGTGTTTCAGTACAGTACTCAATCATGTCAGCCTCAGATGTGTCACCACAATCTTCAATCATGCCAGCCTCAGGTGATTCATCAAAGTCTTCGACCTTGTAAGCTTCAGGTGGTTCTCCATCTTTCACATTTTCATGGAGACGACTAGATATTGGAGTAAATATATTTTCATTTCTAATGTGGTTACAACTTCCTTCGTTTGTTTTAAATTTTAAATTATTATCTTGATCTAGATCAGTAATTTTAGCATTAGCTTTTTCGCCTTCGTTCCTCTTCCGCGATGTTGTAGCCCAGTCTTCGTTATCTTTATTCATCTTAATTGTACAGGTCTTGTAATGTCTATCCAAGTAATATCTTCTACCAAAGGATTTCTGACACTGACTGCAATGAAATGGTTTTTGACAAGGACCCAAATTACACTCGCTTCTCTCATGTCGTTTAGCATTCTTTCTCAAGGTAAACACCTTGCTACAGTATCTACAGTGATGACGTTTTGATACAGCAACAAATCCCGTTTCAGGATTCATATTAGTTATTGAGACTAATGCCAGATGCAAACTAAGAGTTTTAAGTAAATTAGATATATTACTTAAATAGAATTTTTTAATTATTTCATCAGCGAGAATTAATTTATCTCATTCAAAGGTACTTGTTGCAAGTAGTTCTGCTTTTCAACAACAGATGTCGCCACATGTTACTTGCAGGTAAATAATATTTAGTTCTTTTATGCGGGATGCGGGATGCTCACTAACGATCGCAAAAGAAGGATGGCTTCGCTAGACTCCAAGGAGAAGGAAGTTCGTCCATCCTGTTAGTGCTTCTTAGATTTCTCAGAGATTATTTGACTGAGTAATGATATTTTTTTTAAATTTCCACCTGATAAAAATATTACAAGTTCTGATTTATTGGCAGAATTTCAATAATTAAATGCGACCTTGAATAAAAAATGACATGACTCATTAAGTAAAAAATTCTTCATGCAGAGATCAATTCCTCATCAGTAACCAGAAGCACCCAGAGAAAACCATCAAAATATTGTCAAGAATAATCAGGAGCACACGGAGAAAACTACCATAATATTGTCAAGAATAAACGGGAGCACACGGAGAAATCCACCATAATATTGACAAGAATAATCAGGAGCACACGGAGAAAACCACAGCAAGTTTTCTTTGATATCATAAAATTTCAGGAAAAAAATAATACTAAAAATAAAAATAAATTAATAAAAAATTAAAAAAAAAATAAAATAAAAAAAATACATAAATATATTCTGCTAGCTTGTGAACTTCTCATTGTTGAACAAAGATAGAGTTCTAGTACAAGCCAGAATTTTATGTATTTTTTTTATTTTATTTTTTTTTAATTTTTTATTAATTTATTTTTATTTTTAGTATTATTTTTTTCCTGAAATTTTATGATATCAAAGAAAACTTGCTGTGGTTTTCTCCGTGTGCTCCTGATTATTCTTGTCAATATTATGGTGGATTTCTCCGTGTGCTCCCGTTTATTCTTGACAATATTATGGTAGTTTTCTCCGTGTGCTCCTGATTATTCTTGACAATATTTTGATGGTTTTCTCTGGGTGCTTCTGGTTACTGATGAGGAATTGATCTCTGCATGAAGAATTTTTTACTTAATGAGTCATGTCATTTTTTATTCAAGGTCGCATTTAATTATTGAAATTCTGCCAATAAATCAGCACTTGTAATATTTTTATCAGGTGGAAATTTAAAAAAAATATCATTACTCAGTCAAATAATCTCTGAGAAATCTAAGAAGCACTAACAGGATGGACGAACTTCCTTCTCCTTGGAGTCTAGCGAAGCCATCCTTCTTTTGCGATCGTTAGTGAGCATCCCGCATCCCGCATAAAAGAACTAAATATTATTTACCTGCAAGTAACATGTGGCGACATCTGTTGTTGAAAAGCAGAACTACTTGCAACAAGTACCTTTGAATGAGATAAATTAATTCTCGCTGATGAAATAATTAAAAAATTCTATTTAAGTAATATATCTAATTTACTTAAAACTCTTAGTTTGCATCTGGCATTAGTCTCAATAACTAATATGAATCCTGAAACGGGATTTGTTGCTGTATCAAAACGTCATCACTGTAGATACTGTAGCAAGGTGTTTACCTTGAGAAAGAATGCTAAACGACATGAGAGAAGCGAGTGTAATTTGGGTCCTTGTCAAAAACCATTTCATTGCAGTCAGTGTCAGAAATCCTTTGGTAGAAGATATTACTTGGATAGACATTACAAGACCTGTACAATTAAGATGAATAAAGATAACGAAGACTGGGCTACAACATCGCGGAAGAGGAACGAAGGCGAAAAAGCTAATGCTAAAATTACTGATCTAGATCAAGATAATAATTTAAAATTTAAAACAAACGAAGGAAGTTGTAACCACATTAGAAATGAAAATATATTTACTCCAATATCTAGTCGTCTCCATGAAAATGTGAAAGATGGAGAACCACCTGAAGCTTACAAGGTCGAAGACTTTGATGAATCATCTGAGGCTGGCATGATTGAAGATTGTGGTGACACATCTGAGGCTGACATGATTGAGTACTGTACTGAAACACCTAAAGCAGGCAAGATCGAAGACTGTGATGGCAGTCTGAGACCAAAACGATGGAAACGACGTAATAAAATAAATTATCCTGATCAAGTTTGTGGTGCTGACATGATTGAAGACTGTGGTGACACATCAGAAGCTGGCATGATTGAAGATTGTGGTGACACATCTGAGGCTGACATGATTGAGTACTGTACTGAAGCACCAAAAGCATGCAAGAGCGAAGACTGTGATGGTGGTTTGAGACCAAAACGATGGAAACGGCGTAATAAAATAAATTATCCTGATCAAGCTTGTGATAATCACTGGCAAGATGACGAAAGTGACCTTGTGGTTGGTGTTAAAACGATAAACACCAGAGATAATATTTATTATAAACATGCAAGGATGATGAAGGCAGCAGAAGAGATTGATTATACCTCATGGGAAGATCCTAACATATTGGTTAACAGGCTACGACTACTACATGGATCGCTTTGTGCAGGAAACTATTCGAACATTAAAGAAATATCCTTCATACTCAAAGAACTGAGGGAAGCTGGCTACATACAATAATGGATTAAATTAAATGTATGTGTATAAACTTGAAGATAAATTAATATATTTTCTTTCCAGATGGAAGCTATCATTTATCGAAATCTGATTTCTAAATAAAACTTATAACTTAAAGGTGTAAAAAAACGTTACCACTGCCAGTCAAAATGTATACTGATAAAGACATGTTAGTAATCATGCCAAGTTCGATAAAAGTAATAGGAATCAGTTGGAACCAATTGAAGATGGAGCTCTTGGAGCAATTGGAGCCTTTTGAAGCATTTGGAGTCTTTTGGAGCTGTTGGAGCCATTTAGAGCTGTGTTAAGCATTTGGAGGCTGTTGGAGCCATTTGGAGCATTTGGAGCTGCTGGAAACATTTGGAGCTGTCAAGCATTTGGAGGCTGTTGGAGCTGTTGGAGCCATTTGGAGGCCGTTTGGAGCATTTGGAGCATTTGGAGCCTTTTGAAGCATTTGGAGCTGTCAAGCATTTGGAGCATTTGGAGCTGCTGGAAACATTTGGAGCTGTCAAGCATTTGGAGGCCGTTTGGAGCATTTGGAGCCATTTGGAACTGTGTTAAGCATTTGGAGGCTGTTGGAGCTTTTGGAGCCTTTTTTTGGAGCTGTTGGAGCATTTGGAGCTGCTGGAGACATTTGGAGCTGTCAAGCATTTGGAGGCCGTTTGGAGCATTTGGAGCCATTTGGAGCTGTGTTATGCATTTGGAGCTGTCAAGCATTTGGAGCCATTTGGAGCTGTGTTAAGCATTTGGAGGCTGTTGGAGCTTTTGGAGCCTTTTTTTGGAGCTGTTGGAGCATTTGGAGCTGCTGGAGACATTTGGAGCTGTCAAGCATTTGGAGGCCGTTTGGAGCATTTGGAGCCATTTGGAGCTGTGTTATGCATTTGGAGCTGTCAAGCATTTGGAGCCATTTGGAGCTGTGTTAAGCATTTGGAGGCTGTTGGAGCATTTGGAGCCTTTTTTTGGAGCTGTTGGAGCATTTGGAGCTGCTGGAGACATTTGGAGCTGTCAAGCATTTGGAGGCCGTTTGGAGCATTTGGAGCCTTTTGAAGCATTTGGAGCTGTCAAGCATTTGGAGCTGCTGGAGACATTTGGAGCATTTGGAGCCGTTTGGAGCATTTGGAGCCATTTGGAGCTGTGTTAAGCATTTGGAGGCTGTTGGAGCTTTGGGAGCCATTTGGAGCTAAGAAGTAGTCGTTGCACGTCTATGCAGGGCTAAATGTTTATAAGATTGTTGTTGGCTTTCGCAAGTGATTCTGTAGTAGGATAGAAATTGTGTAATAAATATTATGTTTGTAAAAGACTTTGAGGTGTTTTATTTTTCGAACCTTACACTTTTCTGGTACTTTTTTAAAATTAAAGTTGTTTTGTATCGGCCAGGGATCGAACCAAGGACCTTAGTCGATCTAATCAATCAGTATATAGATTACAAATTTATTTAATTAATTTTGAACTTTTTCCCGAATCTCTAGCATTACAATTACGAATTTCCAATATGGTGGTCTTGGTGTCTGATAGGATGATGGTAGTAGAGGATTTAAAGTCTCTTTAAGAATTTTGAACATGGTTTATTGAAATTATTATTTTTTATATAAAATTAAATGTTTTGCATCATTCAGGGATCGAACCAAGGACTGGAGCGGATCGAATCAATATGTAAGTTAATGAGTGATTTATTTAATGAATTTTGGAATTTTTCCCGAATTTCTAGCTAAATAATTACGGATTTTCAAGATGGCGGCCATATTTCAAGATGGCGGGTGTCACAGTAATAATAAATGATTACTGCACTCTAGCGGATACGAACTAAACTAACATGGTGTCAGCGCACTCTCGTCGACGATACAATGATGATGATGGCTTCCAGCATCGAAGACAAGATGGCGGACATGACGTCATACTAGGTGACGATATATATATGCTTTAAGAAAAGTGGTGGGAGTCAGTCTGCCAAAAGTCACCACGGGAGGAGGATCGGTCGCCATTTTTAATTTTTTTTGGCCTCACCGGGTTTGAACCGAGGACTCCGAGCTCCGTGTTGTAAATGTTTGTTTTTTAAATATTTTATTAAAAATTTTATTATTTAATTTTTTTTATAATTTTTAAAAAAAATTTCATTAAAATCGGATAATAAATAAAAAAGTTAAAGATGGCGGTCGTAACGTAAATTGCAACGGTGACGTCATCATCCAATATGGCCGATAACACAATGACGGAATGTTCGAGAAAACGAAATGACGTCATCCAAGATGGTGGATCCAAGATGGCCGTCGGGGTCAAGGTCAAAGGTCAAGGTCACATCCTGATAGAGGCTTAACTGAGGCTTGAGTTAAGGATGCTTAAGCCTCTATCAGGACATTTCTAGCCGTTGGGATTTTTAAGGACTAAATCGGGAAATTTTCCCTCGAAACGGGAATTTTTCCCTCGAAAACGGGAAATTTTTTCTTAAAACGGGAAATTTTGAGTCATTTTGAGTCATTTTTGAGGAATTTTGAGGAATTTTTGCCGCCGTGACGTCACAAATCCAAGATGGCGGACACCGGCACCGGCACCACAGCCAGAAGCCGTGCGCCCGGAGCCCCTATTATATACTACTCAGGTTGCCAATAAATAGTTTGTAATACCACAAGAAAGATATTGCAAATCTTTACAATACATAGCTATGGCTATTTTCGCATACATGAAATACTTTTTTCAAGATACCTAATACTGCGGATTTCACGAAAATTGGCGCGTAATTTTGTATTTTGATTGATGCTTCTTTCAAGCATATATATTTTTTATTTATGGAAAATATAATAGAATACCTATTTAATAATTGGCCTTTATTTTGTTTTATACTAGAAATCTATCCAGGGAACGATTTACAAGTAACTTTAACCTTTAGATGTACTGGGAAAACGTAAAGCATAATTGCCTGGGTAAGAATCCGAACATTATTTTTTAGAGATAATTGTTTCTATGTAAAAGTACAAATGTGCAAATTGATATAGTTTTTCATGAATATTTCTCTTCTAGTTACAAAAAAATAAAGCAGTGTACGCATTTATATGCAAGTTTGAAAACTTCACAGCCTCCATGTATTTAAACTCCAAACATTGCCGTTAATTTTATATTCGTCTATTTCTTTTTTTTCTTCTATTATTGTCATCCAGAACACCAGATCATATGATCTAGAATAAGTAGTGAAGTGACGATAATAATTGAGTTCACACGTCCGGTGTACTTTTCATCTGAACTCTTGCGAAGAAGTTAATTTAAAAGGAGAACACTGAAAATTAAACCTAGGTGTATGTTGGAAAAAGTTTAATTAGGTTTTTTAGACACTAATTTTATATTATGCGATTTTTAATATTTTCCCTATTGCATTATTTCGTAATATTTCTATTAAAAACATATTTCTTTGACGTTAAGTCGTAATTCCAAAGTTTATAAAATATATTTCTTAATTGTGACCACACTGGCCATCTTGTCAATATGACCAACGTACATTGTTTCCATTTTATTGAGAATGTTTTATTTTAAATCCGTACTGAAACATGAATAAAACGTTTCGACAAACTACTGAAGTCAGTAAGGCTGCATAAAAATGTTCAACAATCTAGCAAGCAATTCTTAGGACCAAAATTACTTACCTTGACTACCATATCCTTATGTAAAATAGGGAGACTTCATCTTTGTGATCCTAAACAGACGCAAACTCAAATTACTAGAACTTCTCACAAGTCAGCAGCCAAATCAGTAGGGGACACTTACCCAAGTATACACAGAACTGTGGAGTCGATCCTGGAGCCAGTAGTGTTCCAGGACTTGGCTTGGTCCTGGGCTATTTACTTTTATGGAGTCCCTCCCCCGGAAAATTTAAAACAAAATTACTCTTTCAAACATTTTAACCCAAACCTAGAACTCAAATTTCAAAGATGGTTTCGCTAGATTAATTTAAGATATTTTAATTATTTCCTGATATATTATCCTCGGGGTCAGTTTTACAAATGATTAAGATCAAATTTACGGTAGAATCACATCATCATGCGTGGCAGTAAAAAATTTGAAAGTTTTTCTAGTACGAAATCATGAATCGAAATCAGTATTGACCAGCACATTAAGTTACAAGACAACAACAATTTTATTTTCCTTTTCACATTAATGTCCACTCTTTAAGGGGGTACCTCCCATTTCAGGTCAAGATTTTGTATTTACAGTAATTACAGATAAACTTGTAGACGTTTTCCATTTTTTAACTTTTACGAAATGAAAAATATATACTGCGCAAACTTTTTGCTTAATTAGCTGCCAAAGTTACATTTTGAACGTTTTTGGGTTGTACAAATAAGGAGAATTTAAATTATTGCAGAACTAAAACTTTTTAGGTTTAACTGCAATGCCACTGACTACTTAAAGAAATGGTTTGAATTTCTTTCAGATTATATTAATTAATTTTACCTGACATTTCAAAATTCTCAAATTTGTTACGATTTTGACAGCCAAGAAACATGAAATGAGTTTTTGTGATAGAAATGCAAACCATATCATGGAGTAGCCAGTGGCATTGCAGTTAAACCTAAAAAGTTTCAGTTCTGCAATAAATTAAATTCTCCTTATTTGTACAACCCAAAAACGATAAAAATGTAACTTTGGCAGCTAATTATGCTAAAAGTATCTGCTATATATATTTTTAGTTTCGTGAAAAACAATTGGAAAAGTCTAAAAGTTAATCAGTGATTAATATAAATGTAAAATCATGACCTGAATTGGGAGGCACCCTTAAGCAGAACGCTAGATGAACAAGAATAAATAGAAATTGAAAATCACCGGCGCAGTACCCCGATAGACCCGGGGCCGTGGGCAGCTTACTGACTGCTGGTGAATGAGGAATTTAAGTCTTTATTTAAGGATTTTTCACGACTTTTTACTAAGTGTTTCTTAAATAAATTTCCTTTTCTTTGTATTAAGCAAGGATCGAACCAATTGGAGGCTGGTAGATGAAGAATTGATACCTCTTTTAGGACTTTTTCATCATATTTTATTAAATAAATATTTATTATCTGAAATAACCATTTTTCGTCGAACAAAAATCTAACCAAGGACAGAAATCAATCTAACTAATAATTATTTTAATAAGTGATTTTTTTTTATAATTTTAAATTTTTTTCCGAATTACAGATTTTCAAAAATTGAGGATTCCAAAATGGCGGGTGTGTAGTCATCTAAAATGGCCGCCGAGGTCCTAATCGTAGTCAACGAGCGGCGGACACGCCCGAACATGGCCGATTACTCACAATTGGTAAGCCACAACTGAGTAAAGCCACCAAGCCACAGGCCCATAAAAAATTACATTGTGCGAGAATCGGCATTTCTGTACTACTTATATATAATTATACGTGCTAGTGCCGGCAGACGCAAACTATGGCCTGCGCGGAATTTAGGCAACATATTGGCAACGTATAGGACACCAAAATCCGTTACATAAAAAACAAGGGACTGACCGAATTTCCTTCGTGCACTAGGAATTCGGTTAGGGAACAGCTGTAGCATATTCAACACTTAAACCCTGTCTTGGAATACTGGCCTACCAGTTGTCTGATTCTCTACTTTATTCGTCGTACCCCCTCCCCCCCCTCTTACCATTCCTTTTCCACTCACACAGTCCGTCGCACTTTTCGTTACGCTCCAATGAGTTACCCTGCCCCGGCTGTTAAGAAGTTTAGTTCCAAAAGCATGTCTTGACATGGAGAGAGAGAGAGAGAGAGAGAGAGAGAGAGAGAGAGGGGACTGCATTCAGTTCGATATCCGCGAGTTCGCATCACGAGGACCCGATGCGAAGGACGTTCGTTTCCCCCTGCGAATTTCGGAACGATTCGCCGCGCCAGATTCCCCCTGCTTTTTACTGCGCCTTAAAAAGTTCCCCAGGCCACTTCTCTGTGCCAATGGAAATCATTTCGCAGAGCCGGCGGATGCTGTCGTAAACCCCTCCCGCCCCTCCCAGTCAAAGACCCCCGCCACCGCCCAGGAACTACCCGGCGAGGGGAAGTTGGACGACTGCTAAAAGCACCCGTGGTGGGGGGGTTTAGAAGCGGAATGGAATCCACCCCTTCACTCCCTCTCGACATCATCTCCGCGAGACAGACATACACTACCCAGACGCAAAACTTTTCTCCGTGGTTACGTAGGTGACATCAGCCGTCTTTACTTTGTACACTGTTACATATTACAGTAAATTTAAGAAACTATAAAGGCGGTATTCCAAGACATTTGGGCAAGGTAGCTAATAAGCATTACCTTGTTGGAATACAACCGTAACCTAACTCGCAGACCACATTTCAGAACGTGTCCAAACCCGATCCCTGTTAGGTAACGAAAAAGTAACCGTTTTAATAAACTGTGCCCTACACGAGGCTAGAAATATATTTCAATGCATTCTAGCGGACGTTTCACAATCATCGATACATTTGCTACGTCAAATATCCGAAAGATAGCAGCACTATCGTATTAAATTTAATTGTGTAATTTTTATTTTCTCGAGTACTTTTAAAGTTGCGATTAATTCTTGTTATGACCATTGAAGTGTACAAAATGTATTCCAGGATAGTTTCGCTATATACGAGTTAATGGCGCCAGATGCGATCCAGTCATCTGGACGAAATCAACGAAAATGTAAGCTCTTCCCATGCACGTAATTTTGGTAACAGATAGGACACCAAAGTCGGTTCCCTAAAAATAAGTGAGTGGTCGTGCCCTATCGTGCACTAGGAATGTGGTTAGGGTAGAGGTGTATCATATTCAACATCTAAACCCTTAATTTTTGTGTGTTGGTATATCGACCTAACAATGAAAAATAAATAACGTTCATACGTGTAAAATTAACGCCAATTTCTAAATTCTGGGTACTGTATTCCGTTCAAAAACGTGGAAGTAAGAAGTTGTTTCTTTGCTGTTGACTTAAAAAAAAATTTTCAAGGTTTCTTTCCCATTGAAACTCTAATATTATTATTGTGATTTCATTATTAAAGAAATTAAATTCACGAATATCACATGAATAACCTGTAACCAGTGTCCTTACTAAATTTAATCTGAAAATATTTAAGTTTTCATGTCTCGGCATTAGCAGTGCTTTGTTTAAAAAATGTATTTTTATACTAAGTAAAAATAACTAACCAAATAAGTTTTGATAGTGATAACCTACATCGTAGACTAACTAGTGCCAAAAGAATTATATTTTGTCGAATCATTCGGTACTTAATGTATGGTTGGATGAATTTTAATTGTCACGAAGACGGCTAGCTGTGACGTGGTTGAAGTCATGTATTTAACTCGCCATATTCAAAAAGTAACGCCTGAAATAGTGAGGAAATGATGATTGACCAACGACGACGGTTACTGAGTTATTGAGTATTAACTGGAATCTAACGTCATTAAAAACAATTCACTTCTTTTGTATACTGTCTTTCGAAACTGTTTCCACAATGCGAACGCTAGTCTTCAGCCAATGATTGGGCGTCTAACCAACAAGGCACAGGCCATTAGCTGGGCAAAAACGCCTCACCCGTTTGGCATGTAAATATGCAGACGTGTCCACTACCTGATTATATATATATATATATATATATATAGAGAGAGAGAGAGAGAGAGAGAGAGAGAGAGAGTGTGTGGCCAACCCCCCTTATACCGGGGTAGTCGAACACGTCCGCACTCGCCACGCCAGTCCTGTATACGCGTCTCCACTGACATAGTAAAATTAAATTAAATAGACGCGCATGGACTGGCTTAAAATTTGGCCAGTGCGCAAAAGGAATCATTAACGTACTAAATTGACCGACAGCCCTGCCAAACTTATTGTGATAGTTGTAATATATATAATGAAGTACCAGAAATAAAATGACCAACATTAAGTACTGTAAAAAAGGAAAGGAACCTATAAATTCAATTCGTGATACCATTTAAATTGCTATAATTAAATTTAACGTACGTTGGTGACATTTGCATACAAACACTCTTACACTATACTTAAAATATACCAAAGTCCCATAAAGTCTATTACGGAGGAGGGGAGGGTGGAAAAACGAAATAGTGACGTCCTCCAGTCTAGATAGTTCTACCAGCAATTTCCATCGCCGCACTCTGTTTTTAAACACGTTGCCCGCAAATCAAACCAGCCGAACAAAAAGTACAAATCCAGTTCTCGCACTTACTTGTTCTAGAAGCATACCTCTGTAGTCGGTGTCCGCCGGGGTCGGATGTAAATCCCGCTCACCTTTTAGCGCCTCTAGCATCGCGCTACATTGATGGGCAGTGCACTAGGCCCACGATATCGCATTCTCATATACCACCACTGGTGTTACTTCGCCGAGGGTGTCGTGGCATTACCGTCAACTTCAATATTAATCACGTAACGTAACACTCGTAGCTCATCGCTGAAAAACCAATTCTCGTCTCTCCCGGATAGTTCCGCGGCCCGTGGTCAACACACACTCCCCGTCAAAAGAGCTGGCCGCCGCCTCCCCTTCTCACGTCAGCTGACGTCACCCCCCCTCCTCTACTGCCACCCCTCACTCCGCTCGATCGTTCTGGTTATTTCTAGCGGTTGCCACTACCGAATAAGAATAATAAGCGTACAACAAAACAATAAATAAATAATTTACATACACCATTAACTAGTATAATATTATAAATAATATTATAAAACAATTTACTCATCTTAAAACAAACTTTACGCACCATAAAAGTTATAATAAAAATCAAGACGACTGAGGCCGCCACAAATGGCCTCAAGAGAGAGAGAGAGAAAGAGAGAGAGAGAGAGAGAGAGAGAGAGTGTGTGTGTGTGTGTGTGTGTGTGTGTGTGTGTGTGTGTGTGTAGGAATGGTCAAACTTAGAGACAAACATAAGAACCGTGAGTAAAAACCTATTCGTAGCCACGTGTTTTGTGTACTACACGGAATACCTCACTACCTGTACCTAGGCTTGCATAGCTCGTATAGTCAGAACCTCACTTTACATTTGTATTTGGCAATAACTGTTTTTAACAAATCCATAAAAATGCAATTAACAAACCCACGTATTAGCGCAGAGAGTCTTCTTTATAAGCTCATTCACTGTAATTTTTTTTAATGGAACAGAAATATTCATGTAAAACAAAATATATTTGTAAATTTGTACATTTGCATTAAAACATCTGTGTCTCAACAAAATAGTGTTCGCAGTAATACTCAGTTCGGACTCTAACCCGGGGATTTATGCTTTGAGTTGTACTAGTTCCTCCAATAGGTAATGATTTTAATAAATCAGTCCCTGATTTGATTTCCGGCTTTGACTGCGCACATTAATAAGCATAATGAAACAAAATAAAGTCAAAATATTGAATATTAGTTTTTATTTTCCATGGTTAAAATTTTTTTGCTTGAATGAAACGTCAGTTATGGTATAAAATTAATTTTCATAATAAATACTCAGTGTTATCTTTGAATATATATACTGTATAGAAGTCGCGAGTGGATAGGATTTACTCTACGTTTTTCAAAAGCGTATGAAGAGCAGCTTGGGAACTTCACCGCTGCAGTGCGCTGATGTAACGCCCTGTATCGTCTTAGTTGTTATTTACACGTTAGAGCGCAGCGCTGTCGCCCGCTGTCATTCCCCGCACCCCTCATCCATCATTCACTGCAGCTCAACGTCGTTCAACGGGAGGGGGAAGGGGTGTTTGAAGAGTTCGACACTTGTCCGCTAGGGACCACCACAAGTCGATGCCCTAGAGATGGTGGCGATTGCGGCGGTGAATTAACCAACTACCTCAAAAGCGTATTAGAAATTTTAACCTGGGCTGGCGACTTCTATACAGTATATATATTCAAAGGTGTTATCTTGAAAAACGTATTTCGTATTTGAGAAAAAAAAATAGTCATGTGTTGTAGAAACTTACAATATCTTGCTTGCAGTATTTAACACTATTTATAGGCAACTGGTTTTCAAATTATTCTCTTGTAAAAGTCCAGAATTTTTTTTGTGTGTGTGCATAAAGAAAAAGAATATGCAAGTTTTAATTTATCATTTCCAGCCATTCCATGCGTACGGAAAAAGTTGTACCCACCGCTAGCCCCAAGTATGGGTGCTAAACTGTTAACTACACGGAAACAAAAACTTGCTATGTAAACCGCTAAAGAATGGGCGTAGTGCATACAGCCTGCGTCTGGACGCAGCGTTGCGTCGTAGATGTTTGGAATTATCTGTCCTTTTTTTTCTTTTCTTGCAACAACCATTGTTTGTGGGGAAATAAGGTGGTGGATCGAATGCGCTCCTTCATTTACGATTCCCTGCCAACTTTAGGTAGGCCTTCATCCACGGATATGTCTTGGCGTTAAATTGGTTGGGAAACATCATTTATGATGTCTTGCATGTTTCATGTCCACTCGATCAAATTATACTTTACTGACTTTAGTGTTGTTGGCACCAAAAAAAAAAAGAAGAAAACTGTTACTTCAACCCATCCTTTCGTTTTGTTATGATTTGTGGACTGCTTTCATATGAGTTTGTTTCTTCTTAGACAAGTTCGAGAAAAAAAATAGCACAATAATTTTTTTTTTTTTTTTTTTGAGAATTGTAACCTTTAATTTTCTTTTCTGTTATCCTCACTTAGAGAACAGTTAGTTCAAATAAAAGAAGTAAAACCTGATATAAATATTATAAAACACAATTTAAAAGATTTTTTTTAATTTTGTTTTCTTTACAAAAATTATTTGTGCCTCCCGTTATCAGTTTGGGCAGCTGTACAAATACGAATTATTATCATCATCATCAAGCAAAATTTTTAACTATGTAAAACATTGAAAGTTCATATCAATGCGTGTACAGACATCGTGGGTTCGAATATTCCTGTTTACAACCATACATTCTCAATTCAACCTAAAAACTTGACACATTACAAAAATTAAAATTAGGATACATACCCCTGGCATAATTCATGGAACAAAACACCTGCATTAAAACTATTATTTTAAACATATGCCATTTCAAGTTTGCACAGTATGTCATAGAGAAACCAAGGGCGCCCATATGATAATTTGTAGGGGGGGGCCAGACTTAGGGGTATGAAGTATTTTGAATATTTTGGAAGACAACTGCGGCTTGTTACTAGCCATAAAATAGTTCCAGTTCTGACCCTATTAAAATTTTTTGTCCTGTTACTAAAATACTAGACTACAGTACTCATTCGCCATAAAAAATCTATATTGGCTACTTTATTAATTAATTATTAACTATTTTATTGAAACAAATGAATTTTTAGCAACAAAAATGCAGGAATACAGTCCTTATACTTTTGCAGCGTCTCGGGTACACGGATATCAAGAATACAGTCCTTCAACTAATTGCTCTCTTTACCCATAAATAAATGTCGCGTACAAATTAAATTAAAATAATTATAAAGTTTAAAAAGTGTTGGTCAAAAGATTCAACTTTGGGAGAGAAGCGATTTAAATATGTTATCACAGTCAGAAAACAGTTGTTTTTAAATGTAACACCTGAACTACGCTTATAATTATAGTCAAAAATTGTTTCACAATTAAATGTATATTACTATGTTTAGATATGAATCATAATTGCTTATCATTTAGAATTAGCACAGATGGATTCAGTAGTCGAGGACTATAAGTTTATTTAGTGATAGAAAAGCGCAGAAAAAATTAGTTTATTATTTAACTAGACAATTTAACCAAACAGTATTTAGAGGTTAAGGAATTAAGTGACACCAAAACCAATGAAAATAATCGAAAATTTCTAAATGCTGACATAACTCATATATCAGCTTTCCACAGAAGAGTTTAGTTCGGCGCAATTAATCCACACAAAACAACTGGACACTATGTCGACGCATATTTTAAGAATATAAGAAGATCCACGTCGCAGTATAATTTTTTTTTCGTGTCGTGTGGTGCGGGCCCCCATTTGTGGTGCGGGCCCATAGGCTACAGCCTAGATAGCCTGCGCGTAAATACGGCCCTGATAAACCCTTAAATAACATGTTCAGTACTTAACTTCAGAATTAAGAGTACATTAGAACCTCGATTTTACGGAGCCCGGACTCAACGAAGCCGCGATTTTACGAATACATTTTTCAGGAACCATCTAAAATTCGGAAAATTTGACACCAAAATATATTTAATAAAAAATTTAAAAAACTATGAAAACATATAAAAATATTAATTTTAATGCACAGCGTATTCATATTTTTAAGCTAATACTACATCCATTTACCGTTAGTGAATATTGTATACGTTATTGCGTCATCAAACTCAAAATCGAAAAGAAAAAAATGGACTAGGTACACTATTTGTCGCAAAGTTCGAAATTTCTTCGATTGAAAAATTATGTCAAGGCTGTAAAAATATTAATTTTACTGCAAATGAACTATACTCAACATTCCTTACCCATTCCAACATTTCCAGCTCGTGAGCATAGCAACTGAGCTTGAAACCTTGTGAAGCGTGAGAGAAAGAAACGATATTGAGTACCTAGCTACTTCCTCTCCTTTCCGCTAATATCCAGCAACCCATGCCATTAGGCATTATCTTGACATGTGTCGCATTCATTACCTTCGCTGCATCGGTTTCCCAGTAAAAAAACGCTCAAAAATGGTATAAGTGACGCAGCAAGTAGACGTGACGAGCGGGTTTTTAACTAAGCTTTTTTTAACTTACTATACAAACAAATAATTCCCTATGGCTATCACAAATTCAAGGGCTTCTCGCACTAAAATGTACTGTGTTTTTAATGGATGTCTGTCGTTACAGAGCAGCGTTTTTCTTCACCAAATAAGCCTATGATTAGAGACCGTAAATATTCGTGGATTCCTTTCGAGACAGGCTGGAATCCAAACTCGTTTAGCTTAATGCTGCGTCAGTGATTGGACCGCAATTTACCTGAAGGACTCTGAGCCAATGGCAAACACTCAACAAAAGAAGTATCGAATCATAATAATCGCAATAAACAGGTGTCCCGAGTCGGTAGCCAATAGCCAGGTGATATTTGCCCGAGTACATAGAGAATCGTGGAGTATATCCTAGTGGTCATTGAAACCGCGAATTTTTCCAATCCCTACCTATGATCACTTTTATGAAACAATACAGGTGTACACTGAACTGTGTGCTTGTTCTCCTCGATTATGTTACTAAAAGTGCGTTCATTAATATTTTTCAAGCCGATCTGTTAAAGATTAACTGATAAATATGATAAGGTGAAGTCCATAAAAATGCAAGGCAGGGAATTCTTCCAGCCATGGGCGTAGATCCCGGGGGGGCCAGGGGGGCCCGGGCCCCCCTGGAATTAATGGGCCCCTCCTTGGGGGGGCCCACTTCGTGATTTTAAAGTTAATGGTGTACACAACATATATATATTATTTATATATATATTTATATATATTTTTATATATATTTATATATATTTATATATATTATTATTATTTACAACGACGACAGACACTTTGACATGCTTTGCATTCCTACCTTCGAGTTCCGTAGTTATTTTCCCCTACCCCTTCTGCGAAAGCCATGGTATGGAGTTTTCCAGTGAGAACTTTGAAACCCTTAATTCCCAGAAAACGTTCATTCCAAAGGAAGAAGCTAGGGTAGGGTTCCGTTAGCTTTTCCTCCCTATTGTTACCCACACTACCTTGTCATCTGAAACGACAGTATTATAGGTTTCAGGTAGTCTGTTTTTAGGGGCGACTGAATTGCGCCCCATTGGAAAGGGCGCCTTTCAGGTTTTTTCGAGCACACACACAATTATTTAAATCCTGATAGGCTGCCTTTCCAGAGTTGGCTGTTCGCTTTGCTTTAAGCGAAAGAAAACCCTGAATTGTGCCCCATCGGAAAGGCCGCCTTTCAGGTTTTTTCCTTGTACGCATACAGTCCGTAAAATCCTGATGGGCTGCCTTTCCAGAGTTGGCTGTTCGCCTTGTTTTAAGCGAAAGAAAACCCTGAATTTCGCCCCATCGGAAAGGCCGCCTTTCAGGTTTTTTCCTTGTACGCATACAGTCCGTAAAATCCTGATGGGCTGCCTTTCCAGAGTTGGCTGTTCGCCTTGTTTTAAGCGAAAGAAAACCCTGAATTGTGCCCCATCGGAAAGGCTCCCTTTCAGAAATTTTTAGTTTTCGTTAGATCGTTGTGGGCACTGAATTTCGCCCCATCGGAAAGGCCGCCTTTCAGGTTTTTTCCTTGTACGCATACAGTTTGTATAATCCTGATGGGCTGCCTTTCCAGAGTTGGCTGTTCGCTCTGTTTTAAGCGAAAGAAAACCCTGAATTTCGCCCCATCGGAAAGGCCGCCTTTCAGGTTTTTCCTTGTACGCATACAGTTCGTAAAATCCTGATGGGCTGCCTTTCCAGAGTTGGCTGTTCGCTCTGTTTTAAGCGAAAGAAAACCCTGAATTTCGCCCCATCGGAAAGGCCGCCTTTCAGGTTTTTCCTTGTACGCATACAGTTCGTAAAATCCTGATGGGCTGCCTTTCCAGAGTTGGCTGTTCGCTCTGTTTTAAGCGAAAGAAAACCCTGAATTTCGCCCCATCGGAAAGGCCGCCTTTCAGTTTTTTTCTTTGTACGCATACAGTTCGTAAAATCCTGATGGGCTGCCTTTCCAGAGTTGGCTGTTCGCTCTGTTTTAAGCGAAAGAAAACCCTGAATTTCGCCCCATCGGAAAGGCCGCCTTTCAGGTTTTTCCTTGTACGCATACAGTTCGTAAAATCCTGATGGGCTGCCTTTCCAGAGTTGGCTGTTCGCTCTGTTTTAAGCGAAAGAAAACCCTGAATTTCGCCCCATCGGAAAGGCCGCTTTTCAGGTTTTTCCTTGTACGCATACAGTTCGTAAAATCCTGATGGGCTGCCTTTCCAGAGTTGGCTGTTCGCTCTGTTTTAAGCGAAAGAAAACCCTGAATTGTGCCCCATCGGAAAGGCCGCCTTTCAGGTTTTTTTCTTGTACGCAATCAGCTCGTAAACTCCTGATGGGCTACTCAGACAGTTTATACTCTTTATTTTATTCCAAGACAATTCTGAATTGTCCCCTATTGTTGAATGATCGGCGCAGATAAAACCCTTTTACGGTCAAAATGCAATTAATGTATGTCTATACAAATTAATATTCAACTTATGGTGTACGACATAACGAACAATTTTAGTTTCCTTGTAATATTTTATTTGAACATTATAGTTATCTGTTGACTGATGTCTACCATCAGAAACAAAATCGATGCTTATACAATCGCCCAAGAGATCATAAAGCTATACGTGAAGGAAATGCAACGTAAATAAAATTATAATACAACTTATTGCTAGGTACTATTACAGAATAAGACCACGGGGCGTGAGGACATCCAGTGGGCATTACAGTGACTTGTACGGCCGTAGATGTACACACAGGCACAAGACAGCTTTGTTTTTGACATTCGGTGAGGGATAGTAGAGAGCTTTTATAAAGATTGCCGTGACAACTTGTCTATGTTCTTGCGGGTTTGTGGAAGTAGTGTTGCATTTAGTGGGATTTAAACTGTGTAACGCAGAAGGCCTACTGACCATAGTTCTAATCTACGTTTTTTGCACCCATGAATGTGAAGCCATGTAAAGTTAATGTAATAGAAAAAAGTTTAAAATAATCAAAATTAAAAAGTCTATGTGAAAGCGTCTGAGTGCCTGATTATGGCCAGTAATTATAACATACAAAATGAAGTGTACTCACCGATAAACTAAGCTCTAAGCTCTCTTTTTATGTGTATTATATATATATACACACACACAAACACACACACACTCCACGGTACCAGGTTTTCGTAAAAGCTGCTGCGTGGACTACTGTAGCTGCTCCCATGACACCTTATATCATAGAAATCGTCAGACCAAGAGCAGATTTCGCAGCGGGTTTGACGATATAGCATGCTTTATTTTCTCCAGGAGGTGAACAGGGTTGAAAAATGTTTACACCATTTTATTTTTAACTCCCTAACCTGTGCAGATATGGTACTGCTATTTGGTTCAAAAAAATTGCTAAATTAAGGTACCTATATAATGGTATAGGATTTAGGAAATTATAAAAATAAGGGATTGAAAAGGGGCGCAAACTGTCTTTGCAATTTCCTTAAAATCTCCCTCTAAATCCCCATAACTTGGGCAGAAATCGCTATGCTTTTTGGTTTCAAACATTGTTGATTTAAATACCTAAAAAAAAAGTATTTTCAGGATTTTTCGAAGTTAAAAATTTAAGGGGTAGAAAAGTGGTGAAAACTGTTTTCGCCATATACTTAATAGCTCCCTAATCTGAACAAATATACAAATATATTTATACTATTTGGTTTCAAATCACTGCTTACTTAAATACCTACAAACTAATTATTTATTTTTTAGACATTTGGAAATGTAGGGACTGAAATTGGGGTAAACCTGTTTTCGCAATAAACTGGACATATATCTTTATCCTCTCTGGTATAAATCTCAACTGGACATGTATCGTTTTTCCCTTAGTATATTAAACTCAGAGTAAAACATAGACTAAACAATTTTAATGCGGGTAAAGTCGCGTCAGGACAGCGTCAGGACCATTATAATAATGGCGAAAGTTTATATTTTTGTTATTCAATCACGCCTGAACAGGTTTGTATAATATTTGGCATAGAGAAACATTATGTCCAGGAATAGATCATACGCTATTTTTATCCCGAAAAATGGGTTTCTAAGGGAACTAATCAGACATGATCTTTGTTAAGGCTCTACTATACTTTTTGCTAGGTGATATGATATTGTGACCATACATAGGCCTACATAAATAATTTATGCAAAGTTCGTTTGCCTTCCGTTACATAAATGTACGTATATGTTCATCGTTTCTTATGGCCGTAGCAGGTAGTGTTAACATTTTTACAAGCTTTTATTTAATTTGCCATGTTTGTATGTATGTATGTCTGTGTGTTCGACACTAATCTTGGAAGCAGAATTAGAACCACTTCCCTATGTCCGATTAAGCTCAAATTTGGTGCACATATGTATCTTCGGTGACAATACAACAATATGGTACCATGAAGTTCTGATAATGAAGCCGGAAGATGGCCATAGTAATTTCTGAACTAAATAAGATAAACCCATCGAGTTTGGGCTCGATAGAATCGTTTTGAGGAGTATGTTTTTAAACCTCAAATCTACACTGAAATAAAACTTAGTTTGTAAAAACAAATTTGAAATATAGCAAATGAATTAGGCGCAATGATTAGGTTTATACTATCTCAACAATAAGCCAAATTGTTTTATTAATAACAAAAAAAACTAAACATCTATATTATAGTGTTTACATAGAGAAATAATATACACCAAATTTTAGAGTACCACAGGGCAAAAAACACAAAATCTGCTTTCTGTAAAAAAGTTGAAGGTCAAGATGCGAAAGTGGAAGACGTTCATCTACCTTAAGAACTTCAGAGGCTCAGCGGCATATTGGCGTACTGCATTAAACGAACTGTTGGCACAAATTCGGTGTCTAGGACCGCAGACTTACTTTTTGACATTCAGTTGCAATGACATCAATTGGCTAGATATGTTAAAAGCTCTCCTCATCGTCGTTGGACAACCTATGGAATATCCGGATGATTTGGATATGGTAACAACACAGCGGTTAATTGAACAGTATCCCGTAATTGTTCGCAGACATTTCATGTATCGCCACAACGCCCTTATGAAATTTATGTTAAGCAAACATACAATTTTAAATGGTCGTATTAAATATTTCTGGCGGAGAATCGAATTTCACAACCGCGGAAGCCCCCATATTCACAAGGTAGTTTGGGTGTTCACATTATTCAACCTAAATCTGTGCAATTCCCGATAAATTTTTGTCACGGCACTGCAGAACGAAATTATGAATTATATTACGCTAGGCTTGCGCAGTACACAAAATGCAAGGTAGCACTGTCGACCACGCCGTCGTGTACCTACTAAGGTTCAAAGCTCTTCGCAGCTGGTCAAGCCATATGTGGCCCTAAGTAGAGTAAATTCGTAAGAAGGTCTACTTATTGATGAATTAGACTGCACCAAAATTGACTGACAAACAAACAGTCAATATCGACGCTCTAAATGAAATGAACAGCTTAAGAAACATTTCGATATTTACAATGATAAATAAAAATTATGAAATAAATTAATTCTAAAAAAATTAAAAAAAACTTTTATTTAAATGCTCTAAAAACAAGAAAATAAATTAAATTGATTCAAAATCATCTTTTTATAACATTACACAACACCACTATTTTTATGAAACTAGCGACGGGTCACCCCCAGAAGACCGTAGCGACACTAGACCGTACGCTACCTACCTGGCCAATGGTAGTGGGGGGGCGGGTCATGCGGGTGGGGGAAGTCTTTCCTCACGCCAGTTAGCCAGTCATTTAGCTGTTCCTTCAACACGCCTGCGTTCACAGTCCTGACAGAACAACCACGCAAGTCAAAGTTTATGTTTTTAATGAAATTATTGATAGTTTATTATAATTTTTAATTAACTGTTGAAACGCATTTGTTTAGTCACTTAAGCTAATAGTTTAATTAAAGGTTACGGTAAGTGATGGTTTTTTAATATATCGAAATGCGATATAATTTTTATAGCTTAATAGCCCATGAATTTTAGTGTTCTACCTGAAAAAAAATAATGCAGTTTAGAAATTTGGCACAGATGTTCCTTTGGGTGTTAAAAATTGATCCTAAAAAGTCCCCATCTCTCAGATGCTGGCTTCATACATTTTTAAGGCAATAAGGGCGTAAGTGCCGAAATATGCATATCACGACTGTTGCGTGAAAAAAACTCATTCTAATATATCAAAATTTGGTCAAAATTTTAAAGTTAAGGGCCCTTAGTCCTTAATCATTCGTTTTTATTACTTTATACATGGCAAAAATTATCTTATAACCTCATTTATACTCAACTAATGGAAGTAAAATATATCACTGCTCTATACAATCACCAGTTACATCAAATTCACCACTGATAGGCAAAAATATACCTATATAAAAAAATTTCCGTTATTTTATTAGCTTTAAATCGGTTGGTCAAACATGTATATGCGATAATAATTGACTGACGTATTAAGGATTACAATGAACTACTGTACAACAATGGGTTTTTGAGCAATTTAGGTCAATATTGACTATAGCATATTACCTGAAAAAAAATAATGTAGTCTTGAAATTTGGCACAGATGCTCCTTTGGGTATTAAAAATTGATCCTAAAAAGTCCCCATCTCTCAGATGCCGACTTCATACTTTTTTAAGGCAATAAGGGTGTAAGTGCCGAAATATGCATGTCACGACTGTTGCGCGAAAAATTTTCATTCAGTTGTATCGTAACTTGTATAAGATGTGAAGTAAAAGGCACTTAGTTATTTAACATCCATTATTGTTGCATAATACACAGCAAAAATAAGAAATCTGAACTAAAATCAATTAATGGAACTACAAAATAAAAAAATAACCAGTCCATTAAAGTCTTCTTCATCAGAACGATCATTGATAAACAACATTAGTGCATGTTGCCCCACGACATTTGGTGCACATAATACCACACTGCAATCCACACTTCATCCGCACACACTCGCATTTGTGGCTGCATTCACTTTTACAGTTACATGATATCAAATTCAGGAGCTGTTCTGGAGCTGTAGGAAGGGATGTTGTTATAGGAACAAGTGTGCCACTCACACTTTTCCATCCCCACTCAACAGGATCTAATGAATGGCCCAGCCACTCTTGCACCTGTAGGTAAACCCGAAGAGAATGCTGTTCACATGCGGCACTGGTTGGTGGAAGAGAGGCTAGCTGGAAAGAAGCACTAACAGGCATCTTTGCTATCTTGCAGGTATACATATATACTCTCATTTCATCCAAAGTGGAATACTTATCATGTCCCTGATACATTGCAATTGCAAACTTTTCTCCAGCTGCAATAACTATCTTCTTGTCCGCATGTGGACATGTAAAAACATGTACTGTTCTCCGAATGGAAACATCGTTCTTGATGATGTTCCATGCTTGCTTCTTTCCCTTACCGAAGAAAGCACTGGTTGTATCTGATCCGGTCATAGCAAAGATCTTAAAAAGGTGTGAGGTAACCAATGAGAGCATTAGTGTAGACTGCAAAGTAGTTATCGATGGAGGATACCTCTTGCATGTACTTGTGTGGCCAAGACCTACTACATTTGGTCAAATATGTGAGGTTTATGTTACATTCGTCCAAAAACATTTTTCTGTGACAGCAACTGTAGTGTTTGATGGTTATGACAAGTTAACCACTAAAGAGGAAGAGCGAAGGCGGCGTTCTGCAGGGAGGTCTTCCACCGATATTTCAATAGCTGCTAACAATGTTGTTACATCGACGCAAATGGACTTTCTGAGGAATGGCCATAACAAAAATGGGCTCATCAAATTATTAGTAACTTATTTTCTAACTTCAGGTCATCACGCAATTCAGTGCTCAGGAGATGCTGATACCACTATAGCAGCTATTGCTCTTCAGTTTTCAACAAGCTGTTGTGTAAAAGTAATAGCTACTGATACAGACATCCTTGCGATGTTGACTGCGAGGTTAGAAGATGCACACATTGAAATTGTCCATCCACCCTCAAGCAAGACAACAGGAAAGATTTACAGTATATCAGCTATTCAGCAGGACATTGGTGAAATGAAAAACTATGTTTTGTTTTGTCATGTTATGTCAAGTTACGATACAACTGAATTAATATTTTTCGCACAGCAGTCGTGATATGCAGATTTCGACACTTACGCCCTCATTTCCTTAAAAAAGTATGAAGCCGGCATCTGAGAGATGGGGACTTTTTAGGATCAATTTTTAACACCCAAAGGAACGTCTGTGCCAAATTTAAAACCTGCATTATTTTTATTTCTGGTAAAATGCTATAGTCAATATTAACCTAAATTGCTCAAAAACCCATTGTTGTGCAGTAGTTCCTTGTAATCCCTAATATGTCAGTCAATTATTATCGCATAGGGTAGAGTGGGGGAATTCCGATCACTTAAGCAAGATTGTCCATATTATGACAATTTGTTACGGAATGGAGGTGTAAAACAGAATATATTTTCTCCTATATTATGACTTGACTTGTGGGTATTAGAAATAAAGAAATTGTTATTGGTTTGGGGAAAAATTTTTTTTAATAAGTCATATGTTTGGTCGGAATTACCCCGACGTTTGGGTAATTCCGATCATTTATATTCACCAATATATTTAAATTATTTTGGACATATGGCTGTCACTTAACTAATACTTAAAGCACAAATAAATGCATAGCACACTACAAGCAAATGAATTAAAATATTTTGTGTGAAAAAAAAAATTGTTCAGACAAAATAAAAATTATGTAAATTATAGCTGATAAAATCAACTCTTAAGTGATTGGTATTTATGACTTCCAATAGTCACAAATATAATTGTCTGGTGTATCAAAACCAGTGCACTCTGCATGAGCCCACTCTGAACACGAAGTGCACCTATACCAAAGTTCATTGTCATGTCCTTCATCTCCACAAAGAATGCAAAAGTCTTTGGCATTGCTTATTGTTGGTTCTATGTCATCACAAGGATCAGCAACTGCATCATCTTCTGAGGAACTAACTGGAAGTATCTTTTTATGACTGTTTTTTATTTGGCCGGGAATCTGGGCCTAATTCTCCATGAAGTCCTTTCTTCTTTCTTATTCGAACTTTTTTTTTTGCAACAGCCCTTTTTCCCTAGCATCTTCAAGACATTTATTTTGCGGAGTTGAAGTTAGGATCTGAGAATGCAATTTTTTCTTCTAGGCCTTGTCTTTGACTCTATTGCGACCCGAGAAATTATTTTTGGCACTGGAGCCACATCCTGGAAAGAACACGAAGGACCAGCACAACTGGAATGTGTAAAATCCATATTGGGCGAGACAATTCTGTTCCCAGTAGTTGAACTTGAAATAAAATGAGAAGTGACAGTGGTAACATTTTCAATTCCTCCTTCTATGATAGACCTATCCACTCTTGCAGGTTACTGGGAAAGAATTCCTCTTCAGAAAAAATATCTGGATCTAGAGGGAAAATTTCAGTTTTCCGAAAACCATTGACTGCCTTCTCAATTGTTGCTACCTTCATAAACGCAATGTTAAAGAGTCCTGAAAGTTCATCTGGACTGAGTTTTTCGTGGGGATGATTTACCATCCATCTTCTGCATGCTTCGTGGTAGGCCTTCTTCAGCGGTGCATAGAAAGCAACATCCAAAGGCTGCATTCAATGGGATGTTTGTGGAGGCAGAGACAGCATGATTATTCCATTGTGATGACAAAATTCATATGACTCGTGAGATATGTGGCTGGAATGGTTGTCCAGAACAAGCAATACTGGATTGTTAGGATCTGGTTTACAAAAGGCACTGAAATGTTTTAGCCATGCTAAAAATAGTTCCTCGTTTATCCAGCCTGACTTCGAACACTGATACAAAGAACCTGGGGGACCATCTGTGATTTCGGCACTTACGCCCTTATTGCCTTAAAAAAGTATGAAGCCGGCATCTGAGAGATGGGGACTTTTTAGGATCAATTTTTAACACCCAAAGGAACGTCTGTGCCAAATTTCAATTTTTTTTTTTTTTTTTTTTTTTTTTTTAGGTTTGCTCGATTTTTCCCCTAAAATGCCTGGGCTATAAGTTTTAAACATTATAATATGGGTGGTAAATAAACCTACACATGTGTAGATCTCATTTACTATTCACTGTTATTTAGAATGCGTTTCTATATTAACTTGCGGTAAATTATACTATCTTGTTTTTACTTGTAAAATTAACTCTGTTTATTTTTGCACCTTACATAATATATCTTTAAAACTTGTAACTTAAGTTACTTTGCCCATACGTTTATTTCAATCAGTTTTCGTGTATTTAATAAAATGTAGAAGTAACTTTTAAATACATCTTTCATTGTGTGAAAAACGCTAGGCGTTAGTTATTCGCGCGACAATTTTTCACCCAGTGTAGGCCGACTTGTTTACTTGGAAAGGAGGGCTCCCTCCCCGGCAGACTTCTCTCTCCTGCCCTGGGGGTGCCGCACAGCTAGTACGACTTTCATGCTCCATATTATGTCTGTTGTACTTTTTAACAGATTAAAGCGGCTTAGCCCACCCATTCACGTTAGTTTATACAGTTTACATTTATTTTTGATAAATGTTTCGTTGGGTGCATGGTTACACGATTTGTTGATTAAGTTCTGTAAAGTTACAATTACGCCTAACAAAAGCTGTATGTAAAAATTTGTTAGAGACTTGACAATGACTGTTATTGTTGTTATTATTATTAGGTACGTATATAGTCTTAATAACAGCTTCAAATTATTATTGTTATGATTATGTATATCGTCATAATAACAGCTTCATATTCTAATGTTAAATGCATAATTATTTAAAAAAAAAATCTTTTTGTAACAAACATTCTACAGGCGTAGGTAGTTTCGAAGTAACTATTCTTCTGGAAATATTTTTGAAACTTCTATAAAATCCTAGAGCATTTTAAGAACTTAATGTAGCTGACATAAATACCTATCTGTTCGCCAATCTTCAAAAAGGATTGGTGTAACATATTCTCATATTACATGAAGCGAAAATATTTTGAATGTTTTTAACTTAATGTCTTAAAGATATTCATAATATGTCTACTAAGGTAGTCATTAAATTATTTTTGATTTTCAAACACTGTTTTTTATATCTTACACTAATGTCATATAATTTTTTTCGGACAAAGGTTTAAGATAATCTTAAGATTGTTATTAATAAATTCCAACGAAATTGATACTAAAAAATTTACTTTCTTTTTAAATTTCGAACCCTGTTTTTATGTTAATAGTTAGTTTCATCAAATATTATTTAAACCAATTGTTTTAGATAAAACTTAGGAATTTTTACAATAAATTATATTTCATTTGATAGTAAAAGTATTTAAAAAAAGTAATGTATTTTTGTTTTTATACCCTTGTTATTTCCAGCCCTTGAAGTATTGGTTTGTATTATCAAAAATTGTTTCAAACTAAAGTTTTAAGTAACATTATATGATTAACAAACAATTTGAACGGATTTGAAAGTGCACCACTAAGGGAGTTATGAATTTTTTTTATTCTGCCCCTTATTTTTTTAACCCCTTGTAGCAATAGTACTTCCAATCAATTTTATTGTTTCATACAAAGGTTTTTGATAAAAATTATAAGGTTTACCAACAACTTGAAGAATGTTATATTGTAACTAATGAGAGTTATGAGTTTTTTTTTAATTCTACCCCTTATTTTTTCAACCCCTTGCAGTAATGGATGTTCCGATCGAAAATTGTTTAGACAAAAGTTTTAGATAAAAAATATATGATTGATACACAATTCGTACGAATTCTATGTTGTACATACGAAGGAAGTTATGATTTTTGCCACCAACCCTTATTTTTTCAACCCCTTGAAGTTGTGGTTGGTCGTATAAAAATTTATTTCAGATGAAAGATGTACTGAATACTTTAAGGTTTCACGATAAAGGGATTTATGAGTGTACATGGTACATTATGATTTTTTTTAATTCAACACCTTTATTTTTTCCACCCCCTGCAACAATGGTTCGACATATAAAAAATAATTTCAGACAAAAGTTTTAGATAAAAATTATAAAATTTACTAACAATTATAACGATTTTGATGGTGTACTTACTGAGGGAGTTATGAAATATATATATTTCTTAATTTTTATCGTTATTTTATTTACTACATTACTGCAATGGTTCGTCTAATCAAAAATTGTTCCAGACAAAAGTTTATATAGAAATTATAAGAAAAATACATAATTAGTACAAATTTGATGCCTTACCTACGAACACAGTTATGATTTTTTTTTGTCCGCCAACCCTTGTTTTTTCAACCCCTTGGAGATACCGTCGGTCGTATCAAAAACTTATTCAGAGAAAATATTTTGGCATTACTCCTAAGAATTTTAATAAATTCAAAGGATGTGATATTTTCCATATTGCGTGATTTAGAACGATTTTTCTGTTTTTGAAAAAACCTTCCCCATTTCTACCCCTTTCTTCGGATATTGCTCATTAACGAACTCGATCGAGATTTTCCACATTTAGATTTTCTATATTAGTTTGGAATTGATTTGAGAAAAATTAGGACAGTTATCGCGTCCACAAGAAAGTGATATATATATATATATATATATATATATATATACATATGTATAAATATACAAGCTTTTGAGTTGACGATGGTTTTGGGGTCTATGGACCATGAAACGAAAAACTATGTAAAAAAAAATTCCGGAAGTCGCACCTTCGTAACGGCTACAATAGGTAGTACCTATTTCTTTGAAATCTACCTAAAATACGTAGGTATTAAAATTCTTCTATGCTAATGCACAAAGCTGTTTCGAATTGCTGGCTCCCTTGAGTCACGCGAGACAATTCATATGCTCCTGGGGTTCTCCTGAAACAGTAAAATCTGCAGCTGTGTACATCAATTTAATTTTACCAAAAGAAATGCATTTACCAGTGGTGATTGTACTTTGTTTCTAATTTTATTTTTGGTCAATGTTACTGCAGAAAATATTCTTTCAGTTGCTGCGTATGAATGAGGCAAGCATAGCATGGCTTTAATGAACACTGTTATAGAAGGGAACATTTGGTCTCCTACAGCATTTTTCATTCCAAAAACTGTATTCCAAAAATCCATTATATTTCTTCTCTACTGTAACTTATAGGTAGCTATATTGTGTGTAGGTGTTGACACTGCATTAATAATTCAATTATTAACTTAATTTGATTGTTAGGTAAAAAGTGTAGGACTATATGTATGTACAAATCCTTATTTTACTTAAAAAACACAATAAACATTTATTCAACACAACACAGTACACTATAATGACACAAGGATTTCCAACAATAAAATATTAGAATTTTTCTTCCTAAATTTATATATTAAAATTATTATTTATATGAATATAATATCACGGATGAGTCAGAAGTAGATGATTTACACCCAGGACAATACGTTGAGCACTATTAGATAGAACTCCAGTCAACAATACAATATATGAAAACAAACAGGAAATCGATTAGGAAATATTCACAACATAAAATTAGTGTTATAAATTAAATTAATCATATATCATTTCCAGAGGTAAATACAATTTTTGGGTTATGTCAAGTGGCTTTAACTTGGTTTGTTCAAATTTCTATTACAGATGTTGTTGACAGCTTTTAAACATGAATGCATGTAGTTAATTGGCATTTAGACTGAGCATAAATAATAACAATCAAACGAAATAGTATGGTAAGAAAATAAATAAATAGTACTTAAAATAAAATCTGTGTGGGTCATTGTTACCGCACACCATAAATTCGTCGTCTTTCTTCAGTGCTTCAACAGTCTTTAATAAACGCCATTCCCTATCCAGGTTATCGAAATATTTTTCTTTAATAACATTAAGAAAACATTTGGCAAGTGGCATTATACTGTGATTGTCATCTGATTTATACTTTTCTGGACTCAGCAAGGCTAAACCATTTAGAACAGAGTCATTAAAATTTATTTGTTTTAAAACTTGGCTCCAAAATACAACATAGAAGGCCAAACAATTAACTTTCAATAGTGTTAACCTACATCACTTGGTCTAACTATGCTCTTATCTAATCCCATCAAAAAGAGCTTCCACTCTCGCTCCTAGATAAACTTTGCTTATGTCTAAAACTGGCCGTTGTCAGCTGTATTTTCTTTTTCAATTGGATTATTTGAAACATATTGATGTTTCATGTAAGATTTCATTGTCAGTTTCATTTTTTCTCCCACCGATGAAACCAGAACATGAAAACGATATTAGTACATTGATAATCTAAATTTAAATTAATTATTACTGTCGACAGAATAAAAGCCAGGAACAAAAAATATGACTTAATTAATGCCGAACGACCGAATTGAGTTCCTGACCTGACTCGTCGTCGTCAACTGAAAAATTAGATTCCCTTCCACTCCTGTGTGTGTTTGAATAACACTTAATAATAAAACAATTTAGTGTAAACATAATATTATATTCAAGGCAAAAAACTCGAAAAAGTACTAGCTGGGGACACCCTGATTGTGTCTGAGAGTTGGCGTACTTATGTTGTTCTTCTCCTGGTCACGTTCCCTTTCCCCTCTAGCTACCGGCCAATGGCAGCGAGGGGGCGGGGCTAGCAGTGATTCTGACACACTTTTCTCTGATACGGTCTAATGACCATACGGTCAAGCGGTGTCGCCCCACTAGCGACCTTCCCCCACCCTGCTTCGGGTACTGTTGTGTATAGCCTTTTGTAACAAAAAATTAATTAACTGATAATAAATACCACATTAAAATCAGTTGCATTTTTCAGAAGAAGTAAGCGGAAATAAAAACAAACGCGTACAGCGACACTGTTTTATAGATATTATATAGAGATAAAAGCTTCCTTGAGTAGATACACAAGAATAAATGGTAAATACACCTACAATACATAATTAAATCACTACACCCGTGCGAAGCAGGGCAGGATAGCTAGTAATTCCACAAAAAACGTTTCAGTAACAGTAAGTAGTAGGTTACTGACGAACAGTAGGTAGTAGGTTACTGAGAGTAACAGTAGGTAAGAAGCAACTTCTGCTGCTGCCCTGAAGATGGAGGCTGCAACGCACTCCGAAACGTCAGAAAGAACTTCCATTGTGACGCGGCTAGAACCCAGAAGACAAGAACATTTATTAAAATGTTTCTAGTTGATTTGATTACTTAATGTACTTAAGTAAATTCTTGCTTATTGCCATAATGTTCCTGATTTGTTATGAAGTCGCTTGAAGTCTCGATTATCAGTGACTCCGACATCTTATCATGTTTATCATCGGCCAAACATTATTACATTTGCAAGAGGAATTACCTCACAAAATGTGCCAGCCAATTTCAAACTAACCATACATAGTTTATCAAATACAGACACAAATGCAGACTTATTAGTACCTATAAATAAACACATGATCTTTATACAAGCATTCATTTTTCAATTATTGTTTTTATACATTCTAGATAAAATGGCTTCTTACATTAAGTACTGGTTGAAATACACTCAGCCGAGTTAACACTGATATTGCAATTATCTTTTATTTAAATGTAAATACGAATAATGTTAAAGGAATATATCGCACATATCTATCGAATATTGGATTATTTCATATATACAATTTTGAGACTGAATCTCTCCCCACACAGTGCTGAAATAGCAAGTTAGAACACATCAAACGTATACTTAGTGCAAAATGAAACCTTTCTTACAAGCAGAAACACTTTCCCAAAATGTACATGTTAATAATTTATGCAAAACTTGATACAACGATTTTATCTTTAGTGAAATTCTATCACATGCAATGTAGTAAGCACATAACTAATAAGTTACACTATCGCACTGAAAATGTATGTATGTAGTTAAGAACTGAACAATGCATAAAATGACATACCCAAAAACAATACAGCTATATCATGCGTTTGTACTAAAGAATCAAATGCAAACGTCTTGTAAAGTTCAGGTGAGTGTAACATGTGGTATATTTATAATGACTTACATGAGACGATTTCATTATGAATAGTGATAAATCATATTCAAAAACACAAATTTCTTCTTGTCTTCTTTGATTCGGGTTCATCATTGTTGGCAATAGCTTGTACACTTTTATTTCTTCTGGAATTTGATGGTTTCTTGACACTAAGTTTGTGTTGTCTTGCAGCAAATTCGTTCGTAGCCTTCCTTTGTAATATAGTCAGGATCTCGTATGGGCAACGACCGCGGTCGTCGCGGGTCTACAAGTTCTGGCAGCATACAGTTTAAGTAAAACTTTGTCAATTGCTGATCCATTTGATCCTTCCAGAACAGATAATCTCTGTCAATACGTGTGGTTTTAATTCCATTTGGAGTCCAGAGCGCGAAGATGCAGTAATTACGCCTTGTCACATGAAGTTGCCCTTGAACTTGGTAGAAAAAATGGTGATTCTTATTAATGTCTGTAACAGTTTTTTTTTTGTCTCGAGATATGTTCCAAAATGTGCATTTCCTTTTAAGAATTAACTCATCAGGACTTAGAACTTCTGGCTTTACTCCAGAAGATGGACATTTTACTTCCACGATACGATCTCTTTCAATCAGTCCATCTGGGCTGGCCCCTAGAAATTGTATTTCTTTATCAACAAACAGTCCACATGCCTTTACTTGTACATCACAAGTCTCTTCCAGCTTTTTCACTACCTCTTTTTCGTGATCTCTAACCCATATCATAGCATCTGTATCGAAATCCTCATACAACAATGTAGCCACCAATTTTTGGCATGAAGTATGTGGTTTACGCCTACAAATAGTGCCAAAATTAGAAGCTGTCAACAATTTTCTCCTAGTTTATTTCCACAGGCCGCACTCCCTTTGTAAAAGGGTACCATTCTGCAGTTTCTAACGCTCTTCAAATGTAGAGGGTAAGGATTTAAAAAATCCTTCCTTAGCTAGGTTGTAACCTTCGTAAGTCATGTCTGGTTTTTGAGATTGGGGACTTTCAAAGGGAAACCTTGAGGATTTAGAGCTGTAGGTGGTAATCTTGCGCACATACTGGGTTATTAACATTTTGAGATTACAAGTGAATATAATGTCATATGTTGAGCGGACATAGGACTGAATTGTATATTTAGTTGTGAAGCCCTTTCATAGCAAACATTATATAAAAGCTATATTCAAGTTAAAATCTCTTAAAAATGCTTTTATGGTATTAAAATGACATTAATTTGTGTAGCATAGGGTAGTAACATGTTATTATTATTGGTGACTGTAAGATATGGATGGACGCTGTGATAGTGTGAGTATGCGGAATTCCCCCGACCTCATATAAATATTTACTACACCTTCACGGTTGTACTGAAATAAGCTAAATGAGTATAGTTTCAGGTACATTGCGTATATATTACATTGATTTATAAGTTCTTTATTTATATTTAGCTCTCCGACTATTCCACGTTTTCCTTGTTTTTCTCGATGATGGACACAATGATTCAGCCACCTTGAAATAATTTTTTCTGTGTTTTGTTTTCAGATAGAATTCCTGAATAACTTTTCATTGAAAACCAAATTTTTTAACAGCCATTTGCTCTGATTTTTGTAATGACTCCCAACATAGATATTGGTGGAAAGTGTGTCTCATATTGTACATGTACACATGAGCATGTGTGTGTTCCCTATCTCTCTCTAAAGCTATCAAGTGTACATAATGGGAGTGCGTCGTTTGCCCTACAGGCGTTTTCCCTAAACGCATTTTCAAAGCATATTCTCGCAGTCCTCATTCCAAACAGGCGTTTGCCCTAAAAGCGTTTGCCCTAAAGGCGTTTGTCCTAAAGTCGTTTGCCCTACAGGTGTTTGCCCTACAGGCGTTTGCCCTACAGGCGTTTGCCCTAAAGGCGTTTGCACAAAATGTTTGATAATCACATTCGGACCAAGCTCCGGCATTTGCCCTAAAGGCGTTTGCCCTAAAATAAGTTTTTCGACAGTCGTTTGCCCTACAGGCGTTTGCCCTACAGGCGTTTGCCCTAAAAGTTTGCGAATTTTCAATAATCTGAAAATAAATGCTTGCCGGCGTTTGCCCTACAGTCGTTTGCCCTAAAGGCATTTGCCCTAAAGTCGTTTGCCCTACAGGAGTTTGTCCTACGAACCTTTTCGAAGATAGATGTCCTTACGTTTGTCGCCCCTGTTGACAAATATTGGAACCATTCTCCAAATGAGTACAAAGTACAAAATTCAAAAATTAGATGGCAGCACATACGGTTTGCTTTCCCAAAGTTGAAGTCTAAGAATGCAGCTGGTAATTGAACCTTACAACAGATGGTGCGCCAATCTCAGTGACTGGATTGTATTTTTTAAATCATTTTTTAACACAGAGGTTGATCATGTAATATGTTCCATGGTGGGGGGGGGGGGGGGGGGAGTGTTAACTAGCGAACAAATTAACTTAATTTAATATTGCTGCTATATATAAAAACAAGCGTTAACGAAAGTAGCTTACAAAATTTTATTATCCTTGCCTGCTGGAATTTTCACTTAAAGTTGTCCTAAAAAACGATGACCCTAAAATAATTTAAGGCAGAGGATTATGCATATGCATTTATAAAAACATTTTTAGTGTTTAAAAGTTACTGTTAAAATAGCCTCCGAGACCTTCATGCCTATTTTCAATTTTTATATAATATGTGCCTAACTGAATCTGTCGTTTTATTAATATGTTTGTAGAATGCGGTGAAAATACTTCCATCGAGAGAGTGCATATTTTGCTAATTCGCCCAGATCATCTATAGCTTAACCCCTAATAAGATTTATGGGAACAAGTGAAGTAGGTATAATAAAAGACTGATTTAATGTGTGACAGCCAATGAAATGTACAACTTTTCAAAATGCATTTAATCATATCATCCATATTGCCACAATATTTGAATGAATGTCATAGGTATGAGTGTAAACTAGGAACGATTTTGATATGTCGTGGAATGTACAATAATGAATTACGTAAAAGTATAATACACAAAGAAAGATCATTAAATATAACTCTGTTTCATATGCTAATGAATCAGCATATTCGCAAAAAAAAAGTGCAATTTTAGTTAACATATTTTCAAAACAATTAAACAAACAGAATTTACTGGAAAATATGTTATTTATTTAATAATATTTTCAAAACAATTAAACAAACAGAATTTACTGGAAAATATGTTATTCATAACTTAGTAGGAGCAAGTGACGTCTATTCACCATCACCTATGATTAATAAATAAATACGTTATTTGTTATTTTTGTTTTGTCTCATTGCTATGTACATGCTGTGCTGAAAGACTATTACTTCTAGATTTCAATGACAGTTTTTCTTGAGCGCGCGGTGTATGCCATGTCTACGTGTCGTCTTTGAAATCGTACAAATGACTTGTAGTTTTTATTAGTTTAGTTTCATATTTTGACATGGTTAATGAATCAAAACAAAACATCAATTTGTATACAACCTCAGTACACATAACATGGTAATTGTATGGTTTCTCAGCCGTATTTATAGTTATATGCGATTACGTAATGGAAAAGGTGTTTTCGTGTATGCTGCTGAAAGAATTCACTCCTTAAAATTTTATTTATGTGCTATGTGATAAATGCCCCATTGTGATACTTATGTAGGCCCTACCCAGCAGCCTAGTATCGTGAGCTGGGGCGGTTTAGCATTGAGCTTGAAACCATTGTCAACAAATCCCACTCGCAGAAAGCAGTTTTTATTTCGTTCTTATTCATAGACACTATTACTAAAATTATTTATTACCGCGAATTGTAATTTTTTTATAAGTATACATAAAGGTTTTTAATTTTTTAATAAGACATTTTTTTGTGACAGATATCTCAAAGAAAACAAAACCAGTAATTCGGTAGAATTCTGTACGAGCCTCGTTGCCAAATTTAATGGACGCAAAATAATAAATTACCTACACATAGACACAGCGTAAATGTTACATGGCAGGACAAGATTCAAGAAAGGTTTAGCTTGGGAGAAGAGTCCTTTAAAAAAAATGTCAGGTAGGAGCCCTGGTTCAATACACAAGAAAGTCATTCGTAAAAAGATTCGACACTGCACAACTCAGCGTAAACTGGCTTACCAAGAAGATAGTCGGATGAAACTAAAACGGCGTGAACTCCAATCGACTAAGCCAAATGTTAACTATGGATCCTCATCAGGGCAAGCTACGGATGTACAAGGGTGTGATCTTCCTGAAAATGAACTATTAAGTAAGTGTGAACATTACATCGCGTCACTGCAAGTCACTTTGGAAGAAGGAAGGAATATTGTGTAACAAACAAATATGCATACAATCCCGCAAGGAAAGTCGTTCTGTGTGCGGTGGACTAAAGTCACATTATTATTATTGAGAAATACCATTACATATCTTCATTATTTTATTTTGGGAATATAAGTGGAATCCACTATGAAATATGGGAAATATTAAGGATAAATTCAGGGTTTTCTTTCGCTTAAAACAGAGCGAACAGCCAACTCTGGAAAGGCAGCCCATCAGGATATTACGAACTGTATGCGTACAAAGAAAAACCTGAAAGGCGGCCTTTCCGATGGGGCACAATTCAGGGTTTTCTTTCGCTTAAAAGAAAGCGAACAGCCAACTCTGGAAAGGCAGCCCATCAGGATTTTACGAACTGTATGCGTACAAAGAAAAAACCTGAAAGGCGGCCTTTCCGATGGGGCACAATTCAGGGTTTTCTTTCGCTTAAAACAGAGCGAACAGCCAACTCTGGAAAGGCAGCCCATCAGGATTTTATGAACTGTATGCGTACAAGGAAAAACCTGAAAGGCGGCCTTTCCGATGGGGCGAAATTCAGGGTTTTCTTTCGCTTAAAACAGAGCGAACAGCCAACTTTGGAAAGGCAGCCCATCAGGATTTTACGAACTGTATGCGTACAAAGAAAAAACCTGAAAGGCGGCCTTTCCGATGGGGCGAAATTCAGGGTTTTCTTTCGCTTAAAACAGAGCGAACAGCCAACTCTAGAAAGGCAGCCCATCAGGATTTTACGAACTGTATGCGTACAAAGAAAAAACCTGAAAGGCGGCCTTTCCGATGGGGCGAAATTCAGTGCCCACAACGATCTAACGAAAACTAAAAATTTCTGAAAGGGAGCCTTTCCGATGGGGCACAATTCAGGGTTTTCTTTCGCTTAAAACAGAGCGAACAGCCAACTCTGGAAAGGCAGCCCATCAGGATTTTATGAACTGTATGCGTACAAGGAAAAACCTGAAAGGCGGCCTTTCCGATGGGGCGAAATTCAGGGTTTTCTTTCGCTTAAAACAGAGCGAACAGCCAACTCTAGAAAGGCAGCCCATCAGGATTTTACGAACTGTATGCGTACAAAGAAAAAACCTGAAAGGCGGCCTTTCCGATGGGGCACAATTCAGGGTTTTCTTTCGCTTAAAACAGAGCGAACAGCCAACTCTGGAAAGGCAGCCCATCAGGATTTTATGAACTGTATGCGTACAAGGAAAAACCTGAAAGGCGGCCTTTCCGATGGGGCGAAATTCAGGGTTTTCTTTCGCTTAAAACAGAGCGAACAGCCAACTTTGGAAAGGCAGCCCATCAGGATTTTACGAACTGTATGCGTACAAAGAAAAAACCTGAAAGGCGGCCTTTCCGATGGGGCGAAATTCAGGGTTTTCTTTCGCTTAAAACAGAGCGAACAGCCAACTCTAGAAAGGCAGCCCATCAGGATTTTACGAACTGTATGCGTACAAGGAAAAACCTGAAAGGCGGCCTTTCCGATGGGGCGAAATTCAGGGTTTTCTTTCGCTTAAAACAGAGCGAACAGCCAACTCTGGAAAGGCAGCCCATCAGGATTATACAAACTGTATGCGTACAAGGAAAAAACCTGAAAGGCGGCCTTTCCGATGGGGCGAAATTCAGTGCCCACAACGATCTAACGAAAACTAAAAATTTCTGAAAGGGAGCCTTTCCGATGGGGCACAATTCAGGGTTTTCTTTCGCTTAAAACAAGGCGAACAGCCAACTCTGGAAAGGCAGCCCATCAGGATTTTACGGACTGTATGCGTACAAGGAAAAAACCTGAAAGGCGGCCTTTCCGATGGGGCGAAATTCAGGGTTTTCTTTCGCTTAAAACAAGGCGAACAGCCAACTCTGGAAAGGCAGCCCATCAGGATTTTACGGACTGTATGCGTACAAGGAAAAAACCTGAAAGGCGGCCTTTCCGATGGGGCGAAATTCAGGGTTTTCTTTCGCTTAAAACAAGGCGAACAGCCAACTTTGGAAAGGCAGCCCATCAGGATTTTACGGACTGTATGCGTACAAGGAAAAAACCTGAAAGGCGGCCTTTCCAATGGGGCGCAATTCAGCGTCCCCTGTTTTTAAAGTGGTTTTGCTCTCGTGTGCCCCAGTCTTCTGCTTTCTTGGCAAACATCAACATGGATAAGTTCGTGACGCGGAAGAAATGGAAAACATAATCTGATTCTCACCTGATAAGCTTGATTGTTTTATAAGTAGTGACTATTATTTAGGTAATATATATTTTATTTAAGTGATTATGTAACGTTATTTTTTCCAGTAAATAAACAACTTAATACTTTAACAGTAATTATAGCAGAATTTAGTTTATTTACGAACTGAAACTTATATACCATTTTCTGGAATTTTTTAGCTCATCTCCATTCTGTAAGGCTAGCTGCTCTGTACGTTACATGTGAATATACATGGAATAATTTTTTTCCTCGTCAATATGGAATTTAAAATCACTCCCCTTTTATTATCAAACGATAATTTTCACAATTCATGGCCGATAATCACTTTATAACATTTGTTATTTGATAACTGCAACACTGCACGAGTAAACAGAAGTAAGAGTGAGAAAGAAGTATTTAAACGTTACACATCCGTATTTAAGTTAATAAGGAAGCAAACGCGTCTCTTTAATAACTAATCAAGAGGCATATTTTAACTAAATAATTCACTGCCAAAATACTGATTATACTAAATATAAGCCGAGAAATGTATGTGGTTCAATTAGCTGTAGGATAAATTTCATAGTTCTATCTCCGAGATTTTTCATTTGTGTCATTAAATTTTTTTTTTTGTTTTTTACCTGGTTGATGCCTTTACTAAATAAAATAGTCTTTAAGAGTTTTAATATGATTCGATCGTTCATTTGATGTTGATCCGTTTATTAGCTGTGGCGCTTTGGGTTTTTAGGGCGCAGTGTTATAGCGGCAACAGAAATACATCATTTGTGAAATTTTATTCTGTTTTCACGTTTGTTGTATGGGAGCCCCCCTTAAATATTTGTTTTATTTTAATTTAATCATTTATTTTTAAATTGAAATTAGAATAAACACTTTTGGAAAATGGTAATGTATGGGTGGGGTGTTATCTATTTGCATTATATTCACGTATATTATTTTTATAGATTTTTTCATGGATATTTTATGTATTTAGGTTAGCAAATTATTCAAACATGTTTGAGAGATCACTTCTATAGTCATTAATTGATAATTACTAAAACATATGTTGCTCTGCTTTATTGTTAATATCACTTACGTAAAAATAAAGTGTATAACATACGAGCTTAATATCCAGAGAAGACTTGTTTCGGTTGACCTCTAGCGCAAAATTCTTAAATTAAATTCACGGGCCCCCCCTGGAAATCCTACAGATTTGCGCCCATGCTTCCAGCTCATCAACCCTACCCTGGATAGTCTCGTCTGTGTTCAGTCGTCTCTGGCAAGGAGTGGACAAGTTTGCAAACTCAAATATAAATTTATTTTAGTAGCACGCGTCTTACGAAAAGGAAATATATCCAAGAAAGGCATGTCGGACAACCTACTGTCACCACACAAAAGTTAACATGATGCAATGCGTGGTGCAACTGTGTTTAGTCGCTGTGATGTCACTTTTATATCACTCGTGCAATGAGGCAAGTTGTGGAATGCTAAAAAAATAAGGGGAACGCAGGGGAGGGTAGAGGGAAGACGGCAGTCATTGTTTTTACTATTTTATATTATATATATATTCCGTTCAATAAATTATAACATGTATCTTCACGGGGTGGGGTGTTTAAAATTTTATGAAGATAACGATTTTACGAATGCAATCCAAGCGACCGTGAGCGTACGTAAAATCGAGATTCCAGTGTAAATTGCTTCCGAGTCTACTGAAGGTAGCGGAATCCTTATCCCTTTAAACACTTTTGAAGGGGAAAAAGTGGTTTTCCTCTAAATTCAAAATTCCAACATAAATTTTACGTTGTAGACTTTTCTGAACAATAATTCTTATTTGAGTAACTTTAAAGGTGTTAGCTTACCTTAAAATTTGTGAATATTCTGAGCGGATGTGACGAATGAGGAAAACTAAGAAACACTACATAATAACAATGGTTTTTATCTTTACACTTTTCACTGATTTATTTACACTTAAGTTATCTTTACTGACTGAATACACTAAACTAAATCTAGACCAGATGCATAAAACTGTAGACCTAAAGACTATTGAAAAATCTGTTTTGAGATGTTATTTGTGAACATACACATTATTATGACGAAAAAGTAGCAAAACATTTCGCCGTCTACAAGTACATGTCAACTGTCGCGTCGTCTAACTCTGACTTGTCTAAATCTGTTGCGTTGTGTTATCGAGTGAGCTTGGGCAGGATTACGAAGGGGAATGACTCGCCACGGGCGTTGCGCTTGAACAGCGTTTTCTCCCTGTTCACAACACCTTATATCGCAGCAGCAGAAACTAATGCTTCAACTAACATAAAAAATGAAGTAGACATGTAAAAAACGATATACAATAATATCTTCGTGTTGAACCACTTCTACATAATACCGAATTTAAATAATTTTCTTTAAAGTAAAACACCTGACTACACTATATTTTTTTTCCTTCCCTGAAAGCTAGGGGGGGGCCACGGCCCCCCCCTGCCCCCGGGTATGGGCGCCCTTGAGAGAAACCCCTAAGAAGAGACAAAGCAAGAGGCATATACAAACACACAGAAAACAAGACAAAATAATGCTATGTAAAATTATAAATATAAAGAGAGCACAGAGAATTACGTGTAAATAAATATAATAATATTACAGCACAGACGATCACAGAGGGCTCACAACGTCGACGAGACACAAGCAGATAATCCTGACAACACAACGAAAGCACAGTGACTCGCATGCGAACCCAGCGATGAACTTGAAAATATATTCTGGCAACACAACGACGACAGCACAGACAAACACGGCATGGACCAAAACAGTTTTAACGTTTCGGGAAATGAGATATGTTCCCATCATCAAGCACAAACAGACGAATGATATATGTTATGTCTATGGATTAAACATTTGACATCGGCTGATTTCGGCTTTTTTTTTTCCTTTTATGTATTGTCACGACCGCGAGAGACCAGACCGCGTTTGCCAGGTTCGGAGCTGGCTGGCGGCCCCGCACGGTCGCTGACGTCACACGCCAGACCATTGACGTAAGGCATGACGCGCGCGCCTGACCGGATTACAAGGGTCGTCTCAGCACCTCTCCCCCTCCCTCCTCTTCCTGAGCTTGTCTCGGCGCCCGTTAGGTATCGCTGAGAGACCTTGGGAGTTCCGCGGGTCGTGGCGCGAGTTAACGACTCTCTTCTCGACTGTCCGGGCCCGGGATGACGCGCGCCTCGTCACATCCAACCCTTCTCGACTGTTCGGGCGTCGTCGGGTCGGCCTGGGTTGACGCGGCTCGTCATCAGCCCCTCTCGACCCTTCGAGAAGGACGTCCCTAGGTACTTAAACCGTGACGCCGGCCTCCGCGACAGTTCCGAGCGGATTCCGAGCGAAGGGAAGTGCGACAGCGGCGAAGAGGGTGAGATACCCCCCCTGAGAGTGGTGCGACGCGGAGTTTGGCGACGGAGTTCAGCTACAGGTGCAGCGTGAGTCCCGCGAAGAGTCCCACAGAGGCGAGTGCCGTGAGGAGTTCGAATTGCGGAACTTGCGAACATTGAGTGACTTGTCAAACATTTTTAACCGTCAGTGATTTGTGTTCAGTGTAAATATTGGTAATCAAAAAAACTGTGATAAATCTTAATTGGGCTATCAATTCATTGCGAACCCAGTTCTCCCCCACATTAATTAATCTTAACAGTATGTTTGTATATTGATATTTCTTTGTCTTTTCTTCGGGTTTTCTCTATGAAATAAAGTGGAAACCAGCAAACGCGTATGTCCAAAATAATGTTTTAATTAAATAGTTTACAGGTGTGCAGACTAGCTTGCGAGATGAATCCGAGAAACAATCGGCTTTGTTAACTATCGGTGTTGCTTTACCGCGTATCATCCTTAGCTCGCGGTGTGCATGTAAATGGGCATTTAGGCCAGTATTACAAAACACAAAAAAAAATAAGGGTTTAGGTTTGAACATGATACACCTCTACCCTAACCGTATTCCTAGTACACGATAGGTTACGGCCGGTACCTTAATTTTATACAACCGATTTTGGTTTCTTATCCGTTGCCGTTCGCATGTTGCCAAAATTACGCGTATGCGCAGACTTCACTTTTTCGTTGATTTCGTCCAGTTGGCTGAATTGCAACTGGTGCCATTAACTCGTATATAGTCATTTTTATGATCATCGGGGGGCGTATCAAGCGTGTTGAAAATTTATGATAGCGAAAATATTCTGGAATACACTTTTTACACTTTAATGTTCATAACAAGAAATAATCGCAACTTTTAAAAGTACTTGACAAGATAAAAATTACATAATTTAATTCGTACGATGTGCTGCTATCTGTAGGATATTTGGTGGCAAATGTATCGATGGTTGCCGAAAGTCCGCTATAATGCATTGAAATCAGTTCCTAGCCTCGTGCGCATGGCACATTATTAAACGGTTGATTTTTCGTTACCTAACGGGGTTTGGGTTTGGACATGTCCTAGAATACAGTCTGCGAGTTGGGTTACAGTTGTAGTGCTTATTCGTTACCTTATCCGAATGTCTTAGAATACCGCCCTTACTCTCTCTTCCCATCAAAATGTCTGCCCTTAGAGCTGTCCTTGTTTAGGTGTGCTCCATTGCCAGATTTACGCCACATCACACAAAAAGTCTCAACTTTGTAATTATTTATTGTAATTACAACTACGTATTTTTTTTAATGTTTATGACACATTGAAATATTTTGCATAGTAAAATTTGGAGTTAGAAATTTTATTTACATTTTCCTCTTATTTTTCATCAAGATCATCATCTGATGATATTATTTATTTATTTCTAATGAACCACAATAAAAATACGCTATTTTGGTTTCAAATGATACTGTAGAACAATCATTTTCATATTTTTTTGTTTGAATGGAATGCCTTGTTATTAATAGTGACCGACTGCTCCTATATAGTTTCTCCGATAGAATAGTTACTGGTGTTAAGCAATGAATATTTTTTTCTGTCAGTTAAAATTATTAGGGCCTACCCACTTCATAATAACTGCTCAGAATATCAATGATTATTGATTAATCAATGATAATTAATAAACAATAAATATTACTCACTGTTGAAATACACCATAAAAAAACTGTGCATGTTGCTGTTTCTTCAAACAATTCTGCCATTTGGAACACGCCAAATCTCTGAAGTAAATATGAAATTCATAACAGGTAGTGCTATATATGCAGGAAATTCAAGGGACTGATTATACGCTGCTGGTTGAACAAGGAGGAACAGGAGCGCTCTGATAGCGCATATATAAAATAAACAAGGCACTAACAGATGACTGTATACGATACATATTTCTATTTTTTGAACCAAGCGCATGCGCACACTTCCTATCCCCTATCATATTCTTTCGTTGATCAATCTCTCTCGAATCTATTTTTTTTTGTGTGGGGAACTAATCATCTCACAAAGAGGAGAAATAAAACGAGCCCAGCAACGTATATGACATAGTGCTCTCTTTATATCTCTTTGGCCAATTAAGTACCTATTCGCCGTCCTTTTCGTATCAGAAACATTTCACAACAATTTTTCACTAAGATGTTGCACTGAAATAATTTTTCTCTCGTCGCGCCCCAAGAAAGTTTCACTTCCAATGAGAATGTTGAAGCTAACAAGCAAAGGTGGACGCCATTTTGCTCTGTACTGCGATTCCAAACGCGGGAGAGGCCGTAGTAGGTACAGATGGCGGCGCAGGTCGCTCACGCCGGCGATCGGCGAATGCGAAGTGGAGAAGACGCTGACTGAGACTAGGAATGCTATTTTCTCGCGCAAAGAAAAATAAAAAAATTGGTTGTCTGTAAAGTCGGTTTACGGACGATAGTTAAAACGTGACAACGTCATAACAAAACATTAATGAAATGATTGCATACTTTTATGAATAAAATTGAATCATTTTATTGAATTATCACTATTTTGTATGGATACAAAGAAGTAGTGAAATGAAATCAACAATTTAATTGATAAATTTACTTTTATTTGCACTCATTAATTCAAATATGTTTATTACTTTAACGAACAGATGCATAACTTTTATACATGTTTGCTATTTAACTTCTTCGAATCTGTGTTGTTCTGTTAAGGATAGGACGATGATGGGAAAAGTAGGAAACGAATGGGAGTGTATCAAGTTAAATGTGTCTCGAAAAAGTCAAATCTATGGTTGTTCCAATGGAGTGGAAGAGAGAGAGATAGATGCGGCGCAAGCGTACAATGAGCGTAACGGGACAATGTGTGTAACGGGACAACGAGTCATCCTTTTTTCGTGCGTGCAGCCGGCGTTCGTCGATTTATTAGACGTTGTCACGTCAAAAACCGTCGTCACGCCGCACAACGCGTTTCTGGCTGTATCCGCCAGCGCCCGTCCGATGGCGCCGCGCTCGCTGCTGTGCACGCCGACCTCGTGGCTCGGCGGCTCGGTGCGTGCGCGGCCGCGAGTTGGCGGGGTCACGCACTCGGTAGAGGCGGTCGGCGTTTCGCACGCATGAGCGCGCTGAAGGGAAAGGAAAAAAAAAATAAACCGAACATCACGTCCAATGCAGATGCAGAACAATCGTATGTCAGTTTTCACGTGATTTCAAAACCTCCTCGAAAGGTCAGTACAAGATTAGTAGGGGCATACAGATTTCGCGAAAAGATTTAAGAGACTAGATGAAAGTTTAAACACTGTAGCGTCGTCTGTGTTCAGTGATTGGGTGAGTTTCTCCCAGGTAGCTACATATCGATTGTGACAACACCAATCACAGTGATTCAGTGCGGAAGTAAACTCGTCCCGAGTGGCTCGGTCAAGCAAGGCAACGACTTCTCTCGCAAACGGCCGCCAATCACAAGGAAGAAACCACAAGTGCGGGTATACCGTGTTGAAGTATAATATGTGTTCAGATCTTTTCGCGAAAATTGCTTGCCCCTAAAGATTAGTCCTTAAATAATTTGCGTTTATGAACTTAAAGACCTAGCGCGAACTAAGAGAATGCAATCGTCTGGTACTCCGTTTTGAATTGAAAGTTTTGTATGTTGCATTTGCCGTAAAAATTAATAATTTTAAGGAAATCATACGTTATTCAATATTATATATATATTTGATCATAGAAACCTAATATTTTTTGGAGGAAAACGAAATTTAATCATTTACGAATGATTTACTGAGTACATAGCGATCGAATACAACGGCTGCATACGGGGGTTTTGATTAAAAATTATGTAACAAACGTATTCCTGCCCTCAATTCGTGGTAAGATTGAAAATATAAACTTGCCTGTAAAGTTCTTAAAAAACATTAAATAACCCTTAATGAAACAAAAAATTCATTTACAAGCTATAACTATAGTTTAAATTATGGATTAAATTTAATGTATTTCACCGGCAAAAACTACCCCCTTAAGGAGGATTTTTTTCTACCAACTGATCACACACCAATTTTGACATACGAGGTTATGCCTCTGCAGCGACGATTGGCTATTGTTTCGTGGCTGCGGTTGCTAAAAAAAAAAAATAATAAAACGTCGCGCTCTAATAAACATCGTTTAAATGCACAAACGCGGTTCCGAACGACTTGATACTGACTCGGGTGCTCAGAGTCCACGCCGAGGCGTATGAGATCGAGATACTCGCCAGAGACTAACATTTAACCTCGCTAACGACCAAATCCATGTGTTCTCACGTAGTAAATACACTTATAATACGAAACTCGGACACGGTAACTCAAAGTAAAATTATTAAAAATAATCCCGAGCGTAAATAGTATGCGCAAAGTGAGTTTTCAACTACATTTCTTGACACGAATCACACGTAGTTTCCGCACCCGCCGCTAGAATTCTTTGCTGGAGAAGTTACGTCGATTATCGAATCATTCGATTTGCAGAGCTATAAATAATTAAACTATATAATGAAACGGCTCCAATAAAAGCGAAAAAACATAAAAAGACTTGAAAAAAAAAATACTATAACCCGGCTTTGCACCTGATTTTCGGCAGGGAAATTTTATTAAAATACTGCCAATTTTGTTTAAAATTCACTTTAACATGTAGTAACTCCAAAGTTTACCTTTGGGTTTGTGAACTTCGGTTAGCGTCATCCGCCACAGATGGCAGCACCGTGGTTACACATTCCCGTTTCCATCAACGAAATCACTCCTAGCAAATGCCGTCTATAACGAGAGCTGAGATGTTACCCGTCAAAAGGTAACTAACTAAAATCCCACAGACAAGTTTGACGTCAGAAGGGGATGATGTTTAAGGAGGGTGGGTGATTGACCTGAGGGGGAGGGGGGAGGAAAGGCGACGAAAGCGGTCGCCAGACCACCGGAGAACTAACTATAGACCGGGTCGTGGCGGAACGGTGAAAACGAGGCGTGAAGGCGCAATGCCCGCGATAAGGAAGGCGCCGTGTCGGCACGAAGCTTGCAGGGGGTGAACTCTTAGCACGCCTCGCTATCCTCGCCGGATGACGTAAGACGTCGCGTGGCGTGACATCCCCCTCCCCCGGCCCAACAACCCGTTAAATTAAAAACAATAACTCCTCCAAGTCTTGGAGGTGTTCATATATGGAGTCGACAGCTAGGTCATTGGAGACGGGAAAAGAACATATCCATCAGGATTATTTGGGGAAAATTTGAAAGTGGCCTACAGCTCAACACAGTGACCGGAAAATTTCGTTGATTCATTTCGCGACACGATAAAATTTGTGTATACAGTTTATAGGGGATTCTCCTGGGGCCAGTGAGAATTACCGAGTCACAGGCTACCAAGTCGAGACATCCAACCAGTCTGCAACCGATCGACTGGTGACGTAGATATGCCCGAGTGTACAGAGGACTGTGGAGTCTATCCTAGAGGTCATTGAAAACGAAAAATTATTCCAGAATCATCCCTTACTTAAGAGTCATCTCGGGGAAAACAAGGAGGAACCTAAATCGAGATGGTCGGGATTCGAACCCTTGTGCTTCACTGCGTGATACAAATAGAAGCCCACGTTTCACTGACCACCCTCCCCCCCCCCCCTCCCGATCTGTCCCGAACATGTCCGAAGTTCACTGCTCGCTCTTGTAGCTTTGCGGTTACACTAGTTTAGATTTAAGAGTGAGGGGAGTTAGTCATGGCGCCAATCGTTTCCATGGCTGGCCAATTTCCTCCTAGCACATGATGCATGCGACCCTCTCCCTGCATGGCTAATCCCAGCATGACTAGGCGTGTAGGCTTCGGCCTGAGACGCACCTAGGTCCCTCCCTAACCCGGACCCCTCCAAAATACACTTATTTTTAGTTAGGTTATGAAAAAAATCTAAAAAAAAAAAAAAAAACACCATTTACCGGTATTACATTCATAGTAAATTTTCGCGTTATTTCCAAGAGTATTTTAAATTTTGCTAACCTGACCTAACCAACCTTTCATTTTTGTTAACGCACGATAACCCACAAACCCACCCTCCCCCCCAAAAAAAAATAATAAAGAATGAAGTTTCACAGATAATGAAAATCTGATCATGCTTCTACGTGGATTGTTCGAGCTTCTAAATCGGGGTATGTGAAAAGTAAAATTACTATGATACATTTGGTGAAATGACTTTGGTTATCAATTGGTAAGTAGGAACTGAGAAATTTCGCGATTTCCGTAACCTCCAGGATATACTCCACAATCATCTGCGTACTTGGGCGAACGTCGACTGTTCATTAGCTGCTGACTTGTGAGGCGTCTCAACTGGGTAACTCGTGATTCGATACATCTTTGGTTGATGGTCTCTGTTTGGCCAATGGTCTTCCAGATTAACAAATAGCAGAAGCAGCAAAACGGTTTAATTAATTTAATTTTGGCGCGAAGGAACTCACGTAGTGAGTATTGACAAACAAATATGATAGCAACAAATTAGGTGGGGATTAACATTTAACTCCAATAAAAATCACAAAAAATTTTAGTTTTCCAGTGGGAGAAAGTGGAAGGGGTGGGTCGTTCTTATTTCGACTTCAATTAGTTATTACCATGACAAAGATTGCATTCACCAACTCTCTAATTTTTGTCTCAATGTTTCCACCCTCACATGTGATCTTCTACGCCAGTACTGCCAACCTGGTTGTTGACTATAAATATTTACAGTTTAGAAAGGCAATTTAGTTGGAGAACTGTGGAATGAAAAAGCGTAGAGACCGGGTATTTTTTTTTATTCAGCGCACGATTTTGCACAGAGACGTTGACCAAAAATTGCCTTGTCACCTAGTTTTTAAAAACAATAAAAAATGGCAACAGTTTGCAATGAAGATTTACCTCAGTGACCAACATAATTCGGGTTTTTTTCTGGCACCAGAATGAATTCCACGCACTTGTATACAAATTAGTCGGCGCCTATTGTCCATTGGATGCTGCCATATTTTACCTTCCAGCTGGATTGCATGTGATTGGGTCATTTGAGTTTTATATCTATGTTACCGGTTTATTTTCCTTCGGGGCGTTGTCAAAAATATACATGACCCATTGATAGGGACCGGAAAAATTCGCGGGTTCAATGACCTGTAGGATGAACTCCATAGTTCTACGTACACTCGGTCAAATGCCACCCACTCATTGGCTGCTGTCTTGTGAGACGTCCCAACGTAGCAGCCTGTGATTTGATAAAGCTTTGGTTGGGTGTTTCTCATTGGCCCAGAGTAATGCAGGTGAGTTGTGAGCCAATAGCAGAGGCAGCACTGAGGTATAACGATTTGTATTTTAGCCTATCGCGAAATGAATTCGCGAATTTTTCCGGTCTCTACCCATTGAGTACGCAGTTCTAGTGCATAATGGTATGCGTTCCAGCCTCTCTCCAAATCCATCATCACCATCATCACCATCATCATCATCATCATCATCATCATCATCACAGGCTTCCAGCCTGTGACCTGGTCAGTACAGTAAAATGCCTTCATCATGCTCTGTACCTCCACCATTCCTCCTCCACTCCTCCTCCACTCTGCTCCAAACTTCTCCTCCCTGCAGACATTCAGCCTGCTCTTCCCACCCCCTCCTTGGTCATCCTTGTAGCCTTCTTCCTGTGTAGGTACTTCATCTCTCTTTGTCCCCATTCTCTGGACAGAGGCGGACAGAAAAGCGATCCAATGTCGAGCCAAGCGCCAGTGGAAAGTGTGAATGTTTCAATGACCAGTCTAATCCTACTTGTTAAGGACAGAGATCTTGAGTGCATTAATTTAATTTATGGTGGTAGACATTAGTAATAAATATAACTGAACCAATTAGTTGGTATATACCTTGCGAACCCAATTTTCTCCCTACATTATACACGTAACAATATTAACAAGTTGTTGCTAATTTGTAAATCAGTTGGTTTCAATATAAATCCGTGGAAAATGAGTGAAAGCCACTGATAAACTCGTTATAAATAGTCACTAAAATTAACCATAGAAATTCATAATTCACGAGGAAAAGTTTTGAACAAATTTTAAAGTCGAATTCCGCTTATTTGAAGTAACTTAAACTAATTAATATCTCGAATATTAGTGTTTTAATTTCTATTATTATATTAGCATAAATGGGTTATGAATTATACAGCTCATCCGTAAGCAATGCACTCCCACATACCGACGCACATACAAATGTAACGAATTACATTAACCTCATTTTTCAGCTTTTTTTTTACTTAATAAACTGAAAAGAAATTATGCGAAATGCGAAACAGTGACGATGTTCTTTTGAAGTACAATGCCCCCTGTGCACAATGTCCCACACTCGTACACTGAATAATGCATGTGTTAACGACCTGTCAACTGACCTTCCGCAACAGTAGTTTTTTTTTTTCCTTTTTGCTTGGGAAAACAGATGCACATGTTCTGGTGACGAAGAATGAATCTGATTACTAAATAATTAAACATTCTTTCTTTAATGACTTTCGACCTGTGGCGTAGTAGCATTGCAAAATTTAACATATAATAACACAAAAAACAATGCGTAAAATGGTTCTTGACCATGTCTGATATGTTTAGTAAGTGTGAATTAGAAGCTTCATATTTCTAATAAGTTGTAGGCAATTGGCTCCGGCTTATATGATATGGCTTTTAATTTTCAAGAGGTACTGCAGCGTACCTTAATAATTCTATCTTTTTTGTACAGAAGTGAATGCTTTTCTCTTGTATCGTGTATGATTTTCAAACTGTAAAAACATAAGCAAACCCTATGACTTAATAATAAAACGTTTATTTCAACATTGTGAGATTTCATCACTGTTTACACACATGTGCCAATATAGAAATATTTCGTGTAACTAATATTGCCTTAAAATGCCTTTTCATTCCTTTTATCTTGTTGGATGCGAGTTTCATTTGTATACTAATCATTAGACTAAAGTTGCTTAGTTTTATTTTTATGCATTTTTTAACAACAGTTTGATTATGATGCTTGCACCCTACCCCTTCGGTAATTGAACTTATAGACTCATGATACGTGGTTATGCTCAGGTATATTTTTTTTGTGCTATCTTTGGTTATTCTGATAAAATCTTGCACGTACGAGAATATTTTTCTTTGATGAGACTTTAGAATTGTATGCACATACTTATGAATAATGAAGTTTTGACGTTGAGAGCTATAGGTATCAAATCTTTTTTCTCGAGACCCTCCAATTACCTCAGTTCCTAGTCAAGCCTAACGGCCGACGGTCAGGAATTTCTGGTTAGTGTGTGACATATGGTAAACACCACGACATCCTGGAAAGAATTAAAAAAAGTTAACAGGTCCATAAAAACAGCGCATATTTCAAACATCTCGAGACGAAAGAATGGCACGCCTGAATTGATTTTCACCCGAGGTAAAGAAATCCATGTTTGAGCTGTTGCGCACTGAAAGCATTGGAACATATTCTGTTCACGAACGAATGGAATAGTCCGCTCAAGCCAGCGGCGATTATCGTGAATCCATGTGGATATCACAATATACCTACATTCAAAACCGTGAAACAATGTCCACATCCTTTCTTCATATATTTTTCTTATTTCTTCGAAATTAAATCATAACAATAAAAATTACTCGTAAGAAACACAGAATGTTCATTACAGATTCTTCATCGGTTAAGAGGCTACGTCAAATATGCTATTCAACTATGTTATGCTGGAATCCAGATATCACACCTAGGACGCGGCGTGATGGACGCGGGGCGAAATAAAAATTCTCAACCTATCTTGTTCATCACATCTGTAACGATAGCGCGAAAAAAAATTCCTAGCCTATCACGTTTGGCACATCTATGTATAACGATAGCGCGGGGGAAAAAATCGCGGTTACGACAAACTTTCCAAATTGAAGTTCTTTTTTTTTACTTTTATTACGTCGTGGACGCCAATGTTACTGTGTTGAACGTCCGAATTTGTTTTCGAGAGATAGTAGTTAAACTGGTGAACTATCAATACAATTATTATACGCGTAGTAATGACGTTTTTCCTCCCAATACATTCTTTCATGCCGTTTTTTTTTAAATACGTTTGAGAACAATAATTTCTCAGAATATTAAAATTGGATGGAGATAATTTTTCTCGGCCATGTTCCTTAAAACTAAATTGTAAGCATTGTTGGCTGTCGCATATGTATTTTGAGTGTAATGACAAGGAACACTGTACACCTGTTTATGTTTTCCACGTGATAAAAAAAAACAGCATTTCGCAGCTACTTCTTCGGAGAGAATGGTCGTGCGCGAGAGAGTTGGCAACTAATTCAAAGGTATGACTATCGTCGTGGCGCAGTTGATAGAAGCGCCACCGTTGGTGTAAAACGTTCTGGGTTCGAATCCTGAATAAGAATTTGATGCATATTAGGCGTACGGTATATCTGAAAGCTTTTTTGGCAGTTGAATTTATTCTTATACAATTGCAACAAATACTAATCCAGGTTATTATTTTCTGCGCAACAGCTATGAAACATCAATTGGTAAACTAAAAGAAAACAGATTGCCCCTATTCGAAGGTGGTTTCATAGTTCGCCAAACTTTCAGTTATACTGCGCCTTCTGTACGCGGCGTTTTCAATTGGAATAGTACGCTTAGTTTTGTTTGTAATTCCTATACCCTTTCCCGATAAACTACCATGATTGAAACGAGGGCGTAGAAAACCTTAGATTAAAGATAGTAAATAAATTTCTCAGCTAGTGACTACTGCAGAAAGTTTTACAAATGCATGCATTTATAAATTTACCATAACTTTAAGTTAATTGTACTGCATCATTTACTAAATATACACTAATAATGAGCATATTAATTTGCACTACTCTTAAAATTATTTCATTCTTGTAGCTTAGTTGACTTTTTATAGCGAGTAATCAATTCTTTTAATCTGAGTGACCTAGTGAAGTACCGAACCACAACCTGTTGACTACAAGTCAAGCAGCTTACCTCTCGACGACCGTTGTGTAAGAATCACTAGGAAATGCGAATACGACTTTCGTAACCTAATATAAATTAAAGAGGTTTTTGTTGATGTGAGTAGTACAATAATATGTATTTTTTGTAGTACCTTGGTCCTTGCAAATCTACTGAAACCATTTTATGCACTTTTACAATGACATAAGTGTGCATGTACAACTACGGGTGTACTGACAAAAAAAATAGGACATTGATAAATTAAACATTTGCTGTATGCGTAGTTTCACACACATACATCCACATGTGTTATTTAACACATAAGTTATTGAAATAAAATATTTACATGTATGAATGTTTCCCGAAGCCTGTAGCATAATTGGTTTTTAGAAACATTGGTGTAAATTATACAAACTTTTTTTTTAAATTTCACTACAAAAATGTAAACTTACTTAACGTTCGTATATGTATTCTACAAAATAGTTTTCTCAGTGTGGGTGTAAAACTTTCAAAAGAATCCGTTTATTTACACGACAACTGTGCATTTTCACGCAAAACTTGTTTTTTTTTCTTAATATCAGCCCTACATTTGTTATGATATTACACGATGTTGTAATTTTGCACAAGGAATGTTACCTGATAGTCACACAGGGATAGAAGTGAGTAAATATACACTTGCTAATAGTTTTTTTTAAAATACACACCGTGTAAAATGACACACACCACGTTGGTGTAGGTATTATTATCACAACACAACTTACTTGTTAATGATTATTTACTAGACATTGTGGGTAAAAAACCATTATACGAATAGTATTTACACAGTAACTGCATGATTTGATTTTTTTTTTAATTACTGCCAGCATTTGGTATAAACTTACAAGATTCGGTAGTAATTTTGCGCAAGTAATGTGTAAAAATACACACACTGTGTATGATTTTTTTCAAATTATACAAAAAAAAATTTTAATGCACTAAAACCGAATGTGTAAATTTACACAAATATTTTACAGCGAGGGTTCAAACAGGCCACGAAATGTCACGAAAACACTGGAATATTAATGCACAACATTTTACAATATTTATGTATTTTTTAAGCTTGCAGAAAATTCATATTTTAAATTTTAAAATGTTTAAGTCACCAATTAAATTTTACAACAGACTTTAGGAGGTAGAAGCTATCATTCTAGAACACTCGCTCAAAATTAACACCCCACCCCACCCCCCTTTATTTATTCCCCACAAATAAAATCCTGCCTAAGGCACTGAAGAGGCATATATTCTAAAGCAGTTGTTTCTACTAAGTCACGGTCTTCACTTGCATGCTGTCTTTTTTTTTTTTTTTTTTTTGCCAGGCAGTGCGCAAAACTTTCTGTCCCTGACATTTTCTGAGGTGAAAGTTTGTAAACGAACCTAGTTTAACTTGTACCACCTTATAGGTGAGGTACTGCGCTGTGATTATACTAGAATGATTTATTTGATTAAAACATAGCAATTACTTGGTTACCCAGAGAACTAGGCTAGCTAACGGTTTACCAGCATTCCCCCTCCCCCTAGAAATTATGGAAGGAGATTCAAATGCCAAGCAAGAAACGTTTATAAAGTTGCCTGTCAGATAAATGCACTCTAAATCAGATTTGCACGAAGGATAAAAAAAAAACTTGTACGGATTTTGAAACACGGTGTAACATAATTCATTTATTTTTTTTCACCGTACTATTTCTTACAGACAGAATGTCCCAGAACTCAGCGTAAAGCCGACAAAAGTTACACACATAGGTATACTTAGTGTTATAATATGTGTTTCAAAATGTTTCATGTTAATATTTTATTTTTAAGAATTCTAAATTAAATTTCTTGCCCCGAGTTTCGTATTGTAAGTGTATTTGCAACATGAAAACATGAATTGTCCTCGTTACCTTTGAATATATATACTGTATAGAAGTCGCGAGTGGATAGGATTTACTCTACGTTTTTCAAAAGCGTATGATGAGCAGCTTGGGAACTTCACCGCTGCAGTGCGCTGCCGTAACGCCCTGTATCGTCTTAGTTGTTATTTACACGTTAGAGCGCAGAACTGTCACCCGCTGTCATTCCCCGCACCCCCCACCCATCATTCACTGCAGCTTAAGGTCGTTCAACGGGAGGGGGAAGGGGTGTTTGAAGAGTTCGACACTTGTCCGCTAGGGACCACCACAAGTCGATGCCCTAGAGATGGTGGCGATTGCGGCGGTGAATTAACCAACTACCTCAAAACCGTATTAGAAATTTTAACCTGGGCTGGCGACTTCTATACAGTATATATATTGAAAGTCGTTACTGAGGTTATATGTTACACATCACTGGCGAAGACTGAGATACTCGCTCACATTTGTTTTTCAAATAACCTCCCGAAATAAGTTCCTACACCAGCTTCTGGGCATGTAAGAGTAAATAGCAAAAAAAAAATCAATATTGCATAAGTTAGACAACCTTGTTGTCAGCGAATCTAACTTCCAGGCCCAAATACCAGCAGTATTTAAAAATTCGTTTGCAATCTAGCCTTAATGCATAATTAGGTTGTTATAACACACCAAAATTATCTCGGAGATGAGTTATCAAGTAAAATATGTTAGTGCAATAAAAACTGCGTTAGATAGGTACAACCGTCTCCTTTTTGTAGGCACATGCAGTTTACGCGACGGTTATATCTGAATACTGCTTGCAGTATGTGCAACGTTGCAAAAAATAGATTAAATATAAATGCAAGGCAACAGTCACGTGACAGAATAAAATCGCGGGGAAATAAAATAACATGCTGGAAAATCTGGATTTGCTGACAGGGTAACCAGCGCGCGCAACAAAAATTACTGTATGTGCATACATAGCGCAAATCTATTTTATCATCGAGTGCACCCAATTTTTATTTGATAAGACGCTGTTGCGTGATAATGGCGAACATTGTACCGTTAAGGCTTCTAAGGTTAATGGACAACCTCGCTCGATTATAAACAAAAAAAAGAAAGTGGCAGCAAACATGCACGAGGCTTGTGACGTAACGCAGTGCAACGACTTTATCTTCGCGTGGTTACTTAGTGTTCAAAGTTTGTAAAAAAATGTCTGATAAGCTTTAAAGCGTTGAGCTGAAGAAGTGACTAAGTCCAAAAACTTAGGCCGCGTCCTAATTCGCCTAAAGTATATACTTATACATACTTGTCCCTGGAAGTGACATCACAAGAGCTGCCAGAATTGAAAGTAAAGTATGCAAGTAAACGAATCTGGGTACTTCTCGCGTTCTTAGATTTCAACAAATATTGATAAATAATTAATAAATAAATATTGAAAAAGATATTGTAGGGTTTATTTTTTGAAATAACATTGAAGTAATTTAAAGAATTGTTAAATCATTTCCACTTTAAAATTGGCTGGTATTAATTAATTGAATAAAAAACTAATATTTAAACATGTTTTCAAGAAAATTTTAATAAATACATGTACGTACATACCGATCATAACTACTAAATACATATAGGCAGTTTCATAAAGCAAAATTTCGTAAATTCGTGTGGCACTAATGAAGTGTTAAAAAAAATTGCTAATTTCAGATCAAAATAGTTTTTTCGGTAAATGGAAAAAAAAAATTAACGTGAACCACCTGTTTGGCTGGCTAATATCTAGTGAACGGAAAAATTCGCGGATTCATTTCGTGATAGGCTAAAATTGAAATACTTATACCAATGTGCTGAGTCTGCTATTTTCTCACAGTTCTTGCGGAGTACTGTGGGCCGGTGGGAAACCCTTGACCAGAGAACTGTCCAATCAGAGACTAAACGGTGTAAAGTCTCTCAAGTCAGTAGCCAATGAACAGGTGACATTGTACCCGATTATGGAGAGGAATGTCGAGTCTATCCTGAAGGTCACTGAATCCGCGTTTCCAGTCCCTACTAATGCCACTCCAAGAGGCCAAACATTAAACTCATCCAGATTCGTGAGGGGCGAGGGAAGTACGCAAGGTCACGAGTACACCACTGTGTACTTTAATTCGGACACGGTCTTACTCTGTCCTTCAGTCAGAACATTGTGTCATTAATGGGGACTGGAAAAATTATTTTCGATGTACTTCAGGGTAGACTACACGGTCATCTGTAAGCTCTGACAAATAACGCCAATCCACTGGCTACTGACTTGTTAGTCGTCTCAACTGGTTTGTCTGTGATTCGAAACTTATTTGGTTGAAGGTTTCTCCACTGTCCCAGAGTCGTCCGAATCGACAGTGAGTCTTTAGCAAACGTTATACTTATTTGAATTTTAATCTGTCGCGAAATGAATCCGTGAATTTTTTTCAAGTCTTTGATCACTAAGATAATGCAATGTTGGCGCTATTTACCAATGCCAGGGAAGTATTTCACATTATTGTGGCAAATCAGGATGGAGTCGTTTGCTGATTTGATGTTGCAACATCCTCTTCCCTGGTAGAGCATAATTGGGTTGGACGTTGTCGTGCAAGTTTGTTATTGGCTTCCAGTTTTCCAAGTGTCAAAATAATCATTACCCAATGATATAGGTGACTAAAATGTATAACAATTTTCTGTAGTCTGTTGCCTGTTTACGCCGCTATAGCTACGATTATTTGACGGATTCATTTCACTCCAGGCTAGACTCAACTTGTAATTGAAACCTTTTTAGAGTGATAATTGGTCCGTTAAAAAGTAATAGGCCTATACTTCGGAAGAGTAGACGTGATTGGGTAACCACTTATTTTATTTGTTTATAAATGGCTCAGGGTCGACAAAATCACTCACTTTAGCCCAATCATCAAGTGGATCAGATGTATATGTACTTAAAGGTTAATTCAAAATTATATAACTCCTGATTCCTGATAGGATTGTACTGTAAGTAGCCATTACGTTTCTCAAAACTATTAAATAACACTTTTTGAAGTAATAACTCCATCAATAAACTATCTATCAACCATGGTTATGTACGCCATTCAACTTAATAAATCACCAGCAAAATAAGAAAACAACAATTATAGTTGCAAGATAATTTAGGAAAGTAATCCCTTGATGAAAATGTTTCCAAGCGTGCAATAGTGAGGACTCGTAGTGTTTGTGTCGCATAGACGGTTTTGCTGCTGCGAGTCGCAGTGGGAAAAAATGCAGGGAAATGCGACGGCCAGAGATAAGCGTCCTTGCGCGCTAGAAAATAGGTTGAGGCAGTACCCGAGTCTGCCTTCCCCCCCCTCCCCACCCGGGTCCTACAAAAAATATTATTGGGTCAAGAAAGCCCAGACACGAACATCTCGCTGGTACAAAACATGAGCTTGGCGCCGTGTTAACTTCCTCTTTCCTTTCCCTTATTTCTCCTCTGCGTAAGTCAGCCCAAAAACACACGTCATGTGTGCGGGAGAAGGGGAATTTCATCAGCTCTGCTTCCCGACGGTTTCCACGCAGAAAAGAAAAAACAATCGTGCACGCTTTGCTTGAAATGCTTCCTTCCATGCAGTAGAAAAAGTCAGCACGACCTTTCTTGCAAATAATACCTAAATTGAATTTTCTCGCCTCGCCAGATAAAACTTACACAGAAAAATTAAAAAATATATATATGTAAAGTCGGCCTGTATACTTACGTGAAACAAGTAGGGTGTTCTGTTTACAGTTTGAAGGATTCGCACTTTAAATAAGTCAGGTTAGCGGAATCTATGACAATTAAAAAAAAAAACAAATACTAACCAAATTTCACGAAAATCGAATTAAGAGTTTACAATTTTCTGTATATGCCTTCATAATTAAAAGAAAATTAACTAAAATTACACTAATTGTACACGGGTTGAAAGTATAAAAACAAGAATCGTTCGGATTAGCGGACCCAATAAAAAGTTATACAAGAAAATCGGCGAAAAATACATAATTATACATGGGTAGAATTCAGACCCTCCTCCTTTTTTTGAAGTCTGTCAAAAAATAAGCCCCATCCCATCGGTGTGTATAAAATATTGATGTGAGATTCAAGTGACGTGGTAAAACTTTTATTCGTCTGCAGAATAAAGCAAACTACTTTCTTTTCCACATGCCCACTTTGCTACTCATTCCACACACCTTTTCTTAAACACACCAGTGCCTGGTCTCCATGTGCATTAAAAGTGAAACTTAACAGATGGAGGTATAACAATGTACAACAATGGGTCCAAAGATACGAGTGAGAATACGAGTGAGGCAGGTATGCAAATGCACAAGTACGTAAAAGTGTGCTGTAATGTAAACACTTCATTCAAGCGCCGCTGTCGTCATCTTTGTTTTCGGCCAGTAATTTGATAGCTAACAAAGCACACAACAGAGGGTTGCAACAAGCATGACGACCAAAAATAAAAATTCAAAGAGTCTTACAGTTTTCTGCTGACAATCTACTTTATACGGTGTGAGCATTAACCTCCTTTTATATCCTTTACGCTTTATCATTACGCTCTGATTACGCCATTACCTTCGAACTTACTTTACCTGCTGTAAAGAAGTTTCACTTTAAAAAAATGCCCGCTGTATCGTAGTTAGGCGAAAAGTCATCAGGTATGACGAGATTAGGCCTGTGTTACACTATGCGGTTTGACAATTTCTACTGGGTGATTTCTTCTACGTCATTTGCTTACAGTTTGATTTTGAATAATTGACTTTGCACTTTCTCGCGAGACCTGCATCGTGCACTTTAATAAATGCGGTGGAAAGATTATTCAGCCAATGAAACGCTGCGGAAGTTTTAGCAGCGACAAGAAGCGCGTAGTGCAACGCGAGCCTTAAGATGCTCGCTGTCGCTGGACGATCAGGAGAGTAAATTTACAGAGGTATAGCTCACCACATCCTTAGATTGTATTGCGCATTTCAATGGGCATTTACTCTCTCTATCCAATGCACAATTTCTGCCTCTAGCGCCGTCCTTGTTTCGGTAGGTTCTGTTGCCAGATACACGCCATACAGCACAAAAAAAATTAAAACACAACTTTGTGATGTAATGTTTTTTTTTCTTTTTTTAACGTATCTGAAACATTGCAATATTATGAAAAAAGTAAAATTTGAAAATGACAATTCTGAAAGTACATTCTTCTGTTGTATTACACCAAGCCGTGTTCGTTATGTTGCTGACGTCACCAGGTGTTTAGTTATCGGTTATTATTCTAAAACGTCGCTGAATTCGCGCATGCGCATACATCCAAAAACTTCTGCTTTAGCACGGAATTGTGCTGAAATTCTGTGTTTGCTTTAAATATGTATCATGTCGACGGAAAAATTTTATTGAATAAGTACGAATATATCAATTTTTATGGAATAAATCGATGGAAGAATATAGAATATGCAGGGCATTGCGTGGGGATTTAATTTCAAAGGGAATGAATGCCATCAAACTAAGTTGTGTTTATTCAGAAATAATCCATACATTTGTTTTCGTTCTCACGCAACTGCTTCAATCAAATTATGCAACTCTCCACATTCTTTTTTTTTTTTTTTTTTTTTTTTTTTGCAGATATACATAATGGACCCCAATTCTTTTTACGTTCGCATGCTTTTGAGAGCCAGCAGAATAACATCATCTTCGGAATAATCACTCAAATCCCACGTAATTACTAATTAGTAATACTTAGAGACCGGAAAAATTCGCGAATTCATTTCGCGATAGGCTAAAATACAAATAGTTATACCTCAGTGCTGCCTCTGCTATTGGCTCACAACTCACCTGGATGACTCTGGGCTAATGAGAAACGCCTAACCAAAGCTTTATCGAATCACAGGCTACTACGTTGGGACGTCTCACAAGACAGCAGCCAATGAGTGGGTGACATTTGACCGAGTGTACGTAGAACTATGGAGTTCATCATGGAGGTCATTGAACCCGCGAATTTTTCCGGTCCCTAGTAATACTGCATTTGATTAACCTGGGAGTTTTTTTTTTAATGTGTTACATCTTAGCTCTCGGTGTACGACAATTTGGTGGGAGCGATTTCGTTAAATGCGACGGGAAGTGGAAGAACGGGAAAGTGTAAAAACCGCTGTGCTGTCCCGACATCGCGAACTAGACAATCCTGTCTGGCACAACGAGCTTGGCGCACATCGCGAACTAGACTGTCCTGTCTGGCACAACGAGCTTGGCGCGTACCTTCCCGTGCGACCTCGGCTCGGGAGGGTCGCGCTTCTGTCTCTCTCCCTCCTCTCGTCTCGCGGTCTCCTTGTCGCCGGGCCAGGTGGGCGCCCCGGTCCGCCGACGACGAACGGGCCCGCGCGCCATTAGCCGCCGACGAGGTGTGTGCGTTACGTGCAGGAATCTCGGGGGCGACGACGACGCTACCCCCCCCCCCACCTCCCCCTCCCTCCTCCGCCAACCCTACATCCACCGCGGACGCTGCACTGGCCCCGACTCGCACGGCCAGGTGAGGTAACCTCAAAGAGTTGAGGGGGGGGGGAGGAACATGTGAGCGAGTCTTTTAGTACTCGCCAACAGTGATGTGTGAACATCTAACCTCCGGCAACGAACTAATTCATGTGTTATGTTGAAAATTTATATATGATGTAGCTTGGCTTCTGGGTTGTAGCCGTGTCCGTGGCGAATAATTCACCGTCGTTTCGGTCGGCATTGCAGTCGCCATCACCAGGGAGCAGTTACCTACTGCAGGTAACTGCTCCCTGATGACGGCGACGGCAATGTCGACCGAAACGTCGGGGAATTATTCGCCAAGGACACGGCTACAACCCAGAAGCCAAGCTACTTCAGAAAATGACCGTGAAAGCCGGCGAACATTATTAATATATATTTATATTTATATATTATGTTGGTATGTATGACGTTGATAACCTCCGACACCGTTTGAACGATCGCCATGAAAGTTGGCATACCAAAGTGTTTTTTTTTTTTCATGGAGAAGGTTTTTATGCTATATACATTTTTGTTATAAATCGCCACTAGATGGCGCTGCAGCGCATCAACTTCTAAACCGCTCAACCGATCGCCATGAGTAAACAGAAAATCATAGGTCATAAACACACAAACAGCAACTGTGTGACATAATATTTCTCTATGTCTGCCACACTGTCGTATAGCTCTATCCATTTTGCTTTAACTCGCGGACAATATAATATCACCGGTGTTCAGCCCGGGTAACGCTTTATAGATTCTAGATTCAAGATATCTGAGTAGGGTCTGCTTACGAAAAGCATTTAAGAGGTACCCAAGGGCTGAAAGGTATTTTTTTTAAATTTCGGATTAAGTTTTTAAAACTGTATTTTCAGAAAATTTAAAATGGCTAAATGGCGTTTTTTCAGAGTATTTTTTAGGAGTAAAACAAGTGGTACAAATTATTGAAATCACTTCAAGGGACTTGCATTACACCTTTGCCTTCATTTCTATTGCATATAATGTTACGGTTACCGCTTAAATTTCATTCACAGTTGTCCTAAAGACGACGAGAAGACTGCGCGCCAGTTCACAACCTTGCGCTTAGAGGCTATACCGCGCTGGAAGCACCAGCGAGCGTCGCGCTTATCATCCCGCCTCACGAACACACATACACTCACACTAGACGGGCCCCTTAACATTGTCACAAGATTTCGAGGGAGTGTCTATTCCCTCTCTCTCTCTCCCCCCCCCCCCCCCCCCCGTCCCCCTACTTCCTAGTCGACAGTCATTGACTTCGTCAGCACGTTCGTAAAAGATGGCGCCGGTGGGTAGGATATAAGATGAGGGGAAAAGGAGGGGGGAAGCGAAACATCGCGGCTGCTGAATTAATCGATAGGTCGACGTCCAGACACAGTCATTAGTTTCCGTTTTCAAGGTCGTGTTTTTCGTGCTGCATTTATTCCAGCAACGTCTCGACTTCTTGCCGATTTTTTTTCCATTTTTTTTTTCTACTTTCGTGCGCTGCATTTGGCAAAGAATCCAGCAAGTTTTTTTTTTTTTTCCTCTGCCGAGGCTGCTTTCAGACATGATACTTGCCACCGGAAATTGCTGGCCTAAATATTCCTACCTCAGTGCCAAACGAAACCAAGTAACGAATTTGGCGATTTTTTTTTTTATTGTGGAGTAGGCCTTACGGTTCCTGCGAACCTGGGCGCACATATGGTTTGCAGAGCTTCAGAAAAATAACCACGCGATTTGAAAACTGATCAACATATCAGAGTGGTGTCTGTTCACGAAAAGCATTTGGGAATGCACTGAGGGTGAATCCGTATTTGTGTTTCCGTATGTAGTTTTAAAACTTTCTTTTAGAAGAATGATAAAATGAAAAAAAACGTGTATTTTTAAAATAAGTCTTTAGACATGAAACTTCCAGTAGAGAGTCTTGAAAGCACTCATGGGACTTGCAGTATACATTTATTTTTTCCACCGTATAAGGCCAAGGTTACCACTGAAATTTCATAGTTGATCTTTGCACGACTAAAAGATTGCGCGCCAGTTCATGAACCCTATTCTTGACGCTATCGGAATAATTCCGTTAGAGAAATGAATGAATTCCAATATATATTTTCTAAACAGTAATTTTGAACACTTACTAGCGGAAATATGTATCGGATTTACATCATAAACTGTCAGCATTATTCCGCAACCTACTTCGGTTTGTTGAAAATGTAGGCCCAATTTGGTTTTGAAATAGTTAAAAATCGCTTGGATGGTTGGCTAAGTTAGGTTAGGTTAGCTGTAGGACTTGTAAGTAGGCCTATCGCCGAGTCGTAACTTACAGTTGATTTTAATTTAATTTAATCCTAAAATAAATACAACTTTATTTAAACAAACTCACACGGGATGGGTACAAGAATATGTCCCATTTACTGCATTTAAAAATTGCATCACGAGTGTCGTTCCAACTTAAAGAATTCGAGGGTTCGTGAGAAATTGCTTGTAAATGAACTACAATTTAAATGATATTATATTTGTTTCTGTGATTGGTAAAGTCAAACAGTTTCTTAAATAGTGTTACGAGTGGGGAAAACGGGTTCGTAAGGATAAACCAAATTATTTGTATACAGTTTCATTTACTAATAATAAATCATCACACTTAATGTCTGATCACCAAACACTCGCACTTAAAAATGTCTGTTGACAAGTCACTAAATGTCTGTCAAGTTCCGCAGTTCGCACTCCTCACTGGAGCTAGGCTCGACAGTGGTTCGCCGCCTTACCTCGCGCCTGTCCACACACACACACACACACACACACACACACACACACACACACACACACACACACACAGACAGTCTTGCGCCACTCGGTCGCACTCTCTCGATCCCGTCGCTCGCCGAACTTGTACTTCACTCAACTCCACTCTCAGCACTCTCGGAACTCCCGTGGAGGCCGGCATTGTTGCTTTTACACCACATTGGCTGAAACCGACCGGAGTGGTCGTGACGTGTCGCGTCATCCCGGGCCAACCCGACGCTCCGAAGCATCCAGAACAACGGCGCTTATTCGCGCCACTCTACGCGGTATCCACAGTCCACCAAGGGATAGATAACAGCGCCGAGGAATTTGGGGGGGGGGGGCGAGGCCGGGCCGCTGTAATCCCGCGAAGGTACGCACGCGTGACGTCAGTGTCCGTGTGGCCCCGCTGGGCACCTGAGTAGTGTCGCGTCCTTATCTCCCGTATTCGTAACTATACTGATGAAAGTTATATTTGCAAATTTTAGTTTCCTACTTGCCATTTTACCTACGTAGAAATAATGAACATTTTTCGCTGTGTAGAATTATGAGATGTTTGTTAATTGTGTTTTGTGATAAGTATTATTACGCCGTTTCCTTATAACATAGTACGTTTTTTTTTTACACTAAATATTGCAAAATCAAGGTGTCGTGTTTTAATTGGACAGAAGTATAGTGGGAGGCTTATATATATATATTCGTAAAAAAGTAAACCTTTTTCAGGATTGAAATCCATTCCAAATGTGTCCAGTTATTATGAATTTCGCAAAATTACAATTTATTGAGAAAATAAAGTTTATCCATTATACCCCTCCCCATAGGCGCATTTTGAGGGCAGCATGGGTGTACGTGTCGCTTAATCTAGCACCACCGTTACCTTAAAAGATTTTCCCTCCTTAATTTTTTTCCTCACGGTTTTCGCCAGTGGTGTTACTGACAATATCTCACACCGAACCTTCGGTTTTGATCCTATCTGATTCACGCTATACCGGTTATTAAGTAGCTGTACATATAAAAACCACCGTAAGTAAGCAATGCCGTTAGTCTTTTAATTTAAATCTTGTTTCTTCTTAAAAATTCCTTCTTAAATTGTAATGTTTCTGATTGCAATAATCTGTGTTGCATCTTTCCCGAGTGCACAAAATATTACATTGCCCTTCAATATTAAAAACTATCGTATTTTTAAGATAAATCAAGAAATATTTATAGCGAACGATCGATTATACTGCCACGATAATTCGTCTAACAACGCGGACTACGGTTTTTCTTTTAGTAAAGTCTATTAACTTTAAAGTAGTGATAAAATATTTCCTATCCCCCAAAATATTACGTTTTGTAACTTTTTTTGGAGGTCACTGACAGCCATTTCTTCATCATCTTCCCAGTAATGCACCATGATAAACAACATATTTTTATGTCTCTGCTGAGAACCCGACAAAGTAGGCCAATAACAAAATGTTATCTTCGTATTCGGGGGATTCGTGTCCTTAACGTTCCTCGATATAATTCCGCACTAAAATCCGAATAAATTTATGGCTCTAAATAAAAGGAAATCAGAAAAAAGGACGTTGCCAAAAGAAGATTTTAAAACTCCCCGACCAGAAAGCGTCTTGAGGGAAGCAGGCAGGGGAGAGAGAAAAAAAACACAAGAGTTTATTGTGTAGCGGTTTACTGACTGTGAGGGTTTATATGGACTCTGGCAGGGTTTATGTGATTCCCGGAGTTACAGATGCGGCGGGTCTGAAGGGGCAGGGCTCCCGAAGAACCTTCCTTTTAGCCCAGGAAACAAAGGTTTCAACCTGTGAAAAATTTGTCCAAAGCTGAATTTTTGCACAGTGGTAGAGTCGACTATGCTTAATAACATACCGAAAGTTTACCGCTGTAGACCTTGTGCGTATCACTGAAAATTTGCAGTTAAGTCCTAGATGACAGCGACTTGCAGCAGTTCATTAAAATGCTTCCCATTTTCGCACTTTTAACCGTAGACTCTCGATAGCTATATGAAAATAATCTTAAAGCACTACTACTCACATTTATAATGAATAAAGTTCTAAAAGTTAATATTAAAGGTAAGAAAAAAAATGTTAAATTAATGAAATAAGTTTTTTTACATCAGTCAAGGCAATAAAAAGACAATTCACTTAAAAATAAAGGGTCTTACGCAAATATTTCTTTAACAAAAGTTGTTGTATAGTTCTTAAGCTTTAAAGGGAGATATCTGTCAAAAGTCTAGCTTAATTTATAGGATCACTAGAGACTCCCGAGCTTATCAATGTCGTCTACGCACTGCGACAGAGCCACAGCCGCAAGCGCTGTGGCCACTCTCACTCCCACGAAATCGAAGATTTTTAATCTTTGTAAAATTTGCTCCTAACTGAAATTTAAAACAGTGGTAACATTCAAGTTTTCTAGCAACATTTGAAATGTTTACCTCCGCAAACCTTGCGCGGAACACCGAAAACGAGAAGTTAAGTCCTAAATAATACTTTATTGACCACTCAACAATATGGCACTATAACGTAATTACTATAGTATACTTTCAGAATAGCAAACCAAAACTTACTCAAAACATTATTCTCGATGATTAAATTTAAAAATCTTTCACTACGTTTGACTAAATATGATATTTATTCAATAATATTAGAAGAGAGGTGTTCTGAAAAAAAGGGCACAAAAGAAAATACGTATAACAAAAACACGTAGAGCCCGATGTGAAAACATTAAATAAAAGTAGTTGCAAAGTTCTTAAACTTTAAATTAGTTTATTTTTTGAGAGCTTGGTACAATGTGTCTGACCGCTAAAGCGATCCAAGCCACGTAGTGTATAATACTGCGAGGTTGTCGAAGTAGGCTCGGGTCGGGACGAATTTCGCTGTAAAGAAACTAAGGTTTTTAATACATGGAAAATTATCCCAAAGAAGAAACTTTGTACAGTTGTAGAATGAACGTTTCTTAGTAACATATCAAAAGTTTACCGATGCAAACCTTGTGCGTCACGCCAAAAACGAGCAGTTAAGCCCAAAATGTCAATTTTTTGCAATGATCCACAATAATGGATATTGCAAATGCAGTTTATGGAATAGACTGACAGTATGGAACCCAAAATAATCTAGAAACATTTCCCTATCTGAGGATAGTGATAAAAAGTACAAAGTTTAAACATCTTTCTATAAAATAGACAATTTAAATCATTAAAGTTAACGAATTCACTTTCATTCAATTTTTAGGAAATATTAATACATTTTACATAAACTTAAAGAGCCCAAAATGGAAATCGCTTAGAGTAAACGTTGTTGTATATTTATTCATCTTTAAATTGGTATATTTTTTAAGTGTCTCATACAATTTGTCTGACCGCTGAAGCGATCCGAGCCGCGTAGTGTATACTATTGCGATGTTGTCGAAGTAGGCTCGGGTCGGGACGAATTTCGCTGTAAAGAAACAAAGGTTTTTAATACATGGAAAATTATCCCAAAGAAGAAACTTTGTACAGTTGTAGAATGAACGTTTCTTAGTAACATATCAAAAGTTTACCGATGCAAACCTTGTGCGTCACGCCAAAAACGAGCAGTTAAGCCCAAAATGTCAATTTTTTCCAACGATCCACAATAATGGATATTGCAAATGCAGTATATGGAGTAGACTGACAGTATGGAACCCAAAATAATCTAGAAACATTGCCCTATCTGAGGATAGTAATAAAAAGTACACAATTTTAACATCTTTATATAAAATAGACAATTTAAATCATTAAAGTTGATAAATTCATTTTCATTCAATTTTACGGAAAAGTTAATACATCTTACATAAATATAAAGAGCCCTAAGTGAAAATCGCTTTCAATAAACGTTGTTGCATATTTATTCTTCTTTAAATGGGTATATTTGTTAAGGGATTCATACAATTTGTTTGACCCCTGAAGCTATCTGAGCCGTGTAGTGTGTACTACTGTGAGGTTGCCGAAGTCGGCTTGTGGTCGGGACGAATTTCGCTGTTAAGAAACATGGAAAATTATCCCAGAGCAGAAACTTTGTACAGTTGTAGAATAAACGTTTCTTAGTAATATACAAAAAGTTTACCGATGATCCCTTGTGATCACACCAATAACGAGCAGTTAAGTCCTGAATGATAATTTCCCAAACGATCCACAAAATTGTGTTTCGTAAATAATTTAATAACTCTATAAATACTTTTTTTAAGTAGGCTCCCAGTATACAGCAAACTTGGTTTGTCCTCAAACGCCATACTACTACGGTAATAGGAATATGAAATCACTACAGACAAGATTTTGTTCCGTTTACTATGGCGAAACCAGAGCTAACCGAGAAATGACCGAACGTCCCGGAAAGTTGTGATATTTGACGATATTGCGCGAGTAGCACACCCGTACGTGACTACAGAGAATCGATAGTTTCCTTAACCGTTAGAATTTCTGGTACGAACACCCTCTCACAGGTAGGGTCATAAAATATGGTCAAACTCTTGCAAAAACATCCACCACCGCTCTTTGCCACTAGCAATCCAACGACGTCAGCTAGGCGCAGCACTCAAATACATTAACTTATTAAAAAAAAACTGAATATGTAATGCTACCTATACGTTTTACAACACAACTCATGTTTTATATATTTTCTGGAAAAAAAACCTATTATTATAGGAATTATGTTGTAAAAGTGAAAAAAAAAAACTTAGAGTACATTTACAATGTATCGTTTTATTCAATTTTTATGTAGTAAACAGATTTTAAAGAAGTAAATATATAATTTTTCATTTTGTCGAATACAGGCTACATTAAAATTTTGCATTGTTCTGATCGAAAATAAAACGATGTATCAGAAATTAAAAAAAATTTGTTGCTAAAAAAATAATTTTTAATAATAAAATTTTTGAAACCGAATAAATCCATGCAGATATAAAACCAGAGGTCCTCTAGAGTTTTTCATTTACAAGTTCCAAGCAGAAATCATTTATTGTTAATTTTATTGTATCTAAAAACATTCATATAAGAAAAAAAAGCATATCTCATTACATGTAACATACACCCTCTCATATGAATTAGCTATGTTTTAAGTAATCCCTAAATAAGACCCAGTTGAATGAGTGTCGCAGTACGCAGTGTGTCGCAATGCCGCGCTGGAACGGCGGTGGCCGTGAGAGATCAGTACGGCCGCAGTACACTGCAACACTCGGGCCGCTTTAATGAGCCAACTAATTACGTTAGACTCTTTATAAATATACTGTCTTAAAGCTAAAGGTATAACCAAAAACATTTATTTAGACATGTTTCGCATTGGATTCTTCAAATTGGTGTAAATAGTATTTTTATCTGAGTGGCAAAGATAAAAAATAATATGTCATGAATTAATCGCTTAATATCACATCTTTAATATTAACAATTTATGATTTTTACAACATTAATAGCTGTATTAGAGTCTCAAGATTATTTTGGTAGTTTTATGGACAGTCTAAATTAAAAACTGTACAAATGGGTAGCATTTTAATGGACTGATGTAAGTCACTGTCATCTAGGACTTAAATGCAAATTTTCGGTGATACGCACAAGGTCTACAGCGGTAAACTTTCGGTATGTTATTAAGCATAGTCAAATCTACAACTGTGCAAAAATTCAGCTTTGGACAAATTTTTCACAGGTTTGTGGCTTTTTAAGTCTTGGTTTCCTGGACTATTTGGAGTAGTTCAGTTTGAGTAGTGGAGGTTCAATAGCGTGCTCGGTTTTACAACTATCTCTCTCTCTCTCTTGCCTTCGCCTGAAACCAATCTAATCATTAACAGCACCTGCGCCCGGCTGATGTCTATTTGAAGGGAGGGGGTGGGGAGACTGTCCATCCCATGAACAAGTGGACATTTTTTTTTGGTTTCATGTGAGCCATTGTGCTGTCATTCCAGGATAGTCTACAGTTCACATGGATGAAAGCCACAACCACAACTCGAACAGTTCCGAAGTTTACCGAAGTTGAAGTTAGGTTCGGTCAGTGTAATAAATAATAGTTCTGTATATATTTTTTCGAGAGGTTAGGTTAGGTTAGGTTAGGTTAGCGTTGTTTAAAATACTCGATAGCCGTAACATATAAAAATATTTGCAATATATTGTTGTTTCACGGACTACCGGCAAACTTCGGTGAACTTCGGAACTGTTCGGTTGTGGCTCTCGTCCCTGTGAACTGCATGTTTCCCATCATTCCACGCAAATATTTCCAAAGAGTAAAGCTAGCCAACTGTTTACTAGTAATTTTCTCATAAATGAGGGAAGAATATCCAGCTGTCAAGACAAAAACGTTGATAAAGGTACATAAATGTTAATAAAGGTCAGGAAAGTACATATTAGGTACTCGTTCATGGGTGTAACTACACATAAATCACTTATATAAATACATGGTACCTATTTTAATAATAACTCTTACTAACAATTTTTAATAATTTTTTGAGGTGTTTCCTAATATCTAAATTTATCTCACTTTTACAATCAACGAAATTCGTATGAATCAAAACAAATATGAATAAAATCTTTTTTAATTACTAACTGTCATACTTGTCATTGTCAGGTTAGGTTTAATTTGCATTTGCTAACCATTCATCCGCGTAGAGTATCTGCATATATTTCTGTGTGAAATAACTGACACCATATAGTTTGAACCAAAATAATTGTAAGAAAATTAAAAACAATAATGTACGCACAAAATAATTGTAGTCAGTTACTCTACAGAAAAAAATAATATAAAATTACATTTAATTATTTCAGCTGTACTAAGACCTCTTATTTTACACATCTTCAAATTTATTTGCTTTTTTCGCAGTATATCTAATAAGTAAAAAAAATTATTGAAAGTTTTTGACTATTTAAAAATAATATATTCAATTGATAATTGAACCGAACAGGCAGGATTAAAATTACAAACAACTACAATCTCCGAGTTCTCAGATAAACTGTTTTGTAATTAAGTCGAGTTCTTAGATAAAAAGATTTGTAAAAAGACTGACATACTTTTTATGTAAAATATTTAATATTAGTACCAATAATATAACCAACAGGTAATTATCAAGGGAAAATCCCCAAAAATTTCTAGCAAAAACTTTTAAATCTATTAATGATGTAGAATTAATTTTTTTTGCGTTAATTTTCCGACGACGAAATAATTTATTAAAAATATTAATACATTGTCTATAAGTTACTTTAACTAAGAAACACTATTCAATAGAAAAGAAGTTCAAATTCAGTTTTACGTTGGCGTGCATTCAACGTGATCTAGAGCAACATCCGCAGCAGGCGCTGTTATCGCAGGAACGAGCCTGACCTTGTTATCAGCGATCTGTTTACGATACGTAGCTCTCTACTCATTCTGATACGTCCTACTCGATGTAGACGTTTGAACAGTGTTGCTAGGCGTATAATACGAGATTATGTCCTTCAAGTGTTGATCTGATCATTACTAACACGGGATAAATTTATTTATTTTTCTTGGGGGGGGGGGGGAAATTGGATATAAGTTATTTTCATAATAGCACTGGCCTCGCCTCACCTCCCCCCTTTTATATTTGGAAATTTATCGCTAAACCATTTTTATGCATTGCGTAGACATAATTTTAGTAGGTTTAGAAATAATTTACTCATGTATATTAATACTACCGATTTTATAGTCTGCATTTAATACTTAATTTTTTTGTAACTGAAACATTCCTGATTATTTTTTTGTGAATTACGATCGAAACGTTTTAGTGCCCGTTTAACTAAGACCGTCTAATACTGGTATCAACATACATCATTATCCTGGCATGCGTCAAAACACAACTTCTCAACTACCATAATGTTTATCTCTCCCTTTGAATATAATTTGTTTATACATTTACTCATAATTTATGTTTAAAGATAAATATTTAAAAAAATTGTATCATGGTTTTTACACGAATATTTTTAAATGATCATATAAAATGATCAGTTAATTTTGTCACACATATGAAAATAATGAAAGCTAGTCAAATATAAGGCTTCATCGCAAAGAATAGTAAATGTCACTCAAATTTCACATGTACAAGAAAATATTGTTACGATTTACCGCGGGTTCGTAAAGGATAGCCCAATTAAAGATTTTATTACACTACACAGTTTTATTTATTGACACTACTTATGTCACTTACAAATAATCTTCTAAAATGGCAAATAATTAATTACACTTAAAGAAATGTCTATTCCCAAGTCACTCGTTCCACACACCTTGCTGGGCCGCACCTCTGGCGCAACTCTCGTCGCAGCACCCCTCGTGGATCTCCGCCGCGGGACTCCGTCGCCGCACTCCACCGCCGCCGACGCACTTGCCTTCGCCGAGGATCCGCTCGACGCCTCGCTCGCAACTTCGCTCGGGACTCCGCCGCGCCCGCGACACTATCGCTTCGGAACTGAACTCTCTGCCCTGGAACCTTCGTCCAAGGACTTCGCCACTTTGCCGCACACGCGGCACTATCGCCCAGGAAACTCCGCCGCGGGAGAACTCCCGCCTGAACTCTCTCTGAACTCTCCCCTGCTCCCGGAGGCCGGCGTCCCGAGCTTATGTATCACAGGCGCCGCTTCTCGAATTCACCAGCATGGCTGGGGCCTGTCGCGTCATTCCGCGCCGACCCGACGGCAGAAATCTCTCGAAACACGTGTCGGCGGCTCGCGTAACTCCGCAGCTGTCAGGTGTCAGGTGTTTTAGCTATCAGCACGGCGTGGTGAGCGGTTGGTTAGGAGGGGGGAGGGGAAAGCGACAATCCTTGTTATCTTCCAGGCGCGCGCGGCGCATATCATGTTGCGGCGGCCGCCAGCCAGCTCTGCACCTGCACGTGTCGCGGCCTTGCTCACGTTCGTAACAATATGTTAAATTATTCTGTTGTCCATAACCAGGTTTTGCTTTTTAGTAATTTATCTGATAAAATTTTTTATGAAGTATTACTAACTGTTGTAAAAATAAATATCCTTCTTAGTAAAAATTACAATTTAATATGAAATAAGCAAAAAGAATAATGGAATATCATTTGCTTAATCGTTTGATGCATTCAATAAAATATCGCATTTATTTTAAACAAAAGAACTAGATATTTTTGGCTGTTTTCTTTTCAAAAATTATTTTTTTTATATAACTTGTACTTATTTTCTAGAATACACACATTGACTCCACATAAAAAACGGAGCAGAAATACTTATTTCTTACTGATTGTGGTGTTTTAGTTTGTATTCCAAACGTATTCCTCCGTAAAATTCTGTCGTCTTCGCTGGATTCAGGCACATTATCTTGTCTACAAAAAGAAAACTTCTGTGTGTACCACGAGAACCGTGTATTGTAATTGAAACTGTTGTTTTATCCATGATTGTCGCTTTGACAAGGGCAAATATGATCCTCCGGTATTTGTGCGCTATGCAGCTGGAGCAGTGACGGTATCCTCGAAACCATTATCTTGTGGCATCGATGTACGTATGTTTGTAATTCGTACCCAGGCGGTCGCAGTGGCGCAAACATGAATTAATTTCGGGTGGGTATTACAAAATAAAATAAGAATATTTATGTAAAAAAGGAAGCGTGTACTTATTTATAAACGCGCGTTAGAAGTTATGCTTACTTGGAGTAATTTAATTAAACTAAATTTTATTTTGCATAATTAATGGAAATAAAATAATAAAAGAGCTGGAGTGATATTATAACTATTGTTGATAAAAATTAATTTCATTCAATTAAAATTTTTGTATAAATAATCAGTATTAAATATTAATATAAACACGTGTATAAAATTATTTATTAAATTTAGTAAAATAATTAAGATGATTTCTAATTAATTATAAAATTAATAATTATGCTGAATGTTTATTCTAATTTATAAGTTTTAATTATTTATTAAATAATAATGTAATTTATAATACAAATAAATTATACACACGGCAACATGACCTCACTTAGATAAATACATTTGAAAATACATCTGAAAATTTTAATAAACACAATTTCTATCACTAATATTCACAATAAATATTTTTTTTAATGATATGAGCCAGTATTCAATATGAATCACTCAAGTATATACACTTAAATAGACATTTATAATTTTTATTTGTATGTAGCCTTTTTTTTTCATCCATTGAAAATGGTACGCGCGCATCGTAAAAACTAACTCTCATCATTTTTTTCATAACGCGTCTAAAGAAGTATAACGTCAACAACAAAATGTTTGGACAGTTGCAATATCATTTTCAACACGCATCACTCACTCACTGCCTTTTGTGGATTGATACCAAGTGTTTTAACAGCTCTCCTTGCATCAACCAAAATATACATAACTGCCTCCGCCTAGAACACTCTCTTTTTTAATACACATACATAACTTAAGGATAGGGATGAATACCTCCTACCACTTCCCCTTTTTTCCTGATTTAATGTTGCAGCCGCGTTATCTTTCCGCCGCTTATGCTTGACGACTTATTTATCGCTGCTTGGGGACGTGAAAATCCTAGGGCTTGTGGTATAGCAGAATTAGTAAGTTCACGACTTCGGACACGTCTTCTGTGACGCTAAGAGAGGTTAATGGAGTATTGAAGAGGCACACGTATAATCAGCTGTGCGATAGTGTATACCTGTAAACTGCCGTAGTGAATCAAGGGTATATCAACTAGTTAGAAATTTAAAAACAAAAAACGTCAAATAAAAAAATAATTATTGAAATCAGGATGACTTTTTCGTTTCCTATCTCCCATAAAATGACTTGTATACCGAAAAAAAAACTTTTTGTACTTTTACGAAAGATACCTTTACACTTTTACAAAAGTATTCAAGATAGATTGCTTATAATATTACAAGAAATGTGTTGTAATTTTTTACATTACATATATATGGTTATTTTTAGGTACATAAAATATGTTTTTTTTTTCGAGATAATGCTGAGTATTTCTTACGAAGATTTGTGTATAATTTTATATTTTTATTGATGTTTCATTCAAGAATTTTTTGTCAACCCATGGAAAAAATAATCGAACATTCACTAATTTAATTAGTACTATATTTTGTCTTCCTATGCTTATTCATTTGCGCAGTTAAACCTAGAAAGTTTTTCAGGGAACGGTTTACAAATAACTTTAATTATTGGGGGTACTGGGACAGCACAAAAAGCATAAATACCCGGGTATTACCGCGAACATTATTTTAAAAGAGTAAGTTTTCACGTAAATGTTAAAAATTTAAAAATTTCTGCAATATTACATTTAACGGTGGAGCGTTGAAAGCTACTGTGTGCTTTGGTTTAAAACAAGCGGGGAAGGGGCGGGACCCGGTGAGGATGACGTAGAGAGCTGGGCTACTATCGCGCGCGGACACGCAGACACGCAGACACGCAGACACGCGGCTCGGTGGCAACAAGACGTTCCTTATCAGGCCAGGCGACGCGGCGCGGCCTGCACGCGCGGACAGATGATAAGCAGCTGGTGCCAGTCAGCGCTTGCAAGTGCACTCGCGTCCACGTGGAACGTTGAGAAAATATACGACCGTCGGGGTATTCGACCGTTCAAAAACTCTTGATAGTTTAAGGGGAGAACGGGGGGGGGGGGGGGGGGGGTGGGGGGTCTTATCTCAAGTCTCATTATTTCAAATTTACAGTAATCACAGATGAACTTGTAGACTTCTAGAATGGTAAATATGTTGGGGGGGGGGGGGCCCTCCTATCACAGGTCTCATGATTTCAAATTAACAGTAATTAATCACAGATGAACTTGTAGACTTCTAAACTGGTAAATAAAAATTAATTTCTTTTAAATATACCAAAAGCTCTACCTATCATTAAGACAATGACTCACATACCACCAAGCCTATTCGTAACAATTTAAAAGTTATTTTTGAGGTGATATTATTTTAACCGAACTCTGAAAATATAAAAGTTAGTAAAATATACGTTTTCAAGGCTTATATATAAGCCTTCAAAAAGTATATATATATATAATTTCAATAGAGAAATTACAAGACATTGTGCCTAAGTTCAGGATAAATTTTTGTCAATTTACTTATATATTCCAACAAACCGGTTTCTATCACCGAACATTCGTCCGTAAGCCATTACTTGCCAAAGCATCTAGTTCTATTCGTCTTTCAAACATTGAAATGATAGTTTCATTTTTACAACGTCTACACATTCTGCGCTATCAACTATAGAGCTAGAGTTATAACGTTAAAATTATATTTCTTTCTCCGTTTACGGCATTTCTGAAAAGCAATTCACCAGATATTGGCGACCAGTTTCATCATTCAGACGTTTTGTTGCAAATCATAAAGAAAATTATAGTCTATAAAAGTTTGCGAGGGGATACTGGAGTTTGATTTTGTAAAGACATACACACACACACATCATTACCTTACATTTCTGGTTCATCCAAGTTAACTTTTCTTAATGTTTGCGGATAGTGTAGCTTATTTTATACGAATTGTGTATTCCTAGATTTGCCATATAGATAGTTTTTATTAGTTCCTGAAATATCATGAAAAACATGTCAGATGGAAATAGCAGCACACAAATTAAAACAACAAAATAGTAGAGATTTATGTCAGAGCATAAAATCGTATCATTACAAAAATATTTTGATAACAAGTTTCTTCAGTGATATCACACATTTAATACACATTTATTGTAAATAGATTTAAAAATTATAAATTTACCAGCGACGAGCTCTTACGTTAACGAAGTACGCGCAAATGTTAATTGGATAATTGTAAAGACACATATGTATTTGCAAGCGTAGATTCTCCCTTAAAAAAATTGAGGATTTAGCAAAGTGACTTCCTAAGAGACTATTTTAATTTTTTTTACTTAAAAAAAAAAAACAGAATTTGTACAAGAATTAATTTTATATTTTTGATTGTTTCAACTTGAGAGATATTTGCGGTAATATATTTAGTCTACCTTAATTTTGCATCGAAGACTAGAAGTAGCCTAGCAAATAAAATAATGTTTAAACATGGAAGTCCTGCCTGAAAGTGGTGACATGGAGATCTTACCAGTAAAACGTCCACAATCGAGTTCATCAGCTGTAATTTCATTCAAAAATATACTGTTTCCAGAATTATTTTTTATGCAATTAAATAATCTTAAGCAATTAAAGGTAGTTGGAACTTACAAATTCAACTTGCTCAGCATAATGATCTGAGAAGGCATTGTTCTGTTTCTTAGTTCTCTTGCAGTTTAGAAAGCACACGCAAGTCATAATTAGTTCCGCCGCCAGCTATGTTTCAACGGTGCATCACATGCAAACACACCATGTCCGCGCCATCATGTCATCATGTCGCGAATCGTCAGTTGCGAAACCACTGCCCGCATAGATTTAGGTCCTTCTCTTCAGCATTGCGTCACATCCGTTCCATTGTCACTTGATAATCAAGCTTTGCACAGGATATCACAGGTTCGCAGTCATACTACACAGACAAAGAGAATTTTTTCTTGATGCAGTGCATCCAAAAAGGTACTTATTGCAGGCGAAAGCATTGTCGGGTGGACTCATTATTCCGTAATTGTTAAATTGCACTAAGGTTTATAATGGCCGTTCATATCCCGTAATTATGACCAAAACGATCTTTTTTTAAAAAACTTTACTACTCAAATAGGTGTCATATTCTAGTCAGTTCTTGCTACAAATAAAAACACGAATGAAGTAAATGTTAAGCACGGTACACGAAAAATGAAATAAAAAAACAAATAAACGTATGGTGTGTCAAATTTGATTCAAAAACTGTTAACTGTTATCTGCCAAGTATTTGTTGAAGAACAGAAAAACCTCGATTCAGTTCTAAACTTGATACAAAAAAAGAACGTTTTGAGGTGTTCAGAGCTTTTGCGATCGTTCATGAAAAATCATTGCGAACTTTCGTAACCTTACTGACGCAGAAAACCAGCGGATGCATGTCCGCTGTCCGCCACAGGCGTTAGAAGGGAAACTTCACAGACTGGTTTTAGCTCTCAGTCATCTCACTAACGGAGCTACAGGCGACGCTGCAGCTGCTTCCATCTGTGCGCCAAGTAATTTGATACCTAAAACATGGGCGTCGCAAGGATATATTTTTTGGGGGGGACTTCAATTGATTTAGTTGTTTGAGGAATATCCATCCCCTGTGGAAAAAAAAGCGGAAAATTTGGGGTTTGAAGGTGCAAAAAGGTGGTATTTAGGCATTTTTCTTTCCTAAATATTCTGATTATAGTTGGTTGCACTATATAATTTATTTTTTATAAAAAATATTTTCAGAGAACAAATTTGTAAAAACACAGTTAACATATCTGCTGGTGCTATATCCACACAAAATCATTGATTTAAACATCAGGAGAAACTACGAAACTACGATACTAAATATATTATTGGAGGGGACGAAATTGAAGACTTTTATTATTGGGGGGGGGGCGTGTCCCCCCCCCCCCCCCCCCGGTTGCGACGCCCATGCCTAAAATATGATAAATAAATACGCTTAAGTGTTAATGCTTTTACTGCAATGTGCCATTTTGTGTTTTAGAATTAATATAAACTTTAAAGTTAAGAAGATTTATAATAATGTAATAAGCATTTGAGTATTCGCAGCCACAAGAGCGCCACATCTGATTGCTCGGAAGTGTAAGTGAAATAGACATGGCGCCAAGTAGCAATGCAATTTGCACCACTCTCTTCCTGATCGTTTCACTTTCCGTGACTCTCTGAACGTTACACTATTTCCCTTACGCTACTTTTAGTTACGCTCTGCTGACGTCAACGCCTCGAGTTACATTGCCGACTGTTAAAAAAGGAAGTTTCACTTCAGGGAAGTTCACAACAGCTGTCTCGTCATTGTCAGCCCATTATGTTCGCCTGTTCTGTGATATTGTTCCGATGAATTAATTTCACGGAATTCCTTGTTCTGTCTTTGCACTCAGAATTTGACATCGGCTGATTTTTTTCTTGTTTTGTCCATTCATTCGTCTTTCTTTCTACGTTCATTGGGATTCCTCTGTGACAAAGCAAACCAGCAATGGCTTATGTCCGAAATAATGATGTAACTCATTCTTCCCCATTGCAAGATTTATTCAAAGAACGTTAAAAAGTTATATCTACGAGGGTCATTCTAAAAGTAAAGAACGTTTTGACTGACTAGCCGCGCAGTTCTCTCTCTCCCCCCCCCCCCCCCCCTCCGTCTTCTATCAAAAAATTATATGACGGACCTTTGCAGTCCTTCGCGCCAGTCTGAAGCTAACGGCGAGATACAACCGGCGTCTACTGTTTATAGTGTGACTTTGAAATGTGTGAAACAATTAAAAATTCTGCCTAGTGTGAATGCGAAAAGAAGTCCACCATAACGAAATTTACAGAAAGATATAGAAGTTTATGGTAACGTGATGAATGAAGCGTCAGTTCAAAATTGGTTTAATGATGTTTTATGGCGGGTGAACGAATATTCTAGGTTGAAGAACGCTCGGGTCAATCTTCAGTTGTGATTCCGAGTGATTATTATCTTTTCGCCACATAAAAGTACCTTTTTTTCTGCCGGGAACCACTATGGCAGTGACAACGAACTGAAAGAGGACGTTAATGACTGGTTCAACAACTTGCTGTAACTGACTATGCAGAAGGCATAGAAAAGATGGCGATACGCTATGAAAAATGTTTAAAATTGTATGACGACTACGTAAAAAAAATAGTTAAGCTATCATAAGTGCTGTAAAATAGTTTTGGTTTAATTACCTTGAATAAAAATATCTAGAGAAATAAAAGATCTTTGCTTTTAGGTGACCCTTGTTATTAGTATACGTCTTCATGCATAATTATCCATAACATACATGCTATATTTTTTATATAAAAAGAACTTAAATATTCATGTAAAATCACAGACATTTATAAATTTGTACATGTACAAGAAAAAATATTGTTAGCAGTAATACCCGGGCATTTGTGCTTTGTATGTCCCAGTACCTATAATCGTTAAAGTTATTTGTAAACTTTCCCTGAATAGCTTATTAACTGCGCACATTAATAAGCATGATACAACAAAATAAAGTCAATCTGTTGAATATTTAAATATATTTTCCATGGTGTTAAAAAAATAACTATTATTTAATGAAAGTATTATCTCGAAAAAAAAACCTATTTCGCATATGCAAAAATAACCAATTGAACAATATATTTTTGTAGTAGTACAAAACTTTTTCTTGGCAACTGGTATCCAAAGGACTCTTTTGTAAAAGTACAGGACATTCCTCCTCCCCCCCCCTCCCCCCACCGTGCATGTTACTCGATCTCCAGCAGACTATTTTATTTCGTTCGTTGATTGAAAGCAAACTATAAATATTAGGGGGGGGGGGGCGGGGTCGCTGTAGTAACTCTGTGTCTTAGATAAACAGCTCGCTCGGAATATAATCACCGCACCGACGATACACGCGCAGGCATTAGCGGCTAATGAGGTGACTCCGCCGCGCGACAGAGGCCGCATTGTCCCAAGGCCAGTGGTCGACAGTTTACTCTCGGTCCCAGCCGAGGACAGGGCTGGGGTCCAGCTCTGCTCGACCGACCGCAGGGCGAGGCGAGAACGATCTCCTGACGCTCTGGATATACACAGTGGCGTAGCCAGGATTTGTGTATTGGGGGGGGGGGGGGGTGGTTGTTAAGAAGCATGCCGCCGCCCCCCCCCCCGGGTGGGTCCGGGGGTCCTCCCCCGGGAAAATTTGGATTTTAAGGTGTAAAATAGTGCTGTTTTAGCAGTTTTCGGTACTTAAATTTAAATATTGTAATGGTAAAATTTTTATTAATTTTAATATGAAATTTGTTTGAGTGATGAATAAGAAATTAATTAAAGATTTGGTGCTAAGGGGGGGGGTTGAACCCCTAACCCCCCCCCCCCCCCCTGGCTAAGCCCCTGGATATACATACAGAGTGGGTCAGCTCCGGGCGCACACACGGTGCGCAGAGCTACAGGAATGACAACGCGATTTCAAAACTACTCAAGATATCCGAGTGGGGCCTGCTTACGAAAACCACTTGAGAGTTCGCTGAGGGCCGAAAAGTACTTTTGATTTCAAATTAAGTTTTTAAACTGTATTTTTAGAAGAGTTAACATGGCTAAAACGTTTTGTTTTCAGAGTAAATTTTAGGCGTAAAACAACTGGTACAGATTCTTTAAGACCCTTGATGGACTTGCATTACACCTTTATCTTCATTTCTCTGCCATATAATGTTGCCGTCACCATTCAAATTTCACAGTTATCCTTAGAGACCTGCAAAATTCGCGGTTTCGATGGCCTTCAGGATAGACTGCACATATCCCTGTACACTCGGGCAAATAACGCAAGTTCATTGGCTGCCGACTTGTAAGTCGTCTCAGCTGGGTTGTCTGTGATTCGATCCTTCTTTGGTTGAGGGTTTATAACTGGTTGAGATTCGTCCAGATGAACAGTAAGCCAATAGCAAAGTTATCTAAGAGGTATATGTGTTTGAATTCTAGCCTATCACCGAATTAATCTGAGAATTTTGCAGGTCTCTAGATCCTATGCCCGACGAGAAGACAGTGAGCCAGTTCAGAGGCGACACCGCGCTAGAAGGACCAACGAGCGCCTCACTTATCATCCCGCCTCATTAAAACAAATACACCCCAATCTAGGCGGGCCCCTAAAACTTCGACTGCAGGCTCATCACGGAGTTAATATTATTTTGTATACATTACTGGTGAAAACTCTTGACCCAATATGTGACCAAGCAGTAGATCCCGAGTCACGTAGAAACGTTCGAGAAACATGTCTATTCTAATTTATTCAAGAAACGTCTTGTTCTACTACAAGACCAGATTGTTATCAGAGTTTCTTTGGTGTTATAAATGTGGTTCAGCATACAGAAACGGAAATTAAAAGGAGACGTTAAACCGTTTTATTGAAGCAGTGATGTATGAGAGGGCAGAATATACGTGAATAAAATAGTATGTATAAACATTCGCATGCAATAGGACTTAATTGCAAGAATGCAGTTTTAAAATTAAGTAGAGTTTTCACAACCCCCCCCCCCTTTTTTTATCTCTCTACGCCAAAAATGATTTTTTTTTAATATGTCCCATACAGATAAATCAAAACAAATCGTATTGGAAAGAATAGTGATATTTCTCTGTTTGTGAAATAAAGAATTTTTTTTTTTTTTCACGATGAGAAGGGCTAGTGAATTTTCGCAAAAGATTTCGAGACAAGCTGTGTGTTAAAACGCTGTATCATTGCCTGTGTTTCGTGATAGTTTGAGTTTCTTCCGGGTATATGCCCACTGTCGGCACTAGAATCACACAAATTTTGTGCGCAAGCAAACTCAATTTAAATGGCCTGGCCAAATAGGGTAATGGTTTCTCTTGCAAACGACCGAATCACAAAGCAGAAACTACTGACGCAGAAATAAAGTATTCCAGTATAGTAAGCGAGCATATTGATTTGAGAAAAATCACTGCCTCTAACGATTAGGCCTGTAACACCCTTAAATGACTTGTTTAAAACATTCCTGGGGAAAATGTCACTACAGGTTCATTTCCTCCAGTACTCATAAACTGTTACATTTTCATCCAGAAGGAAAAAAATAGCAATAAAGCATTCATACTAATCTGTCCATTCGTGATTTTTTTAAAGTGTTTTATCTCAGACACGAATGGGGTAACATACGAAAATAATAGATACCGGTAAATTCGCGGATTCATCCGCGACAAGCTAAAATTCACATACTTGTATCATTGAGCTGCTTCTGCTATTGAATCACAGATTATCTGGAGAACTCTGAGCCAATGACAAAACCATCAATCAAAGTAATATCGAAACCCAGGTATCCCAGTTCACAGGTGACATTTTATCAATTAAGTATATATAGGAATTTTGGGTCTATCCCAGAGGTCATTCAACCCGCAAATTTTCCCAGTCCCTAGAGAGTACTTATATGATGTCAGTTGGAATATGTGAGTTTAATTTTGTGTAGCTGTTTTGTCATGAATGACTAGGGACTCGGAAAATGTCGTGGATTCATTCACCGACAAGTTATACTGAAACTTCGCGCACTCAAATGTTTTTGCAAAGTCTTTAAACAGGTCTCAGTTGTTTTGCCAACTCCCAATGCATAGTTAACCAATAACAAACTAACGACAACTAAAAGGTCGAATCGCATTCAGATCATTCGAAACTAACGGTAATGTTTTGTTGGCAATTTTAGTAAACCTGTAATGGAAATATTAACATCTACATTTTATGGAAAAGTATTTTTACTAATATAATACATATTTTTTATTAATTTAACTTTTTTCCTAAGCAAAAATACAAATTACAAACTTGTGATTTCAAAAAAAATATTTAAAACTACATGCCAAAATAAAATCTTGAAAATCTATTTGTATAACGTAAATTATTGTACGTTTCATTCCCGTGGAATATGCAAAATGTTACGAATTGTCTGAACAATAAATTATTGCAGTATCCTCAATTATGATTAACATTTTGTATGTCCTTTAGCAGTGTGTTACAATATGTATAGTATTTTTTTCTTAAAACATTACAAATAGAGGCAGTGATTTTCCACGAAACAATCTGATCGATTACTATAACGAAATACGGCATTTTTACGTCGTAATTTCTGCTTTGTGATTGGCAAGAGAAGCCATTGCCGTATTTGGCCAGGCCATCCAGAACAAGTTTCCTTCCGTTCAGAATCGCTGCGTGATTCTCGAGTGCCGACAATGGGCATGCACATGAAATAAAGACTCCACCAATCAACGGAAACCCAGTTCCTCATATCCAACATATCTCCGAGTTACTAACTCATCGTAACCTTAAAATAAAATTTCGGTCACACCAAACATGTTAGGAATAAAACTTCAAAATTCAATAATCCGCTTTGAAAGATGCAATAAAAAAAAATTAATAATTCACCTAAACGATAAAACTAATAAATTAAATCACAGTATGACACTAAAAAAAACTTACACTATTGGAAACATCTACAAAATTTTCCAGATTCTGATTGAATTTTTGACGAGAAATCACTTCTACGTTCTCAGCGTAAAGAAAAGGGAATGCACTGTACCGTCGCTTCACTGACCTTGGACAAGGTTCAAACACACAAGCTTGTCTCGAAATCGCGGGAAACCGCTGGCTCCGGTGTGAAGTATTGCCATTGCCACCACCCCCTCCCCCCCCCTCCCCCCTCCTCGGTAGGGTCGCCCAGAGACAGCGGGCGCGCTGCACTCGAGCGCCTCATGTCGCATGTGCGCGGATCTATTCCTAGCCGGTCTGGCATGGGTTTCGCGCAGGGGCTAAATCCGTCTCTGGGACGGCCTCTTCCCCAGTGGGACCCGCTTGCAACAATGTGCAGTCCTCGCCGGCCCAAACCAGGGGAGCGCAGCTGTATGGGTGGGATATGGACACTAAAAAAAACTCTGCCGTTGATAAATGCCAACATTAAAAATTAAGCTGTCTATGTGACGAAAAAAATAATATAAATGCCATAAACATAATAACAAAAAAAATTCATATTTGCGAACACCCTTGGTTCAGAATTCATGAAACGGTGTTTTAACGTAGTGGCGTATTGATTATAATGGGAAAACATATTATGGAATATTTTTGTCGATTTTAAATTATTTCGGTAGCACTGAAATAAGCATGGCTGCAAAGCATAATTCTCGAGTGTGCTTTTCTCGTGTGAATTCTAAACGCCAATGACTTCTTCGTAGAAGAAACTTAGTTTTTGCTGCCAGTCACTACTGACTTGAATCATACCACTAAATTATATCCTACTTTTATTTTTATGTAACCGAATTTTCGAAATTATAGTACTGAAAATTTTCATGGCCTAAATATTGTTTTCCCCAAGATGCCGTCTTTCGATTCCTTTTTATACCCGTTAAGTTACATCAGTCGCTTCCTAGGATTCATCGCGAACGGATGAAGCCATGGGACCAAATCTGTAAGATTCCCAAACTGCACCCGAGTGGTAACTTTTACCATTCCCATTTCAAAATTTTTTCCCTTTTTTTCCCTTTCAGAGAAGGGCGTTTTTTATTCCAAAGGGTATAAACACCCTCCCCCCTCATAAATCATCGGATAACTCCCATAGATGAAGCAAATAAACCTCATTTACTCACACAGAAGTATGCACGCTTTGAATAAATACTACGCTTTAAAAATGCGTCTGAAATAAGAAATAACTTTAGTGTCGTTGAACCAAGTCTTCACTTAGGTATAAAATATTTTTGGTAACGTTATTTATTTTAACCTATACAATTGTACGGGAAAATTACCTTTAAATAATTTAAATATCTCTATTTATGGAAAGAGAGTCAAATCCATGGTAAATATACTACACCTATATGGTAACTGTATTGCTTAATAGCACTCATTACATGTTTATGAATCTCATCAAACGTTTCTTGCACCGATTGCTTTGACGGAACGGGTAAACTATGGTCAAAATAACAAGGAGTGAAATGATGTGATTCGCGCGAGATCGACAGAGCTGGTAAAAATAGAGTACATTCAACTGTCACTTAAAAAGCAAAACTTGATGTTTGTTTGCGCGCACTGACAGCTACGTGAAGTTGTTAACAAGAAATTCTGTGCACTGGCCGGTCGATACGCAGATCTGATTTGAGACACGTTGCATGACACACAGACTACACGCTCTTTGAATGGTTCTTTCCATGGGAAAATTTATTTAAAATGTTATTTTTGGACATACTCCATTGATAGTTACTCTGTATGCCATGAGAAACATCAATAATGGACAGAAGAAGAAGAAAAAATGAATGCGCAAACACACAGAAAACAAGACAAAATCAGCAGACGTCAAAAGTTAAATTCATATACAGCCTTGTTCGGCTGTGCTGTGATATATTTATAATTCCTTCCAAGGGATTATGTGTGCTGTCTATGCACTTAACTTTTTAACATCGGCTGATTTTAGGCATGTTTTCTGTGTGTTTGCAGATCTAGATTTTTTTTGGTCCCTTATTGAGGTTTCTTAAAACATAAAGTGTAACCAGCAATGGCTAGAGACCGGAAAAATTCGCGAATTCATTTCGCGATATGCTAAAATTCAAATAGTTATACCGCAGTGCTGCGTCTGCTATTGGCTCACAACAAATCTGGAGGACTCTGGTCCAATGAGAATCACTAAACCAAAGCTGTATCGAATCATAGGCTACTACGTAGGGACGTCTCACAAGACAGAGAGCAGCCAATGAAGGCGTGACATACTGTAAAATTGTTTTTGTACTTTTACAAGGTAGAGGTTTATAAAATTACACATGGTACACAGCTTTGCCTTGCAGTTTTACAAGTTATACATCGTTGGCAACTGAGTTTCCAAGGATTTTCCTTGTAAAAGTACAAAAAAATAATATAGTGTGTGTATAATCGTGGAGAACATCCTGAAGGTCATTCAACCAGCGAATGTTTTTTTCAATCTCTAGCAATCGCGTATGTAAAAAATGGGTGCGTGTACTTCGTTCGCGCGTTCGAAGTTATACCTACTTAATTGGCGTGTTAAAAAAACTAACTTTAATTTTGCACGCAAATAATTAATATAAATATAATAAAATGACTGGGGTGATATTATAAATACTGTTGAAAGAGTATAAATTCCGTCAAATTAAAATAATTTAAATAATTACTCAATATTCAGTATTAACATAAACACGTGTATAAAATTAATTATTTATTTTAGTAAAATAAAACGAGATAATTTTAATTAATAATGAAAACTAATAAATATGCTAACTATTTGTTCCAATTTATTTTATTTAAATGTTTATTAATATTAAAATTAAAATTTATAATGCAAATACCTTACAAACACCCCCGTGAAAACGGCCAGAAGACTAAAAAACCTTTCACACACACTCCGTGCCAGCGACAAAGGAAGCTTACAAAAAACCTGACATCGTTATACATACGGAAACATAACCTCAATTATATAAATACACTTGAAAAAAATTATAAACACAATATCTATCACTAATATTCACAATAATAGATTTTTTTTTTTAATTTTATGGACCAATCACCGAAGTATATGATTTAAAAGCAAATTATTTATTTTTATGTAGACCTTTTTTTTTCAACCTGTACAAATTTCGTTGCGTTGGTTGCACGCGCATCATTAAACTTCATTCTAGTCAATTTTTCATAACGCACCTAAAAAATTATAAATATAAAAAAATATATTTAAAATAAAACAGACACTACGCGTTTCACGCGTTGCTTGTGTAATAAACCTGGCCTGCAGCATTGAATATATATAATGTATATATTATATATATTGTATGTACATATGTGTATATGTATGTGTATATATGTATATATAATATATATTATGTATATACGATATATACCCAATGCCTGCAGCGACTACTGTGCCGCTGCAGCTGACCTGAATAACCAGTAAACTGCCTAGACAGTTGTTTGACCTTCAGGCAATGCTGCGGAACGACTTCAGAATGAGATACAAGAGTCTGTCTGCAGGAGGCCGAGTGATCTTAGTAGCACGTTCGCACACACAAAAAAAAAATACTTTCTGTACTTTCACGAAATATTCCTTTGTAAACCAAATGCCAAGAAATAGTTTGTAATACTACAAGAAAGGTAATGTAACTTTGTACAACACATGGCTATGTTTTTTTTTTTTGCATTTATGAAATATATATGAAATACAATACTGTGTATTTCTTACGAAAATTGACGCATTTTTTTTTATTTTAAATCGATATTTCATTCAAGCATATTTTTTCTATACAATGGAAAAGATAATCGAATATTCAACAGCTTGACTATTTTGTTCTATCATGCTTATAATAATGTGAAGTTAATTAATACTGGAAAGATATTCAGCGAACGGTTTACAAATAACTTTAGCTATTATAGGTACTGGGACAACAAACGGCGTCCGAGCCCAGTATTACTGTGAACACTATTTGGCAGAGATATAGTTGTTTTCATTTAAATGTACAAATTTACAAAAATCTGTAATTTTACGTTCGTATTTCTGTTCCATTTACAAAAATAATTTACCATGTGAGAGAAGGTTAAATGTAGGAGCAGCCAACGAAAAAGCGAAAGCGATCTGAACACTCATACGTTTGTTAATTATAACCTTTGGGCCAGAAATTAAAAGTAATTTTTCATGATTATGATGACGGATCCGTTAGGTCCGGAAAGAAATCAATAAAATCACATTTGCTTGCTTGATTCCGGGAAACTACAGGCAGGGATATGGATTGTAAAGTTTTAAATCGTCTTCGATTTAAAATTTACAAAAATATACGTAGTCTTAGTAGAAAATTGTTTTGTTTCATAGCACAGTGCCAATCATTTAAAAATAAAATAAAAACATATTGCTGGGAATAATAATTACTGAAATTTTCATTTTAAAATTCTGTTAAGACTGCGTAGTCGATGAATCTCTTTGAAGTTTCAAATATTTCGAAATAAGATTTTACTGATCTGCAGAATAATTTACGCAGTTTATCATTTGGCCTTCTATTTTGTTGTGGAAGTTGGAACATGTTTGCGTACAGCCACCACGACGAATATTTTAAGAATAAATTATTAACTTATGGACATGCGTGCTGTTCATAATTTCTGGAAACTGAACGCCAAAGAGTGATTGACAGAAAGAATACCGGTTCAACATCGTAGAGTTACGGATAGTTTAAGTGGAATTAGGTCCTACCATCTTGCAATTTCAAATATTTTGATACCGTTTGCAATAAAGTTCCGGCTGATTTTTTTTTTGTTGATGTGGCATAGCAATTTGTTTTGGTTACTTTTTGAAGTCAACTCTCATGAACTGGCGTGATTATCGTGATAGTTGTAGTCGCCCGCGGTAAATAATACGTTATTTACTCACGGCGCTTACAGATTAGAACCTGTTAGTAAACATCTGGTTGCAACAAGTTACAGAAGATCTGGGATATATGATTTATGCCTTGGCGTGCCAAAAATTGGTATAAATAGTTAAAAATTAGAATTTTAACAAAAATATGGAAAAATCCAAGATGGCAGGGCCCAATGGGGAAGAGATAGGAACGGGTCGTTACCACAATGCCGAAATACCATAACGCCGAATGTCAAAATTGACCACAACGCCGACAGCTAGAAAACTGCTTTGTACCACAACGCCGAAATAACAACTGAATGAATTTCTGTGTGTTTCTTAAATGTACCTTAACGCCGAAATACCACAATCAAACCTAACCTTACCTAACCTAACCTAACCTAACCTAGCGTAATATAACCTAACCTAGCCTAGCCTAGCCTAACTTAACCTAGCCTAACTTAACCTAGCCTAACCTAGCCTAACCTAGTCTAACCTAACCTAGTCTAACCTAACTTAGTCTAACCTAACCTAGTCTAACCTAACCTAACCTAACCTTTGTGGCAGTCCTACAATGACATTTTTCGGCGTTAGTGTATTTCGGCGTTGTGGTACACAGCAGTCGGCGTTGTGGTATTTCGGCGTTGTGGTGCGTCCCCGCTTAAACAGTGACTGGATGTTATAGATATTTACCCCTGTGAAATCTTTGGCGTTTTGCATAGTATTAATTTTTTGGGGATATAACTACAACTGTATTAATATTATCAATATGTACTACGTTATGTACTTCAAGCATCCCTCCCCGCTTAATTGACGTTTTACTATGCACGTAACCGTGCCACAGTAAATATCAAAGACATTCTTCAAAACACTGTAGGGTTTTCTTGCGGATGTTGTAAAGTCCTTGTCACACTGTAAACTTTCGCTTCCAACACCTTCCAATATTTTGTGTCAAATAAAGTTCAAGGATTATGACGTCACCGTAAATGTCTCTGGCGCAGCCATGTTTGTTTGACAAGTTACATGGATTGAGTTTCCATAAAATATTTTACATTTAGGACGGGTTCTAAAATATTTGTTGGATGCAATCGGTCAATCAAAATTGTGCATAGCGAAAAAGAAAATGACATCCTTTTCCACCACATCGAATATTTAAAATGGCGAAAAAAAACACATGGGCCATTAAAGAGGTTATGAAAGTGAAATTAACTAAAATAATGTTAACATGAATGTCGTAAGCGAAATAATATAATGTGTAAAAAGGAAATTATGTTTGTATAATTTTAAAATATCACTGAACATTTATTGTTAAATTTATAAGTGTTAAACAATTTAAAAATTCACAACATAAGTTCAAAAATTCCATCCAGCAATGTGATGCATGATTTAATTTTAAAATGAGATTAAAATTTAAATGTTTGAGATAGCTCAGGCCAAAAATAAACTTTTATAATGTGACATTAAAAAAATACTTGATGTTTTTTGTCCAAATTTATTTGATGCATAAAATTGGAAGCCATTTTCCGTCCAATAACAATATAGTGGTATAGTGGGAGACAAATATTTGACAGTGTGACAAGGCCTTAAGTAGACTAGAGCAATGTTTGGCATGGCGTAACAAATTTTTTCAGGCGAATAATGCATGTTCGGTATAGTACTTAACATAACCGCTTCCTCATTTACTACAGCCAATAAAATAATTGTGCAAATCATACAATTGAAGTAAGTCGAAGTCTAAAGACTGTAATAGGTTTTTTTTTATGTGTGATCTTAGCTCTCGGTATTCAGCTTTCAGTTTAATATTTTAGGAATGCCATAGAATTATACCTTCTAACGTGTACGGAAACTTTAAAGTATTGACGGTTTAGTGATTTTTAACAAGATGGGGAGTATATAAATAATATTTGTTGTTGAAAATCAAGCTCGAAGCCGGGGTTTTATCGCAGCCATTTATAATAGTTTAAAATTTACGGTTGTTTTGTGCCGCTAATTGCTGTCTGCGTTTGACTGTGGCAAGCAACATTTACTATTCAGGCATCGAATTCTAGCGGCGGAAGCAGAAAGTATGTGTGAGATTTGCTTTCAGAAATTTTGGTTTCTGAAAAGCGACTATTTTATTTTATCATTTTATTTATCACGCTCAGTATTATTTTAAAGACTTCTACGTTAAATTTAATGTCCGAGTTTCGTATTATAAGTTTATTAGCAACATGAAGAAGAGAACACTTATGTTTGCTCGTTACCGAGGTTCGTTTTTTACACATGACTGGCGAGTAATGAAAGACTCGCTCACATTTTTTAAATTTTTATTTTAAATCCTGGAAAGGAGTGGTCCAGACCCAAAGAATTCCCCCCCCCCCCCCCACCCCCAGCCCTTCAATTACTTTCCTGCTATATCCATCAAGCGGCTTCAAGGTACGCGATGGCTAGAATTCAAACCTGCATTTACCAGTCTAATTCTTGTGCGATTTTGACAGCCAGTTAATCTGAAGGACTCTAAGCAGACGATAAAACCCTCCACAAAAATAAGTAGAATCGGATCTACAGGTGTCATTGTTACGGGTCTCACAAGTCAATTGTAGACAATTTAGCAGCCAAGAAGTAATAAATATAGTTTAAAAAACTAAAGAAACATGCTTTTAAAGATTATCAAACTATAAAGTAAAAAATAATTTTAAAATTTAATTTATGACAATAGTATATAAGCAATACTAGTATAAATGAGAAAAAAGCTTGAGGCGCTTTGTGCCATATTTTTTGTATATTAAGCGCCCCATGCTTTTTTCTCATTTATACTAGTATTGCTTATATACTATTGTCATAAATTAAATTTTAAAATTATTTTTTACTTTTTAGTTTGATAATCTTTAAAAGCATGTTTCTTTAGTTTTTTAAACTATATTTATTTTTAACTTTTTGTTTGATATTCTTTAAAAGCATGTTTTTTTAGTTTTTTAAACTATATTTATGTATAATTATCATAGGGAAATGAGTTACCGACACTACCTATTACCATCTGAGATAACTATTTGGAGTTGCAACGTCACAAAGAAATGGTAAAGTCTCTCCGAATCATTTACAGTTAGATGTATGGATATAATCTTAGAATTTACCGGAAAAAAAATTTTTTTCGGCGTGGCCTGGAGTAGAACCCACGACCGCTGAATCCGAAAGCTAACGTCACAGAAGTCGCGCGCCTTAGACCGCTCGGCTAACGAGCGTAATAAAATTGGTGGGACATTTTACAATCATGAGACACTCACTCTTAGTCGAAAGAGTTACAGACGGACAGACAATCATTTACAGTTAGATGTATGGATATAATCTTAGAATTTACCGGGAAAAAAAAAAAAAAAAAACATTTATTTTTTTTTTTCGGCGTGGTTAAGCAAGCTGAAAGGCTAGCACAGAGGAAGGAACAATTGAAACTGGTAAAAGTATGTGCTTTGCAAGAAAAGAAAACTTAGTCGAAAGAGTTACAGACGGACAGACAGAGTTACAGACGGCGGACAAACATACAGGTGAAGCTAATATAAAGCATGTAAAAATGTAATTCTTCGTACTTTTACAAAAGATTACTTTCGAAAACAGTTGCCAAGAAACAGTTTGTAGAGCTACAAAAAAAATATTGTTAATTTGTACAACACACTGCATATTATATGAAATACTTTTTTTTGAAATACTTCTTGTTGCACATATGAAAATTGCTACATATATAAAAAAAATTATTGATATTTGGTACATGCATAAATATTATAATCCATCGATTTTTTAAAACAACTAAAAATTCAACTGTCTTAATTTTGTTATATTATGCTTATTAAGGTACGCAGTTAATACAAGAATGTTATTCAGGTACTGGGACTTAGGTATAGGGACAGCACAAAGCATAAATTACAGGGTAAAAACCCGAACCCAATATTACTGCGACTTTTTTTTTTAGTGGCGATACAGTTGCTGTCATGTAAATGTATAGATCTTCAAATATCTTTAATTTGAAACTGTTTAATTCATTATTTCCATTTGCAAATTTTTTTACATTGTATTAGTGCAGAGAGCCAAAGGTTTTCCCGCTGGCCACAGGTTGCTCGCCATGGTTAGTGTTTTATTCGCTAAGTTTTGCCAACTTTTGCACAAAAAATTATTTTGTTGCAGAGAGAGGAAAATTTGTGAGTATTATATAAACAAAACAGACATTGTTAACATTTTCACCCGAGCATGCAGTTATTTTGAATAAAATGCGTTATGTTGACTCATTATTTAATCACATGCTAAAATTTTAATTATAATATATATTTAGTGCAATTGTGGCCTAATGTCCTTTACTGGTCAATTCGTTTCTTAACCTGACCTGTACACATAGATATAAACTGTTTTATTGCTTGGCTATGTCTATAAAATTATTGTTACTACTACTATTCCATAATACTTCATAAAGGTGAAACTAAGTAGTATTAAGAGCCCGCTTTTTATACATGCATAATATTCATTCTAAATATAAATATTCCAATACTATGTTGTTTTTTATCCAAACTTTCATTACTGGGCAGATTATGGTACTGGACCTAATTAATATAGGTTAGCTATTTACTTTCTATTTAAATAAATAATTTCTTACTTAACTAAACATTGCTTGTAAATTTATTATTTAGTGACTATTAATTCCTTTAGGAGTACAGTGGCGGATGCAAGGGATGAAATGGGAGGGGGTGTTTAAATACGCAGAATATAATTTCACTTTTTCAAAAAAATCCTTCCCCTGTAAAATATTTCTGTATCCACCACTGCGGGGTATTAAAATTAACAATTTCACCGTGAACTTTCTGACCATTAGATCGTGGCTATAAGTTCGAACTACCAAATTACGTAAACCAAAAATAAAATTGGTAATTTCTGCCTACCGACGTTTGCATCACACTTACCCGTTTCTTCAATCATACTTTTTCGAGGTGGTACAGAACATTTAAGTTGTCGTGCCACACGCCAATAGAACAATTTGGTTGTAATATCTTGACGATAACGACTAGTTTCTGTTATCTATTATTTTGCATTCAACTACTACTTCTGAAAACGAACTTGGCGTCCTGGTGAAACTACACTTCTTGCACCAGAGAGTTACACCTACACCAATACAAGAGATAAGGAAGAAGTAGTAACATAAATACACTGTAAGAAAATATTTTTCTACAAGTTGATTGAAAACTGATTGGCATTTTTTTTCTAAAACTAGAACTGTGTAAATTTTACAACGAAGCCCTGTGTAAGATATAAAACTAATGATTTACTCCTCAACATACAAATATTGTAGTCCTTCAAACATCTATTTTTATATAGTTTTACAGCATGATTAAGGATATGCGAAAAGATTTTGAGATTATAGCTGCATGTCGAAACACAGTAGAATAGTTTGTGTTACGTGATTGGTTGAATTTAGTTTAGGCGAAACTGAACTGTTAGTACACTAATGACAGTTTTTTTTGTGTAAAAGCAAACGAATCCTGAATGGCCCGGCTAAACAAGATGAAGGCTTCTCTTCCAGAGGGTTGCCAATTACAAGAAAGTATCTGGTGCAATCATACCTTATTGCATTCTAGCGAGCGTAATATTTATTCACGAAAATTACCTGCCCGTAAGCATACGTTATGTTAAGCTCACATGTGTTAAAAAAAATCTTCACTACTTTGGCAATTACTTTCAAAAGAATTTTCTTGTAAGACCTTGTACGGTTGAATGGAAATTAAGAATTTAAATCACAGGTATCGTACACTGTAATTTTTTTTTTTTGTAAATGTTAAGAAAGATCATGTAAAATTATAGAATTTTTTTGTAAATTTACGTAAAAGCAACTGTATTGCACATAAAAAAAATGTTTGCAGTAACTAATGCCCGGGCATTTATACTGTGTGTTGTCAAAATACCTACATATATAAAGTTATTTGTAAACCGTTCCCTGAATAGCTTTACACATAATAAGCATAATAAAACAAAATAAAGTCATATTGTTGAGTATTCGATTATCTTTACCTTGGTTTAAAAAATGTATGTTTGTTTAGAATAGATCAATGTAAAGGTTTAATTATGCGCCAATTCTCGTAAGCACGTAGATGTTCATTATTGTTTCAAAAAATGTATTTCATATATGTCAAAATAAACAGAACAATGTGATATAAAATTCTTGGCAACTGGTTTCCAAATAAATATTTTGTAAACGTAATTTTTTTTTTCTGTGTACTATAATGTTATGACTTCATAAAAATTATTTTCGCGGGTTAAAGGAACCCTACATAAGGCACTTACTTTTACTCACATATAATCTAATAAGTAACATTTAACCTTTTAAATAGCGTGTAATCTGTTTTTATACATCTTGTATGAAGTTACAGGCCAGTAATTACAGCTAAACATACATTATTCAAAATAATTTTTAATAACACTTATGTGCCCACCATTTTTGCTTTCTAAAACCAAAAGTTTTCTTTTTGCCTCTCTGCACTATTGGTTTCCAAATATACAGCTTTTATATCAGTTGCAGAAGTCGTAGAAAGAACAGCCACGTTGAAAAAGTAGCCTAGGACTTATATATAAGTGCAATGTTTACTTTTATGGGTAATAAAATAGGTTCGTTTCTGTTTCATTAAAAGCAAACCAGTTCTGTTGACCATAGTAACAGTAAAACATCCTAATTTTTTTTTCAAAATACATTAACCTCTCCGGGCACCGTTTCGTAATTTAAATAACGAGTAAAGTCATATTTAATAATATTAAATTCTTGAGAAATTTAGCATACCAAATTCACGAAAGATATGTTACTACAATATACATTTGTTAACTTTTATAAATGTACTTATTTGTGCAATTTAGTACCTATCTATTAATTTAAATGGCCCAATAATGTTGTAATTTATAATTGGGAAATCTTAAGCTCTAATGTTTACGAAACAAAAACTTTAATTACAAAAACAGGCTTACGTCATATATTGTATCAACAAAAACAGTCTCTCTTCACTATTCTGTAGCTACACAAAAAGTTCGAACTGGAATAAGGCCTGAAGTAAATGTTGTTCTATAATTGAATTAAGAACTTCAATAACAGCACAAATGGATTAATTCGTGTTTCGTGGGTATTGTGTTGTGTTGCTAAAACCATGCCAAACCACAACCAAGACTACTGCAAATGCACAGTGGCTGAATCAAGCAAATTTAAACTATCTTTGGCAAGATCCTGTGCGTAGTCAAATCACAATAGCTTCTTCCTCGTGGCCAAATACAAATCACACAACTAAAATTCACTCTTAAGGGAGTAGTTTCCTCAATTATTTTTCATCTACAATTTTGTAATAAAGCTAATGTTTTAAAATGACTCAATAATAAACCTATAGCTGATAGTTTATAAATCAATTAAATGTGTTATCATGTAAGGGTTTTGGGAACCTTAATTTTTTTTGTTTTAATCCTAGCACGAATTAAAGGTGTTAAATCGTAGGTTTTACATTTTCTTAAATAACAGTTTGTAAAAAGCGTTTGGCGTAAAACTTTTTTTAAAATATAATTCTAAATAAAAAACTGTTTGATTTTCCCAAAACAACAAAAGTTATTTACTGTATAATTTTTCATGCTATAATCGAAATACAAATTGTCATTTAGGTTTTTCTCAAAACCATTCAATAAACATGTATTAAAATGATAAAACTATTTGCAATAACTACCAAAAGTTATATTAGGAATTTATTTAAATCACGAGGAAAAATCCGATTTCATAAAAGCATAAATTTGTATACACTATCCCCTTAAACGTACCTACACTTTATCTCACGGAAAATAAGATTATTTGACTACTGTATTTACTATTGTAGAGTATAAAATTATTTCCGCGTGTACAGTTAAAAAAAATACTTGAGAAAAAGAGCTGTATCAAAAAAATTTAATACAGGACAACTTAAACATTAAAAATCGTGTGAGTGCTCTTTGGGAAGTGGTCTGATTGGATTAGAATCTAAATATCGGGTTATTTTATGTCACTTGTGACTTGTGATAAAGGTTTTTTGGTTGTTTTTTTTATTAGGGGCTTAATGGCACTGACGATGTTTTTTGTAAGAGTTATTTCGATTCTGATAAGGGCATTGTTCGCATCAGTCAGTTCGCAATTACGTATTTCATAATTTGGTAGATTTATCCGATGTGGTTAGCAGAAAACTATTATGTATGGATTTATTGTTAAAAAATTGTGAAATTTTTACAGATTATATTCTTCATCTTAAACCTTTACTGTAAAATAATTATTCCACTACTTGTAGTTTGCATTGAAATTGATATAAAAATTTATTACAACCAACTACACAGTTGCAAATACAATTTTTCGACCCGTTTTAATTATAAATTTCAAAATAACGCAATAAAACACATGTCTTGATTACAAAGGTTACAAGTAACACTGAGATGTAATTTAGCGAGTTTCGTTGTATACGAAACACATCAGACAATGAATTTAAGAAACACGACATCAATTTTGTATAGAATATGGCGTCACGCGATAATTATTTCGTCAACAATATACATCAGTTACGACTGGCCGCGGTCTTGAGGCGATTCTATAGGTCATGGCGGGACGTAAACAAAAGAGAATAAACCTACAGGGCATCCGCAACGAAGAAACAAGACAATATTGTGTCCCAATTGGTTGGACACTTCGCAGTTTGCGTTTCTCGTCTCGTACACTGTTAAAAATATTCATCTTAAATTTACGAAAAACGCTGGTTAAAAATTAGGGATCTTCGTAAATATATATTATCTTCGTATTTTTACGGGTGAAAAGATCACTTTGAAAATTAATCCACAAGAATAATCTCGATGTATATAATAAAAACATTCATAAACTGGTTAAGAGTCATAAAAAACACACGCTTATTTCTTCCACATGTCCGTTTCTGAAGTTGATATACAGGATAATTTCTACGAAGATACAGCTATCTGAAATTACGAAGGACTCTTCGTTTATTTGAGAAAAAATATTCTTTGAAAAATCTGTAATATTACTGACATTTCTAACAGTGTGGGCCTCCAAGTCTGAGCGCTTCAACTATAATTTGCTTGAGTCTTCCTCTGATGCTCAGAAAGTAAGGAACGAGTTCAACTTAAACGTATAATAATAAATATGAAATTTAAAAAAACATTTTTCAACTTTATTCGGGCTCCGTTTTATGAGAATATATTTTTAACATGTTTATATCGTTAAAATATTTAACCACTATTGCTTTTTATTTATGAAAGGGTTGTTCTGTGGGACAATATTTATTTCAGTTATATCGATAACTTTATTTATTTATTTAAAAAAAACAGTATTTCGGAGTTGCAACAAACGCCAAACTCAACGTCGAACGAGCTGAATTGAAGCCTGGTCCAAGACAAGATGAAGCTAGGTCAAGTCGGACGAAGCTCTCGCGTTTTCGAGGTTATAATTTGCATATTGCTTTGCTTGTCCTCGTTTCAGTTCAGCTAGGGTTTGCCATTTCATTGCAAGAGCGTTTGAACAAACTACGCGTAGTATCGAACGTTTAGTAACTTGAGCTTTAAAAAAAAGGTAATAATAACATGCATCTGTTGGGTTCCCATTTGTAAACAAACCCGCGTGGCGTTGTTTAAGCCAGCCGAATTATTCGACGGTTCTGGTTGGCGAAACGTGAGCCAATGTTGGTCCCGCGCTAAGAAGACAAAAATCCAATCACCTGTAAGTGCGATCCAGGTAAACTACACTGTTAAAAATTACAGTAAATTTGCTGATATTTAAACTAAGAATTAATCCGAAATAAAATAAGGGCTCGTCGTATAAGATCCCTGGAAAGTTTGTAACAAGCATTCTTCGTAAATTTAAAATGAAAATTTTAAACAGTGTGAACTTCTTTGAATTCTTGCCAATTATTTTAATTTTAGCAAGACGGCGTGACTGATCAAGGTTTCGTCAAGTCCGAGGTCATTAGAGACGTAATTAAACGTTATATGAGGTAGGAATGTAATAAATGAAATATGTTGCGAGTAGAATGTTGAAAGAAGCTTTTAAAAGGTTATGTTTCGATACCCGGAAATTTCACGGATTCTTTTCGTCGCAAGGTAGACTGCAAACTAGCATACCTTTGCATTGCGTTGATGAGTGGATCAAAATTATTTGGACTCTCCCATCTACGACTATGAGACAGCCAACTACCAGCTAGCAGCAGTGTCCGAACCGCATTGACCCACTCAAATGAAGGGGTGGTTCTATAGTAATAAATCAGCCAATAGGAAAGCATATGTGGGTGGAATATCTTATAGCAGTGAATTTTAGCCTGATAACAAATTAATCTGTCCATAGTAAGAGATCCGGAAATTTCGCGAATTTCGTTTAGCAACAAGTTGAAATTCAAATGCAATGTGTTTTACGCTACCAAACTTTTGCTGTTACTTTGGCAGATTTCTCGGGGAGAAACTTTTTTGATATTGTTAGTTGGCACTGATTGGCTATCTTCTCTGCTAACTATACATAGAGACCGGAAAAATTCGCGGATTCATTTTGCAATATGCTGAAATGCAAATAATTGTATCTTTATGCAACTCCTGCTATTGGTTCACTGTTGACCTGGGGGACTGTGGGCCAACTAGAAACCCTCAGTCAAATCAGTATCGAATCACGAGTCTCCCAATTGAGACGCCCTCACAAGTCAGCTGCCGATGAACAGGTGACGTTTGCCCGAGTGTGCACAGGATCGTGGAGTCTATCCTGGAGGTCATTGAATACGCGAATTTTTCCAGTCCCTAGCTATACATCGTCTGCTCTCAGTCACAGAGGGGCGTATCAATTGGACAGCAGTGCAAAAGTATGGAGGTTTGCGTTCTAAGCTACGGCGAAATGAAGACGCGGACGAGTGTTGGGATCAGCTGGGCCAGGGGTGACTCACCCGCGGAGGCGGCGAGGTCGGGCGGGTGCAGGGCCGCCACCTTGCGCGGCGCAGGCACGGAGATGACGCGCGCCGAGCACGGGGACGAGGACGACGAGTCGCAGCTGCCGTCGGCGGAGCGCGCGGGGGCGGGTCTCAGGGGCGGCGGCGAGGAGGAGGAGGAAGCTGCTGCAGCCGCGCCGGCGGCGGGGGGCGGCGGAGGCGGCGGGGACCCGGCGGCGGCGGCGGCGGCCGCCACCTGCTGCGCGAGGTACTTCTCGTCCTGAGCCTGCGCGCGCCGCAGCGCCGTCTGCAAGGCCATGACGCGCTGCCGCTCCGCCGTCAGACGGCACTTGCTGCACGTGCAGTAGCGGAACTTGCAGTAGCGCTTGTGGCCCTTGAGGCCGATCTTGAGGCGGTGGTTGCGGCAGCGCGCGCAGTTGGGCGGCGTGCGCGGGTTCTGCGAGCTGCTGGCGGCCGTCGCCGTCGCCGTCGTCGCCCCGGTCGTCGACGGCGCGTCCGGCCGGCTGTCCGTGTCCGACATCCCGCCGAGTGCAAGTGCGCCGAGCGCGGCGCTGGCGCGACGCCCCCCCTCCCCCCTGCAGGCCGGCTCTCCTCCGCTGCAGCGCGCGACCAGTTGGGTTGCGTGCCCGAAGCCGTCAAGGTCTCGCCTGCCCCCTCCCCTCCCGGACTGCACCTCGGGGCTGCGTGGCGGTGCCGACGCCGCCAGACAACATGCAAGTCCCGGTAACCAAACCAGAGCGCGCCGGGAGGAGAGGCCCCGGTGGAGGGGAGACGCTGCAGCCGGGAGGGGAACACAAACCTCCCGGAGTTGTAACTTTTACGACTTTTGGCGGGCGGTGGTTGCGAGCGGGCGATGCTATACGACTCGGCGGAGTGGCGGGGAGGGTACCGGTGGAGGAGAGGGGTGAGGTTGGTCAGGGTGGTGGGGGCGGGGGGGAAACTGCACACTCGTCGCCCCTCCGACGCCTTCTCCGGGAGTTGCATCGTAAACTGCTCGCCCGTCCCCGGTCCGTCGCACATGCATCTCTCGTTCCGGTCGCCCCAAACTGTCTGTTCTCCTTCTCGAACATTTCAGCCAGACCAACATGGCGACCACAAACTGGACACAAGCATGTATTCACTCGGTTTAAACACCGTATGAATATGAATCTCTTAAACAACTGCCAATCACTAGAATTTCATTGGGAAATAGTTAGAACTGATAAAATATAGCTGTTTCGAGTATAAGCTGTAGTTGATCACAGTTTTTTTTTCCATTAAAGTTTGCCCACTAAACGACATGAAAGACTACATTAAAATAATATAGCTCCTTTGTGGCCATGATTGCTGAGTAGTCAAACTCATGTGGCGAGGGTTACTATTTCGTTTGATCACAACAGCGCGGTGTGACTTCAAAATTTATGAGCAGTGGTTCGGTTCAATTGGCTGGGAGCCCACTTTTATCATCTGTGTCCAATAAAAAAAAAAAGAAAAAAAATTCCTTTTGGCAAAGCCTGCACGCACAGGTAGATTTCAAAATTCCATTTTATTTCTGGAATATTCTAAAAGATTAACGAAATATCCTAAAGGTTCTCCAACATTCCAAAATGATCTGTTAATTTTCCCACATTCCACGCAGCGAAAGTGTTTATAAAGTTTTCTTTTCGATGCATCCAGCTTTTTGTAGAATTTTTAGAACATTCTCGATAGACTGACATAACCATGAACTTGAACTTGGCCTGGAGACTGTATTTAAGTTATGTAATGTACTGGTACAGAAAACTCCGGATGAAGATGAAATACCCATTTTGTTTCATATGTTAAGAAACAAGTTTATCCACCACTTGCGATAAGACTTGTGATTATAAAAAAAAATGTGAGCGTGGCGTCCACGCGCAACAAAAGTAAAACTCTTGCTTATGTATTAGATATAGCGAGATAAATTATTCATATTCTATATTGAACAAGAGATATTAATTGAGAATAGTAAGGATAGGGGTATGAATTCAAAAGGAAAAATGCCTCTTTCCGCGCCCTGTACCTTCGCATCCATTCACTGGCACTTCCTGGCGATCTTTTGGTAGTTTATTCCCACGTTGCCTCTGATAATACCTTTTATCTGCTTCTGCCTTTTTGTTATTTTTAGATATGTTAAATCATTCTCTCCGGCTGAATAGAATCATAGAACTAAAGAACCCTCAAATCGAACATTAATTATACTTATAAAGTCCTTCTCACAAGTCTTTCAGTCCTTTTGACTTTTCAAATCACAGTGTTCATATTCACACATCAAAAATAAATTACACTTATGAAGCTAACCTTTTGAGTCTATACTTTTTTTTTTTTTACATTTTCAATCACACTATTAACATTGAATTAATGATACTTATACAGTTAATTGCACAAACTAATGAATCTTTTCCACACGAACAAATAAACTGTAGATTCTTTAAATAAAACAAAAGAAATGTGGTAGAGTTAATCGTTAGCCGTTACGAAAAATGAGAAGCAGACAAACACAAGCAGCTTTACAAGAATTCCGTAGCATTACTTCTGTGTCAATTCTACTTCTCCCCTGTCGTCTCCCCATCCGGCCTTACAACTACCATATAACATTCTACGTTACGTACCTATTATCACCCCCCCCCCCCCCTTTTTATCAACCCTTCTACCGCTAGTGCATGCGTTGGAGTGGCGTCGCAAATGACGCTCTCTCCTCCTCTACCGGTTCCCCCACCACGTACCTAACTATTCCTCTCATACGATCGGAATTTAGTAACGCTCGTAAATTGTAGCCCCATCAGCAAAGAATATTTACTAAAAAATATTCTCAGACCAAGAATTTTAGTAGCAGAGTTAAAAACAATTTGTTCTTCAACTCCTTTTTCTCCCACCCACTGCAGTAATAAGTAGTCGTATAAAAACTGGTTCTGGGCCCATTTTAAAGTTAATATTTAAAAGGTTTACAATTTTTTCGAACGGATGTGATCGTTTGCCTACTAAGAGAATTATGGATGTTGTGTCCTTAAACCTCAGTTTTTTACGCCTTCTCTTGTAGTAACAAGTTGCCTTATCAAAAATGTTTTTGATTAAAGGTTAGGATTGTGTTTAAAAGGTTTACAATAAATTGTAACGGACTTGATAGTAAACTGTTTCGAGGATGCTAGCGACGAGGCAGGCCAGCCAGCCCACGCACTAGCGTGCAGAAGGAGCGAGATACAGGCAGCGCCCGTCCACGACCGCAGCCAGGATCTTGAGAAGGAAGGGTCCAGTACAACTAATAAAACATTTCTATGAGAAGGTTTTCTTTTTAATTCAGTTTTAAAACAAAACTGACAAAATAAAATATCAGGAAACAGTAGACTTTTAGAAGTCTAACATTTAGCCTACACACAGAAATTTAAGTACCTAATGATTTTTCTTAAGACCATATTTCACAGATTTTTTTTATATTTCCATGTAAAAGAGTTGTGCATGGACACATTAAAATTGCAGTTGTTTTTTGTTTAAGTAACATAATTTTCAAAATATTTCACTTCAAAGTTGATAATTCAGGGCTTTTGTGTACTAATTTTTTGATTAACTATCAATTTTTTCCCTAATTAATTGTATTTTATGTGATCTCTACAAAATGCCCAACAAAATAACTTATTATGAAAGTGATAAATCAATTGCCGAATGTTTGCTGTAATCATTAGAGTCGCTTGAATTAGACATTATTATTTCGATAACAACCACCATTAATTTCTCAATGGAAAAATTTCAGATTTTGTGAATTTCTAGTTTGAAACTTAATCTGTAAAATAAAATCAGTTTTGATTTTTTTAAGTAATTTGCAATACCCAAAAAATATCCCATTTTGCAACACTGTTTTTGTTATATGTCAGTTGCCTACAACACTCTCTCTTTGACTGTACAGTAGTTGTGCCTGTGTTGTACGCACCCCACTGGCACCCCCTGTTGTTAGGCCGCGCATAATTATCTCCCCTCCCTCCTTGTACAGAAGTAGGCTGCTGTCTGACCTTGAAGATTAGTCACACAAAATAAAAACTTGTCAAGGTTCAAGGGACAGAGTGAGCATTAGTAGGAAGAAGTAATGTGAAGTGAAGTTTGTGGAAATGAATGAAATTTTTATTTTATGTATTAAATTTGCTCTTCGAGGGTTTTTTTTCATATTAAAGTATTGATAGATAAACAAATTACGGGCAACCCCGGGCTTCTCGTCTGCGGAAACGAAACAAACACGCGAAAGCTGCGAACGAGATATGGAGGAAAAAAATAAAAGTAAGCAATATTGATAATGAGGAAGAAGGGTAAGCAAAAATATATTAATAAGCTGATTTTAATCGAAATACAATAATACATATTTAATTTTACGTGAAACAATACAGTTTAATATTTGATGTAATACATTTATATTTTATGTCCTTGAGTTTTGTCGAAGAAAGAATTTGAAATACTATGTTAAAGATAATGTCTTCCCCAATGCGAATTGGATTTAAAATGTAAAATTAAACGCATATTATTGCAATTTGAGTATTGCACTGTGTTGCTTCAAACTTAGAGCTGAGAGCTTATTTCCCCATACGGTTTTAATAAACTTTCATATGGTTTTACTTTGTTGTTTATTGTAGTTATGTATGTAGAGTTTTATATTTAATAAATGCAATTTATATTATCGTTTTGAAGCTGGCTTACATTGTATAATCGGTAGAACGCCAGCTTATAATGCAAGAGGTAGCGGGTTCGAATACCGGCCAGATTTAGTTTTCTTGTGGACATATTAATAAGTAAGCCCCTCCCATAAGCAATGCAGCTAGATAACGTAAACGTCAGCTGAAACAACTTGATATAACTTCGTCTAACAACATGGATATAAATGGTAATGCACTTCGCGCTAAATTTTCTTTCTGTTTCTTGGATTCTAACATACGATTAACGAATTTCCAATTTTTTTTAAAATTATTTTTTGTGTATTGTTTGTGACGCTACTTTCCTATTAATTCTGACGAAACAAATTCGGAGACTTTTAAAATAGATTGAAGAGTTTTAACTGAAATAAAAATATAAATTTATTTAGCAAACCTGTGCGTGTTGAATCTTGAGGCCACAAATTTTGCTGAGACCTGTCAACGAAATTCGCTAGGTAGGTGGTTATCGGACCCCACATACATCTGTCTTCCCCTCTCCTTATTCAGTTTTTTTTATTAAAATTATTTTTTCACTCAATCATAGCATGAAAAAAATTATTAATCAATTAACAGACTATTTAGAAGTATAAAAATAATATAGCATCACGTTCGTGCTGTGAATATTTTCTTAGTGTCAATGCATATTACCCAGTGCTTTTTTCAAAAGTCTCCAAAAAACGACACACAAATTTTCTCAACCTAATATTTTTTTCTCTCAAAATTAACACGTATAAGACAGCCTTAAATCGAATACTAATATTTCAAACACATTTTTAAAATCATTATTTCCTTTTTGTCTATCTTATTCAGTGTGGCATAATGTCACTTATATTACCCGCCTACCATTATTTGTTTATCCCATTCGGTGTTTTTCGTTGACCTGATTTCATGTACCTGTGCTGTTAACTTTAAAGTATATTTTATAGATAAACTTCTATGTCACAAATATAACATTTTATGTAAAAAAAAATTCTTAAATATGTCTGTAGTTGAACGGTTATCAAGCAGTGGCAATACGTCTTCTTCGGAAAGCAAATCACGTGCGTCGTCACACCAAAGAAAGGAAGACAACGGTAGATTGTCCACATCTGATGAGGAAAGTATTCTATATTTATTAGTTGAAAACGTTCCTTCGTGTGCCCCTACATTAGCAGGAAACAGAATCGTAGGCATTGAACATTTTATGAAAGAAATTAGAGTAGTCTACGAGCACCAAAACATTTGCACAATAGGAGCAGGTAGTATTTTGAGCAGGTAGTAAACATTTCAATTAGCTAAAAATTTTTTGCTGAATTTGCAGAAAAGTGGAATCTTAGTTGTTTAGGCACCTATCAATAAACTGCTTACGATGACATACAATTTAAGCTGGAAAGTATTTCAAAGATTATAAATTTTATTGCGCGTACACTGAAAAAGATTGTGTGCTTTTCAAAAACGTGTTTATAATCTAGTTCCTAAGGATTTTTTTTTGTAATAGTACAAGCTAAACATTTTACATTTGAACACACTTCAATAGAATGCATATAATTCATGTGTAAATGATTCAAAATAAATATAATACTAGAAAAGAACTGTTATGCGGTTTCGCGAAATGGAAATCTCAAAAATAATTTCGAAGTGTATGAAAGTTTGCTTGTCTACAAAAAAATTGTTTTGGCATCTAGTTCCCAATAAATGTACAATGTACTGTGTACCCATTACTTTGAGTTTGTGTGCACTCGCAAATTGAAAATCTTGCGCATCCTGAAATATTCAAAAACTTAAGAATCTTATTTGTACTGAAACGTGTATTTTATACTGTTTGTCGTAAAGTATTTATTCGTGTGAAAACAATTTAACAGTGGGTTTTTATGTTATTTTTGGCTCGCAGTAACATCAAGATACGTTTAACAATCTAAAAAAATCAAGGGAGCCTCTTTTTTTTTTGTTGTAAATATATATAACTGAATATTTTCATGATTAAATGCTCAAATATACACTTTTACAAGAAAGCTTATGTTTCTATTTTTTTCTAATGTCCGTCGCATTTAATCAGTTTTCTGGGCTGGCAATAAAAATGCGGTATGTTAAAGTTATACGTTGACTATGTTAAAAATTAGACCTATTTCCTTTGCATCTCTTTCTCGCGGTCAAGTTTTTATTACAGAGGGTTTTTTTTTCTTTAATGCTTCTCCAAAAACAGCTTTTACATAAATTTTCAGAATAATAAATATTTTCTGAAAAGTAGGACAACTAAGGCTGTTTACTGCAAACAAAAATTCTTTGTATTTTTAAATTTTCAATTTCTTTATGCTTGTTCATCTTTGCTGCAACACGGTATCCAGGGTGACATTTGATTGTGTTAATTGTTTTGCCTTTTTTTCCCTTTAGATCCATGATGGAGTTACGCTGCACAATATTTATTTCTTATCTTAAATTTTTGTGAAAATTTGCCACGAGTTCGTGAGTAAACAATAATACTGTATACTTGTTGGACTGGAGAACTCTTAAGTACATCTTATTTTTGCTGTATTTCTCTTTCTTGTGACCACGATTCGCTTCGGCATAAAGAAGTGCTATTATACCTTTTCAAAGAATTTCATTCAGAATTAGGAAATAACCCACATTTTAAAGTTTCTCATTTTAATTTAGTACAGTGGTAATTTGATGGCCCATATATAAGGTGGTTGCCCTGCGCAATATGGTCATTCAGTTGAAATTTGCGGTGGAATCGTCAATGCAAAACTAACGAGTATCTAACGGTCCTATTTTCAGCTCAGTTCCGGGAATCACTTCAGGCAGGCTCGGGAAGGGTGTGTGTTGATTTTAAGAAGGGTCGGAGGAGGAAGAGGTAAGGCATTAGGGACAGTACAGTCGCGCCTAGAACACTGTAGCCGGGCATATACTAGACTTTCTGGCAGGTAACATTTTATATTATGGTTTTTATTTAATTGTTTTAATACTTTTTATTAAATCAATTGTTTGATGACTTCATTAAAACCAGCCCTATATAGATGTGTGTGTGTTATTTAATATATGACACACAAATGTCAAGTTTGAAAGAAAGACATGCTTACAACAAACATGTGTGCAAACTGACTTTAAATAAAGACTTCTTGGAAACAATTCCTGCCGCTTCTGTGAATGAAGCATGTTGGGTTGGATGTGAAAGGCGATTATTGTAGCTAACTATAAGAATTAAAATACTCCTTTTGAATCAAGCTCTCTGTAACCTTATGTAGCTAAATTGCTGTAATTTTCTTATACTGTCTTAAATTATTATTTTTTATTTAAATTCTTGAAGGGAGGGGTTCGAACCCTATGGACCTACCCCCATCCTCTCAGGCAACGTACTGATCCGTCTCTCCATTACTGCTGCTGGTCTCTCTCTCTTTTTCTCTCTCTCTCTCTCTCTCTCTCTCTCTCTCTAGTGTTCGGCACGTTCCCAGATCCCCGTATGCGTTAAGTGACGTAAAAAGGACGGCATTACTCTCGCAGCTACTTGCACCGCACCCCTCCTACAGGCTGGCACGCGGGCCTCATCACTAGTATCCTCGTAACAATACCTAAAAGGGGAATTATGTATATTGTTGTCCTTCAACCCCCATTATTTTACCCTTTGCAGCAATTGTAACTTGTATCCAAAATGGGCTCAAATATATATATATATATATATATATATATATATATATATGATTTACAAACCATATGAATGGATTTGACAGAGTACGTTGTAAGAAAGTTATGAATTTGTCATGTATTTCAACCCTTATTTTTATACCTCCTGAAGTAATGGTTTTTATTTTAAAAAAATTTCAGACGAAAGTATAAATATATTTTCAGGTTATTCACAATACATGGCATTTGATAGTGTACCTAAAAAAGATTTATTTTTCTGCCGTTCAACCCCTGTTTTTGAATGGTTGCTCGTATGGGAAATTATTTCAGATAAATATATTACAAAAAAATTATACCTAAGTTTAAAAAAATAAATCAAAATGATTGTTGATAGAATGCCTACTAAGGGAGTTACGAATATTTTGTTTATAAGATCCAGATTTCCAACCCCTTGCTGCAATGGTTGTTAATATCAAAAATTGTTTCAGACGAAAGTTTTAGATAATATGTATATAGTTTACAAAACAATTAAAATGGATTTGACAGTCTTTCTACTAGCCTAAACGTGTTACGAATTTTGTTTGTCCTCCAGCCCAAGTTTTTTTCTACCTGTTGCAGTTATGGTTGGTCTTATCAAAAATGATTGAGACAAAAAAAAATTGATATTACATTTCAGAGCTATAAAACTTAATACGGATGCGATATTTGTGATATTGGGAAGTTGTAGATAATTTTTTCTGTTTAAAAAAAACTTTCCCAAACGTACTCTTTTGGTTTGATTTTACCAATTAATGACCTCGACCAAGATTTAATATATCATGTTTGTGTTCAATTACGACAGTTATCTGGTGTGTGTGTTTGTGTGTGATGTGTATATGTATATATATATGATAAGACTGAATTAGTCCGGAAAATTTCTGCTTAAGATTCATCTAGGAAAAATAAGTTGTAAACGTGTATACGACATGTGGTCTAAAGTGCACCCTAAGACTAGTATACTCCTTTAAAGATCCCGCTGAACAGGTAATTTTAAACAATATGATACTATTTACATTGAAACGGTAATCATCTGAGTAATGTATAATTGAACAATGGTCTAAAACTGTGTCCATCTTGTTGCTAAAAAGGAATCATCCTTAATTCACATAAATTTTTGTGATGCGGAGGAATAATGTGGTTTTTGAATGGTGGTTATTAATCTACATTTCACAAGTATCGAAAAAGTTCCTAATGTTTTAATACCTTATACCCCACCATTTTCACGAGAAACTAGTATAAAATTTAGAACGAATACTTCGACGCCTGACAGGTATGCAACAGACACAACCCTATGTTTGTAATAGATGCCTAAAATCAGGGGCACTGTTTCGTAAGTGATGTTTTTACGTCGTATTATATATTTTCAACTTATTTTTACTCAACCTGCAACCTGCAATCTATCAGTAGAACTTAAACTCACATGTGTGTTTGTGTATATGTATATATACACATACATTTATATAAACACACTATCGAGATGACTTGGTTTTGTGTTTTATACACCATACAAACTAAAACAAATATATGTTTGAAAATTGTCCTGGATGCGCCATAATTGTAACCACATCAATAGGCAGTATTCTTAGAAATTCATTCAAAGGAACTGTATAATAGCGTAATAAATTTCCTGGGGAAATTAAAGTAAATTTTCTCTCAGATTTTTATTTACAACGATTCGCAAGTCTACGATTGACATTTCATTCGAAATTTCTGGCAATTAGTGGTTTAGGTATTATCAATACTCGTCACTGTAGAAACTGATGGTAAAACGTGAATAAATAATCCTAGCGATGACTTACAACGATGTTTCATTAACTGTTTTACCTTTAAACCCACGCAAAAAGCTTGTAGCGCCGTTTACCTACCTCGGGCAGCCCTCCCGATTTTTTTACCTACCGTAACATATTCTAAATATATTGGGTTGGGCGGGTTCTGTGGTTAGGGAGACTCTAATCTAAGTGCATCAGGCCTAAGTCTTTACGTCTTGTCATGCTGGAAAGGGTAGCATGGACCATGTTTTAATTGGGGATTCGCCAGCCATGGCACGATGAACTCCTCTTGTCTTAGCTCTGGAACAATACTTCAGTTAAGGTGGGCACAGACGAATGTAAAGCTGAGGATATACAGTACGTCGCTCAAAACTAGGTCAAAATTCCGATTTCCCGTTTCACGTGAATGACTACGAACGAAGTAATATGTCGTGTTCCCGAAGAATCATCGAATACCGAGAGCCATTTTAGGGCCTCAGTTTTTTTTATACCCCTCGCCATATTTCCGAGTCACAAGGTCAGTGACCCTCGACGATGCCTCGATTCCCGAGGGCCGTTTTAGGGCCTCGAGGTTTTCGTTTACCCCTCACCAAATTTTCAATGTCCCGAACCCTCAGTGAGGCCTCAACTCAACGATGGACTCAGTAATGCGATGTGCACTATGGCTTGGTCTCACACGCCATGTTTTTTTTTTCACCTTTTTTTTTACCATTGTCTTAATGTAAGAGATATTTATAAAATTTTAACTCGATATCTCCTTTGCAATTGTTGTTCTGCTACAAATATTTCTAACATATATTCACTTAGTGTAATAGGTACAGTGAATGTAGAAAGCCCCACAAGAGATGAAAAATATGAATAATTGCGCGCCTTTTAACACCCATGATAATGGGCGAAAATCTACCTATAGGATTCCCAGTGGGCCCCGAAATATAGCGTTTATCATTCCCATTTCACAGTTACGATTTTACAAGCACAAGCGGGGTCCCTCACATAGAGAGACATACGATTACAGGGGGGAGGCCATCCTCTCTCCCCATGCCCATGATATTACACTAAGTGAATAATCTGTTAAAAAATATTGTTACGATTTATGTGGAGAGAAATACTGGGTTCGTAAGGGATAGCCCAATTAAGTTTTATTAAAGTTTTATTGATTACTAATATTTACATTAATAATAAATAATTGTACTTAAAAATGTCCGAACTAAAATCACTGGCACACCAATACGTTTGGAATGTCCCCTCATTTTTAATGAATGTGACTACATATGGGTTTATGTTTATACCCGTGGTTCCGCCATCTTCTTGTGAAAATTTCGCAAAAATTCACTCTGATCATAACTCACTTTAAAATTGAGACAGGATAAAGTGAATATTATCCTCGAAATGTCTTTTTAACACAATGTTAATAACGGGCTGAACTACCACTAGCGCCGTTAGTTCGCAGGCCGCCGCGAGCTTCACTAAGCGGACGAGACACGCCAAGGCAAAAGGACCTGCCTGTATGACCGTGGTACAGAGTAATGTTTTATGTGAATCTTGTCTCGTTGCGAGGATCGCTCGAAGAAAGCAAAGGACCTGGCGGTGTCGGACTGCCAGGTCGGACGGGTCGTTACCACAACGCCGAAATACCACAACGCCGAACGTACAATAACGCCAAATACCATAACGCCGAATACCAAATTGACCGCAACACCGACAGCTAGAAAACTGCTGTGTACCACAACGCCGAAATACAGTAACGCCGAGAAATGTTGTTGCTGGGCGGATGGGGGGGGGGGGGGGGGGGGGGCACAGGAGCAAAATGAAAAACAATTGAATGAATTTGTGTGCTAACCTTACCTAACCTTTGTGGCAGTCCTGCAATGACATTTTTCGGCGTTAATGTAATTCGGCGTTGTGGTACACAGCAGTTTTCTAGCTGTCGGCGTTGCAGTCAATTTGGCATTCGGCGTTATGGTTTTCGGCGTTATTGTACGTTCGGCGTTGTGGTGCGTCCCTGCGTCGGACTACCTGGATCGCCTCGGCTCGCCGACGGGCTCGTGGGGGTCGTCGACCCCCCCCCCCTCCCCCCTTATTCGAGTGGAGGCACGCCTTAACCCCTCGCGCCCTGCCATCAAAGTCATCCCCGGGCCGTTTCTCACCAGCTTTTACGTCCGTCGGCGCCCTTGAAGGGAAGCGCCCCTGCGGCGTGTGGACGCCACGTAAAAAAAAAAAAAAAAAAAAAAAAAAACCGTCTTCGAAGCTCCCGCCCTCCAGTTCCAGTTAACAATGGCGTGAGACCAAAAAAAAAATAAAAATATTGTGAGCGAGTCTTTCAGTGGACTACTACACCAGTGACGTGTAACATCTAACCTCGTTAACGAGCAGATTCGCGTGTCCTCGTGTTGCAAATACGATACTCGGGACACGAAACTCGCATACGAAATTTAACGTAGAATTATTTGTAATGATGCAAAGCGTGACAAATACACAAAATATTCTTACAACTTTGTTTACTGGCGTGAATCACACGCAGTTTCCGTACCCGCCGCTAGAATTCGCTGCCGGGAAGCTGCGTCGACTATCAAATCATTACATTTGCAAAACGAAATTTTAAATTATGTAATTAAACGACTCCGAAAAAAGCGAAAAATTAAAAAATATATATACCAAGACCCGGATTTACTCGTCGAGTAATTTTATTAAAATATTGCCCATTTTGTTAATATTCATAAACCGTTAATACTATAAAATTTACTTTTGTATTTATGAACTTTTTCGCGCCATCCGCCACAGTTGGCAGCGCCGTGGTTGTTACACATTTCCGTTCCTTGATTTCTGTCGCATTCACTAAATTACTCCCATTAAATGCCGTACACTGACAGTACATACCCACTAATTTTTTGGCGTATACTTACTAAAGTAATTTGCGTAGAATACTTGAACAGGAAAGTTCATGTTTGTCGCTCCTCGGTTAACTATTCTTTGCACAAAATAAAATTGTATCTTTTTTAATAACACTGTATGTTTATTTAGAATTTATATAGTTTGCCCAGTTTTTTATATAATATTTTCTCTTCTAGTTAGCGTATTTGATCGAAGTTTGGTGATTGTTATTAATTTAAATGTATTCTCATGATAAAATAGATTCGATAACCACTGGATGGTTAAAAACCCTGACAATATGTACAAAACCTTAATTAAATACTATAAAATTTGTAGCTTTAGAATAAAAAATAAAAGGCAAACGTAATTATATTCACGTTTCTCTATGAAATAACCTAAATAACGTATAAGGATTCCAGTCGTGTATATTTTTAAAAATAAAATATATTTTTTTGAGAATAGATTTTTAATTATTTACTTGATTTGTTAATCACCGCGAATAGATGTTATGCAATTTTCTATATATAACAATTTGAATTCTGTTGTTTTAAATTTAACGTCTAACTACCAAGAAGATCGTCATCTTTTTTGAATCTTTTGGCAATTTAATTTGTCTAAAGTAAGTATCTCTGATTATGTTTAACAGCTCGAAAAAGTACCAATTTAATTTAGAAATTTAAAAATTAAATTTAAATAATCCTTCTAATAACCAACATCTCGAAATCGACTACAAGTGAAGGCATTGGTACCACATTGCCAAAAAAAAAAAAAAAAAGCTGAAAATTACTAGAATTTTCTTTAAGGGGTAGAGATAGTAGCAGAAAGACGCAATATTTGGTTTAAACGTTTGTTAGGCCACAATAGTATTTCTCTTTTAACATCGGAAATTTTTATTCGATAAGACAGAGGTCACAGAGTAATAGATATGAATAAAGGCTGTGAAATAATGTATATTATACTATTATTAAAATTGTAGTAATCTTCTAAAATTAATTCAATACTTGACGCCAATGACTTCACAGGGTAACTAATGTATACGTGCTTCAAGTCTACTTTGCTACCCAATGAATTTGCTAAATAATTGTGGCTCTATTCTCCGTTCACTCTTACCTGAGTTTTGGAATAAACAAAGCCTCTTGTAAATAAACATTTTCATTGGCTGCCGGCCGGCGCGCACATTTTTCGTGCGCAAGAAATATTCCCTTGGTTACTTATATATGCATATATAAGTATTTTACACTTCCTTTTTTATAACAATTGTTGTTATAAAGCATTATAGCGTTTCACCATTAATAACCAATACAGTTTAATGTGTCAGCAAGTATTTACTTACAATTATGTTAGCAGACGCCGTGTGTACAGTGTAGGTACAGTTGATGCCCGGCGCAACAGTTGTATTTCAGTTTCGCGCGCGCACGGTTTGTTATGGCTGATGCCGGACCGAGTTTTGTAAAGCACAGAACGGGAAAGCCTTTGAAAAGTGCACAGAAAACTATTGTGTTGAATGTTTTTAAAACATTTTCAGACAAATGTCCGGATTGTCATATGAACGATATCGCGAGTTTAACTGCGGAATTTATGGGTGTTTAGAAGAGCAGTGTGCTTCGTGCAAGGAAAGAATTACAGGACACTGGGACATTAACAACTTCCGGGAAGAAAAGGAAACGTGAGTATCCTGTTATCAAAACTTGTGACGATTTTGTGAAGACGGCTATTAGGCGTAAAGTACATAGCTTTTTCTTCGCAAATGAACCACCTACGCTGAACAAAGTGCTACGGTATGTTAACGACGACCCTGAACTTCCTAATTTCAGACGAACAACATTTTATAAACTGTTAAAACTTATCGGTTTTCAGTACGTAAAGTGAAGCAAAACAAATGTCATAATTGATAGGGACGACATTTCACTATGGCGAAGAAATTATTTAAGCAAAATCCGAGGTTTCTTAAGCAAAATCCATGAGTGGTGGTAAGTCTGAATCAAGTCTGGAGGGAATAGCACCACTGCCAGATAGTGATTAGGTGAGTACCAAATCGCAACACTATCATATTGTTGTCTTACGTTACGGTGCTATTCTTTAGATTACTAGCTGCAGTACCCGGCTTTGCCCGGGCTGAATACCGGGTGATATATTGTCCGCGAGTTACAGCAAAATGGATAGCGATATGTCCAGTGTGGTGGACATTAAGAAATTACACACAATTACTGTTTGTGTATCTGTGACCTATGATTTTCTGTTTACCCATGGCGATCGGTTGAAAGGTTTAGAAGTTGATGCGCTACAGCGCCATCTAGCGGCGAGTTACAAAAAAAAAATAGTTAGCATAAAAACCTTCTCCATGATAAAAACACTTCGATGTGCCAACTTTCATGGCGATCGGTCAAACGGTGTTAGAGTTTATCGACGTCATACATGCCAACATCGAATTATATATATTCTTATATTTCGAAATTTTGGGGCTTTCACTTTTGAGGAAGGGGGGGGGGGGGGGGAATTTCAGCACCTCGAATGGTTTGGAAAACTCCATCTCGAAAGAAATGATATTTGAAATTCATGAAATTTTCGAAATTTTGGGGCTTTGTCCCCAGAGGGGGAGGGGTGATTTTGAGGACCCTGAATGGCTGGGAAACAATAAAAATCGAAAGAGAATGATTTTTGAAATTTTTGAAATTTTTGGGTTTTGACACCTGAGGGGGGGGGGGGGGGTGATTTTGAGGACCCCGAATGGCTCGTAAACACTCCAAATCGAAAGAGAATAGATTTTCGAAATTTTGGGAAATTTTTTAATTATTGGGTTTTTGACTCCTTGTGGGGGGAATGTAGTTTGAGGCCCCCGAATGGCTCGGAAACACTTCAAATTGTAAAAAAGTATACTTAAATTTAAGAATTTTTTTAATTTTCGAAATTTTGGGGTTTTGTATTCCCCCCCTCCTTTTCCCACAAATTTGATGGGGAAGTCGATTTTGGGTAAAGGTTCCACCATCCCCCGGACACTTTAGTTCGTAATGACTTAATTTTAATAGAAACAATTTCATCGAATTTTTCGAATTTTTGGGGTTTTCACATTTGGGAAGGGGGGGGGGGGTTAGGTTCAGGACCTGCAATGTTTCGGAACACTCCATCTCGAAAGAATAGATATTTGATATTCCTGAAATTGTCGAAATTTTGGGGCTTTGTTCCCAGAGGGGGGCGGGGGGTTCGAGGACCCTGAATGGCTCGAAAACACTTAAAATCGAGAGAAAGATTTTTAAAAAATTTTAAACTTTCGAAATTTTGGGGCTTTGACCACCTGAGGGGGGGGGGGGGGGGGGCAAATAGAAAAAATTAGTAGGCCCTACCAACCTATGAATAAATTTCGAAGAAATTTATAAGTTTAAGAATTTATGTACCTACATAATATTAAATTTGAAACTATACACACAATAAAAACCTAAGAATGTTAGTGAAACTGTTTTTTTTATTTGTCATAATACCTAAAAAACCTATATTTCCAAAATGAAACAAAGTATAAATAATGACCAATTTGACAAAAAAAAATTTACAACTCGAAAGACATTGAAAACATACACGTGTTATTTAAAAGAATTATGAGTGCCTTAGGAGGGAGAAAATATATATAGAAGAAATTAAATTAAAAAAACATATATAAATAAATTTACCTTGCAATCAACCAAACAAAATGTAACAATATAAAAATACGTATTTTAAGAGGAATTTAGTAATTCCACTGGAACCGTACATAAAAATGAGCCTATGTCACGCTCCAGCCCATAAATTATCTCTATGCAAAATTTATTGGCGTAGCAAACAAACACTCGCTTTTATAATATTAGTTAGGATGTGCAAACTATAAAACGATAAAAAAAAACAGTGACATCTACTGGTGTATTGAGGTACTACGATGCAGAGCTTTAATTTTTCTTACTCTCTACTAAATTCCTTACAATAGCAAAACGTAACGTAATGACTTGAAAGCTATTGCTCGGCAGACATAGAGGAATGACACTAACAGTTTGTATATCTATGACACACATTACATAAAATTAAGATATATATTTTTAACCCGTTTAAAATTAATTTTTTTTAACAAAAGATAACCTATGTCCATCCCCAGGATATAATCTATCTCCTTGCCAAATTTCATTACGATCCGTTCAGCCGTTCAGCCGGGAAAAGGTAACAAACAAACAGACAGACAGACAGACAGAGTTACTTTCGCATTTATAATATTAATAAGGATTAAAAAAATAAACATTGTTTGCTTTTGTGTCAAAACGGTAACGGCACCATTTTCCTGTTATATTACTTCTCCGTTATTTTATTAGCACCGACTGTACTAAAGTGTGTGTGTTGCAACTATAGAGCATCACACTCTTAGATTGCAGTATGGAAGTAAATGGGCGCATTCTCTCTCTCTCTAACACACGCCGATTGCCGTTAGCACTGTCCTTGTTTCTTCGTGCGTTGTTGCCAAATATCAAACGAAATTTAAAATTTTAATTTTTGGACCAAGCTTTTTTTTTTCATATTGTATAGAATCAAAATACGCATCAGGCAATGCTTATTTTGAATACTTAACAATATTTTAAGTGTCCGAAAAAATTAAAAACATAACTTATTCGCTGCGAACTGTTTTGAAGTATTCCGATATGTTTCACATCAAAAAAAAAAAAACCTACATGTGTATTTCATTCAGATTTTTTTTATTAGTAAATTAATGCCTTAGGACGCCACCGAACAAATGTTAAGACAAAAACTGTACAGGTTTCACTTAAATATTTTTTTTAATATATTGAAATGCATTTTCTCACAAACTGACACATCAAAACGTTGACCCGCGGAAAATATTTTTTCTATTAAAGATAGATGGGAGACGAAAGCGAGAAAAATGTTCACAATGAATTGAATTAGTTTTTAAAAGCAGATCCATCTCAATTGCTTCTACAGTTTCCGTGGAAATAGCTGTTAAAGATGTGTCTTATCAGTACAAGAGCGCGCGCTGCCGTCGTAAGAGGAAACAGGGCCGTGTGTTTAGATAAGTGGGGTTCTGTCCTACAAGCAATTTCAAATACATGGCTTCCTTAGTCAACAAAAAATATTATAATCGATTCTTGAACATAATATTTTAAATGTATGAAATAAATACGAAGGAATTTAATAGCGATCATGGTACAAAATTTTGAATTATTTTTCTATCCTTCTCACCAAGCATCTTATCAAACATTGTTTTAGACAAAGTTTTGGAAAATAATTATGATATTATTACAAACAATTTAAACAGATTTGATAATGTGTCTACTAAGGCAGTTACGTTTTTTTGTCCGGTGAAAATTTTTTTCGAACCCATGCAGTTATGGCTGGTCGTATAAAAAATGTATTTAGAAAACATTTTTCGGCATTAGGTAATCCGAGTTATCATACGTTAAAACGGATTCGATATTATTTATATTATGGGAGTTGTTGCGATTTTTCTGTTTTTCAAAAAATCTTCCCCATTTCGAACCAGTTCGGATTTTTCCCATAACTTACTCGACCGAGAATTTCCATTACCGTATTTTATTTATCATTTTGGACATGACTTGTCCAAAAATACGGCATTTATCGGGCCCATGAAAATGTGATATATATATATATAATTATATAGGTATATATATATATGGGATTTTTAGAACAGAAAAGAAAACTATAAGAAAATTTCGTCTACAATAAGTAGTTTTTATTTGAAATTTACATAAAAGTGGCATTATTACAAATTTATATGTGTAATAGTATAAAATATTATAAATTATGATATGATTTCTTAAAATGCTTCTTGTTCGATCCAAATTACAAAGACTCGCATCTCCTGAAATTCGTAATGTGTTAGATATTTGGCAACAGCGCGCGCCATAAGCCGTGTACTGCATTCTAAGAGTGGGACGGGCTATAGTGCTTGGCGCACAAGATGAATTCAGCCTATCACTTGCTGACGCGGTGCAGTGATACGACGGCGTTTCTTTATTTCAAAACTCAGCTAAGAGTGAACGGATTATAGTAATTATCTTGGATTTAAATACTCTAAATATAAACTATAACGTATACATTTGGCCCGTGTGCCCTATTATTCCTAATGACACACATTTCGCCCTTAGATCCAAGTAATTCAAAAAAAGTGTGGGATGCACCAGAAATAATGTGCGCAGAGTGAGTATTGGAAACTTCGACTCCTGGTTTAAACGGTCCAATAGGTGGGCGGACAGAACCTCGGTAACACGTTACTGCTAGCGTCCTGATTATGGTGACTGCAATGTGCGTCGAAACGTCGGTTATGAGTAAAATCCATACATGTTCCAAGCTCAGAAGCATACATCGCACTGTCATTCGGTAGTTGGTAGTTTATGTAAACGATTTTTTTTTTAAATTTTTGCAACTGTCGAGTTTTCCTGTAAACCTGAATGAAGTTTCAAATATTCTTAAAATGATTATAGTATATTTTGAAAAATGTTAGAGAGGTTTAGCTAGTACCTATAACAGGTTTTGGCAAAAATATAAATATTTATCACAGAGTTTTAATTCGTATTTTCGTTTTATTTTATGATTATTTTTAATTTATTAGTCTTTGAATTCATCTATTTAATCAAGTTAAAAACCAGGGTACATTGAATACTGTATACAGACGCTACTGGGGTTGAATTTCTCTTCCCCTCCCCTTTTACGGGTTAAGTCCACGGCCTGCGAGTTCTCGTTATTTGCGAAGGAAAAAAAATATTCCATCTAGGACAGCGCATTTATTCTTGTAGGCCTACGCTAGTAAGGATTTATTGCTCTTATTTTATAAAAGACCGACCGAAACCTGCCGCTGCGTGGTCGGTCGTGACATCTACTTAACCACAGCTTTCAAAAGAGATGTTTTCAGGCATAATTTCCTCTATATTTACTGTGAACATGTGGATGAATTTAAAAAAAAACTATAATCCAACTCTTTCCCGGAAAATATTGCACGTTCTGTGTAAGTCATGAGTTAAACCAAAAATGTCTTAAATAAAGTTAAAATATATTGTAACGTGAAATGCTTGCTTTATGTAAAGGGCCTGTATATAAAAGAAATAGTTGGATTGGACATTTTTTTTCGCCTTTATATTCTGAATATAGTCAGTTCTTTTTTTTTCTCTTTTTTTTTTTTTTTTTTTTTTTTTTGCATGTGAAGAGACTCGAGTAAAGTGAAGTTGAAGGACATTAAGAATAGGTGAACGCCTACTGGGTAGGCAACTGTATAAAACTGTGAACTTCAGAAGTTGCCTAGGCAACAGGCGCGTGGGTCCATGTAAATGAAGATGCTGTTCTCCGGAGAAGTAGTTTTGGGAAATTTTTTCGTTAAATTTAGAAACAAAATCTAAAAAAAAAAAAAAAGGCTAATTGTTCAACGAGGTTTTTTTTTCACAAAAAGTTACCAATAAATGTTTTTTTTATATATACATACAAAACCAAACAGAAAATTTATTTTTGTCTTTATTTGCCACCTAAGTAATGGCTCACTTCTGTTAACAGTTTCTTAAATTTGTAGGTCATAGCAGAAGGGCTACATTTTACCTTTAAAATTGTTTTTTTTTTTATTTTGTGTGGTATATTAGTAAAATTAAATATTTTAGTGGTATTTGAAGTTTGTAATAAAGTATAAACATTAAAATAATTGGAAATTTTGGTGGGAACAACAAATTTTTAAAACAGTAACTGCCAAATAAAAAAATCAGTATATAGCGTATATCAATCCATCTTAAGTTATGGAAATTAATGCAGGCAATAGCAAAACATGAAAAATAATTATGAAAATTATATGTTTTATATTCTATAATATTTTCTAGACAGAACAATTTCCCACCCAAATATAATAACGTTACTAAACCAAACAAGCACTATGCTATTTTTTTTTTACGCCCAAACCAGCATGCACCTACACAAGGTAATTAGATTTGTTTCCAAAGGCGTAATATGTTTGAGAAATAATGTGCAAAGTGTATGGAAATTAAATTTATACACCTTATTATATGGCACAACTAACTTTTCTAAAGCAGAATTCACATAAATCATCACAACTTGAATATTTTTACAAATACTCTACTTGTATACAGCTACCCCCGCGCTACCAAGTGCCGTACTTTCCGAGACTTCACTGAGATTCGGCAACAATAACTCGTGTTTGATCGGCTAGAGAAGCACGCGCGGAACACGCCACCTCGTGAAGAGTACGAGAAGAGTGGGCCCTACCACGGGAATAACAAGAGTGGTCAGCAGTATGGAGAACACAAATAATCTGTTCACACGCTGTCGCGGCGAAGCGAGTGCCAACCAGGAAGGAACGGTTTGGTTTTGGTGGCAAGTTCAACAGTAACAACTCCTACCACCGTGGATCCCAGCCATACCGGAAGAGGAAGGGAAGGTGCACCCGGCATGATCACCGTGAAGCACAAGATGACAAGCGCCGTTCGTGAAGAGAAGACTTCGCTTGGCTGGCGCTGTGGGCCAATCACAGCCTTCCTTTCGTCTAGTTGGCCTGTTGGTTTGGCCAATTGGAGCTGGGCTTCTGTGATCCAGCAGGCCAACTATACGAAAGGAAGGCTGTGATTGGCCAATCTGGAAACACTCATTTCGAGCCAGAGTATTAAAGGCAGAACAACTTGTAATAAGTTCAGTAGGTAAATCTACCCTGATGATGACGACTGAAATGTTTACCGAAACGTCGGTGATATATTCACCTTGGACGCGGCTAAACCCAGGAACCAAGCCACTTCAATAATAACGTAAGTTTTGTTTTTAAGACACGTGGTAAATTATTAATATTTTTCCATTTATTTTCAAAGTCCCCCGAAATAATTCCTGTATCTGCCCCTGGGACAGTGCCCTCCCTGCCTCCCCATGACTATGCCCTTGCTCGTCTAGATATTTCTAACGCACGTTAAAGAAAGCCATGTATCCATGTATCAGATGTAAAACTTTATGTTTGAGATGAAATTTCTCTTCCCATGCTCGTTCAGGAAGTTGCGATGTGTGGCGTGGTTGTCGCGGTCGTGTTGAGTCCAATCCGGCCATAATGCTCAGGTCTGGGCAAGACCCCAGCCACAGCTGAAGTTGTTTATAGCGCGTCGCTTAGGTTGAAAGAGTTGGGGCACGGTTAGTGGTGATAAGGAGGGAGGGAGGGAAGGAGGGAGGGAGGGAGATCGCGAACAAAGCTCGACGGCGCGTACGAGCTGCGGAAACGCCTCTCCCGTCTCACAAGTTCCCTGGGAAGAAGAAAAAAAAAATTATTACTGCCCTGCGAAGTCGGTTTACGAGCCTGAAAGGGGAAAGGGAAGAGGTTTTAAGGGTTGGGCGTGCCCCCCTGCATTTCCGTCACCCCACGCGATGTTTGTATTAACCTATACAAAGGAGGAAGGGAGGAGGCAGAAATATTCGCCCCCGCGGTATATACGTCCGTCGCGGACATTTCAGCCAACCCTTGCTTTTTTTTTATTACGTCGTTCGAGTTGCGCGCTGCTTTTAGTCCGCTTCGCTGTTTCCTGGCTGCCGCCTCTCTCTCTCTCTCTCTCTCTCTCTCTCTCTCTCTCTCTCTCTCTCTCTGACCTAGCCAACCCCGCTGTGCTAGGGCAGCGTCACGCCGAGAACAGTGAGAGAATGACGTCGTCCCATTTCCGACGCGCCATCCTGCGCAGTGATGAGATTTGAGTCCCCAAACATTAAAAAAATTTACTTGTTGACAGAGCTATCAAAGTGTGCCATGGCGTTCTCGTCTGGGGCATTGGTTTTTGTAACATTCCTAAACGTGCCCTTATGAAAGATATTAACTTTTTTTTTATCCAAGATGGCGGACATGAGCCAAGGTCGTAATGTCACTGTAACGAAAAGTGCAACATTCGTGAGAGGGGTGCTCGATTTTAAAAAATGCCGGAAATCAAGATGGTGAAATTGAAAATGACAGAATCTAATATGGCGGCCGTGACATCAAGGTCAAATGTCAAGGTCAAGTGTCCAAAGTCCAGATCATCAAATATGTCTGCCGTGATGTCACAATCCAAGATAACGGACATCGGCTCCAACTCCTCGCATGCACCAGGCGCAGGAGTGTCTATTATATACTACTTTTACAGTATGTCCATAAAATAATGTCTCAGGCATAAATTTTAATAGCGTTGTAGAGTTTTGGTTCGAGGTTACAATTAAAGAGTAACTCAAACAGTTTTAGATAAGCAGGACCACAACTAGAGTCTCTGGCACCAGGGTCATGAATGGATTCATGCGCCCTTCCCCCCCCCTCCTCGTTTTTTGCACATACCACACCAATAAAGCGGGCGGTCCGGGGGCCCTCCCACGGAAAAATGGTGCTATTTAAGCATTTTCCATACCTACATGTAACAGTTTCTGTGCTACTGTAACTTCCATGCATGAACCCACTATGTCCATAAAGTAGTCCGTATAATCACTAGACTTGTTCATTAAATATATTGAGACGTGATATTGTAAATCAGATTAGACATTCCTGGCATGCAAGTTAAAAACCTTTTTACCAGTTACCAGTTGTAGTAGGAATTACAATGCAAGCGATTTCAGCGCCCCCACAGCTTTGCGCCCGGGGCGTATGCCCCGCTCCCCCCCCCCCCCCTCCTAGTTGCGGCCCTGTAGATAAGCGCATGCGCGAGTACTGCTTTGCTGTTTTCTAGCTTGCAACGCCACCTGTGATAAATGGAGACTTCTGAGCGTAAAGTGTTTTGTGTTCTGCAATTGTAATTTTAGTTCAACGTGGGTTTCGTTTGAAGTTTAATTGTGATCCCCCATGTGGCAAAAACATCCGCCGATGGTCCCGATGAAAGAGCTCTTTTTCTCTGGCCTCCGTGTTCACCTGACATAACGCCATGCGATTTTTTTTTTCCTTTGGGGCTTTTTAAAAGATCATGTCTACGTTCCGCTTCTACGTAATGATTTGCCAGAGTTGAGATATAGAACTGAAGAGGCTATTGCTTACATTACTCTGGACTTGTTAACCAAAGTGCGGGAAGAATTGTACTTTAGGGGTTGTATGTGTGCTGTGTAAATAAAGGTGCACATATTGAACATTTGTAAGAAATACTAGGTTGGTTTACCTTCAATTTGACGAATGGTTTAGTTTAGATTCTCTAAATAAAACTGTAATAATATACCATTGAAACTGGGAAATTCTTTCATGAACATTCTGTACATATTGTTGGAATAAAATAATTTTAAAAAATTATAAATTAATTTTATATGCAAATTCGTTACATTTATTAACCTCGAGATCATTTTGGTACGTTATACACATGTTTACAAGTGCACTCTCAATCGCTTCGTTATGCTGACTTGCTTCGGCGAGTTTTCGTAAGACGTACATGTCTACAAATCTAACACCACGCAACACCTCTTCAGCTTTCTAACGGTAGTGTCTTCCTGTCTCGCATGCCACATGGCGAAGTCACGCCCCGAGCAATCAGTCTCTACGCTCCATGAGTTGGACACTGGCGAAACAGCACACTAACTGGCACCTGGCGATTTCCCCCCTTATTCTCAAATGTCAGACAGACAGCAGACGACAGTAAATTTAAATAACTCATTATGGAAAATAGTGTGGAAATTTAATAACCGCACTATTAGATGAATTCAGGTGCTTGGTAGATGTCGAAATAAGTGACTTCTGAAAAAATGAGGTAATAAATAATAAAATTAAAAACACCACAAGCGCCTCTTTATTTCGCGCCGTGGTGAACAGTTTAACAGTGGAACACTTTATCCCGTATCCGGTGGCGATCTGTAGGCCTATAAACTGTTCGTCGCATCAACTGGTCGCCACGTCAGCCTGGCATTTAGTGCCTGAGTTTCCCGATAGATCATGCTAACGTGTCACGACAGCCTGGCATGTAGTGCCTGAGTTTCCCGGTAGGTCGTGCTAGCTCGCCACGACAGCGTGGCATTTAGTGCCTTGATTTACCGGTAGGTCATGCTAGACATGTGCAACAACTCTGCAGGCAGATCGCACTCGAGTTTGTTGGTCTTCCCCACGGTCTAAGAAGGGGAGGTCTGGACACTCGCCAGATAAAAGTGACTACTTACTGTCTCCATAGTTCGTTCGACGTCCGCTATTCAACTCTAGCGCTAGGTGTCTTGCGGTGGAAATATATCACTAGACATTATTATGAATTTGTCAATTATCTTGAAAAACAAACAAGAGGTAAATGATACATATACGATACAACGATAGTTTAAAATCTAGAGGTGTAAAAGTAACGAAAAAACATACCCGTATGTATTCGTTACTATAACAATTAGTACTCGTTACTTTCGTATCGTTACGGTACTCGTTACTTCTGATACCGAATAACATACTATGTTATGTTACAGCAACGAATCAAGTCGTATTGCGTACGCGGGGGTGCTGTCATAACTTAGAAACACACAACTTAGAAACACGCAACTTAGAAACACATAACTTAGAATTTTCTAAGTTATGACAGTTCTAAGTTGTGTGTTTCTAAGTTGTGATAGTTCTAAGTTGTGACTTTCTACGTTACGGCGTTTCTAAGTTGTGTGGTTCTGCGTTGCGTGTTTCTAAGTTGTGTGTTTCTAAGTTACGTGGATTTTTCCAAGTTTTCTAAGTTATGACAGTTCTAAGTTGTGACTTTCTAAGTTATGTGTGGTTCCCGCGTACGCGTACAGTATGACGTCGCGTAAATAATAATAAATCGAATATTAACAGTTAACAATATTTGATAATTAACAGTTTTTGTTAACCAAGAAACAATTAAATCTCATTAGAGCGGCTTTATTATATTATCTCTTTTAAGATAAGAACAAAAAAACGTGAAAATACGCGATAATAAAAAACAAAAACATACATACCTATTTCTAATTTGTAAAAAATTCTTTCTTACGTTGTTTCTGTTCCAATCTGAAAATTTGTCTACACACACAATACCTACCTTTAATAAACAGTAAAAAACTTGGACGACGAATTTCCAAATTATACTTTACTTAATAAACAAACATCGTTCTTTGTAACGTACGTTTTAAAATTCATCGAATAATAATAATGACACTATATTTTAACATTTTAATTTAAAGGGTACATAACTTGGCTGATTTACGTATTTGAATAACAATACCAAACCTGCATTTACAATACATTATTTACTACACAAATAAGTGCCATCGTCAGGTAGTGTAATGTAAATTACAAACGACGATTACTCCTTAACTATTTGGAATTTCGTATCTCCGCCTTTTGAAATAACAAAGGAAAGTTTAGAGCACTGAATAAAAGTATTTTGGGATTTTTATTATTTTTTTTTAAGGAAGAGACCGCATTCGTTTTGCAAATTTTGTATTTTAATAAATAATGGTGTATTGTCAAACTACTTACAAACAGGTATTATCAGGGTTTTGCTGGTCATTAATAAAATTCATCATACATTCCATTTTTAAAAAAGTCGGGCCAATACAAAAATAAGTAGGTATTATTTAGACTACATTCATACAAATAATAAAATTTAACTTACTATTCCAATGACGTTTCCGAACTGATCTTTGTGATCCTTTTTTGTGAGAATGTCGTCTTCCACAAAATGTTTTTCGCATACATAATGGGATCTTTTAAGGACAAACTTGTCTCGTGGAATTGCTTTCTGCCACAATTGCCTAACATTGTCATCATTGGGAACTCGGAATATCGCAACTTTCTCGTCCGACTTTGCCTGATAATTAGTTTTGCATCCAGGTGCAACACAATGGTTAGGCATTTTCACAATTACAATAATACACGCTTATTCTCTTTACTAACAATCAATGCTCCTTGCTCACAATGAAGTTCCCGTCTTCCCGCCAATGCTAATGTGGAAACAATACCTACTACGTAACCTAATTTAAGTACCTCATTTATGAAATAATTCCCAAACTTATAAAACAAAAACACATCCAATTTAATACTGTATCGATATCTGGAGATTAATGCATTTTTAACATTTAAATGAAAATTTAAATGATTTTTATGTTGAGTTGTTCATAACAACAAAGCTTAAAATACCACCGCAGAACAAGCAGCGCTACAGGTCAGCTGGTGGAGCGGAGCGGAACTACGGAGACATTAGGTGTGCCACTTTTGCATGCTGGCCTGGTTGGGGAGTGTCCAGACCTCCCCTTCTTAGACCGTGGTCTTCCCAGAAACAAACTGTATGCTGCAATCTGAGGAAATAATATCGGTTAATAGATTTATTTTTGCCACACTAAGAGAATATTATGCATTGAAATCGTGACAATATGTAATTTTACAATATCAGTGCGGTGGGCTCGAGTCGCCTTTAACAAGCGAAAATAACAGTTTTCAGTGTTTTATAAAGGATTTACAGAACACAATAATATGCAACCAACAAATACTTTATTCTGATTTTCCTTATAATGTCTTGATCTAATAAAAATAAACCTAGGATATTATCTTGTAACTTTTGTTCTTCGATGACAAAAGTCGCTTAGCAAAACTTACACTACACACTATTACAGCCGGAAATGCTTTACAATCACTTACACATTCAATTACAGTAGCTCAGCTAAGCACGCCCCTTCATGTTTATGAATAATTAAAGCCGTAATTACAGTAGCCTGTCGCGTCCGTTCGTCCGTCAGCCTGAGCGGTTTACAATCCGTTCGTCCGCCAATATTTTTTTCTCATCAAAAGTATGAAGTTTCCAAGCTTTCGACGGACGGGCGGATGGAATTTTTCGGGCCATTATGATTGGCTGCAGGTAACATGATTGACAGATAGATGACAGATGGAAACAGCGGACTGTTATTGTATTTCTGGTTTCATTTTGTGACAAAAAAGTTAAATAAAAGTGAGCAAAGTATTTCTCTGTGTCCTTTCAATGTGGTGTGAATCTAATAATTTTTAGAATTATTTCTTATAATTATTAAATGGTCGCCCACATAAACATAATATGCCGCATTGAAAATGTCTAAGTCCACATTGGGATACCTTCGGCTCGCAGCAACGTGGTACAGCTGTAATTAAATTGTACGATGCACGTGCAGACACAATTATGAAAGTCTTATTTATTAAATACGCAGTTTACATTGTTATGAGTAATAAATCTTACGTTGCAGATAATATAGAAAACGTCAATGTTAAAATCAAAGCGATCAATTTTAACGCAGTCATCAATGTAATCGTCTGAATAAAGCTGGTAACGTTTTATTGACATGTGCATGCATAGCCCTATTGAGTTCTAGTCTGAAAAACTCCGTTTAAGGTTTTTATAATGTTTAAGTGTTAAGCTATAAATTTATTTCCTAATTTCTATAAGGAAAACCCGTAGTACTCTCAAAACATCAACAACTGTAAAATTATTACTAAAAATAATTTCTCTTATTTATATTACAGGTTGGCCTACAATACATTCTAAAATGTCTAAGAAAGAAGGCACTATTACTATTTCTTTATTACACACACATATACACACCTAAGTGCAATTATGCGTGAGATAAATATGTTATATTTAAGATCATGTGACTGGTGCCACTAGCGGATGTCACTCCGAGGCGTATGCATTGTGTCAGGCCTCGGCAATGCTGAGGTGGAGGTAAGTGCTCAGAAGCTAGTATCCCAAACATATTCAGTTGTAGTAGAGGGCCTGAGGGAGAACCTAGTTTTGGGACTGTCATGGCTGATAGTACATACCACAAATATCGAGCTCTACTCAGACCCCATCAACATTGACCGTCACATCTAACTAGCGAGCCCATCGAACTTGAGGATCTTGACCATTATGCACATCTAGTCTACCAGGATGTGCTGCTGCGACTTCTGAGGGAAAGGCGAGGCGTTTTCGCCTTAGCCGACCCGCTATGGTGCAAGCCAGTAGCCGAACACAGAATCCCAACGATCAATGGTGAGCCCGTGTATGAGTACCCAGAGACATAGTTTCCGAGAGCAGATAAACATTAGGGAATAGAGACTCAATTTTTGACATTGTTGGAATTATTCCATTAGAGGAATGTCTGAAAACTGTTAAATATTTGGTAAATCTTATTCTTCAACACTCCTAGGGGAAATATGCATCAGATTGATGTCACAAACTGTCGGAATTGTTCCGCCACCTAATTTGCAAGCGGAATCACAATATCAATAGAGATTTGGGAGGCTTTTTTTTTTTTTCAGAACTTTGACTTTTTGAAAGTGGTAACTCCATTGTGGTTTTGAAAAACTTTAAAATCGTGTGGATGTCTGGTTTAGTTAGGTTAGCTACATTTAAATTTTGTAAAATAGCTTAAATGGCTAAGTTAGGTTAGCTACATTTAAAACCAAAAATAACTTAGTAACTTTGTTATAGTATATAATATATATTCGGGGCAAAAAATACACGATGTAATACTATAGGGAGGACTATCACCGAGTTGTAGCTTATATTTGATTGAAATTAAAATCATTCTAAAAGAAATAAAATATTATTTAAATAACATATTGCATGGGTACATGAATATGTTCAATTTACTGCATATATAAATTGCAACACGAGTGTCATTCCAATTTATGAAATTCTTTTGTTTGTGAGAAATAGTTTGTAAATAAACTGCAGTTTAAATCATTACACAGGAGCACAGACATCCAGGAGGATCTAGAACATATTATTTTAATCGCACCCATGATGATAGCAGTCCATTGCCGGGAGAAGAACTGATTTTGACACTAATTGCCATGCGCAACTTGTTCGGAGCGACTATGAGAACAAGGATACCAACACATACACAGGTTGCAACCGACAACCAAACAGATACTCCTCTGATGCACAGGTATATAAGACCCGCAGGACCACATTAACTTGACATGTAAACAAACCCGGACACAGTGCTGAAAGGCAATGCAGGTACATCACCACATATAAGGCTGAACCTGTTCAACACATTCTAATTCCCGGGTACCAAGAAGCAGCAGCTGGACACAGTGAGTAGTCCCGATGCCGCCACCTTAAGGCGATGGAGGCATGGGTGCCACTGCCATGTCGTAGATCTAAGATGTGTGCCGGAAATTTGGTATTTCGGCACTTTTTTATTATTGTTTATATAATTTTAAATTATTTTTGGAAATTTTATTTTTCTTTATAATTTGGTTACTTTGAGTGATTTACTATTTGTTAGGCTGGTGTACTCCCCTTAGTTTAACTTTGTGCCAGTAGACTGAGGCACCTTTTCTCAGAGACCTATCTGAGCTTTTGCAAATCTAAAACTTCGTTGGCAGCCCGTTTAACATTTCCCTCGCTAGCAGGCACGTCCCAGGTTTGTAATATTACTTCACTTCATGACTAAAACTGCATACAACAGCTCTGGCCGAGTTGTTACCATTTCTCAGAAACGAGCTGAGCATAGCCTTTATCGGCACGCATACGTCTTAGGTTCACTCCTCGAAAGTCACGACTAGGACGCTCGTTCCCAGCCTCGTTGCACTCCCACCCCTTCCAGCTCACTCCGGTTCTCAGAATTTAGTCCAGGACCAATGACCCGTCGTAAACCCCGCCAGGCAGTGACAGTCTCCAAGGACGACTGGCATAAAAAATGTATGTGCCAAGATGGACCACACACAACATCTAGTGGCGGACATAGCAACTTCTTCTCTTGTGGCGAGCCTGTAGAGCTGACCACCGCAACATCTAGTGACAAACTTACTAACCTCCCAGCTAACTTCCCCTGTAGGCCGCCAGAGTGCAGCACCTTACTGCCTCTTTAGGCCCTGGTTTTAGCAGGACGGCTTGAGCGAGTCGATTCTTTTTTATTTCAGACACCCCTCAACAGGTAGCGCTAAAGTCGACCAGTGCTACCAACATCGAGACATCAAAGTCAGAGTTTTTTATGATGCCCACTCGGGGAACTTCGGAACCTTTCGGTCCGGACGTCCCAGTCCCCCCCCCCCCCCCCTCCACTTTTGGTTGAACATTTACTTTTAATTACGAGACGCGGTTCTTCGCGAGACACTTCGCGTCGCGACTGCAGACGGACCGTTTGTGATTATCGGCGAGTCGACGAGACACTGCAAGACTTCCATCCGGCCGCAACCGACGATGTAGTCGATTAAATAAGGGATGCTATCCCTGTAATCTTTTTTAAGTAGTTTAGTCCGTCTGCATAGTATAAAGAGTAATAGCCATTTTCTTTTAAAATTTTTTTTTGAATGGTAGAAACATCTGCGCCCAGCCGCGTATTCGCGGGATCCAGTTCCTGGCTGGCGACACATCGGAAAATAGAAGTCAACTTCCCTGTCTGGTGAGTGACGATCCGCGACTTTCCCCAACCTCCCCTTAACTTTTGCGGGCTTTCTCTGCCCAGTTTATACTGTCTGTGTACAAGTTATGATCAGTTTTGATTCGGACTGTTCGCAGACAGGGTCCGAGAGCCGGACGCCGAATTGGCATTTTCATCACCCTTCCTCTACAATACACAGGCGCCCTGGCATCATTTTCCCGATGGATCTCCGGGAAACGCAGCCCCGACCTCCGGTGCTACTGTATCTATTAACCTTTTTCTGAACTTTCTTAAATTACGCCGTCAGACGAAGTTCATCAGATAAACATCATTTCTGGACTTTCAGAATACTGGGATGGTTTAAACATATTTGTATTTTTTTAATTGATTTATGTTTTTTTAAATGAAACCTTTTTATAATTTAATTTCGGGTCGACCCATATTTTTATTTCTTCTTTCTGAATATACCTGAGAGCTGTTTAAGTACGTGATATTGTATGTTAATATATTTCTTTAATATCTGTTATAAATTTTCCTTTAATAAATTTTACGTGATTATATTTATATTCAGACGGAATCACACCTTGTTTCTGTTCATTTCTAATAACTTTGTGAAACCTTAAAGATGGTAGCAGAGCTGGTGGTTTCTAGTTTATTAGTGTGTGATTTCGTCTCTAAACAATCCCAGTAAAAATAACATAAAGTAAATTAAATTTTTAGATATTTGATTTTTTAATAAATATTTGAGCGAGAATCTTTACATTTTTTAGCGCGAATATAAGTATCTTTAATTTTAATTCCTTATAAGTAATATTAGTCTAAGTTTCGCGCAAGAAGACGTCGCCAGTGGTCTCCAACTGTCCCGACAGTGGCGCGGTATCAGACGTGCTCCACACAAGGTCACAGACACCCCCCTCCCTTTCACCTCGCCCGACGGCCGAGGGCCGCCGCGTCTGTTGACAGCTGTAATCTTGCCACGCGTGCGTGATAGCACGAAGCCTCCTACTCCCCCCTCTTCACCCCGTCCTTAACCTGAGAGGACATTACCCATTTTCGTCAGATGGAATGCATAGAATTATAAGTACGCGACCCACTGATTATGCAGTCAGGGCGCAACCAAATAGTTTAAGTGGTAATTTCAGTTTAAGTTAAGAGTGTTTTGTGCATTGCATGTCAACCTAGAGTAAGAGTTATATGTTTCTTAATAGTTTTTAAACTTAGTTAATCATGATCACTCCGGAGTATCTCCTTAAGGACGAGATAATATATAAGCTCACACTCCGGGGACAACCGAACTCAGGAGATGCCCAAGAGCTCAGGAAACGACTTAGAGCCGTTTGCCAGGAACAAGTACAGCCAATTGCTTGGAATGTACATTTGGACCCACTAGAGGAGTTCAATATTGTCTGTAGGAAATTCCAAGACAAGCGCCTATGCTAATGATATTCACAACGAAACAAGCAAAACAAACATACTACGAATCATCACACGACTTCGCCACTAGATTCCACAACCTGACCATTTTATCAGGAGGTAAATTGAATGGTGTCTACACCAAAGAAATTGACAAATGCCGACAACAAATACCTGACCTCACACATAAGTTGAGTGCAAAACTCATTACCTTGCAGGAACTACTCTTCGATAGTATTACTGACATAATTCCCAGCCCTCAGGAACAGATGCCTGGTACAAGTACACAGTCTGAAATGGTGCCGACAGAAATACCGGGACTACAGACCAAGGTCACTTTGGTGTCTCCATTACCAGTATCGCCCCCGCCTCCTCCTTCATCACCGCCACCAGTTTCTTTTACATCAATCCCGTTTCCTGCAATCACTACTATTGGCTACCCATCCACCCACATGTGGTTCCCCTCCGCCTCTATCGCGAGGCCGGTACCCCAGCCAGTCACCAAGGTCACCTACACTCGACCTATTCCCGAAGTCATTGTGCACCCCTCTCACCTCACCCAACCTATGTACCTTCCACCAAACATGGCGGGAATGTTTAACCCATACTACCAGTTCCAGTCAGCGTTTTCATCCTTCCAGACCACCCCAGAACGCCACACTCCCTCTGCGGCCGTTGGCACGCAAATCTCACCCCTTTCTCAGGTAAGTGCATCTAGCACCGCGACTTCACTTGCACAGTCCACCGCCATGACAGCTATTCCCCAACGAGACCCACAAATTCCCCAAGTCAGCCCTTCAACCTCGTACCTCCCTCTGGCACCTGCAGCACCCCTCCCTCCACACAACCCTAATCCTGCACCAAATCACCCCCCACCACTACCTGGCCATGGTCAAACAACCCATTTCTACATCAAAATCGCCCACCCAGCAGAAAGGCTACTCACCAATCTCCCGGAAACCAATGGATTGGATCCTAACAAACTGATTGAGTTTTTGCGACAGTTACTCAAACTACACCAAAAATGCAACCTACCAGACAAAGAATTGTTTGAGATAGTTTTTCCCTTTACCCACCCACCTCTCAGCGAACGAACCTCATTGGCCATAGAAAATAACCTAACCTTTGATCAGTACCATACTGACATATTAGATTTTTTTATTCCAGCGCGCATGCTCACAAACCTGCGACTTGATTGGTACAGCAGGCTTCAACAGAAAGACGAACCATTAAGCAAATAAATTGCTGACATTAAGGAGGCAGCTCGAGTCCTTCGATTAGGCACGTCAGAGTGCGAAATCGTTTCTAATATCCTAGATGGAATTAGCCCTGCAGAGCGATCACGAGCAGTTTTTCAGAGCAGACCACATACTTTTGCGGAGCTGGATCGTTTGTGTATACATGCCACTAATGTAGAATTCGCCGACTACCAAAGGAATCGGTACCCGAGTTCCCTTGATCGACACCCTATTCTGTCAGTATCACAACCCCAAATGAGAAAAGAGAACATGAACACAATTCACAAAACAAACAAAATGATTACAGTCACCATCAGAGTGGATATAATCATAACCAGCAACAGATGCAATTTTGTAAATTCTGTAAAAGAACCGGGCATGTGATTGAACAATGCCGCACTAAGTAAAGACAGAAAAATTATTACAACAACAATCACAACAACAACCAAAAAAAAAACGAGTAACGAGGTGGCCAGAAAGCAATCTCTCTGGCTCACCTAAACAAAAATCATCTTCAGATAATTTCTGCAATACAGTCACTACTCCACATGCACCGAGTAGATACAATAACAGATTTAATTACCACCCAAGAGGTAATCACACTACGCAACAACCACAAAAATACACAAAAAATTCAAATTGGTCACAAAAGTCAAACAAGTCTCGTAGAAGGCAAAAACGCAAAATGTACACAAATTCAAATAAGGTAAAAAATTCTACCGTCCCTAGGACACATTGTGAAAATTGCATAAATCCCAAAAATTCAGGCAAGAGGACATGCCATAATATCTTCGCAGGTATACCAACAGTATTACCTTATGCGAGAACTTTAATTGGCAAACACGAAATTCCAGGACTGATTGATACAAGCTGAGTCCGAAGTTTTATTTCAGCAAATCTTTTTCATGTTTTACAAAAGGAGAAATTGGTTCAGGAAATTAAACCAGTAAAAATACAATGTTTCACCGCATCAGAGCAACCATTAAAGGTCAACCAAGTAGTCGTCATTAGAGTTAAAATTGATTTATTTACCTGGATGTTTCCATTTTTAGTTGCACAGGACTTAGCTACTGATCTAATTTTTGGGTCGGATTTCATTTCTAAAACAGGCTTAGTAATTTATTTGTGAGCAAAAAATTTAAAATTCAAATTTAATAAATCTGTTGTTATTCCATTTGTTTCATCTAAAATCCAGCATCAGAGTAATGTAAATGCAACACATACCGAAGCTGAGGATGAACGTGAGTTATCCCTGACACACCTCGACACATCGCAAAGAAAAGCAGTGGAAAATCTATGTCATAACTTCCCAGATGTCTTGAAATAAAAAAACTAGGTCGCACTCACTTAGTGCAATATGATATAAAACTTTTGGATAAATCCCCAGTCAGGTGTCACCCGTATCAATTATTGGGTCCCAAAATGGAGATCATGCGCGAACACATACAAGACATATTGGACAAAGATGTTATTGAACCATCGACTTCCAGTTTTTCCTCTCCAGCGTTTCTGGTCCCCAAAGGTCAAGGCCACCGCTTAGTTGTGGATTTTCGAAAAATTAACAAACAGATAGGCATAGAAATTGTACCATTACCTGATTTGAATTCAGCTTGCCATTGGTTTAGCAAAGCCAAATATTTTAGTGTTTTCGATCTTAATTCGGCCTACCATCAAATACCACTAACACCAAAGTCAAAACACATCACCGGATTTTGCGTGCCCTGGAATTTGTATCAATATAAAGTAGTTCCATTTGGACTAGCCACAGGCGCACAGGTACTGACTCGCCTCCTAGACCAAGTTTTTGGCGATTTAAAATTTAAATTTGTATTTAATTACCTGGATGACGTTGTAGTGTATTCCGAATCTTTTGAAGACCACCTAGCTCATTTGTCTGAAGTTCTCACCCGGCTGTGTAAAGTAGGACTGACAGTAAACACAAAGAAGGTTAAATTTGCAGTTTCTTAAATTTCTTTCCTAGGACACATAATTTCCAGTAGAGGAGTAACAATTGACCCAAGCCGCACTCAAGCCATCGCAGATTTCCAACCTCCAAAAGATCCAAAAGGAATTTCTAGATTTATTCGAATGGCTAATTTCTATGCCAAATTCATCCCAAATTTTGCAGAACATGCAGCCCCTTTAAATGCTCTTCGGAAGAAAAACATATCATTCAATTGGGGTCCTGAACAAGACAAAGCCTTTAGTTATTTGAAACAAGCTATAGCCAGCCCACCTGTTCTTCGAATTGCGGATTTCACTAAACCATTCATACTACAGACAGATGCATCGAGTGTCGCCATTGGTGCAGTCCTATCACAAGAGTTCGATGGCCACAGGCAACCAATAGCTTTCGCCTCTCGCACCCTAACTCATCAAGAGAAAAAATCGTCCTCAGTTTATGAACTCGAGTGCCTAGCAGTTGTATTCGGAATTGACAAGTTTCGGCAATACCTTGAACACAGGGAATTTTTATTAGAGACTGACAATCAGGCCCTTGCTTGGCTTTTGGCTCACCCCAAGCAACTAGGAAAACTAGGCAGGTGGATAGCAAAAATTTCTTCACTTAAATTCACTATTCAACATATCAGAGGTACGCAGATTATTGTAGCAGATGCTCTTTCTCGAATGTTCGAGAATCCCTCCAAATCTAATCTTCAGGAGGAACTACCAGTTTCATGTAATGCTCTACTCACTGATTTCCCTTTAGCATTTTCAGACTTACAGTGTCACCAAAATTCAGATCCTTACATTTCAGATATTATTGAGCAAATAAAATCAGGTACACCGCCAAAATACTGCAAGATTTCAAAAGGTCTCCTGTATCGACGAACAGCACAAGGCAAAACTTACAGAATAGCCCTTCCTCAGAATTTAAGAGACATGGTTTTTAAATATTATCACAGCTCACCCATTGGAGCACACCTGGGCACATACAAAACAATTGACGGCATACGCCGCCATTTTATTTGGGATTAAATGCATAAAGACATTGCTGAGAAGGTACAATTATGTAAATTATGCGCCCTGAGTAAACCAGCACAGAAAACACAATTTGTATTTCTAACATCAGATGTGGCCGAAAGGCCTATGCAAAAATTATTTATAGATTTTGTTGGCCCCTTACCCCGTCCTAAAACTGGACACACCATGCTTCTCGTAGCTATTGATGCATTTTCTAAATTTGTATGGCTCATTCCCCTCCGGCGAGCCACCGCAGAAACCACAATAATAGCATTGCAAAATAATATTTTTAAAATATCAGGCTTACCTTCAATAATTGTGTCAGATAATGCATCACTATTTACATCCAGACTTTTCAAGAATATGAACTTTTGCCATGGCATACAGCAGGTAACCACTTCTCCCTATTATCCACAGCCTTCACATGTGGAGCGTTTTAATGGGAACCTCCGATCCGCTTTAATAGTGTATCATGTGAACTCGCAGGATAAATGGGACACTAATTTGGTCTGGTTACAAATGGCTTTCAAGTATGCCCGACATGAGGGACACAAAACCACACCATTTGAAATCATGTTCATGTATAAACCAAACAATCCACTTTCTAATCTCTGGTCATTACAAGAGCTTCTCCCAGATAACCCTCGCAACATAAAAGAGGTCTGGAGAAGAGCTCAGCATAACATGAACTTAGCCCATGCGGCAAGCAGGCAGAGATATAACAAGAAACGTTCGCCTAATCCATACAGGGTAGGTGATATGGTGCTGTGCAGATCACACCCACTAAGTAAGACGATCGACAAGCGATCAGCCAAACTTGCTTATCGTTGGAACTTTTTAACCCCAGTAACGGTCGCCCTAGCCGACCCAAGTTCTGGTGCGTACATAACGCGCGCGCACATTTCTCATCTAAAGAAGGTGCACCCCAACTTAAATTAGGTGCATCCCTGTACTCCTATTCGAGGAGTCTTAAACAAAGCTTCGGCATGCCATCTGCAACACGCAGTGTTAAAAGATATAAAAAACCTAGGTTCTAATTATAAGTAATAAAAATCCATGGTACTAGTTTGTAAGAGTGTTTATATTTCAGATGTTTAGTATTAAGAATGTTTTAGGATAAGAAATTATTTTTAAGTGGCGCCACTTAGTCCATAAAGTACACTTAGTCCATAAAGTATACTTAGACCGTATGATCCACTTAGTCTGTAAGATCCACTTAGTCTGTAAAATACACTTAAATCATAAGATAAATATGTAACTTAGTTTGTAAGAGAATGATGATACCTAGTTCATAAAGTTATGTGTAAAAATGAATAATCATGTCAATTAGTTTTTAAAGTTGTTTTGTATGGTCATGTTACCTTGTAAGTTCATCAGGTATTGTAAGTAGTTTAACTAAGTCGATTCTGGTACAGGGTAAGTATGCCCGGTTTCAATCATTTCATACTCAGTGTAGGTTGCTTACCCTGGCTCCGCCTATGTGCCGGAAATTTGGTATGTCGGCACGTTTTTATTTTATTGTTTATATAATTTTAAATTATTTTTTTGAAATTTTATTTTTCTTTATAATTTGGTTACTTTGGGTGATTTACTCTTTGTTAGGCTGGTGTACTCCCCTTAGTTTAACTTTGTGCCAGTAGACTGAGGCACCTTTTCTCAGAGACCTATCTGAGCTTTTGCAAATCTAAAACTTCGTTGGCAGCCCGTTTAACATTTCCCTCGCTAGCAGGCACGTCCCAGGTTTGTAATATTACTTCACTTCATGACTAAAACTGCATACAACAGCTCTGGCCGAGTTGTTACCATTTCTCAGAAACGAGCCGAGCATAGCCTTTATCGTCACGCATATGTCTTAGGTTCACTCCTCGAAAGTCACGACAAGGACGCTCGTTCCCAGCCTCGTTGCTCTCCCACCCCTTCCAGCTCACTCCGGTTCTCAGAATTTAGTCCAGGACCAATGACCCGTCGTAAACCCTTACAGGCAGTGACAGTCTCCAAGGACGACTGGCATAAAAAATGTGTGTGCCAAGATGGACCACACACAACATCTAGTGGCGGACATAGCAACTTCTTCTCTTGTGGCGAGCCTGTAGAGCTAACCACCGCAACATCTAGTGACAAACTTACTAACCTCCCAGCTAACTTCCCCTGTAGGCCGCCAGAGTGCAGCACCTGACTGCCCCTTTAGGCCCTGGTTTTAGCAGGATGGCTTGAGCGAGTCGATTCTTTTTTATTTCAGACACCCCTCAACAGGTAGCGCTAAAGTCGACCAGTGCTACCAACATCGAGACATCAAAGTCAGAGTTTTTTATGATGCCCACTCGGGGAACTTCGGAACCTTTCGGTCCGGACGTCCCAGTCCCCCCCCCTCCACTTTTGGTTGAACATTTACTTTTAATTACGAGACGCGGTTCTTCGCGAGACACTTCGCGTCGCGACTGCAGACGGACCGTTTGTGATTATCGGCGAGTCGACGAGACACTACAAGACTTCCATCCGGCCGCAACCGACGATGTAGTCGATTAAATAAGGGATGCTATCCCTGTAATCTTTTTTAAGTAGTTTAGTCCGTCTGCATAGTATAAAGAGTAATAGTCATTTTCTTTTAAAATATTTTTTTGAATGGTAGAAACATCTGCGCCCAGCCGCGTATTCGCGGGATCCAGTTCCTGGCTGGCGACGCATCGGAAAATAGAAGTCAACTTCCCTGTCTGGTGAGTGACGATCCGCGACTTTCCCTAACCTCCCCTTAACTTTTGCGGGCTTTCTCTGCCCAGTTTATACTGTCTGTGTACAAGTTCTGATCAGTTTTGATTCGGACTGTTCGCAGACAGGGTCCGAGAGCCGGACGCCGAATTGGCATTTTCATCACCCTTCCTCTACAATACACAGGCGCCCTGGCATCATTTTCCCGATGGATCTCCGGGAAACGCAGCCCCGACCTCCGGTGCTACTGTATCTATTAACCTTTTTCTGAACTTTCTTCCGTCAGACGAAGTTCATCAGATAAACATCATTTCTGGACTTTCAGAATACTGGGATGGTTTAAACATATTTGTATTTTTTTAATTGATTTATGTTTTTTTTTTAAATGAAACCTTTTTATAATTTAATTTCGGGTCGACCCATATTTTTATTTCTTCTTTCTGAATATACCTGAGAGCTGTTTAAGTACGTGATATTGTATGTTAATATATTTCTTTAATATCTGTTATAAATTTTCCTTTAATAAATTTTACGTGATTATATTTATATTCAGATGGAATCACACCTTGTTTCTGTTCATTTCTAATAACTCTGTGAAACCTTAAAGATCCCCAGCTCTTATGTGACCTGCACCCTCGAGACGGAAGCAGTATAGAATGAGGTTTCGCCTCTGGTGCACGAACCAGACGATCTGGAGGTGGCCAAGCCTACTTCGCCCACCCAAAGTGGCTGCAGCCACTGCACCTCCCTGGCAGATGCAGAGTTCTGTATAAGGGTGAAGGAGCCATATGATGTACTGTGGCACCACCGGCACATGAATTACCCTCAATGCCTTGCCTTGTCATGGGTGTGGCTCTGGAGGACTTGGAGGTAAGCAGCATAGGCGACGAATTCGCACCTGCAGTTTCTAAACAGAAGAGGCGATCGAACCGCTTGCAATGACCACGGCAAAGGTAGCCCTTTACCTGTGGCATGTAGTGAGCATGTAGACTGCCTTACTCAGGGCTTATCCTGTTGATTGAAGGATGGGTGGGATATATTGTCACGATCCACCTTCAGAGGGGGGAGAGAATCGTAGCTCTTTACATAGAAACAACTCGCTTGGCATCAACTAGTCTTAACTTCATAAAATACTTTACTGTACCTAGGATCATAGGTTCGTCATCCCGTACAGGATGTCTGGTGAGAGCTGAACTAAGGAGATTTTGCAAAATAACATAATACTTAATTAAAATTATTTTATTCTTAAAGTCAAATACTCAACATCATTTTAAAGAACATTTAAATAGCGGGATTACAATTTAAAACAATAATCTCTTTACTTCCTTAACGATTGAACGACCTTACAAGAGAGAGAATGAGAGAACTTCACTAAACACTTCCCTAGTCCTTCCGAATACCTCAAATCATAATTAATACTTAAAATTAAAACAAAGATAAGTCCATACTCACATTTTCCGAAAAGCCTTTCTTGATCGATTACTTTAAAAAAATAACGTAGGGGCCTCTCCTGCCCTTGAAATCCCGAACGAACATTACATTTTAAAAACTATGACGCGTGACCCCTGACGAGGGCCATAGCCTCCGCCCGAAAGCTTGACGACTACATTATGACCTAACTTAAATTAAACGACTCGTGGCCTCTGGCGTCGACCATTGCCTCCGCCCGAAAGCTTGAAGATGACTACATTATGACCTAACTTAAATTAAACGACTCGTGGCCTCTGGCGTCGGCCATAGCTTCCGCCCGAAAGCTTGAATTCCTACATCACGAACGAACTAACAACTCGTGACCACAGGTGAGACGCATAGCCTCCGCCTGAGTGAGCACCGAGTCACCAATCACTTGCGCTTAAATTTGCGCGCCCTGCCGCGCCTACCATAACAAAAGCTCGTTATTGAAGTCAAATTTACTAAACAACTAACTAGAACATCTGGGAAGGCTACCCCCCCTCTACCCCGATGTGCAGGCCACACCGCGCGGCTTGTTACGACAGCGCGCCCCAGTAACTGCGGCCCGTGGCTGCGCCAGCGCGCGGCCAAACAAACAAACAAAATTCTGCAAGCCCGCAGCGCGCCGCGCCGGCCCCGTGCCCCAATTACATGGTCACGCCACTTGCGCTGACGAGTGAACAGAGCAGCCAGCCCAGAGTCCCGTCAGTAAAGTCCCTAAATTTGATTTCAACAACCCTGCAAAATTTCAACCCGCGACATAACCCTCCCCTCACAGAGCTCGAGCCCCATCGAGCTACCTCAAAATTACAAATTGTCTTTTTCCATTAAACCATAACTATAAATTCCTCATTTCACAAAAATAATAATTTTCTTAGTTCCTTACTGTCTGAACATACATCTAGATTCTGCATAAGATTTATTTTAAAACAACAAGTATTCATAAAATTAAATGTAAAACTTTTATCTGGTTTGTTCTCACAGGAACCTTCAGAGGCTCGAGTTCTCAATTCTAAAAAAATTGTTCTGTTAGTGAAGCTCTCTTTACAAATTAAATTACTGTTCTTAGTTTCTCAGTATTCGTTAAACAATGTGCAAATTCTTGATAATTATTATTATTTTTTTTTTTCGGTTTCCGTTTATTACCATACTTCTTTCGTTCTTCAAAAAAAATTAAGTGTCCTTACAGTGTTTCAATTAATTAAACTCTTATCTCGTGAAGGTTGGTGCAACTCCTCGAAGTCAGTGTTGTCGAGAAGAGTAGCTCCCTGGGCTGGCCATCAGCAAACACCACTCAACTCCAACAGCTACTGGACTGGCTTCCAGGGCAGCTCACAACTTCTCCCCACATCTGCTTCGGAGTTGTGCCATCCTCATCACGAACAGATTACAATTCTGAAACATCATCAACAGGCATTACCATCACGCCTGACAAATACAAAACTAACTACTAAACTGCAATCGATGGGCAAGGATGCAAACACACAAAAAAATATAATTAATTAATTCAACTGCTAACATAAAGTATCCCACCCTTAGCATAATCTAATCAGGCAAATAATTTGATAGGAAAAACGTAAGGAAGGGAAACATGACCTCCAATGATTTTCCCTAACTCTTGAGTCTTGATCTTCTCTATACAGCAAATAGTCCCCACGAAGTAACTGGGTTGAAGGTCAGTTCACATGACCCACCCATAACCTCTTCTACTCTTCTTTTCTTCTGGGGGCAACCACAATGCCCACCAATCTCTCTCCATGGTGCCGAACCAGCTATCCCATGAGAGTAAACAACGTAGTCAATAGAAGCGCAGAGGGGAAACACCAATCTCTGGCTTGTCGAGTCATAAAACTGCTTTATCTTCTTCTTCTTCTGAGTAAAAATATCTGACTAACCTTGCTTCTATTCTTCCAAACAGTAAAAGTTCATCAGGTATCTTCATGAAAGAAACATTCTAACTAATAATTCTTCATTTTTCTTCTTCTTTATTTCTGTTAGTTGTAATAGAAGGCCATGTTAGGGAGGTTATAGGGAAAAAGAGTGGCCAATTCCCACCCCATCACCCACCTAGATCATGACTAATTAACTTTTAAACTTTCTATTTCAAACAAATAAAAAAAAAAACATTTTTTTTTTATTCAAACTTTTAAACTATAATTACTTTTACTTCATAACCTCAAAAGCTAATCAATAATTCTAAATGAAATTGTGATTTACTGCATCCTTGTTCCATCCGATCTGTTTGTTTATAACCTTTCTTGTAAAGTATAAAATTTTCAAACATTACTAATTCAAAAAAAAATTAAATTCTGGTGTCCTTTGAGTTACAATTAACTTTACTATTTCTTAGCTTGAAATAATTTAAGTTTTCAGAACTATTTCATTGTCTAATTCACAACACTTAAAAATCAACTCAAAACAACAAATCATCAAAATCAATAAGATCATCTGACCTACCTATCAGTACTGTGAACTTGAACTGTTCGTACACATTTATAATAAGCTATTGTATTTAAATTCCAACCTAAATAAGGTTTTAAAAAAAACTACTAATCCCTCTGTAAATTAAGAAAATTAACTTTAAAAATTAAACTTAAGGTATTAGTTCTTTTTGACAGCTACCACAACTCACTAGTTCCATTACATTACTATAACCTAAAAAGTTCTGTAAAGACTGTTTATAACAAAAAAAAACTCCAGTTATTGTCTTCCATAAAAAAATAAAACTTTACATAACCTTATTAATCTCCACTTGTAAGTCCATGGCTGCCAGCTTTCTCTTCTCTTGAATCTTCAGTCTTGGCTCTTGTTTCAGTGATCTTGTATCTTGTCTCTCGAACTCTTGTCATCTTGTAAACTGGACTGCTGCTCAGCTCATCTTAAGGAATCTGTAACAGTTTCAAAAATACATGTTAATTTAAATTACATAATTCCTGTTCTTTGGTCCTAAAAAAAAATTGTATTATTAGTACACATTACCCTGAAACAACATTATTATTCATTGTTTATTACTTAAAAAAAATGCTTTACCATAAAATCCTTTTTTGTTCTTTTCATTAGGCCTATTTATTTTCCTTCTTCTTAATTAAATTCTGCTTCAAATGTTAATCCTAACTTAAGACCTACCATCTATTTATTATTCATTACCTACATTATTTATGTTACCCTAAAATTCCCATAAGTTTCTAATACTTCCTATCAAAGACATTCTCTCTAAAAAAAAATTTACTTGTGACTCTTAACTTAACAAACTTAAAAAAAACTTTTACACTAGACTTAACTTATTATTCATTCTTAGTTACTAAATTTCTATATGTAAACTTTAGTACTTACAAACAAAAACTGCCTATTTCTCTCTACCTCTTAATCTCTTTCAATTATTACAATAATAATGTTACCTTGCATCTTTAAACTTTCTTCTAAATTAATTTAGTAAAATTCAATTTCACATTAGGCAAGTACACTAACTCTCTACAGCAATGTTTCTCATTTCCCTCCTTCCTAACTGAATCCAATCTTACTTAACCTCCAGGGAATTTACCTCACAAAATAACCAAAAATTTCACTGTAGTGCCTATCTGCTATAGGCCCACTACACAGGGGGCTCTCACCCCACCAACAAACTTCATTGAAATGGTACCCTATCCCATACAGGATAGCCACTTCGGTACTACCATGGGGAACTCCTGCCCCAAACTACTAACAACACTCAGGATTCTCCTAACCCTTAATTCACGTAGATAGCCCATCTCCTATGGGTCTGTTCTACAATCCCTACTTCCCAGGGACACAACACCTCACCTTAGGGTCCCTCGCCTTAAAGAAAACATTAATTTTGTCTCTCTGTTCCCTTGGAGTAAATTCCCTCTATACACAAAAACTATCCTTCCCACTTTTCTCAATGCTTATCGATTTTATAGTGTACCTCCTTAATAATGTTTACAAATCCCAAAAAAATATTTTTAAAACCGAGGTAGAATTTAACTAACAAAAACATAAACAACTTACAACGAAACACTTCTAGCCTATACATCATACACTTCTTAAAATAAATTACTTACATACTGAAAGTTCCTCTTCTTCTAAAACACACTTAAATTTAAATTTATTTAACCAATAGTCTATTTTCTTATCGCTAAGTTACCGTACAGCTGATCAAAACAAGGTCACGGCCTGTCCACGTCTCCTTATGAGCCCGTGACGTCACCGAATTCCATCAGGTGCGCCAACCCTCGCTTGCGGTTCCTCCGTTCTCCGCTAGGTCTCAGCACCTCCCCGTCTCGTGTTCATTCTGCCACGTCCACTGACGTGTCGTTCTGAAACAACTCTCAACATTTTTCTAATTAAAACAAAACATCACTATAAATTCTATAACTCTCTTTTACATAAACTCTCGTTTTCTCTTTAATTCCTTTCTAACGTTTATCCTTCCCTCGACTGATTTAATTCGTACGTCTCGTCTCCTACGCGCACGACAGCAAAACAAACTTCACTTGAAAATAATTCCTATTTACGAAAAAAACTTTATTTTAAATTTTAACTCTCTTAACCTACAATCTTAAAATTAATTTCAATTAAATTAAACCACTTGCATTATCTCTATTAATCATTTAAATTATAACGTATTCTCCTCACGTAAAAATCCCTGATAAACTCAACGACTTAAAACAACTTATCACTATAAACTTTATCCTTACAAGTATACTCAAATAAACATATGTTACGTCAAAAAAAAATCTCAAAGACTTCCTCCACTTAGATTAAATTCCGTAATCCTCTCCTCAAGTAAACTCTTAATAACCTGCTATCAGAAGCTGAAACTAACTTAATAATAAACATAAAAATCTACCTCTCTCTCTCTCCAGAAATAGAACCTACCCGGCGCCTCCACCATTTCTGTCACGATCCACCTTCAGAGGGGGGAGAGAATCGTAGCTCTTTACATAGAAACAACTCGCTTGGCATCAACTAGTCTTAACTTCATAAAATACTTTACTGTACCTAGGATCATAGGTTCGTCATCCCGTACAGGATGTCTGGTGAGAGCTGAACTAAGGAGATTTTGCAAAATAACATAATACTTAATTAAAATTATTTTATTCTTAAAGTCAAATACTCAACATCATTTTAAAGAACATTTAAATAGCGGGATTACAATTTAAAACAATAATCTCTTTACTTCCTTAACGATTGAACGACCTTACAAGAGAGAGAATGAGAGAACTTCACTAAACACTTCCCTAGTCCTTCCGAATACCTCAAATCATAATTAATACTTAAAATTAAAACAAAGATAAGTCCATACTCACATTTTCCGAAAAGCCTTTCTTGATCGATTACTTTAAAAAAATAACGTAGGGGCCTCTCCTGCCCTTGAAATCCCGAACGAACATTACATTTTAAAAACTATGACGCGTGACCCCTGACGAGGGCCATAGCCTCCGCCCGAAAGCTTGACGACTACATTATGACCTAACTTAAATTAAACGACTCGTGGCCTCTGGCGTCGACCATTGCCTCCGCCCGAAAGCTTGAAGATGACTACATTATGACCTAACTTAAATTAAACGACTCGTGGCCTCTGGCGTCGGCCATAGCTTCCGCCCGAAAGCTTGAATTCCTACATCACGAACGAACTAACAACTCGTGACCACAGGTGAGACGCATAGCCTCCGCCTGAGTGAGCACCGAGTCACCAATCACTTGCGCTTAAATTTGCGCGCCCTGCCGCGCCTACCATAACAAAAGCTCGTTATTGAAGTCAAATTTACTAAACAACTAACTAGAACATCTGGGAAGGCTACCCCCCCTCTACCCCGATGTGCAGGCCACACCGCGCGGCTTGTTACGACAGCGCGCCCCAGTAACTGCGGCCCGTGGCTGCGCCAGCGCGCGGCCAAACAAACAAACAAAATTCTGCAAGCCCGCAGCGCGCCGCGCCGGCCCCGTGCCCCAATTACATGGTCACGCCACTTGCGCTGACGAGTGAACAGAGCAGCCAGCCCAGAGTCCCGTCAGTAAAGTCCCTAAATTTGATTTCAACAACCCTGCAAAATTTCAACCCGCGACAATATGTTATAGTACTGCCTTGAGCACTAAGAAAATCTCAGGTCTCAGTACCATCCGCTGTTGTTAGAAGCGTACCCTGTGATTTTACAGCCAGTTGCAACAAGTGTTGTTTTTAAAATATTGCTTTAATACTTTAACCAGCAAGATGGATGACATTATATATGTCAGTGCAATTAGTATGTTTGTTTACAACCACCCAGGTACAGACTGGCAGCAGCTGAGATTTATATTAATTATATTGTTGATGAGACTTTTGCTCCCTCAGAGCAGAAGCCAAATTTTTGTAACCCTTGTTCGATTCCTGTCTCACAGACCTCTCATAATTGTTTTGCCTTAACTGATTAATAAATTCAATAGTTTTTAATAATTGTTTTTTTAACCCTTATTCTCATTACTGGAGCTCTGCATGCAATATGCAGTGTACTTTTATGTGTATGTATCGCAACATAAGGCATGCAGGCAAGCACTACACTTACAGGACTGTCTGACTACCGTGTGTGATTTCCAAGTAATTCACCAGCACAGATACATACTGGCCGCAACATTTTTGACTAGGTGTAATTGCTATCGTAACCATAAAAATTACCATTTTATCTAAGTGTGAAGAGATTTATGCAGTAGTAATTCTAACTAAATGTGGGTGCTGTAGTAAATTCGGACGTGAATACTACTTGACACATGAGTATTGTTTAACCCCGATCGTTATCCTGTCCCAGTGAGTGTCCACAGATTGTTTAGTCTAGCAAACGATGTACCCAGGTGCCTGAAATATGCGGGTCAGTGAGATTTCTCCAGCGCAGGTATCATCCCTCGGTATGCCACTCAGGGCGAATGGCCAACGACTGGACTGCTTGTGGGAGGAAAGTGCTCTCACTATAGATCGGGTGCTGGGAAACAAAATCTAACCACGAGGGTACCGAGAGACGTTCACCACGACTTGACAATCCAGAGAAGATTGTCCTGCATTACAATTAATACTATAGCATTTCCCTTTGTGTTTGTGAACTTTGGTGCACAGATGTAAATAACTTATATTTTCCGCACTCACCACTATAATTCGCTATCCGAGCAGCTATGCCGACTTTCAAATCATTATATTTGCAAAACGATAATTAAAACAATTTAATGACACAACTCTGACTAAATACATTTTTACAACAAATTTAACTGAGTTAAAAATCATGACCAGTTACTACTTTGACGCCGTCCTCGCTGCCTGTTTTGAAATTACGTTAATTAAAAAGGTTTTAAAGAATTTTTATCTCAAGGGCGGGGTTCCTGGCCTCGTGGCTGCAGGCAGGGATTCGTCGGCAGAGGGCTCCCCGGGCTGTTATGGCCTCCCAGGACGCCGTATTAGAGAAAGCACACACGTACATTTAACAGATTTATTACGTCGCACACGTTACACTTCTCTACATCACATATGGCACTCTCACGCGATTGGCCGCATCAACTTCGACCTCCACTCAGCCTACACCACCCTCAATACTCTTTACGGTCGCTCGGTAGCCCGGCGGCTAGTTCTTTAAGAGGGGTAGTTACCCGGCGAGTTGCGAGTCGAATGTTCGGGTGAGCGGCAAGCCCATTTCTGCACACGTGAAAGTTTGTGCGGGACGTAACACGAGGTACGCTAATGACTGGTTATACAAGGTCACTTAACAAAGAAACATTACACTAGAGTCACTAAGGGCTAGTCCCGAGTTCGGGCAAAGTTCAAGTGTCCCACTCAGGTGGTCACACAAAGGCGGCTACTCCGCGTGGTGGCGAGGGCCACGTTATGCTGGGAACGGGCGCGGCGGAATCCGACGGGATATCTCGTCCGCAACCGTTGCACGTCCCAGGTGATGAATGGTTATTAAGTTCTGTTTCGCTTTCGGCACTGTGCCGCCCCGCGTGGGCTATGAACTAGTTCCCCGAGGGGTTTTTTAATAGCGTGAGGCACAGGCGCCACGACGGGCCGCCTAAACAATTACATATACGTAGCACTGGAAAGACTCGCTGGCGAGTCACACATTTTAACGAAAGACCGCACGAAATATCGTACGGCCGGTTCGGGCCGACCGGGGAGCTGTTGAAAAGGTTTGAAGATAATTACCTATTGCTGTTAATGTGGAGATGGCGCGAAAGATGAGTGCTCCCCGTGTGCGGGGCTGCCGGCCCAGGTGAGAGCTAGATCGCTACTGACTAACCTCCCTGGCCACCGGGGCCAGGGAGGGGGAAAATTCCGCGGGAAACTGCGGAGCGCGGGAAGATGATTCCGGCCAGTTTTGTGAACGATATTGGTTTACAAAATGATTAGTTAATTAACAATAATTATTGGCTATTTTAAAAGTTTTAGTTTTTGATTGTTTTATCAAATGCATGTACACAGACTACCTATTTGCGCAGTGCCACACCCGGCCGGGAGCTTTGCACACGTAAGAGGCCGTGACTGACGTCACGCCGTTCGGGGCACTGCACTACGTTGCACGCACGGGCGTGTTCGTGGCACGGCACTGATCAGGTGTTGAGGACACATAACGGCCTGTGCTCTCAGAAGGAGCACCGACGGCGGCGTCAACTTTAAAGTTACCTTTTGGCTTTATAAACTTTGGTTGGCGGACACGAATCACATGTAGTTGCTGCACCTATCGCTAGAATTAGCAGCTGTAATAGCTATGTCATTATATTTGCCGACTGACATTTGGAACTACCAATATAAAGAAATGCTTTTAATTTTAGTGAAAAAAATACTGAAGTAGAAAAATATTAGTCCCCAGTCTTTTGTACCTGATTTTAATAAATAAAAAATCTGATTAAAATACTGCCCATCTTGTTAAAAAAAAAAAATCCATTAAACATTTGATGCTATACATTTCTCTCTTGTGTATGAGAACTTTGGTTCGCGCCATCCACCATAGTTGGTAGTACCATGGTTGTTACACATTTTCGTTCCTGTACTTTCGTCGCACTTTTGAATATACTCTTCCAAATTGCCTCATAAAGAGAGCTAATATGTTAGACAATACAAATTAATCATTTGAGCCAATAATATTTTGCTACACAGTATAGTGATGTTCACTTTCTTGAATTTATTTATTTATATAGCAAGATACACTTAATACGTATCTTCTAACTTTAAGATTGAATCTATTTCGTTTCTTTTTCTTCTTTTTTTTTGTATTTGTTCATTTACGAACGTCAGTTTTCAAATAAACCATTTTAAGACTCAAAATATTAAATATTATTGAAACGAAAATGGCGTATCTTACACCTAAATTCCCTCTAAATATTATTTTTGTATTCTTTACTCAAAGTCAAGCAGCAGTTATTTTTTTACTCAAAAGATCGCAGGTATAGTTAGGTAATTTTATTTTTGTAATTAGTTGAGTCGTTTATGGTTTTTCTTTCAAATATCTTAATTATTTGGTAAAGCATTTAAATAATATTATTAAGCTTCAAAATTTTACAAAGACATGTAATTTTACTTCTTAATTATGCGTGTTAAATTATTTAACCTATGTTATTTCACAATTAAAGTGTTACAGTGTTAAAGTGTTACAATAAACTATTTCTAATTACAATTTTCTGTAATCAATATTATAAATTAAAGTAAGCATATAAATGTAATAACCCAAAATCTTTCCGACTGAATACATTTCGTTAAACGGGTTTTTGTGATGTTATTCCACAAAGAATTCCCTTACTTTAGGTGGATAATCTTTGCTTTAAGTAAGTCAAACTTATTAGTTAACTTTGATGTTATCTTTGAAAGATTTGTGCAATGGGAGTGCATGACTTGTAAGTTTTTGGACATACGCCATTATCACATCAAGTCAAACATATTAATTATAGTTTATAGTATAGAAATAGAAATATGTGTGCGTTAAAGAGCATTGTATGGTTGGGACGCGCATTTTAACATTAATGTACTAAACTAAATAATGTATGTATGTAAATAAAATAATCTGAATATTAAGCTTAAAATTCTCAATACTTTTGAAAGAGTGGCAGAAGGAAAATTTTCTAATTCTGTCCCATTTTTAAATATTGAAACATGTCACATGAATAACTACTTCTGGTCTGAGCTACCTCAAAAGTTTCAATTTTAATCTTATTTAGAAATTAAATTATGTATCACAGTGCTGGAATGGAATTTTTGAACTTACTCTGCTTTTTGTGCATTTTTTAACATTTTTTTCATCATCACTTATTTTGAATATTATTTATACTCATTACATAACAAAATCAATGTTTAGTAATTTTTTAAAGTTTTACACCATGTAATGATTGTGCATTCCACTATCATATTAACAATATATTTGTTGATGTTGACGTCGTCCGACCGAAGGCCACCCTAAAGCCCGACCTGCAACCGCCAGTATTCAACCCCGCTAACGGAACACGCCCCTAGCCATGGCCCATCCGAGTCAGGCGAGCCACCAGCAACCAAGGTAGAACCCGGCCCCCTAATAAACAGACCGACATTACAGCTGACCATGTTGGAAAAAACAAACACAGAATATTAAACAATATTATGTATAAATTATAAGTTGATTAACGAAAGTGCGACGTAGGAGTGCCCGGGCACTCACGTGTGTAAATACGTCGATACGTGTGTGAGTGTCCCCCTGGCGGTCTTCTGCCTAGATTAGTTAATTAACCATGTGACATAATTATTAAACCCTTGTGTTCGTTATTAACCCCCACCAGAGCAGTCCGGCAAGAGACGAACAGTCGCTGGTGTGACGTATATTTAGAGGACATAATTCGTAAACATACTAACTCCAATTTGTAGAAGGGACGAGTGATGTTAATTTAGCCTTTAAAATTAATGTAGGAAATTAGCGCCCTTAAAATCTCTTATTAACGTGTCACATTAGAAACTAACGTAATGAGGTCAACCCTGGCGCGAGGGCCACCGAGCCTCGGCCGGACGCCATGACATCACGGGAGTACAGCGCGACTCGTGGACCGGGGCGGACGCACGTCCCACGGAGAGACCTCATACATTGTCTGCATTGAACTCACTTCTGGTAATTATAGTCACTCCTCGAAACCTCTCTTTACTTATCTCTCCGTGCGTACCCGGTCCAATTTTCGGTCCAGGACTTAATCCGGCCGCATAACTTTTAAAACCCCCTGCACCACACTTGGTCTGCGGGTTAGTTTCAGCATACAGCATGGGTCGCCTCCCGAAGAACAGAACTTTAACTAAAACCAGTCGCTCCGGCGCTGACACCACCCCGTAAGGGAACTTGAGCGAATTTAGCTGCGGTCCGCGCTCCACTACAGTGGACGCGAACACCGCCTCGAGACATTGATATACGGGATTGGCCACCTCCAATCGCCCTCACCCCTCTTTTGAGTAACCAGGCTCAGAACCGCCTAGTGCCACGCTAATACGTAATATTTAGTAACTTTGTGCGACGCCTTGAATCTAGAACGTTTTCTTTTGTAAACTTGTGCTACGTGCCACCGCGTAACTTTCAATAAACTTGTGCAACGCACCTTCGCGTAACATTTTTTGTGAACTTGTGCCACGTCTTATTACGTAACTTTCAAACTAACTTTGTGTAATTGTGTAACTCCTGTATTGTGTGACGTCACCCTATGTGCGACGTGGCGTGTAATCAACGGTATTACACCAGACCCACAGTCGCATGAATAAACGACGCACGTCATTTGATGCATCACTTCAGCGTCTGATTAATTAACCATACAACTTCCAACCTCCGCCCAGTAGGGAATTCCTCATAACCCACGCAACACCGCCGACGGTCCTAGTGGGCCACGCAGGGCAACCGACCCCACGACCCACCTATCGACTAGAAACAGAGCTAGTCTGGCGCCCACCCGGAAACAATACACCGACAACCGCCATTCCCGCTAGGAGCCGCACCGGGACTCGAGCCCGAGACCCCGGACGACGGCAATGTATTCTTAAGTTCGTTAAACATCTTAGCTCACAAATAAGTAAATGTTGATGCTAGGGCCCCACATGAAGGACTGGATAATTTCTCGAATCGACAGAATGCCTACTGGCGACAGGTCACCCTGCAGCTCTATCCCTTCCTGAGAATGACCTGACGCAACAACTCACAGATAGGAATGTTTTCAATTAATTAACTTGTAGCTCCTGAAACATAGATGCTAGAGCTAGGGTTTTGCAAAGACAGTTTTGATAATTACACTTACTGCCGACAGCCTTTTACTGGCGACAGGTGACCTGCCACTCTATCCTTTCTAGAGTGAGACTCATGAGCCAGTTCGCAATTAACTAAAATCATTTAACTTACAAAGTTGACGTGTCCCGGCACCGGGGCTGGTGCTGGAGAGGCCAGGGGTGGGAGTGAACACTCCCTAGGGCTGGGTGACCTCAGTCGCTGCTGCCGAACAGCTCCTAGAGTCGGGCAGCGAGTCCGGCGGAGAGGCGCTGGGGCCGCGGGTCCTTGGGCCGGTGATCCGCGAGGTCGGACCTGGGTGGACGCCGAGCTTTAGAGGGTGGGATGTCAACGAGGACCAGGGAGCGGCTGCAGGTCTTGCTGGGGGTCGGGGGATGAGGAAACAGGGGCTCGGTAGGCGGGAGGTGTGTGGGAGAGTAGGGGACGGGGGCGAAGTCGAAGGAGTGAAGGGGGCTGTATTCTGGGCTGGATGCCACGGCGTCCACAGGTCCAGAGAAGTATCATCGTTGATGGGCTACCTGATGCTCTTTGCCGCTCACCTTGTTCCCCTTAGGGTGTTTCTTACCGGCCCTTTTACTGGGCATGAAGATTGGGGGGGGGGAAGTATCAGGAAGAGGGACGAGAAGAGTGACGGGGGGGGGGAATGTGGGGGTTAGCTAGAGGTGGGTCGAAAAGTAACAACCTGATACTTTGTCACTGATACGCGCCTGTATCAGTAACGGCAAACGAGTACACTTGAAAAGTATTAGAGACTTTAGTATCAGTTCAGAATTCACCTGGAACAACACCACGGCCAATGAGCGCAGTACCCGATCGCAGATGACGGTCACTTGGGCGGAGCTTGTGAAAGGGGAGGGAGCAGGAACGACGAATAAGGGATAAAGAAGGGAAAGAATGTAGGGGAGGAAGCGCAGGGGAAGGCGTTGAAGCCTTGAAGGAGAGGCGCAAAGCGATATTGTTACAAGCAGGGCTGCCACTCAAGGGTTTTTCCACCCAGATCTGGGTTTTTCCAATGGTGTTTGGGTTTCTGGGTTTTTAAATAATGAATTCCAACAATTCTAGGTTTTTTATCATTTTAATTATTTTATACCTAAAACAATAATAAAGGTAGTAGCTACTGTATCTGTTGCAATATCTGTTTGATAAATGCAAACAAGTCTATGTGTTTCACACACAAAAATACATATAAACACAAATCTAGTTTTCAAGAAGCTAAGTCGAATATTAAATTAGACACATTCTTCAAAGAGGCTTGCAGAACACAAAACCAATGCAACAATTAACCTTCAAACCAATCTTGTAGAATCAGACTCTGAATAAAGACTAACGTACATGATGCAGTTTTATAAAAACAATTACCGGTTTAAAGAATGCAGTGATGGTGTTTGTTTTGTCATGTATATATTTGTAGGTTTTTTTATGATATGTGCTGGTCCAAGAATTACTTATACAGCCATTTTTCTGCAGTGTAATTTTTTTGTATTGGTTGTATTTAACCGTTTTCAGTCTTGTAAGGTAATTAATTGTTTTATATTAAAACCAGTTATGTTTATATTTTTGAATTAGTATGCAAACATTTTCAACTATAGCATTTTAGACGCATCTGGGTTTTTTACCCATGTGTCTGGTTTTTTTTGTAGGTTATCTAGGTTTTTCATGAATATCAGAGTGGCAGCCCTGGTTACAAGTCATTTTGTTTATTGTCCTACTTCAAAGTACGCTCAGTGCGCAGTGCGTGCACCATCTCGTTCAATAATAAAACAATGAAATTTTAATATTAAAAAGTACATTAATACAAGATATAATATTTATATTTGTGCACCTAACAGCTATGAAAATGCAAATAAATTCTCAGTTGACACTAATAACAGATGTAATCAACATATGGACTTTCTTTTTTCGAAAACAATTAGTAACTAGTGTTTTTATACATTAAAAATTCACGATTTTATCAAAAATAAAAAATAAAAAAACAGATAGGTACATTAGTGAGCATACTATATCAATGTTTACGTTTCAAATGTTTCTTCAGATTAGTCGATGATTTATAACTCAGTTTTTGTTTACACAAATTACAATTAGCAAACTCATTATTTTCCGTGAAAAAATTCCACACAAATGAAGTCTTTTTCGTGCACTTATCCATTCCTTATTTCACTATAAAAATACTAACTACAAAGCATGACAGCCCGCAACATGGTGATACACGGCCAGGACGAACTGCAGTGAATGTTGAACTGATTGATACTGGTTGTATCAGGCGGGCATGAGAGTATCAGAGGTAGAGAATTACCAGGCGTGATAAATAATGTATCAGATTCTCCTTCCGGTCGCACGGTCTGCGTACGCGGAGCTTTGTTGCCTCCTGGGACCGTCTGATACAGAAGTATCAGAGACTTGTAACATAGTACAATGCTGTATCAGTATCAGGTTGGAACAGATACCGAAAATTGCTGTAACAACCCACCTCTAGGGTTAGCAGAAGCTTTATAACGAGCACCCAAAGGCCGCTCCAAGGGGGAGGGGGTAAGTGGGACTCCTAGAGCGAGCACTGGAGGGCCGCTCCAGGGGAGGTGATCTAGAGCGAGCACCCACGGGCCGCTCCAGAGGGAAGGGGTTCTAGAGCGAGCACCCGAGGGCTGCTCCAGAGGGAGGAGGGAAGAGAATCTAGAGCAAGCACCCAAGGGCTGCTCCAGAGCAAGGAGAGTAATAACTTTTCCTCTGTTTCCAATGTTCCAAGTTTTAATTGCCATTTACTTGGAGAGGAGCTCTGGCTAGGTAAGAGGTGTACCTAGCTTATATAGATCTCCTCCCTACACTGGTCACTGATACGAGTGACATATTTTCCCCAATACAGAATACAGGTCATCCTGTGCCCTCCCCAGTAATTCCCACACCAGGATTCTATTTACTTATAACATACATAGCACTGACACACATTTTATATTATACAGTCATTAATAAATCCATATGCACTGTTATAAACGTCCAAAAATGCTTGCTGCAATCTATGGTATGTTTGCGGCACCACTCGTAGCCCATATCCCACGGCTGGTGTAGAGAAGCCTGTTGGGATACGGCTTTCTTTGCGGGGCGGCCATGTTGGTTGCAGAGAGAGGAGGCCGAGGGCAAACGCAGGACACGACAATTCGCCCCCTCCCTCTGTGGCCTCGGCCTGGATCATTGCACCTGCCAGAGGTCAGTACCCTGGGCTTCAGTCCCAGGGCTGACCTCCCTACACTGGCCACTGCACTATGCGGAAGGTAGTCGGTCTGACCAGCCGTTCCCGTGGTCTGAGGGTTCTGGAGGCACAATCTTGTCCTGGTGCGGAGGGACTAGCAGGTTCCTGGGGTTGCGGGGTTTCGGGGGAGGTGTCGTTTCGTGGTGAGTTGGTAGGCACATCCTTTTGAAGTACACTGAACGATGAGTCTTGATCATCCTGCAGGGATTTATGGAGTTCTTGCTGGTGGACCTTGATGACTTTCCCCGGCTTCTGCTGCAGATAGAAAACCTGTCCTTGTTTTCCCACTACTGGGTATGGGCCTTGCCAGCGTGGAGCAAGGCTGGCACAGAAGTTTTCATCCTTGGAGGACAAGTAGTGGGACTTCCAATACGCGAGATCCCCTACTTGGAGAGATGAGGCTGGCTTGTCTCCGGAAGTTGGGGCTTGGGTCCGAACGTGATATTGTGATTGGTGCTCTCTGGCTGCTTGTTGTCTCACTTCGGCTTGGGAGCAAGGACATCTTGGTGAGACACCCTGATCTACGTTGGTTTGTGCCGCTGGTAAGTCCCTAACTCCGGGTCGTCGGAGGTCTTGTCCCATCAGTAATCGGCTGGGGCTGCAGCCGATTACAGTGTTGCATCTGGTCCGGAGTGTGAAGAGGATGGTAGGAATGTGTCGATCCCATTGACGATGGTCCTCCCGGAGTCGGAGGCGTATGCCCTTTTTATTTCTTGGATTCGCCTTTCGGTTGGGTTTCCCCTAGGATGGTATAATGCAGTCGTCCATATTTTGACCCGCCATCGTTGGCAGGCCTGGTTCCACTGTTCCCCGGTAAACTGTTTCCCATTGTCACTGAGGATTTGCCTGGGGAATCCCTAGCAGGGAAAAACCTCGGTCTCCAGGACCTGTATCACCTTCGGTGCCTTAGCGGTCTTCATGGGAAAAGCTTCCACCCATCGAGAGCAGAGGTCAGTCACTACTAACAGGAATCGGTTCCCTCGGACGCTCTTCGGGTAGGGTCCCATAAGATTGACTGGCATGGTTTCCCACACTCGTTCAGGTTGCCGGGGTTGTAGCTGCCTATGTCCGGTTGGACGATGTGCTTTGGCGATGTTGCATTGGCGGCACCTTCCCACGTATTCCTCAACGTCCCGTTTGATTCCTTCCCAGGTGTAGCCCTTGTGTATGGCTCGTCGCGTTTCGGCCATGCCGGGGTGGCCGGCGAGGTCCGCGTCATGGTATTCCCTCAGCACCTTTTGCCGTAAATTCGGGGGAACAATTAGCTGTGGAGGGTCTCCATTCTCGGGCCACCAGACTAAACTGCCCGAGTGGAGGCGATGAGTCTGGAGGAACCGCTGGTCATCAGGGGTCCGTTCTGAAGGCAATCGACATTGCAGGTCCTGCAGGCGCTGTACCAAAGTGCATATCCTGGGATCAGACTGTTGATTCATTTGTACTTCTTAACAGAGACTTTCCCCGGGTACCTCGGTCTGTTGAAGGCTTACCTCTGAACTTCCTGGGGCTTGGAGCTCATTAGGGTCCAACAGCATTCTATCACAATCCTGAAAACTGTCTTCCAGTAGTGGGCCGGTGGGGTTTCGGGATAGTGAGTCCACGAGTTCATTTTCTTTCCCAGGGCAATGTTCGATTGTGAAGTTGTATTCCTGCAGCAGCAGTGCCCAGCATGCGAGCTTTTCTTTACTGTCCTTCATGGAGCCCAGCCAGGTGAGTGCCCTGTTATCCATACGAAACGTAAAGTGCCTGTCTTCAAGGTAGGGCCTGAATCGTTTGATTGCCCACATGATGGCCAGACACTCTAACTCGTTGCTGTGGTATTTCTGCTCAGTGGGGGAGAGCTTGGCACTGGCGTATGAGATGATTCGTCTATCCCCGGAAGAAGACACCTGGTACAACACGGCTCCCAACCCTCATTGACTGGCGTCTGTTTGAAGTGTGAAGGGCTGCGTGGGGTCGGGTTTCTCAGCTTGTTGAGGTTAGAGAATCTTTCTCGAAGATCTGCCAGGGCCTGGGCCTGTTCGATGCCCCAGTGGAAGCGTACTCGTGGGCTGAATAGCTGTGAGATGGGTCCACAGATACTGGAGAAGTGTGGAATGAACTCCCTCATCCAATTGCATAGACCCAGAAATTTTCGAACTTGCTTCACCGTTTGGGGAGTTTCTCTCTCCATGATGGCTTGGATTTTCTCTGGGTTGGCTTCGTTCCCCTCGGCCGACACCAAATGCCCTAGGTATTCCAGCTGCTCCTTTCCGAAATGACATTTATTCAGATGGCAAGTCAGGTGATATAGTTGACACCGCTCCAGTACCTGCGCCAAGTGTTGGAGATGTTCTTCCCAAGAGCTGGAGAACACTATTATATCATCTAGATATGCAAAGCAGCACCGACCGATGAGGTCAGGCAGTACGTCTTGAGTCATCATTTGCTGAAAGGTACTAGGTGCATTCTTGAGCTTAAAGGGCATAACCTTAAACTAGTATCGCTCTCCGGTGGGCGTGGTGAATGCAGTAAGATGTTTAGAGTCTGGGTGCATGGGGATTTGCCAATAGCCAGACTTGAGGTCCAAGGTTGAGAAGACATGCCCCGTTCCGATGTCCTTCAGTGTCTCATGAATATTCACGGCGGGTGGTGCAGCGCTGATGGTTGCATGGTTCAGAGGTTGAAAATTTATGCAAAAGCGGGGTGTCTTGTCTTTCTTCTCTACTATTACAATTTGGGAATTGTATGCTGACCGGCTGGGTTCTATGATGTTCGCTGACCTCATTTCTGCTACTTGATCCATGATCAGTTTTCGCTTGAGATGAGATGGGGCGCGGGGTCGAATGTATATGGGTCGGTCATCCTTCAGGATCACCTGGTGGCATGCGCTAGCGGTTCTCGGTAGGTTTCCATTGGGTTTAAACACTGCCCGAAAAGGCTGCAGGGTCTGTAGGAGTTGCTGCTGCAGTGGTTCGGGGATTCCCTGTTGGGTCTTCCAGTGTCAACGCGGGGACCTCCTCTTCGATACCCTGCTTGGTCACCCAGTAGAGGGACTGGCTAGGTGCTTTACCAAAGCATATTCTCTGGGCCTCGAAGTCCATGATGGCTTGTTGCTCCACCAGCCAATCTTGTCCCAGGAATAGATCCTCATGTAGATCCTCGGCTACTAGACAGCATATCCCTGTCCCCGATTTGACATTGTAAGGCGGTCCGCACTTGTAGTGTCAGTCGGGCGCCTTGTTGTGCCAATTGGGCCTGTTGTATATGGGAGGTTATGAATGCACCAATGCGTCTGACAACGCTGGCTTCTTCATAGCTGTTTGTAGCAGCTGAGTCTAACAGGGCATAGATTTGTTCGTGCGCAAGCTGTACTGAGAGGCGGGGAAGAATCTGAGGTAGATCTTGGAGAATGCTGGTTATTTGTCCAGCTTCCTGGTTGCCCCTGCAACTGCCCTGAGGCATTTTATTCCTATTGGGAAAGATTATGGGGGCTGCATTCCTTTCCCTTAAAGGTTTTCCTGGTTGGTCCTCGGGTTCAGAGGGTGTTGGTCCTTGGCCTCGGACCGGGCAGTCTCCATTCAGGTGTCTCCCAGGGCAGAACCAGCCCTTCGGGCTTTCCCTTTGAGCAACAGTCTTCTCCTTTTCCCGGGGCGGTGAGACATTGTTCTTGTTGGTGCTCGTGTTTCGAGTCTCCTGGTAGTCTTGTTGTACCGCCACGGCTCGGCGGATAGTTCTGACCAGTCTCTTGTAGTATTGGGTGCCGTAGGAATGGCCATAGATTGGGCCTCATGAGTTCTAGGACAGTCGGGAGGACCTCCTTGACATCCCTGTTTGGGTGTAACCTCTTGAAGAGCCTCTTCTTACGCGTTATAAAGCTCTCTACATCTTCACTTTCCCTCTGTTTGTTACCAAACAATTGTGACGTGAGTTCAGCTATCCGGGTCTGACTGCCGAAATTGTCTATGAAGCTGGAGGCGAAGTCTTCCCAGTCGTCACATAATCCTTCGTGGTTCTTCCACCACCGGGCTGCTTCCTCCAGTAGTAAATCTCCGATATGGTTAACCCATTCGGTGTGGGGAATTCCTTGTGATTGTAGTGCCTTTTCCCATTGCCTGATTTGTTGATGCGGATCCTCGTGGTCTTGCCCCCTAAAAGGTCTGAGGGTAAACTTGGTCTCCGTCCCCTTCGGCACTCCAGGACTCTGAGGGTTTTTGCACTCTTCACACTTGAATGATAGTTCCGCCAGGTTTAGTGGGACTCCTTCCCAGCCTAGACAGGAAATATGGTACTCCCGAGAGCAACTCTGGCATGTGGTCAAGAGGATTGCTGTCTGTGGACATCCCGGGGCGAAGCATCGCCGGGGTTCTACTGGTGTGGGTTTCTGATCTCGTAATTGCTCTTGACAGGAGCGGCAAATGTAGAAAAAGTCTTGGGAGTTGTTGTCGAGCTCGGCCTCCCTTACGCCGGGTTGGTGGAGAATGGTTCCGCAGCACACGCAGCTGATGTTGGCTCTTTCTTGGGTGCTGCCCTCGGATGTGATGACCTGTGATGATGCCATCATAGTAGTGGGTGGGCACCACCAGGTTTTTGCTGCACTCCTGGAAGTGGATGTTGGTCCGGCAGTGGTGCGAAACTCTAGCAGTGGTAGGTCGTGGTCCTCAGCCTATCCAGACTGATGCTGGCCCCACGTTGGGCGCCAAATTGACGTGTCCCGGCACCTGGGCTGGTGCTGGAGAGGCCAGGGGTGGGAGTGCACACTCCCTGGGGCTGGGTGACCTCAGTCACTACTGCCGAACAGCTCCTGGAGTCGGGCAGCGAGTCCGGCGGAGAGGCGCTGGGGCCGCGGGTCCTTGGGCCGGTGGTCCCCTAGGTCGGGCCTGGGTGGACGCCGAGCTTTAGAGGGTGGGATGTCAACGAGGACCAGGGAGCGGCTGCAGGTCTTGCTGGGGGTCGGGGGATGAGGAAACAGGGTCTCGGTAGGCGGGAGGTGTGTGGGAGAGTAGGGGACGGGGGCGAAGTCGAAGGAGTGGAGGGGGCTGTATTCTGGGCTGGCTGCCAAGGCGTCCACAGGTCCAGAGAAGTATCCCCGTTGATGGACTCCCTGATGCTCTATGCCGCTCACCTTGTTCCCCTTAGGGTGTTTCTTACCGGCCCTTTTACTGGGCATGAAGATGGGGGGAGGGGGGGAAAGATCGGTAAGTGGGACGAGAAGAGAGGCGGAGGGGAAAGGTGGGGGTTAGCAGAAGCCTTAGAGCGAGCACCCAAGACAAAAAACTGTTTTAACATATTTTTCAATAGGCAAAAGACAGTGTGAAGATGCTCATGCTGAAACTTCATCGAACGGAAGTGAACCAGTGATAAGTGGACCTGAAGTGGGTAACAATCTAACATGAGAAAAATTCTGGCGGTACAACACATTATAAAATTGATTATTAATTATTCTCTTTGTAATAAAGTGGCAATAACAAGTGTTTGTTTGAGGGGGGGTAGGAGGCTGTTTTGAATTACCATTGAGCCATTACATTTAACACTTAACTCTTGACTGTAATTTTATTGAACTCTATGCAAGAAGTTCGGCAGCTGTTTTCAAATATAGAAGTAGTTTTGAGATTGCTGCTTGTTGTACCCTGCTCTTTTTGTTCAGCTGAAAGAAGTTTCAGCTCTCTACGAAGGCTTAAATCTTATCTCAGGTAGGTATGTTTGATTTTTAGTGAAACCTTAAAAAAATTATTTGGCTTTAATAAATATTGTATTTGTACTTTCATGTGTCGGAAAGTAATTACCATTAAATTTAATTTTTCAGATCAACTATGACACAGGTAGTTGTACTACATGCTCATCAAAATGAGCTGTATGTACTTGATTTAAACGTCATCGCATCTCAATTTATAATTTAGAATGAGAGACGGGGACATGTGTTAGGTAAACGATAACGAGCTACAGGCAATCGGGCACTAGTACAGCAGAAAGACTTTAATACAAAAAAATTTGCAGTGTTATTTAAGATATCGAATTTTGACGTGTGCTGGAGATTTTAAATGTGTAGGGCTAATCAGTCAAAGTAGTCGTGACATTAAGACGTAGCCTATTATGTGGACAAGAAGGCAAAGTTTATGAATAATAATTTTTTTTTTAATGTTTCCAAGTGTAAATGTTTTTTTTTTTAAATTTAGATTGAAAATACCGTAAATGAATTAGTTGTAGAAAATAATTTATAAAAATATCATTATGATTGTAAAATAATACTATTTAATTCCATTCGAGTAAAAAAAAAAGAGAGAGCTTGTGCCCTCCCTGCCTTCTGCCCAACTTTATTTGTAAATTCTTCACTAATCAAATTTTATCTTAAAGAAACAATAATTTTAACATCGATGTATCCAATGGTTGGATACAAAAAACTGCTTAAAATGCGCTATTTTGCACTTTTAAAATCAAAATTTTCCGGTGGAGGGGAATGGGTTTACATGACATCAAAATCATTATTTGTCCCCCCCCCCCCCCCCCAACTTTATGAACACAGCTACGCCAATGGTTTTAAGTACAAATGTTGACTGGAATCTGCAGGGAGATAAATGAAGTCGCTCTCTGCAGGGGCACCATTGGTACCAAGCAAGATGCGCACAATCATCAGTGCGGACCACAAGGCCCAAGCTTCCGACCCCAGCAGGGTTGGGACTTGCTGCCCCAACTAACTCTTTTTACGGACCATCCTTGTCCTGTACTAAACCTGCCTGCTTAGTGCTTGCAATTACTTAACCCTGCACGAATGAGCCCAGGGTTGTCCTTGTGTCTATAAAAGTATTACTTGGGCCCAACTTAAATAATTATAGTCGAGATCTAAGATAGAGGGGAGTTAGTCATGACATCAATTGCTGCCAGGGCTAGCCAATTCCCAAACAAAGAACTTGATGCATGCTATCCTTTTTGTATGGCTGAAACCCAGCATGATTAGGCATATAGGCATAGGCGGGATTTGGGGGTGACAAGGGGGGCACTTGCCACCCCAAAAATTTTAGAGAAAAAAACCTTTTTGCAGGTGTTGATAGTTACCTCTCTTTAGCGCTGGCGCACGGCGCACCTATATCCTGGTAGGTACTGCCATCTATCATAGTATTGTGGATTTTGTTTTCACACCATTCGATATATAGCATCACTGTAAAGCAGAAGTGTTTTCAGGTTTTAACTGTCCAAGTTGTGTCAGAATCAGTCTATTATTTTGTCTATTCTATGGAATCTGAAATCAGTGTAAGTATTATAAGTTAGTGAAGTGAGAAGTAAGTGATTCAATGTTTCGAAGTTGTCTTACATTAGTTGTGTATGTTTGAGCTGGGATGGTAAATAACAGAGATTTATATTTTATGTGAGATTTAAGATTACTCACATTATGTGAGTAATCTTAAATATATATTGTATTTTATTTTTTATGCAGCATCACTGTGAGTAAATTACACTCGTTCCAAGTTCGTTGTTAGTTCCAATGTCACCGATAGATAGCAACATAGCAGTAAAAATAATAAATTTTGTATACATACATAAAACAAAACTTCTTACATTTGTATTACATCTCACGTAAAATTAATAATCAACTTAGTAAACCAACTGCTGTAAATGATTTTATGAGCTATAATTTTAGTTTAATTTCTAAAAGGATTATATAAAAAATAAACAATAATTCACTTAATCATCGGTGGTACGAAGTTACCAACACAGAGTACCTTTCTGTGTATGTACGTACACATAAAGGTTCTCTGTCTGTGGGTAATAATGGGATACGGGAACAGAATAAGTAAAGCTAACAGAAGTGACATTAGACAGATTTTTCATTGTTGTTTTTGTACCAGCTCTCGGGGCGTGCAGAAATTAAATGTAAACACGGCCACCCACAAGTTCAGTAATATATCTATCCCGAAATAATTCATTTGAAAATTGTATGCATCATTATACTTATTTGGTAAAAGTTTCCTCAAAAAACTTGAAATAAGTAAAAATTTTAGTATAACATAACATCCACATTCAGTGTAAACCATCTTTGGTGCCATGCCAACAAAGAAATAAACGTGTTCGTTAAAAACCACATCATGTCGCTTCTGTTACGTGTTAATTCTGTGACACGGGGAAAACAATGAAAGTGAATTGCCCCCCCTCCCCCCCAAAAAAAAAATTTGTGGTATCTATCAATTGTACGCCATAACATTTCAATGTAATACACATCAAAATTATTTCAGGCTGGGGGGGGGGGAAGGGGGAGGGAACCAAGTGCACTATTTATCACTTTCCCTCGTTTGTCCCATGTCTCATTACTACCCCTCCTGACTCTATACTTATTTTTTTTTGTTTTGTACTTTCATACTGCCATAATAACCAAATGTTATTGACAGAATCACAAAACCACTGAATTTATGCTTGTACTAAATTGTCATATATAATATTTTTATGTTATGTTTAGTCGGTGTGTTTATATTTGAAGGCTCAACTAAAAGGACAGGGTTCGCTACTGTCTTTTTTTGGACCACCCAATAAGAAGAAGCGAAATGAGAGCTGTCAGCAAAAAGAGGATGAGGCATCTGATTTGTCTTCTCATCAACTACCCGCTCCTTGCTCTCCCTTGAGTGACAGTGCTTCTTCGTCTAGGGCTGAATCTGTTTTCAAACGAGATGTTTCTGCTTTTTGTACTGGAGACGACTCTTGTGTGCCTGACCAATTACTCAGAAACTAACGTGATCCTTATCATCCATCCATCTCTAGTCATGAAATACTTCAAAGAGGGTCCATTTTAGTCGGACAAATTAAAATTTCCTGTTATGGTTGGTCGGAAATTTAGGGCTGAGTGGTACAAAAACATATACTTGGCTGGAGTATATCCCACTGAACGACAAACTCTACTGTTTCATATGCCCACTATTTCACCAATCAGAAATGGTAACAACAGCTGAAGATGCTTTTACAGTCACCGGATTTCGCAAGTGGAAGAAGGCTACTACAGCTTTCGAGAGCCATCAGAAGAGTAACACACATACCAGAAACAAAGTGAAATTTGCTTCACGTCAACAGGACGAAAAAGATGGAAGCATTGCCGAAAGGGTTATTGATAAATATTCCAAAGACGTTCAAGAAAACAGACTGTACCTACAAGTAGTGTGCGAAACCTTGATATTTTGTGGAAGGCAGGCGATGGCCTTAAGAGGTCACGATGAGACCACTGCTTCAAAAAATAAAGGGAATTTTTAGGAGTTAATGGAGCTTCGCAGCAAAGACAGCACATTAATAAAACAATTCTTCGCTGATCGACACAAAATCTTCCAGTACACAGATGGAAGATTTCAGAATGAACTGCTAACCATTATGGGAGAGCAAATAAACACTCAAATCACTGATAAAATAAGACAGGCAAAGATATTTGCCTTGATTGCTGATGAAACACAAGATATTTCCAGACTGCAGCAAGTAGCTGTTGTGATAAGATATGTGAACGACAATCTAGAGGTTCATGAATCGTTTGTAGGATTTTACTATACAGGAGAAACTGATTGTGAATCGTTAGAAAATCTATTGAAGGATGTTTTAACTTCATTAAATTTTGAAGTACAAAACATACGAGCTCAATGCTACGATGGAGCATCGAATATGCGAGGGCCGTACAAAGGGGTTGCGGCAAGAATCCATTCACTGCAATACACACATTTTAAATCTCTGCATTGTAAGTTGTTGCACAGGGGTAAAAAAAATAAGGAATATTTTTTTAACTGTACAAACTTTGCACAACTTCATCGAAAAATCAGGCAAACACCACACAATTTTTTGAAAATATTCCCAAAAGCACAACTGTTTTCAGTGGTGGAACAAAAACATTGAAGTCTCTGAGTGACACCAGATGGTCCTGTCCTTTTGAAGCTGTACGTTCATTACTTGACAATTTTGGAACTACATTGACAGCTTTGAGCAAAATCGCAGCAACTGATCATACCTTTGGTGGCGAGGCCAGTGCCCTACTTAAATGCATTGAAGATTTCAATTTTATGTTTGATCTTTTGTTGTTAAGAAGAGTCCTTTCTCAGTGCAGCATCCTATCTAACTCCCCCCAAAGTGGTAGTGTGAGCTATGAAACAGTAAAAAGTGTGGCGAACTGCACTATTGATGTTTTGCTTTCTTTTAGGACAGATGCCTTTTTCACTCAACTGTTCAATCACTGCAGTGAGGTAGCCGAACAGTATGGTTTCCAGCCAGCACAGTTACCAAGAAAAGGCAGAATACCACGAAACATAGATGGTGGTAGTAAAACTCCCTTTGAAACTGTGGAACAGTTTTACATAATTACGATACATTTCCCTCTTCTTGACATTATTGTCCAAGAAATACGAGACCGGCTGGATGAAAACAATTTAAATGTCCTACATCACCTGAGTAAAATTCTAGCTTCTAGGTGAAAATAAAATTAACGCCTCTAATGTAAATGTTGTTTGCAACTACTACAACCTAGACAAGGAATGCCTCGTGGCAGAACTGCAGTAATTTTTATAAAATGGAAATTATTAATAACAAGTGCATTGAAGAAAGAGTGGTTGCATCTGCATGTGTAGGAAATCATGTGAAACATATGTTTCCATTAATTTTCGAGTTGTTTCATTTGTATCTTACCATACCTATGAACTCGGCTTCTTGTGAACGATCCTTTTCATGTTTGAGACTGTTAAAAACATATTGCAGGAATTCTTTAGGACAAGAAAGGCTCTCTTCTTTGGCTCTGTTTGGCAGTGATAGAGACATAAAAATTGACATATCGGATGTTATTACTGCTTTTAATTCAAGTCGAAAGCGAAGATTACATTTTCAGTGAATGAGAAAAAGTAAAAAAACTTAACTGAAATTGTTTGTTATTTACAGTAAAATGACTAAATTTTTGGTTACTTATGTCACTATACTTAATTTTCTGTAAGAAAAAACCTTCGCATTAATAAGGCTATATATATTAGAATGGGAGTCAGTGTTGAAATCATGTTTTTTTTATTGAGATTCTATCCCTCTCTTTTCCCCCAAAGTAACTTCTACATTAACGTGGCCGAAAACTGCTTAAATAGCACCATTTTGCACCTTGAATTCAAAATTTCTCCGGGGGCCCCTGGACCCCCCGCTTTATTCGCTGGGTTGGTGTTACTTCACCGTTGTCTCCCCCCCCCCCAACAAAAATGCTGAAATCCTGCCCCTGCATATAGGCATTGGCCTAAGTTGCACTTAAGATTTTTCCCTAACCCAAACCCCTCCGAAATATACACATTATTTTAGTTTTGTTAAAAAAAATTGAAACATTGCTGGCAGCCATGTTGATAATTGAGTTTGACACCTTGATAAGCAAAATAATGTTTTAATAGCAGTTGTTGCCGGCATAAAAAGAAGCAGCTCCAAACAGATCATGCTTGTACTATGTGAATTGTAGAAAGTTGATGGATTAATGAACAGATGATGTTTGGAAGGGATTGATTTTTTTTTATCATTTGACATTTTTGTTCAGGGTCAGTAAAATCTGCAAGAAAATGATAATTTATTATGTAGTGACGTCGTCCAACCGAAAGCCACCCTAAAGCCCGACCTGCAACCGCTAGTATCCGACCCCGCTAACGGAACACACCCCTAGCCATGGCCCACCCGAGTCAGGCGAGCACCGGAACAAAAGGTAGAATTAAAGACCATGCCCAAATGAACCAGCCACCGCGATCCCTGTGCATTATAAATTAAACATAATTTAATGATAACATCACTTTTAATTTAAAAAAAACGTGCAAGGGAAGTGCGACATAGGAGTGGCCGGGTCACTCACGTGTGGATTTTTATTAATACATTTGTGAGTGCTCCTCTTATGGCCTTCAGCCTAACTTAAATAAAGTAGTGTGTGACTTAATTATAACCTCCCCAATTTTTGTGTATCATTCGTCACTGGAGCAGTCAACAAGTGACGAACAGTCTCCAGTGTGACTCACATTATTCAAACTTAATTAATGTAAACTTGTTGAATCCAATTCCTAAAATGTATCTGTGTATTAGGTTAATTTTTATTATTTAATGTGTGAATTTAGAGCCACTTTCAATCTCTTATTAATTTAATAATTTCCGAATAACAGAACTTTAGAAACTTTGGCGCGAGAGGATGCTGAGCCCTCCCCTCGCGCCAGAGCCAGACGCCAGTACCGAGCGACTCGCGGACCGGGACGGACGTGCGTCCCACGGGGAGCCTTCAACCTTTGTCTGCACCGATTTCACTCCTGGTAATTATAGTTACTCTACAAAACCTTTTCGTATTTAACTCCCCATGTACACTCGGTCCTTTTACGGTGTATGGCCTATCCCAGCCGCTTAAACGTAAACTCCCCGCACAAATCATTACGCGGGGCAGTGCAGCATATGGCGCGGGCCGACTCCCACAATCACAGACTTTTAGGTAATAGCCGAGTGCACAGGCACTGGCCACAGCGACTTAAAGACTTTTAACGAATTTCATAGCGAGCCGCGGTCCACACAGGTGGGCCCGGGCGTCGCTGTTCGCAATTTTCGGGTTTGGCCGACTCCAATCGAACTCCCCCCCTCAACCTCGACTAGTGTGAGGACTTAATATTAGTGACGGCGCATCAGAGCACCCAGTGTCAACCTACTGTAATTTGTGTAGGGAAAACTAGTGAGCATAGTGTAACTGTAACTGCAAGTCTAACTGCCGATTTCAATTAAACGTCCACTCCTCACACTCCGTGCGCAACATGTATACGACAGTGCAAAACCAGACTCATGTATGTTATTTTGTGAACTTCCCCAATCCAGTTAGAGATCAGCGTGCTATGCTGTGTAGGGCCAGTATCGTATCAATAACAAGGGATCCCTCCCACCACGACCACCGCCGCCGTTCCTAGCGGGCCATGCAGGGGCATTCCCACCCAACGACCACCTCGTGGTTAGCCACAGAGCTAGCCTGGCGCCCTACCAGACACATTTTCAGTAAAAAAACCAGCCTTCCTGCTAGGATCTCGAGCACGAGAACCCGGACGACGGCAGTGGCATACAGTAGTATGAACAGCAATGAAATTTGAGAATAATTTTTCGCAATTAGGGTAGTATGATCAGAATTATATAGATTTCTGCAAAATATTGGAATAAAGTGTATTTTGTATTGGGATTTATTGTTATATTCATTTTCAGTTGTTTATTCATATTAAGAATCGACAAGTTATCACAGATCTTTACGAACTGCAATATTTATAAACCAACAGTGATCAAAATAGTAATGATTTATTGGCATCATATACACCTTTTACCTTTATTTAAATAAACATATGTGAATTGAAAATTAGGGATTATGTATTTCGAATGTTGTGACATGTGCTAATGTTGGGTAATCGCGAAGATTATGTACTCATGCAATTGTTCAGCAAAAGGCAAATTGTGTTGATAAAATGAGCAGTAAATTTAATTTTGCTCTACATACTATAATTTGTGCTCTACAATAGTCACATAGGCTGTTATGCCACATCGACACCCGCCCCTCTAGCATGTGCATACAACAAACACATCGGTTAGTGCAGCGAAGGTAACAATCCCGAGTTCGATGGGTCGATAGCTGCCTGCATCTCTGTCGAGGAATATTGATGTATTCATCTGCCGCTGTATTGTGTGTACTCTTCCACTGGATAAAGATATCAAACATTGTCATTTATTAATTTAATCATTAATTCTTATTTTTTAATAAAAATAATTTAATCGCTTGTCTTTCCTACATAAAATAAAATTGTTGACTGTGCGACTACACTGCAAATCTCAGCCCGAGTCGTTCCCGCGCTCTGCGTACTTCGTGCGGTAAATGTAGCCCTCGATGGCCCTAAGTTGCCGAGGCCATGTGAGTCGCAGCTCCCTCGGCACAGTGGTCGAACGCGTACGAGCACCACGGGGTCTACAACATCTGGCTATCACCGACTGTAGCATCCGTAGTGTATGTTTCCTAATACTTTTTCATTGGTACTGTGGCCGGACCCACTTTCGGTGAAGTTTGAATGAACCCACCTCATAACTTAAGTCTTTCATTCTGAGTAACATGTTTTCCAGTTTTATGTTTACTTCCTTTGTAGTTGACAGCCCGCATTCGCACACCTATCCTCAGGTAGGAGGAACTATTCATGAACTTTCCAACATCAACCATGCTGGGCAGTCTACGAACTAACATGCCAACTTTCAGCTAACTATTTAACCAATAAATACATTAACCTTGGAAATATGCGGTAGGCCACATTCTTTCACATGGAAAACCTACTTGCGAGGGCCCTCCGCCCATTCTTAAAGCCAGAGACTAGTCTTCTCTTGTGAATCATCATCCCTATTCCGAAATACAACAGAACAGAAGAAAACTCAACTTCTTGCGAGATGTGCGCAGACCAGGACGGACGCACGTCCCACGGGGAGCCATCATCTCTTTGTCTTCACTGAACTTCCATCTGGTAACTATAGTCAAACCCCGAAACCTTTTTTAACTACTCCCCGTGTGCGCCCGGTCCTTTTCCGGTGTAGGGCCTATCCCAGCCGCGTAAACTTAACACGCCCGCACAACGCATTACGCGGGGCCGTGCAATATACGGCACGGGCCGACTCACGCCATACCAGACTTGTAATTAATCGCCGAGTGCACAGGCACTGGCTACATCTAATTGTATACTTTACTTAATTTAATAGTGAGCCGCGGTCCACACAGGTGGGCCCGCGCATCGCCGTTCACAAATTACGGGATTGGCTGACTCTAATCAAACTCTCTCCCTCAACCTCGACTGGCGTGAAGACGTAACTTTAGTGACGGCGCGTCAGAGCGCCTTGTGTATAATTGACAGTGTACTTTATGTAGGGAAATCGTGTGATTGTAATTGCAATGTAATTTGCCAGCGTAATTAAACGTCCACTCCGCACACTCCGTGCGCGACGTGTAAACGACAGTGCAAAACCGTGTACGTTATTTCTGAACCTCACCAACCCAGTTAGGGATCAGCGTCCTATGCTGTGTAGGGCCAGTGGGGCAACAGGCATTAGGGATCCCTAACATCACGACCACCGCCGCCGTTCCTAGTGGACCACGCAGGGGCCTTCGGACCTCACGACCCTCCATCATGGCTAACCACCGCGTAAGCCTGGCGCCCTCCCGGACACGTTTCCCCGCAATAAAACAGCTTTCCCACTAGGAACACCGCCGAGTCTCGAACACGAGAACCCGGGCGACGGCACTATTTAACTTTACTTTGCATTGCCAGGCTAGAAGACTCAAGGTAGACTCAAAACCTCAGTATCGCTGGATTAGGTACTGGGAAGGTATGTCTTATAAACCACATAAAAAATGTTCTTAAAACCAAAGTCAGGCTGATGCAGAATGGATAATAATAGACACTTTAGGGCCAATTTCACCATGCGGTCGTTAAACAATGTGTTAACTAACGGTTGTTTAAAGTTAACACTCCGTTCTTAAACAACCGTTAAGCTTTTTCATTTCACCACGCATTTCTTACCATTGATTAGTTACACCTTGTTTTAAGTTTTATTCGCCTAGAAGATTCATATAAAGAAGGCGGTGGCGATGCTATATTGTTACGTATGTGTTGCAGCTTGGTGTGATGTAAAATAAAGTGCGCTATTGAAATTTAATATTTGTTTTGAAACATGGGTGAGAGACGCAAACGTTCTGTTAATTTTACTTCGTATGAAAAGGAACTGCTAGTTGAATTGGTTCAAGAACACGCGAGTACAATAGAAAATAAAAAAACGGATGCCGTTACAAATAAAGAAAAAAATAAATCTTGGGAAATTGTGACGAAGATATTCAATGCTTCAAGCCCTTCCACCAATCGCTGTAGTGATGCTTTGAAGGCGTGCTACGAGAATTTAAAAAGACAAACGAGAAAGGTAGCTGCAAAGGAAAAGTTGGAGATATTTAAAACAGGTATGTAGCAAGGTATTTGGGTATGTAGTAAAAATTATTGTTATATTTTTTTGCCGAAAATATAACCTAGAAAGTGAAGAAATACTACTCAATTAGAAGTTATTTAAGATATAAACTTGATACTGCTTTCAAATTAATATGTATATATATACCTATACTTGTAAAACAACACTTTAAAAAACCTTTAATTAAAATAATGTCTGTTTTTTTTCAGTACCTACTTACATTGTAGGAATGATAATAGTATCAATTTGATAATAAAAAACAATTAGGATCATAATTAGTTTAAAAATCACAATATTTGGTTTTGTGCAGTATCTTCGACATTCGCGCGGCCATTACGAGACACAACTCCTCTTTAAAACAACTGTTTAAGACTTAACCGCCCGAATTTGGGCGGTTAATGTTAAACAACTGTTAACGAACTTAAACACTGTTTAACTTTTGGTGAAATATAATTCACAACTAAACGATGTTTAAGTGTTCTTAACCAATGTTTAAACTCCTTAACCGGCGATGGTGAAATCTGCCCTTAGTGTTGGATTAATCATAATAACTTGAAATATGTTTATCATTTTACCTCAGGATAGCGAAGTAACCTTTTGGAACACAGTATCATACAAACCATTTTGCCAGAAATTTAATCAAACTCACTGTGTTACTTTTTGAAGATCACTTTTATTTCATAACACTTTCTATGGTTATCCTAGCACTACTCACTGTTCTAGATATATAAAATATCAAAATTAGCACAGTACTTTTTTCTAATAAATAAGCTGGATTACACACGATTTCACAAGTCACCACTTTCCAACTTTTGTTCCAATTCCAAATAATTCAAAACTGTGCCAGAATCAAATACATTGACTTGATTGGTCGTCTGTGGACCTTAAACCAACAGACTCCAAATACAGAAAACTTCTATTTGGATGTGAATTAACACAAAAATACAATTGATAACTCCAAATTTGAAAATAAAGTTGTTAGAATTAATACTACAATCTAAACAAATATTGATGTTAAAAAATAAAATAAAACCAATTCTGCCTAGAACTGCCGGCTATTGTTGTTGTGTGGTGGGTCTATTGCCATAGAGTAAAGTAGTTCAAAAAGCAGTGATGTTTCCAAATATTTAAATAAACAATTAAAAATATCTGCAAACAGAAAATAATTCATATCTTAGAACAGCTTTGAATTGACCGCTGGGAATCTTTACATCACAACATCCAATAATAATAGAGTAGAATGAAATTTTGGCAGGACTAGAGAACTTTTTATAATTATCAATATAATTGTGGCAAGAAAATGTCGAGATATTACAATGTTTAGGTGCAAGTAATTTCTGATTTAAAAATGAATTATTGGTATTACTTCTCATAAAAAGTTACTAGTAATTAATGTGAATAAAAATTAAAAAAAAAAAACATATCGTGGTTAGAATTGTAAACTAATTTTTTTACAGAATCCAAATTACTTTATATGTTGAACTCTATTTTTATAAATTTTTAATCAAATGTCGTGGCATATGTAAAACGGGATGAATAGAATCAGAGAGGTGAGGAAGATCAAAAGTTTGTAACATTATATTTTGAAACTTGATCTAGCAGAAAAAAATTATACATTTTTCTAATAGGTTTTGTGATATATCTAATATATAGTTATTTGTTAATTTATCTTCTTGTATGTTGTGTTTTAAAGTATAATGTTAGAAACTTTTGATTCTATTCACTTCTCTCTCTGACTGAAGTCAACCGGTTATATCATTTGGAATTTAATGTAGTTATTTACTAACACTATCAACAGATGGCAGATACACAACAAAATTTAATTCTCTGAAATTAACAGTTAAATTACATTTGTGAACCGATTTTGCCCAGATCGTGTGTACCGTTGTTTGCATGGCGTGCTATGTACTCGCTTATTATTTATTTATTTATTTTTTTTTTTCAATTTTTGACCTAGCTCTACACACACTTAATACATAAATTCGATCTTCATGCTTGTTTCGATTACTATTTTGTAATGTGTGCATTTGCAGTAGCTAATTTTCATTTAAATATTATTGAAACAAAGATGGCGTTCATTACATTGGCTTTCTCATAAAATAATAAATATTTTCTCTTTGTTAAAAGTCAATTTTGGTGTTTGGTTACGATTTTTTTCCAATAAAGCATAAATAATTTTAAATGTAGCATTTTGTAGTTAGTTGCAACCTTTTTATTTAGTTATTAAATCATTTAACAAAAGAAAAAATATATAAATATAAAGCACCTTAAAATTTTCTATAAGCAATATCATTTCCAAATGAATAATATGCATTAATTTTTTAACAGAAATTATTTTATAAACTAAAGTTATTAAAAATTATAAAGTTCTCATTCTTAAATTCGCGTACAAAGAACACATTCTGATTATCGTGAAAACATAACTGTTTATACTAACACAAACTTTTTTATCTTTAAGATAATAAATATAGACTAGGGACGTAAGCTAAAATAATAAAACCTCTGTTTAGTAGTTGATAAGTACAATGATAAGTTTAAATATAAAAAGAAAAAAAATTGTTTCCCCAGGAATAATGAAATGCACATAGTAAGATACCTAGCGGGTAGGAGAAGAGTTGAATATACAGTACTTTATTTGCTCGCTAGATCGGGCGATGTGTATCACCACACAATTGGAATTGGGAATTTTGTTCTTCGTTTTAGAGACAACATCATGCAATTGTTATTGTTTTATAACAATTGTATTTGTATATACCGGTTTTTGTAAATACCGCTCATCTTTAGCTTTTAGTGCCTTGTCATTGTTCTGAATGAGCAAAATGTTTATTTTCCTATGTAGATTATGTTTCCGATTGAATAACTGGTTAATAAAATGGTTAATGTTTTCAGTTATTGGACATAGGACTGTTTCAATCATTCACTATTCCAATTGTGAAGAGCGATTAAAATATCATTACAGCCATCGAAATTATGGTGTAATTTTAATACAGGATTAGTAATTTTTTTTCATTCAAAAATAAATAATGTATTGTTGCTGTTACAACATGTGGTAATTATATATAATTTGAACCAAGCTTATTATTTATTTGCATTATTATGAAGAAATTTCTACTGACCGAATGAATAACACATTTTATATAATTTACCTCTATTCAACTTAACTTTGACGTGCATACGCTAAAGACTATTGACACACACATGAAACAACCTTAACTCTTAATTTGTTAAAACCCAACAATTACAAAATAATAAATGTCACTTCCTGATAGTTGTCAAATAACTGATAATTGGTTTAAATGTCGATCGCGAGGACAGAATGTGTTATGAACGCGACCAGAGAACTCTGGTATAATACCTTTGAATACTTTACTTTGAAGTTTTGCTACCAAACTGCCTGAAAACCGCAGTTTGTCCATCTCGTGTTTCCTCTTCCTCGGCCCTTTTTTTCTTGTGTTGATGTGAGTTCTTCTTCTTCCCCTTTCTGGTTCGAGACTTTGAGCACTTGCAGGGTAGAATGCTTTTTTAGGGCTGCGAGCTGCTCTCTCGTTCTCATTTCTTTCTTGTTTCTGATATTATTATTATTATAATTATTATTATTATTATTATTATTATTATTATTAAAAGTTAGGCTCGCAGTTGTGTCGTCGATCGAGATGTGTTTTAAGTTTCGACTTTTGCAGTCAAGTCTCCGCGAAGTATATTAGACTTAGTCATTTTCACATAGTAAACTCCCTATTATCCGCGCATGCTACGAAAAAAATACAGCACATGTATAAATCTGTAATTTATTACAAGTGAGCAAATTTGAAATCTACTGACGAGTGTATTGTGTGCAGTATACAGTAAAACGCCACAGGCCTTCTCGGAACTCACGCAGTAGGCTGGCATGCGTTGCTATTTTTGTCTCTGTCGCACTTTGTTTCTAGTCGTATGGTTGAGCACTTTTATGTTTACATTGCTGAAATGTATTGTATGTTAATTATTCAGTAAAATACTACAATTTATCATCATTTAAAATTTTTACTGTTAATTGTAACTTTTACTGTACATAAATGTTTAGATTTTTAAGTTGAAATTAATGTTTCCTTTTTTGTTTCCCATCTTCGGCTCTTTTGCGGATTATCCGCGATTTTCACTATCCCCGGTGGCCCGGCCACTTAATTTCGCGGATAATCGGGAGTGTACTGTATTTATTTCGTTTGTGCGACGGGAGCGTTGCTTGGCATGAATCGCGAGTTTATATGAGTTTATTATATCCGTTTTTGTGTTCAGGTGTACGCCGGTACACCATTAAAGTTAATGTTAAATGTCAATGCACCAATTAATCAGAGTTTTCGACAGCTGTTTTTAAAATTATGTTTGTCTCTGCTGTGTTTTGATGGTGCTTGAGAGACTGAACAGTAAGTAGACCATGCTTAGTGTGCCGTGTCTCGTTCGCCGGTCAGGTTTGTTTGTTTGTCTTAATTTCTTATGTTAATGCTAGTGTTTAATTTCTGTAATGCTTAACATCACGGTTAATTTCCCCTTGTCTGCCCTCTCAGGGCTTTTCATTTTATGTACCTAGTCATTTTATATCGAGCAAATTATTAACTGCTTATTAATGTCCGCGATGCATTGTCCAGAAATGAATTTTTTAATGCTCGGTTTGAGCATTTTGTCTTTCATTCTGATATTTTAGCATCGTGTACTGTGTGTGAGTACGTCACGGCAGAGTTTTTCCCCTGGGTTAACTCCGTGTAACTTAAATTTGTAATCTAGCTGTTGATATTGTAATCCTTGAACATCTTTGTTATGAATCGTGATTTTAATATTGTCTTTGATATTTTTTACGACAGCATTATATTGCGATAGTCTGCATATTAATTTGAATGTTTATAAAAAATTGTATATTTATATTTATCATAATATATTAGAATGGATATCCCTGTGCAGGATATTTTCTGCATCCAACGTTTTGTGCGTTGTGATGTACTGGTACGTCTTTATTACTTATTCGATTTATAATACTTTGTTCTAAACTGTTTAATTTATCTTATAACCATCTAGATTGTTATGTTGTACATTTTAAGAAACGTACTATGTTCCGACCCATCTGTCATGAAACGTAATGAATTTCTTGATAAAATTTCTTTCATGTGAAAGAATCAACCACTTGAATATTATTTGTCTGAACATATGGCTGTTATCACAGAGACATTTCTAAGTTATATTTATTGTTATCTATTTTCAGAGGTTTATATTCTGTATTTATACCGTGAAGTATTGATTGTTGGTAATCATTGTTTTGTGATGTTTTCTATGAAATAAATGAATAAAATGGCAGTCGTAAATATCCGTCAGTTTTTTTTTTTTTTTTTTGTTTAATGTTCAGTCCCTGCTTCTGTAATATAGCTTAGAGCCTTGTCGTAGACTTTTGTTCAGTGCATATATTTGCTAGTCTTGGGGTACTGTTCGACCCCCAGGCAGTGCATTAAAATCGAGTACTGTGTGAAGGGAAACCACAATATAGATAGTTTCATTCAGAAAATAGTTGTTGCTGTTTGAGATTCTATTCTATCGATTCTATAGCAAGAACTGGTCTTTCACAAATGAAATGCACATATTGCAATACTTAGCGGCAGCATAAGAGTTGAAGTTGAAGTATTTTATTTTCTCGTTAAATCGGGCAATGTGTGTTACCATGTAGTTAAGAATTAGATTCTCTTTCTTCGATAACTGGTTATCAGAGAAAAGTATCACTACTACTACTCCTTATATTCTCGCCACACCTACTACCACCCTTACTACATCACCACTACTACTACCACCACTTCTAATTCTACTGTCACTACCATTACCACCCTACCAATAACTCTACCACTATAACTACCACCATCACTACCACTTCTACTGCTAGCAATTTCCGCTACCATCACCACCACAACTAATACATATACCAATACCACCACTCTCACCAACACTTAAACTTCTACCACTACAACTACTACCACAACCACTACCTCCCACTACCACTAATACTACAACCACCACTACTGCTCCCACCTCTATTACAACCAACACTGCTACTACCACCACCACAAATCTACAACTACTACGACTACCAGACCCACTACTACCACCACTACAATACAACCACCACTTATACTACCATCACCACCACTACTACTACCACCACTATTACTTTTACCAGCACCACTAATACCATCACTTCTATTACTACCTCTACCATGTATACTACGATTACTACTACTACCAACACAATATCTCAACTACTACCACCACCACTACTACCACTAATAATACTGACACCACTGCTACCATTTCCAAACCTAAAACCAACTCAATTCTACTACTAACACCACTGCCACTTCTATTACCACTACCACCAATAGGGCCAACCACTACTATAGGTACTTATTATTTTTATTTAGCCTTTTTATTACATATAATAATATCATGTATAACTAACATAAATATTAACTATGTTTAACCACTGACTATAAAATATTATTTCTGGAGAGTTAAAAAAGGCGTATTAAAACAGGAAATGAGAAGTTGACTAATGCAGGCTATATTTACTTCAAAATAAAGATTCCATCCCTCAATATTTTGTTTATGATCTATATTTTATACAAACCTGAGATTTTATTGCGTCTCTTTTAATTTACTTAAAGATGTTTTGAATTGATCTCATTGTGTTACAATAATCGTATAAGGGAGTATTTCATAATTACACTGGGCGTAAAGCTAATCGTAACGTAATAATTAAAATAATGTCTTCAGAGCATCGCAAGAAGTAATGAACAATCGAAACACGATAATTTTTGGGCTTTTTCAAGGTTGTGTTTCGTCTCTAATGAGTTCACCGCTACAGACATTATTGCTTCGTAAAAGAAAATAGAGTAACAAAATAGAGGTTAACACTCTAAAGCACGCGTTACGGTATCAGTCCATGGGGTGGGTGTCTATTCTGCCATTGATGTCACTCTGGTTAGCAGTTATTGGTTGGAAAAACAAACTCCGTAGTTGTATAAAGGATAATGCTAGAGTTTTGTTTAAACGTTTTAGGGGGGCGCGGAAAACTACCATACTGGAAGACTATCATGTCAGTATTCCGCCTGGCCTCTTCTAAAAAAGGCGGAAAAGTACCATAACGGAAATCTGACATAATTTAAAAGGACGATACGGAATTATACCATATTTTCGTAGACACTATGGAAAGAGTACAGCGGCATTGCCCTTGAAGTAGTGTATAGAATACTCGGTAGGTTGCGCTGTCAACCCTCTAGCTGTTTCTCAGGTTAACTTTAAAGCCTACAGATAGCGCTTCTGACGGTGATAGTTGCAATTACAAATAATGTCCAGATCACGAACGAGAAGAAAGAAATGTTTCCAAAAATTGTTTATAGGGAACAGCACTGTATTTGCAAGCAGCACAGGCGCTCTAGGGTAGACATAGGCTCGTTCATGGAATGTTGGTGGGCTTTGCACAGACTTGCAGTCTTTCAAAAATAAACTCTGCTGAAATTTAAGTTTTTTTCTATTAGGAAATAGAAAATGTTACTACGCGTAGCATACTATTCTGCTTCTTTAAAACTGTCAGATCAAATTAAAATTCAGTTTTTCGTGTCTTACAACACTTATAAACGAATTATGACACATACATAAAAAATAGGTACCATACAAGCACATAGATGATAATTAATTGAATTAGTTTTTTTTCTAAATGTTATACAATAAATGCTATCGTAATTCAGAGACGTTTTTTAATTTGAAAACCAGAACTGGACATATATCCTTTTTCTTTTTTTTCCCTTCAGCATCTTTTCTTGATCAATTCCAATTACAGTTGGAATATAGTTTGTTAAATATTAAAGAGTAGTTGAGATAAACTAGTACTTTGCGGAACATCTAATACCATGAAATTGCATTTGCAAATTTGACTGCAAAGCGTCTGTTTGTAAGATAATTAAAACAAATATATACCTGTTTTTTAATAATAATATTGGGTTGGAAAGTATAAAAGGCTTTGCTCATGTTGAAATAAATAAAATATTTTATTTATATCTGGATGTTATATTGGCGCGCGCACACACACACACACATATATAAATTCCGACTACAGTTCGTATATCATTAGTTAAATATTAAAGAGTAGTTTGGTTAAACGACTACTTTGCGTAACACCTAATATCATGAAATTGAAATTGCATTTGCAAATTTGACTACAAAGCATCTATTTGTAAGATATTTAAAACATATATATACATACACATAATACTGTGTGTGTTAAAGACGATCTTCCTAATTAAAAACTACGTGGGTTTTCAGAAATAATATTTTTAGGAATAAAATTCATGTGCATATAAATATTTTTTTTTGTCAAAAACGTCTAAAATACTACACAACAGAAATATTGGTCAATAGTTTGTGACTAAAATTTAACTGTCAATAATAATTCAAGAAAATATATACCGATAAATGGTTGAATACACAACATCGGTATACAACCACGCACTGACTAATACACACTTAAAGCGCTCTTCACAATAGCGCGGCGCGGCGCGATCTGGCGACGCGATGAAGCGATAGCTCGCGATCTAACGCGAAGTCGCTGGCTCACTTCGCAATGGCGCGACGCGGCGCGATACGACTGGCGAAAAAAATAATGTTGAAACAGCCTGCTATCTGCTGGTGACATCTGATAACATATAAGTAAATATAAACAAACGTTGTACATGTATTTTAAAAATTTATATTTTTTGTCTGGCATTGCATATGCAAGTATACTGTAAATAAGCATCGGTGAAAAGAGGCATGAATAGAAATAGCCATGCAGTAAATGTTCACAGGCGGAGAGTGTTGTTGTGTTTATTACCTATTACTTGTTAATAATAATAACAGAAGATGTCACACAAGGCCCACAAATGCAAATACACTGGGTCAAGGGGACTACCATAATATTATCTCAGAAATGCGATTAGGAGACAGTGACAACTATTTCGTATTCATGAGGATGTCTCCTAATGAATTTGATGCGTTGCTGCATATTGTTGGTCCAATGTTACAAAAAAATTCTCACTGCCTACCATTGAGCCCAGCAGAAATACTGTCGATGACACTAAGGTATAACTTGCTAACTTGCGTGTCTAGTGCAGATATTGTTATTTTGTAAGTATATACACTTCTTGTAATTGTTTTGAATTTGGCTGATTTTTTATTTTATTTTTAAAAAAGTACCTTGTATCAGGAAATGATTTTCCATCAATATCACTTTCCAGATACCTATTACCTTCTATTTCAATCGAATTTATACTAACAACTGATATTCTTATTATTTTCCGAATTATTGCTTGCGATTGGCTGTTAACTCTTACGTCATCAGCGATGTCGCCCGCCGCGGCAAGGCAGTCTTGTCGCTTGTGCTCACATCTCGAGCTATCACTCGCCGCGAGCGATGTTAACTCTGATTGGTTGGTATCGAATGATGTCACATCGCTACGCGTCGCATCGCGCCACGCCGCGCTATTGTGAAGAGGCCTTAATTGAAATATTTTATGTTCAAAAGCAAAATTTTTAAAAATGTTATGTTTATTTATAACATGTTGGAATGATAACGCTACAGTTACTAAAAACTAAAACGCTACAAAACATTAAAAAAAAAATATTTTTGCAAAACTCCGTTCCCCCGGAGAAACCCCCGGAATGGCCACCGCATGGGGAGCCCAAGAAAAGAAACGGGCTCCCCATTTGGAAGCCACCTGGAAGGTTTTTTTTTCTGTTCCGCCCACCGTTTCTTTGGTAGCCTGACTTGTTACAAGGGATTGTATTCCTACTAGAGAAAATGCCACCATTTTGTCTGGGTAATCCGCCTTGGAGGAGCCGGGGCGCGAACCCGGGTCCTACAAGTTACAAGGCAGGCGCTTTACCCCAGAACCAGAGTGGTAGAGCGGATACTTGCTGTCTTCTTAACACTGACATGATGTTATTCCACGAGTTTACTGTAGTTTCGTGTGTCATTAACACGTGCAGTACATTTATGTATTCTTATGTTCTTCGTTCAACATGAATTGTGTAATTTCATAACAGTAAAATATAATTTGTATAACTATTCTGGCAATTTTTAGTTGATTTTCTGCAAACAAACTTACAGTCCCGCCGTGCAATAATTATATAGAACTATAGACTAGTAAAAAAATATGTAAAGAGCTGCCGAGGGTAAAGTTGTTTTAAAATAAATGTTGATATTAAAATGTTAGTTAAAATATTTGTGCGCTTACAAGCATGAAGTTATTGTATAAAAATTTTTTATTTGGTTTTAAAGCCACAGAAAAGTTAACCTTGTTATTTCACTTTTGGCTTTTTTGTTTTTGAAAGCTATTCAAACAACTGTTTGCAAATAAGCATTTTCAAAATCTTAAATTAAGTACTAAATCAATGATAGTGTTGGAGATGATACATTTCATACTGACATCGCCGAAATTTTAGGTAGGTAATGATAGTACTGACCTTAAATCGATCAGTTTCTGAAGACTAAGAATTTAGATGACACTCGTTTTGTGAGATTTGCTTACTTCTTGAGAAATATTCACATTATTTGAATACAACTATATTTTATTGGAACTTACGGTACTCCTGAGTACAGAATTCTTGGTAATAGCTTACCTCAGGGTTAAGCAGGACCATAAATGTTTTATTTCATACAATGAAACCCTCAGAAACGTAATTAAATCATCGGGATTATTAAACATGAACTTCTTTGAGTACACAACTACAGAAAATTTTTATTTAATATTTGTGCCGCTAGATGCACGGTTGTTAACTAGTTTCATGCACTTAAAACGTAGATTTACTCCACAACATTAGGTTCGCTGAAATTTATTGGTTCGCGTATTTCTTATTAGTTTCCCGTATCGTATATTAGCAAACAATTCCTTCTAACTGACATTTTTAAACGACATTGACATTTTGGTTTCAACGCATTCTAGCGGACGTTTCGCATTCCAATTTCGACGGCCAAAATTGCTAGAGTTAGCAGCACCATCGCACAAAAATGAAACAGCCGAAATACACAAAGCGGACACTGCAGTTGTGCTGCAAATTAGTGATTTTCTCGGAACCATCTCTTGTTTTTATTTATTCGTACTTTTGATCAGTGTTCCCGTGCTTACAAATATCTCTTTATTTTTTTAAATCCAATAGTTCCCTTATTATTTTAGCATTATACATTACTTTGTTTCATTACTTCCACCTCTGAGGTGTTTTACATAATGTATCGTTTTATTTGTGGATTATAACCGTCACGTATTTCCTGCAATTTTATAAAAAATTATGTAAACGTATGGGACACAGTAGACTCCATGCGGAGCTAAAGGAGTAGTGTAGTTGGTTACCCTTGCTTGATAGTAAAAAAATATATTAAAAAGTTTTTTTTTCATATTACCTTAAAAACACACTATATATGTACTTGATAATTAGCAGTTTTTTGACCCTCCTGTGAAGTTACTGAAATGTTATTTAGGCGGTATTGTTACCTAGTGACGATATTGACCCTATTGCAGACGGAAAAGTGTGGTGGTTTCTTTTTCTCGTTTCGACTTCAATTTTTAACATGATAAAGACAGCGCACTCACCCCGCCACACCTTCTTACTTCCATGATTAAACCTACGCTCGGTGTCAAGGTCATTTGGCATGCAAATGTATGCGCGCGCGTACATTATTGCGCGTAGAAAAAAAAAACTTTTAACAGCGGTGGAAGAGGTAGACGACGTGTTTTTATCGCGATAGGCTGCCGCCCGCCCGAGTGGATGGTCGTGGCTTCTGGCTTTAGTGCCGCTAGCTCTAGCACTGCAGCAGTAGTTACGGCGGCTGGTGTAATGGGCCTGCTGCATCCGGCACATGATTCACTTGCAGCCAGCAGACACTCTCTACTCGCGTCTTACTGCGGCAGCAAGTCCAATAAAGGAAAAGCTTAGGTGAAACGGTGGTGGGTTTACCCGCCTCTCATTCAGTCCAACTAGTAGTTAAGAGTTTTTTTTTTTGCAGCGGGGCGCGAGTGTTAATAATCTGGTCTAGAAGAAAAGTGACTGGTTAGACTGCCTTTGAGTTTTCTTTTTAATTAATTTTTAATACTTTTTATGGCGTGTGGGAGATTAACGTCATGTGTACACTTTTAAAGTTCATTATCACGTATCCAATTTATTCCCTTGATCCTGATGACATGATCCTGTACACATTGACCCTGTGGTACATGATGATTGCTGTTTCAATGTAGTTACGTCGACAGATCCTGGACATGGGAAAAACTTGTGATGTAACAATGAGTTACGATTGCAAGTTGAGCACAAAAATAAAATTCCACAGGACCTGACATAATCTGTTTGTAGTGTGATATTTTTGTTATGTTCAGGATCTGTCGACGTGCTTAATTAAAACAGCAAGCATCGTGTACCACAGGATCAATTATAAAGGATCATGCCATCAAGATCAAGGGATGAACTTGGATACGTGATAAATAACAATTACCGAATAAATAATTAGCAAAATATTACTCACTACACGATTTGCTAGTCTGGGGTTGCACGATTCTGTGTTGGTCTTGTTTAATAGGTACGTCACAACATTCAAAGTATTAATGTTCACTGAAGAATCCTGTAAAAAAAAGTTATTCTAGTTACTGAGCAGAATGAAGGCATGTAAAACCAACCCAGCGCATGGGAATCGGGGAAGTATAAGTTTCCGGTTTACGCCCGCAGATATTTTGAAAGAAGAAAAAAAACGCTATAAATAAATAAAGTGTACGTGATACGGAAATATTGAATTTATTTATAATTCTACCCCTGTTTTATTCAACCCCATGCAGCAATGGCATATATTATCAAAAATTGTTTCATTTGAAAGTTTTATATAACAATTATAGATTTACAAACAATGCAAACGAATTTTATGGTGTGATTACTGAGGTAGTTATGAATTAATTTTTGTATTTTAACCTCTCTTTATCCACCGTTTGTAGCAATGGTCAGTTGTACCGAAAATTGTTTCTGACAAAAGTTTTATATAATATTTATAAGGTTTACAAACAATTCAAATGGATTTAATATTTTATTATTTTTTTTCTTCAACCGCTGTTATTTTGCACCCCTTGCTGTTGGTCGTATAAAAAATTATTTCAGACGAAAATTTTAGATAGTTATTTATGGTTTTACAATAAATAAGAAGGGATTTATTAGTTAGTGTACATGGTACCGAAATTATGCATTTTTTTACATTCTACCCTTGTTTTTAAATTCCATTTCTGCAATGGTTCGTTTTATCAAAAATTGTTTAATACAGATGTTTTAGATAAAAATTATACCATTTACAAATGATTCGAACGGATTCGATAGTGTGCTTACTAAGGAAGTTTTCGCATTTTTGTTTCTTTCAACCCTCGTTTTTTTTTACCCCTTGCAATTATAGTTGGTCGTATCAAAAATGTATTTAGACAAGGTTTTTACCCCTACTAGTTATAATACGTTCAAACGGATGTGATATTCATTATATTAGAGGATTTATAGCGATTTTTCTATTTTCCAAAAACACCTTCCCCGTTTCTACCCTATGGTCGGATTTTGCCCATTAACGAATTCGACCAAGATTTTTCATAATTATATTTTATATATCATTCTGGAAGTGCTTTGTAAAAAAATACGGCAGATATCGTGCTCATATATATATATATATATATATATATATATATAAATGTTTGATTTGGCGATGGTTTTAAGGTCTATCAACCATGAAACAAAAACTATATAAAAAAATTATGATGTTACACCATGGTAAAAGCTACAATAGGTAGTATGTATCCGAAATCTACTGTCAAAAAGACGTAGATATAGACTTAAGAGCGGTTAGCTTTACAAGTGTAATTTATATTTGCTTGGAGTGTTTTTTGTTCTTTCATTTTATTCAGCTGAAGATTTGGATCTAACATCATGCCTTAAAACAATAAAAAGGCAGAAGCAGATAAGAGGTATTTTCAAAGTCAAGATGGGAATAAACCGTCAAAAGAGTCGCCAAACAGTGTCAGAGAGTACAGGGCGCGGAAAAAGCTTTTTTTTTTTTTTTTTTTTTTTTCATCTGAGATAATACCCGCGTCCTTATGATTCTCAATTATTATCTCTTGTTCAATAAAAAATACTAAAAAATAAAATAATAATGGATCTCTATCTATACCTAATAAGCAAGAATACACATTTTTTTTTTTTTGCTGAATATTCATTCGGCCGTTTTTATTTGGGTGCGCAATGCAGGTCTCTCAAGAATGCACTGAGTTATTTTTTTTTTAACCCTAACATGTAAGCAGCTGACCTTACCGGCCTTTAAGACTTCATCATAACCAAGAAATATTTTTGCTAACCAGATGGGAAATGGTGTTTTGGGGGGAAGAGGGGTGGTTCATATATTATTATTTACATGGCAATGATTGCTTTGCTGGTCCTTGAGCATCTCGAGTCGCGCGGGTTGCGAAGTCTGTTGATATAAAGCTGTTGCTTCCGAAAGAGTGATTGTACGAGATCGGCTCGCTCGCTCACTCGAAACCACCAAACAGCGCGGAGAGGAACGCATTTGGGGAAAATAAATGGGGTTCGCCATTTGCCCGTTACCTTGGGCCCATCGGCCAGATCATTTCTCTTCGGCCCGGACTATCTGCCTTGTAAATGGTCCCGCGCTCGGACGTTCGAGACGGTTCGACGGTTAGACGGATCTTTTTCTTTTTTTCCTCCTCTAGGATACTCCTCTCTCATTTCGTAGGGATTATTTATGTCTCTGCGCACGTTGAGAATAATACACGTTTGTGGGAACCTATTAGGCCCTAGAGACTAGTGCCGGAACGCCCCAAGATTTCTGTGTGAAAACTTGGTGTTAATGTCACGTCAGTGCTATAGATGGCAGAACGGTATGTTACCAACATTATGAAAACGAAAACAACTACTTCTCTCTTTAAAAAACTTTTTTTTTTCCTGGTCATTATACAGAATTATGGGGAAAATAAACCTTCAATGCCTCAAATTTCTTTTTGAAAATTAATAATTTTTGACACTAGGTAATTAAATCATAATTTAACAATTTATTCATTTTTATAGTCAAGGTTCTTGCCGCTGGGTAATTTTTTACACTCTTGTCTGTGTTGTTGGTATAGAGATCCTCGGTATTAGTTTCTAGTGCATTTGGTATACATGGTCGGTAGTGGTAAACATGGGCTCCGAGGTCAGGTTCCAGCATGGAGTGCAAAATGCAGGTTAATTACTGGCTGCCATATGAGAATTTTTTGAGAAAATTTCCATTTTTTTCTTAAAAAAAAATTACTGAATTTTTTTCAAAAATTCACCAGATATCCCTATTTAAAGGGGATGATTTCCGTCTTGAAGGAAAATTTCCCTTTTCCCCACTCAAAAATCTTAGAAAAAAATTTTCATCAGAGAGGGGCAATATTCATCAGATAAAGGCCTTATTACGCAAAGTGGGGCCTGTATCCTTAAGGGGCCCGCCTCGTCAGGGGTGTATGTGTGTTAGTGAGGCGGGATGATAAGCGCGACGCTCACTGGTATTTCCAGCGCGGTATAGCCTCTAAGCGCAAGGGTGTGAACTGGCGCGCATTCGTCTCGTCGTCACAGGATAACTGTGAAATTTGAGCGGTGACCGTAACATTATATGGCGGAGAAATGAAGATAAAGGTGTTATGCAAGCCCCTTAAGTGCTTTCAAGAATCTGTACTGATTGTTTTATGCCTAAAAATTACTCTGAAAACACGCGTTTTAGGCATTTTAACGCTTCTAAAAATACAGTTTAAAAACTTAATCAGAAATTAAAAGTACTTCTCGGCCCTATTCGTAAATAGGCCCCACTCGGTTATATTGAGTAGTTTTGAAATCGCGTTGTTTTTCCCGAAGCTCTGCACACCGTAAGTGTGCCCAGGTAGGCGGGGCCCTTAAAAGCCCACGTCTAAGGCCCTCATCCTTGTCCACGGTCGTCACATTTAAAATCTTAATATTTCAACTAAATAATTACAAAAAATGTAAACCAATATCAAAAATTAAAATAAAAACGCTCCAAGACATATATTTCGGAGGTACTTGGTTTGATTTCCCGCGGATGCAATTCCAAATAAATGATGATGTGTATATATTTTTTCCACACTATTTACCAGGTGGCTGACCCCCCACTACTAATACCAAGGCAAATATTATGTTCACAATTTTGCAGCCATCTTGGATGCCACCATGTTGGATTCTATTACCGCCTGCTAAAGTGTGCTACCGCTATATTGGTTTATTAATTAACCACTAGCTTGCAATAGCATTAATCACCAAACAGTCAGTTTTCTTAGCATCTGCCATCTTGTGTTCCATTTTTGCCACCAAATTGAAAATGTGTAATTATCAACAAAAACTTCTGAACCATTCCAAAAGTTATTTAAATATATATATTTTTAATATATCCATTGATTCGTTCTATTGCTATCCTTGGTTCATCCTTGGACGATGCAAAACATTTATTTTAGCATTGAAAATTTTTACTAATTTTTTTTCATTGACCTTTGACAATCATATTAATCAACCTCACTATAGTAGACAACTGCTGCAACTGAATAAATATGTTACACAATATCACTATGACTAATATTGAGGTTGCATCCGGTGCAATTTATGTCTTCTTGAAAGCCAACTACAAGCATATAGACCAAAAATGTCCATCCCATGAAATCTTCTTCTTTGACACTTGGTATATGCTTTCCAACCAAGTCATGACCAATGTCAGGGACGTAGACGAAAACGTCTCCAAACCTCGAGGCCTTCTTTGCCAAATACTAAGAATGCGATACGTCCATCGAGAGAATCCGAAGAAGGCCTGCTGTGTGGATGTACCCAACACACTTCACGCTTACGAAAATACCTATTTCAAGCAGACAGGACAAGAATCTCCGAACTGCCAGACCTACAGTATGGAGATGTGATGTGAATATTGTAAGTTTGTATTGCAAACATGTACGCGAATTACAAAAAAAAATATAAGTTATGACAGTATAGTCTTAAGTGACCATACCGATTTTTTGTTTGTTTAAGTTACGGAAAAATATTTTCTCTGTGCCTTGGAGAAGGCGTGGCCTCCCGCCATTTTGGCGGGTAGCGTCCTTCCAGCAGAGCGCACCTCTAGCAACAGCTGCGCGTCTCCTACCCCACCCCCCTTTCCCATTCTTGCATCAATCTCCCGCTCTTTTTTTGAAAAAAAAAAAAAGGGGGGGGGGAGGAAATCCATACGCCGAGTGGCCCGGAGAAGTGATGGAGGCTGCCGCTCGAGTGAATGTATACATATTAAATGGCACCTCGCGTTGCGTAACGACGCGACGGGCAATACGTCTTCTCTCGTTTCTCGCGCGTTTGTGTGTGTGCGTGTGTGTGTGTGTGTGCGCGCGCGCGGTAGCGAAACGCTGAGGACCAACATCCACCGTGGAGCCCAGAAAATCACGTGACACGCACGCTTCACTAATCAGCTTCGATGATGTATACAGGAGAGAGAGAAAAAAAAATTAAAACCGCGACAGGGAGTATTCGGGAGTATTCACGGTCCTGAGTGCGCGCACTTCTTCACTTTGTCCTCGAACGGAAATGATTTGCCATATACCTACGCAGTCCAGTCACAGGTTATATTTTTAAAATTCGTACGTTATTATTCATCTGGGAGCTAATTAATTATGTTCTGCTTGATATCATCAAGAATAGTGCTGACCTTTTTTGACTCACTAAATGTATTTAGATAATAGCGGTCTTTCAACGATCCAAGAAATGCATATTTTCCCAATTGTATCATTTACCTGTAATGCACCAAGCACAGTCTTAGGTTTAGATTCATGTCCAGGCATCATAGCATGTTAATATACCTAGCCATAGCAACACAACTATATTTGTTAAAAAAAAAACGGCTTTAAAACAAAGGATGGGCAAATATAATCTCTAAATAGCAATTAAGTGTTAGTAGGTATTAGATAAATTCGATTTTCTAGAAAAAAATTAACAAAAAATAGTTAAATTCAGAAGTTCAAACACCGGTAGAGTTTAGTTGACAAAACCTACATTATTTATCACTACAGAATTTATCAAATAAATGTTTGTAGCTGTCTCTAGTAACAGTGCTACGGGATATATATATATATATATATATATATATATATTTTCGTAGCACTTCAGAAAACATTTATGTCAGAAAAAGAAATTGTAACTCAGAAAAGGAATAAAGTTATTTTTATTTTTAAATAATTTAATGTGCAAAATGTTCAACCAACCGCTTTTTTAAAATCATTATTTAATTTTATTTTTGCCTCATTTTAACACTAGAAAATATGTGTAAAAACCCCCAAAATCAAAAAAAAAAAAAGTATGAACCTGGAATATACATAATTTCCCATACTTGGAATCGGAATTCATCACCACCCGTTTACGAAAAAAAAAATAGTTATTCCTAATCAGGGACATATATTGTCACTATGAGCTGTATCTTAAACTCGCGCGTTTTCTATATTCACTCTACCATCAGCATTGTTGCAAACATTTTCACTATATCTATACGAAATATATTGGTTACAAATTATTCAGAGAACTTTTCAGATCTACCAGTAATGAGTTTTCATACTTTAAAAATTTACTGTAATGAAATATCAACATATTGTTATAGGTATTCTGTTCGAGATACGGTGAGAGTTTTTGGCCTAGTGTAAGAAACGTTAATCAAACATTGTAATGTAGCACCAGTGTAGCCTATCATGTATCAATAACTATAACGTTAATTGTATAAGAACAGTTAGCTGCAAAAAGTCTGGATGTTCCTTACAGTGTCTGTTAAAAATGCCTAACCTTATCCTTGAATAGATTGGCGGCAGATGTTGGCCAATCAGAGGCTTTTTCCTTTCTGGTTGGCTTGTTGGTTTGGCCAGTCAGAGATCGGCTCCTAGTAATTGGTCGGGGCTGCTGGCCAATCATACCAGCCAACCAGAAGAAAACAAGCCACTGATTGGGCCACAGCTGCAGCCATTCGCGAAACACACAGATCCCAGACAAGGGTATATTAAGGTAAAATAGGACATCTAATACCTTTCTTGGGATACTGCCCAGATGATGGTGACTGCAATGTCGACCGAAACGTCTGTGAAACCTTTCCGTATGGCAAGATTTTTTTTTAGTACAAGTTGTGGGCGAAAAATTTGACAGTGTTGGTTGGACTCAATGCCGTCGTCTACAAGACGTTAAGCCGAAGGAAAAAAAAAAGAAAAAAAAAAGGTAACGGAATTCGGCCGCTTGCGACTAGTTGGAGCGGAACCCGGAAACTGAAGACAGTCGGTTCACCCAGAAGTTGGGGAGGTAGGGGGTAGGATGCGATTGATGCCCTGCGGGGAGGGGGGGGGGGCGTTACAGTGACAAGAAAACGTCCTTCGATGGGGCATAAGGCGAGACATACATCTTCAGACAGAGTCCTGCGTGCGTCCTTCAAAAATTTCTTTCAAAGTGTTGGAGGAGGGAAGGGGAGAATTGCCCTTGTACTTCACCCATCTCGAGGCAAAAGGAATGCTGTCATACCGTCACACTGTCAAAACATTGTCTTCCAACAACATTCCAATAAAGTTGGTCAAAAATATTGCTGGAGGGTTCTGGCGATACCTGTAAACGTCACTAGAGTAACCATGTTTGTTTGACAATTTGGGTGTTACGGCTTAAATTTTATAGGAGCAGTATGACGGGATCAGCCAATCTGAATCGTGCCCAGCGAATAAATAAAAAGGCAAAACGTTTACGCCTCAAAGAATCTTTAGAATTTCGAAGGTATATTGGAATGTCGTCTGTAAAGTAATTTTGCTGGGGAAAGCGATCAATATATCTATACATATAGCAGAATTTTCAATTTATTTTGCAAAACGTAGTTACGCGATATAAAATTACAATAGTTTTCAATGATAAGTATTTGATAAAATAATCATTATATGCTCTAATATTTTTTTGTCCAGCATTGTGATGCATTATTATTTATTTATTCGTCTTATTGAAATGTAAAAATCTTAGCTCACCGTATACAGCATTTCGTAGGAGTCATTTCGTGCAATAGAACGGAAATGTGACACAAAGATGGTGGGACCATGTGTAGCAATATAAACCGTATATACTCATTTTCGAAAACATCAAGGTACACACCAAACGTATTAGTATGCCAAATAAAACTTTATGAAAGTGAGAATACCCTGGAGAATAATTTGTAAACTAAGAAAGTCATATTAAAAAGTAATCTCAAGTATAAAATACCTAAGAAAAATTACATTACAATTGTTATAATACATATTCGCTTCCTAAATTCCCAATCAGATTAATAACAAGCGCTTGTTAACTTCGAGGGATGTTTTAACGTAAACAAATATACAAACATGTACTGAGTGTTATAATACGTATTTTAAAATGTTTCATTTTATTATTTTAGTAATGCCATAGAGGTGTAACTTCTAGCGTGTACGTAAACTTTATTGTATTTTTTTTTTGTGAATTTTAACAAGATGTGTAGCATTTTAATAAAATTCCTTCTCGAAAATCAAGTTCAAAGCCAGGGTTTTATTGCAGCTGTTTATAATAGTTTAATGTGTCTGGTTATCTTGTGCTGCTATTAGAGATGAGCGATATTTATGATAACCGGTATGTTGAACGGTTATGATTCAATCAATTTTGTTACATTTCTAAGTCTTTAATAACCGGTTATAGAAAAAATTGAATCTAATTTCAATTGTGCGGTAGCGCACATCGCCCGATCTAGCGAGAAAATAAAAAAAATGTATCTCAACTCTTATGCAGCCACTAAGTATCGTGATATGTGCATTTAATTAGCGGAAGACCAGTTATGGCTATCAATAAATAGTATTGATCATCAAATAGTAACAACTATTTTCTGAACGGAACTATCTATCCCGTACTTTCCCTTCACACAGTTCACGGTTATAAAATAACCGAAAACATTTTTAAGTTCTTCAAGTAATTAAGCAGTTTTTTTTAGTTCTTCGAGTAATAGTAAATCTTCAAATTAACGCGAACGACGTAAAAAGTTCTCTGCTAGCGATCAACATAAACAGGACCCTGCTTACGATCGACATAAATCGTTTTGTTCGCGATCGACATAAATCGTCCTGTGCTCGCGATCCGATCGACATTTTAACCAAATCATTACTGTTTGGTTTTAACAGTTAAACAGTTTAAGTTTGTTTCAATTATGCACATCAAAGTTAAGCGGAATATGAGCTAAGTTATATAAAATGTATCATACACACGCCAAGATTTTTTTAACATTTATTAATGGAATAATTTTTTTTAAAATTAATTCCGATGACTCTCTTGGATCTGTTCTTGGGTCAAAAAATTTTCTCAACAGATGCTTAGCATTATTTTCCAGCCGTGAAAGGTCACGCAAGTAATCATATATGATTATGAACTCTTGCGTGACTTTGCTTGGCGAATGTGAGATGAAACATTAAACGCAAAGGAGTTATCGTGACGAATTTATGGGGAAAGCCCTCACGTAATGGTAATGACAAGGAAATGAAAAATTCAATATGGCGAGTGAGACTAAGTTCTAACCAAGCCTTTTTGTATTTTTTTTTTTTTAACGAGAAATCAGGCGTGAAAGAGTATCCGAGTTATTCAGACGCTAACACAACCAACAGAAAAAAAAAATGCGTTTACGTTTACAAAATTTGACGTTCTATTTTCAGACAATTTAAGGTTTTCACGCGCTCCACGTAAATCATTCGAAAGCCTCAGGACAGCGTCGTTGGAGGGGGAAATCGTTAATATCCGGGGACCAGCAAACAGTTTGGGGAGGAATGCTTGACGCCGCCGTTTCTTCATATGCTCGGCCGGGAGCGTGTGAGACAGCGATGCCAGGAACTACTATGTTCCCATAACTCGCTATGTGGGAAGTCATCAATACAAGATTGCGACCCCGGACACTTTGTTCGAATCATCAAGAAACGACGGCGCGGGGCGCGAAGCGTGCGTTTTTTTTAAAGATTAAAGGTGGCTCACGGTCCAGAAAGTAAGTAGGAATGCTTTGACGGTGTGACGCGGAACTTTTATACCTGGGACGGCGCTGGCTTCGCGCCTTCTCGCTGAAGGGCACGGCCGACCTCCGGAGGTCCCGGTGGACTCGGAGGAGGCCCATCAATCACAGGCGCCGACCTCGTCGTCCACCCCGCCGATTGTTGCTCGACTTTTCCCGGTGGGGGAAGACTTCGCGGGCTCAAACCCGTCGTCGAAATCTCCCGCGGGTCCGACCTTGAAGCTCCCCCGAAAAACGAAGGGTTTTCCTGGGCTGGGCTCAGACTTGTTGCTTAGTCAGGCAATACCGCCGCAGGGTAAGCTGCAACTGTACTGTCATCATTGCCATTGCGGGCCTCGAGGTCCGAATGCAAGATCCGGGCATCGAACCGCGGGCCCGCGTGGAGTTCCAGGCCACGGATTGCCGCCCAACTACCTCTGGTTGTGAAAATAGATATTAGGTTTCAACGATGATGTAGATAACGGATGTTTGGTGGCCCTGAGCTGTTGTTTGTGAGTTGGGTGGTTTGGCGGGGTTTGCAGTAAGGACTCGAACTCGTGCTGTGCTGAAGGGCGATTTCAGGAGCACGGTGGGAGAATGTGTGTTATTGTGATTTGGGTTCGTGGGTTCGAATCCCAGTGGAGAAAGTTTCAGTGGGCTGCGTGCCCTGCGCTCTCTGTTTCGGGTGTGTAGGTTGTTATCTGGCTGTGGTTTCTATTCGTATTGGGTGAATGCAGGGCGAGACGGAGCTGACGGCGGCGTCGACTCAGAATATACATAGTCGCTTAATGAAGAAGTCCCTGCTGCCACCGGGGCTATCATCGCCGCCATGATGATGTTGGATACAAGGGCCGCGAATTCTCGAATTTGGAATCGAACCCCGGAGCCCTGTTTCAGGAGTACCAGGCAGCGGAACTTTTTTTTTTACACCTACGATGATTAGTTTTCTTTTTTTTTTTGGGGGGGGGGGGGGGTGGAAATTATTAAAGGAGAATTAGAACTGAGCTTTGTTGCAATTTATTATTTTCCAATGTGGTCATTTGTCAAATTTCAGTTTATGTTTATGAGACGTTTGGTAGTTACTAAAACATTTTTAGGGATCTGGAGCTCGAAACCAAGTAGTGTGTGTGTGTGGGGGGGGGGGGGGGGGAGGGAGGGTTAGGTTTTGACATGTTACCTGAACAGTTTCCCGCAGCTGTTTTTTAGGTACGTGTTTGATTTGAAGTTAGTTGGCAATATTTGTTTATTTTGATTACATGCATCGTTTGCTAGATATTTATTGTGTAGTGCTGTGTGCTAGGAGTGTTGTATAAGCTGGGAAGTTCCTGCACCGTGAGCCACTTCAACCCCCCCCCCCCCCTTTACCACTTTTCCGGTAGCGGGGTGAAGGCCTGCAGAGGGGATGAGTCCCCTCGACTTAGAGTAGTTGCTTAGTGAATTAGTCCCGGCGGGTAAGCCACCGCGAACCCCGTGGCCAAAGACTAGACTGGAATCGAACCGCGGAGTCCGCCGCGCCGGGAGTATCATGTCGCCCCTAACCTCTAGTGTTGAATTTTTTTTTAAAGGCTAGGATTTGACGGTTTTGCTATCTCACGTTCTGTTTTTAAAAATACCTTCCCTATTTCTACCCCATTGTCGGATTTTGCCCATTAACGAATTCGACAGAGATTTTCCATGATTATATTTTATATATCATTTTGGAAGTGATTTGTAAAAAAATTACGGCAGTTATCGTGTTCGTAAATATGTGATATATATATATGTATATGTATATATATAAACCTTTTATTTGGCGATGGTTTTGGGGTATATCAATCATGAAACGAAAAACTATATAAAATTTTTTTGGAAGTTACATCATGGTAACAGCTACAATAGGTAGTAATGAAAGAACTTTCAGCTGACCTGAGATTTTCAGGCAGCCACTTCTAATTCGAGCCAGACGGCTCGATCCCTGCCGAACCCCGAGCTACATAATGCCGCGCCATGATGGTCATTTGAATTTCTGATTATTATTCTCATCCAAGGTCCAGTATGAACATGACACATGATCCTCGCGTTCCTCTATGCTAGAAATCCCCGTACATCCGTCTAAATGTTTATCAGGAACTTCTGCAATCACAGTTAGCAGGCTCTGGAACGAGCTGACCATCAAACTCAGGCATAAAAATTCATCTTGAAATACTTATTAGCATTATCTCTTTACGGCTTAACTACTTCATGAAATTGTGTGTGCATATGGAACTAATGAATGTGGAACCTAATGTTATTTACTTTATTGATAAAGGGTAACGTTTGACACTTATTGCAGCATGCGTATTCCTATACTTGATTTATGTACATGCTAATAGGTTTTGGTTGGATTTTAGAATGTTTGACGTTTGTTTTCGAGCAATTAACTAGCGCTTATAAGTTTTTTTTACGAGCTTATTAACCAGTTTTATCGTCAGCTCTAACGTTTCTTTGCTAAATCGTTTACTTTGAACAGCTAACGCAATGGTAAATGTGTTTGTGTGTAAGCGGAAGTCTTAACGCGTGAACTTCGCCACTTACAAAGCCCCCATACCTCAAGAGAGATAAGGTTTTTTGTGCTTCAAGGATACTGTATAAGTTTTTAATTGTGAATAACAATGAATATTATTTTTAGCTCCTGTGAAAACGAATTATAACTTTTGGCTCAGTGGTTAGAGCCTCTGGCTTGTGAGTCAAAGGTCGATTTCCGACATGGTGAGGGGAAGGGCGGGTATTTTACACTTTGTAAAATGTTCTCTCTGGGTTGTTGTGTTGCACCAGTTGCCTTTTCCCATCGCGGAAGGCGATGACGACCCCCCGCAGGCTCATCTCGCCTATTTTCGCCCTAGTCACACCGAAGTGATTTCCTCGTGGCGATGGCCGAGAATTCCAATACATCATCACTCAGTGGCCAAGCGCAAGCTAAAACCATCAGTATCAGCAACGTCGTGGATTTGATTCCCCGCGGATGGGAAAGGATTGGTTTCAAAACAGCTTTTTTTTTTTTTTTTTTTTTTTAATTCTGTGATCGGAGTTTAGTAATTATTTCAGTGTTCAAGCATAGCCACATTGATCCCGTCGTTGAATACGAGATTATCTTGTTGCCTTCGCCAACTAGTGATTCGTAATTAATTTAGCACGTCAAGACATGCGAACGTGTTATTGTATTTAGTTTTTGCGTAATTTCTGTACATTGAAAAGAAAAAAGAGCCAGAGTAAACTCGGAATCTTTACAAGGAAGTAAAATAACCGTTCCTCCAATGATTCTGCTTCTTTTTTTCCCCATCAACTTCAATATGCGTGTTCAAAACGGGGGACTTATAATTGTACGTAAAATTTTAACTGAACGTTTTTCTATCTCAACCTTTTGATTTAGGGTTTTATGGACCTCACTAAATAATTTAGAATTGCAATGATATGTTTTGATAAAAAAAAATATTTTTTAAAACATTATCTGCATTAAAACAAAATATTGAGGAATTTTTGCTAAGTCTAATTTAGCTCGTTAGAGAAATATTTGTGAAAGTCACGTAGTGGAATTATGCAGAAAATATGTGTATGTAGGCTTCTGGTTTGGAGTCAATTTGATGATCGTCAATAATTGTTTGTAAAGTGTTATGTGAATTTAATACGTTTTTATTTAATAGTTTTCAGTAACTTAAAAGGTCAGTTTTTTTATGTCAACTCTAACATGAACTAAGAGCATTCGAAGGTGATTTAATTTTTTTTAATTTTTAAGTGAAATTTCTTTGCCGAGGGAGCTACAATTTTCGAGCGTTACGAAAATGCCGATCGCATGAGAATAAAACACAGAAACGTTTTTAAGAAATATGAGAAATTACGCTGTACAGGTCCGTATAAGTCTTTCCCATTTGTAATATTTAAAATCGTTGGGCTATTTCGTTACTTTTGATTTACAGCTAATTTTACGTTTACCTATGAAAACATGCGCAATGATTTACGATAATGGGTGTTTTTATGCTAGAACACCCATTAAAATGCCGTAATAAAAGACCATGGAAAATTGAATACTAATGAAGTTTCGATTATGGTTTTTCTATGGTGTCTTACATCGGTGATCGACCTTAGACTCAAGTCTTAAACCAATAAAACTAGCACTATTTCAATTTCTAAAATTTTATTTTATTAACAATTGAAATGTATACTGCAATTTTTAATAAATAAATCGGCTACCTATATCATTATACGTATTTTTAGCCTTAAATTCCATTATTTTACCATTTTATTGTACTTGAATTTTCAAAGCACTGCTTGTTTATATTTTCACTTATTATTATAGTTACTTAGATATTGATTATCAAATGTTTTGACGGGAAAGTTGGAAAAAAAAATGAGCTTTTATGAAAATTTCTGTTTCTCGTAATTTTAGATATTAATGTAGAAAATAAAAAAAACTAATTTTTACATATATGCTCATCAGGAGGTGACGCACTCTTAAAAGTTAAGTTATTTTAGATTCCTTAATAAAATAACGCTGTTGATAATTATATATATATATATATATATATATATATATATATATATATATTGAAAGCATGTTATAGTTTGGTTACACGTCAAGTGTCCGTAACTAACCCCATAAAGAAAACATTAAGGGGTACTTATATAAATTATTTGGTTTCTATTATTTTGAATTATATGCAAATTATTTAAATTATATAACTTTAGCTATCAGTGAATAAATTATATTTTTAATTCAGTAAGTGTTTTTTTAATGGTACTGAGATAATTAAAGGCTAATTTGTATCTCAGAAATCATATGACATACAGTTTTGAAATAACCGTTTCAAGATAGTATTACTTTGTTCTATAATTCTTTAGTGTTAGGATATCTGTCATCAATCAATACAATTTATTTTTTTTTGCCAAAATCCTGTAAATAGTGACCTAAATATTAAATTTTACCACAAAAACTACAAACAAAATATTAATTCAAAACACGAATTCATACTCTTTGATCATTGAATCTTATATTTCTCGATAACAAATAAAATAAACAAAATATTAAATAGATAAGATCATTTTTAAAACGAACCTTAGTAATGTAATCAATTTATGTAAAAATAATTAACAAATATACAAAATTATATAATTAAAATAATTATGGATGCTACCCGCGTGACCTTATATCGAGGAGGACGACTTTAAGGCCAATCTGCACGCTTTCATGGAGCGCACCTGCGTTTTGATGACGGCGAGTGTAACGCAGCCACGTTTGTAGTCGACCTGCGGCAGTGGTCTTAAAAGAGCGCACATTCATTCCAACAAGAGTAAATAATGATTGAGTGGCTTCAGAATTCCGTAAAAAATGTTTACTTTTTCCCACACGATGGTATGAAAAAATTTAAAAAAGTACAAAATTGTGACTATTTTTGAAAAAAAAAATACAATAACCTTAAAAAATATATTCCATACGATCTGAATGGCATGTTCTATACACATTTTCCAAAAAAAACATTTTGCTTGAGAAAATTTGAAGGCCTACATTTTATTAATTCGTGGTACACTCGTAACAACCATCGACAAATATAATCACTTTTTTTTAGTTTAGATGTAAGAGTTACAAAGTTTTATTACATGTGTGCATTCAATGCTAGTATCTTCAGTCCGATTATCACGAAGTGAACTTGCCAATTGATAACCTGTGGAGATAGGGATTTGTTGAATTAGCGTTAGGAGTTGGAAATTTCTTCCCATAAAAAAAAATTAAAAATCTGTCTCTCGTCAGCTAACACAACTAATAGGCTTATAGTCCAAACGCGTGTAGTATAATTTTATTCATTTGAATTTTTGACATGCCAACCAACGTTGAGAAGCCGTAGATAGAATGCACATTATTATATGTTAGACACGATATTATGTATAGTAAGCACAATCAATACTCATCAGTTAATAGCCGAAGTACCCGGTGTTGCCCGGGCCAAATACTTCGTGAAGAAGCTCATTTCAGTCAAATAAAGATTTACTAATACCACAACGCAATAGCTGTTGCCATGGGGACGAAGAAAATGTCAAAATTAAATTGTGTAGAATTTATTCTTGAAAAACGGGAATTTTTATCTCTAAACCATTCCTTGCGGAGCTAATTTCCGAAAAATCCGTTCTTAGTAGATGCCTATGTAGCAAAAGGAACATACGTGCCAAATTTCAAGTCAGTAGGTCTTGTAGTCACAGAGAACTCATAACTCATTGAATACAGGAACCATACAGGAACAACTCATTTTTTTCGGAATTAAAAGTACCCTATATCATATTTCAGGATCTGAAGTTACTACATACCAAATTTCATTAAAATCCGTCCAGACGATAAGGAACTGAGTGGTTACAAACATACATACTCAAACTTTCCCATTAATAGGATTTCTATTTTTTTTCCCTGGTACAGCAGCTTCCTAGCATATGTTTCTCGACAGGTCGTTCACGATAAGAAACGTTTCCCCCCTTTTTCACCACATACAAGAAACAAAATCAGAATCGTCACATCAATCTCGATCCTGGAGTGTCTGAAAGGTGAAAATTCGTGAGGTGGCAACCCTACAGACATCGGTGCCCTTCGATGACCTTGAGCGGGCCAGACCCAATCCTGGCGGGGCTCTCGGTCCATGTCTCGTTGCGCGAAAAATTTTACTTCTTTTTTTTTTTTTCCACACTGCCCCTTCAATTCCCCCCACCCCCTCCCACGTTACACCCCGCTCTTCACCTTAACCCTGGCGTCCTCTCGGATACGACGATTTTACGGGCAAGGCGTACCAGTCTGGCGGCATTGCGCCGTTTGCAATAAATTTGCATGTCTGGCCTGCAAGACCCGTCTCTCGGTACGAGCTGCAGCGCACTTGCAGAGGTTGGTACACGTGCGCCGGATCCGTCTGGGTCATGGAGGTATTAGCCTGTGGAGTGGCTGTCTGTTCTGGAAGTTGAAGTCACTTTGGTAGCTGTGACAAGGGACTACATTATTTTTATTCCCGCTGACACTATCAAAGAAGTATTTGTATGTGCCAACCAGATAAAATGGTTTGGGATATAATTTTTAAGCATTTCATTTAAGCATTTATACACCAAAAAATATATCGAAAACTTTCTGGCTTTTGTGTAGGAGAAAATTATGATGTGTCAGAAGTTTCGGCCTGCCATGTTGCAACAATCTTCAAGGACGAATGGCAACAGAAAGGCCTGGTGTTCTGCTCTCTCTCTCTCTCTCTCTCTCTCTCTCTCTCTCTCTCTCTTTCTGAATGTTTTTTGCAACTAGTGTTTTTCGTAAATTTATAGTGAAAACGTTTTACAGCTTAGAGGCTACTGGGCACTTGTCGGACGTCCGGTGTCGCTATTAGGGCTTCTTTTTTTTTTTTTTCGTGAGAATAAATATGGTGATAACCGTGGGAGAGATTGCAGGGGACCCACCTCAATAACGTTGGACGCAGTCGGAACTGACAAATGGAGTTGTTAAGACTAATAATAACGGCAAAAAACTTTGCTTAAAGGAGTTTTGATGTGTAACATCTTAGCTCTCAGTATACGGCATTTGGTAGGAGTCATTCTGTGAATGGAACGGAAATGTGCAACCACGGTGCTGCCATCTGTGGCGGATGGCGCGAACCAAAGTTCACAAAGCCAAAGGGAAACTTTGTGGTTTTAACTGTTAAATGAATTTGAAGAAGAGTGACAGTATTTTAATTAAATATTTATTAAGTATTTTAAATAATCAATTCAGGTCCAAGACGGGGTTTAGTATTTCTTCAAGTCTTATTTGTTTTCTTCGGAACCTTTCATTATATTGTTTAACCTTTCGCTCTGCAAATCGAATGATTCGATAGTTGACGTAGCTGCTCCGGTAACTAATTCTAACAGCGGGTGCCGAAACTGTTTGTGATTCGCGTCCAGAAATTTAGTGTAAAATACAATTAGCTAATATGAATCACTCTCGGCATTATTTTAAAGAATTTTACGTTAAATTTCGTGTCCGAGTTTCGCATTATGTGTGTATTTCCAACACGAGAACACGCCAATTTGCTCGTTACCGACGTCATATGTTACACGTATCTGGAGAGTAATAATGAAATACTCACATTAAATTTTTTTTTTCGCTTGTTGCATCCATATAACGCCTAGTGAGATCATTTGAATCGTTACTCGCCTCCCAATCACTTCCCCCCCCCCCCCCGGCCAACAAAGCAAACATTAAGGCCATAGATTCCCTGGCCTCTATGCGAATCCTTCATATTTGCGCCATTGGAAACAGCTATAGGCTCAAATATCAAACCAACTTTTCCATTAAAAAAAATGATTGCACGATATTATTTTATGATTATAAACTCCAGGTTCTATCATTATTGAAGTTTCTTGGCTTCTGGCTTGTAACCGCGTCCAAGGCGAATATATCACCTACGTTTCGGTCGACGTTGCAGTCGCCATCATCAGGGTGGAGTTACCTACTGAGGTTTTTACAAGTTATCCTGCATTTTAATACTCTCGCCTGAGAGGGGAGTGTTTCCCGATTGGCTGCACTTTGATGATGGCGATTTCAACGTCAACCGAAAATTCGGGTGATATATTCGCCTTGGACGTGCTACGACCCAGAAGCCTAGCAACTTCAGAAAATGGCCGCGATTTCCTGCGATCTAAATTGATCATGATTGATGATTTTGTACAAAAATTGATATCTTTGCTAAAAGCAATGTCTATTATACATTATTCAAAGTCTCACCCCGCTATAAACATCATTCGAAGATATCAAAATTTAGTTCCCCCCCCCCCCCCCTCCTAAGAATAGTTAGCACATTCATAGCCCTAGGTATTCGGACCCCTTAACACCAGAAAGTGCATAAATGAAAGTGATATGTCATTCCACTAAGAGTTAAGCTCGGGCTGACATAATGCGCGAAATCTTAATAATTTAATTTTATCGGCGTTATTGGTGGGTGGTTAATGGAACGCCATGTCTTACGCTAAGGCACCCTCAGTTTGTTACTACAAGTAAATAAAAAAAACATGTTTAGACTTAGTCTTGTAAATAAAACAAAACCGTAAAAAAATGTAAGGTTATAGCTGAAAACATTTAAGAGTTCGTTCGCTAAGTGATCGACAACAAGAACCAAGTAATGTTACAATATTGGAAAAGGACGATAGCATTTTACATTAATGACATCCACTAACTCATTCCCCTCCCAGAAGCATCCTACAAGTAAGTCTCGAAGTGATGAATATGTGTAGGGTTTGTCGGTAGCTACTTTAGTTAGGTTACCTTGTCGCCTCGTTACGTTCAGTCCAATCCCTGATTCTCGTAACTGGGCCAAATCCTGGTAAAACATTATAAGCATTCCTAGGAATTTTGCTAACGTTTCGACGGTAGCGAAGTCGTTTAAGACGATAAACAAACTACTCAGTTGGGATGATAGGGAATAAATCAGCCACCATCCCAGCATTAGTCTTCGGAATTGGCTTTCGATAAACCATGGGAAAACAGAAACCAGGATTGCAGGAAATTAAATTCGATCTCCGGTACTCTGTAATGCTAGTTAGGTGTCTTAACCCTGTTTTTTAATAAGTGGCACACTAGACAGTTACAAGTGAGTCAACCACCCCCTTAAATGATGTATTTGTTTTGTAAACGCAAGTAGTTATGTAATTGTGGTTGTCGTTGTTTTGTTGTTGTTGGTAAGCGCCAAGGATACGATTAGGACAAAACAAAGTACATTCATGACTGAGCCGGGACTCGAACCCAGAGCCGTAGTCGGGTGCGTTGGCGACTGCTCTGCGGAGGCAGACTCCCTCTACGCCCCCCTCCTGCGTCAGGATGACGACTCATGGGTGTGGTAGCTGTGCATATACATATATAGCTGTGCAGGTACTGATGAGGCGATTCCAAGTGGACAGCATCGTAATTTATGAACAGGATAACGAGGTAAGCTACAGTAATATTGAAGAAGAAAAAACAAAAAACAAAAATGCAAGTTAGTACATCACACAGCAACGAATTGCAAGTTAAACTATGAAATTAAGAATTATTTAAATTATTAAAGAATTATTAGTCCAAAGCACAAAAAAAAAATTATATTTTAAAGTTTGAGTTATGATTACATCGTTATATCATGATGGAGTTTGCACAAAAGTGTATAGGCAGGAAAAATTTAATTAATGTACTTTGTTTTATCGTGTATCTCTTATTGAATCAGTTTCAAACCATTGATGTTCAAAAATTTTTAAACTCACAAATGCTTGTAAATGTTCTGAACGAATCTATCTTGTACAAGCCTTTTACAAAGTATTTTATAGTAAAACAATTACAATGCAAAAATGAACAATAATTTTAATAGAATAAGTATTAAAGCATTAATATTATATTTGAGAGATTATGTATTTTATTTATAAATAATCTGAATTTATAAAAATGAAATAAATCACACCAAAATATATTGTTCTAAAAATATAATTTAACTTAAATTATTACCAAAAATGTTCTCTAGTGCCAAGTATGTTTGTGAGTATAGGTGAGTGCATGTCACGTGTTTTTTATTTGGTTCCTTGTAGTATGTATTGATCACTTCACCAGTCTATTGTGTTTCTCCACATACACACTACACAGTACTCACTCACTCGGAAATGGATCTAGAGATCTCACAAGTACTGACACTAACTCATTCTCTAACCGACGGGCCATGCGATATTCGAAATTTACGTGGGCAGTCTACGAAATTATTTTGCTCGTTATTCAGATTAATTTACAATATAAATATCGTCAATAATTATTGTTTGTAAAGTGTTATGTGAATTTAATACGTATTTATTTAATAGTTTTCAGGAACGTAAAAGGTCAGTTTTTTTATGTCAACTCTAACATGAACTAAGAGCATTCAAAGGTGATTTAATTTTTTTTAATTTTTAAGTGAAACTTTTTTTCTGAGGGAGCTACAATTTTCGAGCGTTACGAAAATGCCGATCGCACGAGGGGAATAATAATGTACATGGCGGGGGAACCGGTAGAGGAGGAGAGTGCGTCAGCGGCGACGCCACTCCAACGCATGCACTAGCGGTAGAATAGGAAGACGGCAAGGGAAGAGGCGATACGTACGTAGTGTAGTAGTGTAGCATGCTATATGCTAGTTGTAACGGCCGGAAAGGGAGACGGAAGGGGAGAGGTAGAAATGACACAGCAGTGATGCTACGGAATTCTCGTATCGCTGCTTGTGTTTGTCTACTCATAAGTTTTCCTAACGGCTAACGATTGACGCTACAATATTTTGTAGTTCGTTTATTTTATTTAAAGTATCTACAATTTATTTATATGTGTGAAAAATAATTATTGATATGTGCTGTCATTCATTTTTCTGTGAATAGTGCGATTGAAATTGTAAATAATTTATCTCTCTCTCCCTATATATATATATATATATATATATATATATATATATATATATATATAAATGTTATGTTGGTTTGTGTACGCTTCAAAAACTCAAAAAGTTCTGCACCGATCGAGCTGAAATTTTACCATTATATACAACCCGCATCAAGGATTGTTTTTATATACTTTTCACGTCAGCAACATACCCGCGACCGCGATAAAGTAACTGCGCCATTTTATTTATGTGTTTTCTCACCAATAAAAGCAAAAAAACACGCATTTTCTGTTATGGAAACGTTTCTCCATGCCATGCAATGAAAAAAACTACGTCAAGTAAAGCGAACGGGAAATGGCTATATACAATGAGAATGCTTTTATTGTGAGATGCAATAATTAAAAAATGACTAAGCGTACCGGTATGGGACTAATTATACAATATGAATGAGGTACTTTAGGGTGATCGTGTCTCGATTGTGCTGCGCCGTTATCCAAATCGTAAGTAGAGGTTATGTTTTGTATGGGTCTATCACCACTTGATGTGGGATTGCATGTAGATGGTTCTAGGCTATTAATTTTTTGAACTCCTTAGACCCTATAATTTTTTTAATTTTTAATTTAATTAATATGTTCTATCGCCAATAACAAAAATTGCACCAATCGTAAGTAGAGGTTATGTTTTGTATGGGTCTATCACCACTTGATGTGGGATTGCATGTAGATGGTTCTAGGCTATTCATTTTTTGAACTCCTTTGACCCTATACCTATTTTTTTTTAATTTTTAATTTAATTAATATGTTCTACGGAATTTTTAAACTCACTTGATCTGCCAGGGATACCACCACACATACGTAAATTGAAAATAGGTGTGCCAATTATCCTCTTGCCGAATATTAATCAGCCAAAACTCTGCAACGGCACGCGACTTTCGGTTAAGAAATTAACGAATAACGTAGTGGAAGCAACGATTTTAACGGGGCCTTTCAAAGGTGAAGATGTCCTCATTCCTCGAATACCCATGATCCCGACCGATACACCATTTCAATTCAAAAGATTACAATTCCCAATTCGATTGGCATTTGCAATCACAATCAATAAAGCTCAAGGTCAATCTTTAGAATTGTGTGGTTTAGATTTAGATGCGGATTGCTTTTCACATGGACAACTGTATGTTGCGTGTTCCCGAGTCGGAAAACCAGATAGTCTTTATATCTACGCATACAGTGGAAAAACAAAAAATATTGTATATCCACAAGTATGATAAAATTAAACTTATATGAAATGTATTCTTTGTTTGGTTTCTCATTTCTCAACTATTCAATCACAATGTGCCACAGCGAAGCGTGGCAGGGTACAGCTAGTATATATATATATATATATATATATATATACACACACACACCTAATAAGCAAGAAGTTTCACTTCTGTCGGTCGCGTGTGGAATCCGCGTAATTTTTTTAATTAATCGTTTATGTGTAAACTTTAACATTTAATATTTAATTTTTCAGTATATTATCCATAAATAAAAATTCGTGTCTTCCACAATCCTACAAACCTGAGTTTTCAGGGTTTTAAAAATTCGTGACTCTGTGTAGGTTTCGGAACATGGCAGGAATGGCGCGTGTTTTCCCAACCCCTGTAGTCTGGCCGGCAGACCAATATAAGCGGAGAAAAATGCTACGGCAGCCTGCGTCATGCTTTTATTTGTGCGGCTGCGGGGAGGGGATGCCTCGGTTTTTACGAAAACAGAGAGGAGTGAGAGAGAGATGAAAAGAAAAGGGGGAAAAAGGGAGGAAGAAAGGAGAGATACCGTGTGATGCAAGAGTTGTCTTCCGCGCTTCGCGTCTCAAGGCCGACGGAACCCATTACCGCTGGGGCGGAGGTGTGTCGTCTAGACTTCAGCGCGAGCTTTTATTTCGTTTTCCGCGCAGTGCAAGCACGACTCGAAGAACCCAACCCAACCTCAGGTTCGTGACGACACACGGGTGGCTTACCCGGCGACACGTCTTCGTCAAATTTAATTCCTTAGCCAAACTGAAGCTGAAGCGTGGCTGCCGGCGGGGTCCTGCTTGCTGGCGGTCAAGTAGACCGAAAAATATTCGTCGGAAATATCAGAGGAACTAAGTCAGGCGACGCTCTCTGTCGAATACGACTTTTCGGTCATATGACTTCCGGCAAAACAATTTTCGGTTCAAACTGCCTGGGGGGTTAAACGATTTCGTTCCGTTGCCTGTCGATCAAAAGATTTTCCGTCTACTGAAGTGCCACCGTTCGGGTTAGGGAGGGATCTAGGTGCGACTAAGGCCTAGTTGGGCTGGGGATTAGCCATGCAGGCAGAGGGTCGCATGCATCACGTGCTTTGTGCGGGGATTGGACAGCCACGGCAGCGCTTGATGCCATGACTTAACTCCCCAAGCTTCAATCTAGTCCTGCTCTCAGTCATTAAACTTAGTTCCTAGAAAGAAAAAAAGTGTGAGCGAATCTTTCAGTAATCGCCAGTGATGTGTAACAAACAACTAACCTCGATAACTAGAATGTTGGACACGAAATTAATGTAGAATTCTTGATACATCATTGCAAATTATGTTTTCAACTCCATTTACTGACGCTAATCACAAGTAATTTCCGCACACGCCACTAGAATTCATTGCTGGAGCAGCTACGTTGACTATAGAATCATTTGATTAGTAGACATAAATAAATAAATAAAAGCGAATAATTCTTGAAAAATAAAATACTCAAAACCCTGGCTTTGGACCTGATTTTAAACAAGAAATTTTATTAAAATACTTCCCATTTTGTTATAATTAACTAAACAGTTAATACTAACAGGTATCCCTTTGGCTTGTGAACTTTGGTTCTCGCTATCCGCAACAGGTGGTAGCACCGTGGCTACACATTTCCGTTCCATGCTAATTCCATTCACGAAATGCCGTATATCGAGAGGAATTTCTGTCAGGCACACAATTCTGCACCTACCTTATTTGGGAAGCTCAAGACTCACAAACACCGTATCAGTCCCTGAACGTATCCGAAGTTCTTGGCTTCCTCATTCAACTTCGCAAATGTAATTAAAAAAAATCACCACCAGAGGTGCGAGCGCCACTGGTCATAAATCCAGCAGTGGTTTGAAAATATGAAAGCGGACTACGCGTCCAAGTCCCCCTCCCCCCGGATGGTAGACTCTCTTCTACTCTGTTGTCCAACTCTTCAAACATACCATCCTCTGTATGTTGTCTACTCCTACGCAATTGATGCATGCCCTTGCAGCCCGCATGTATGTGCCCAGGGTTTGCCTTGAGTCATTGCAGGTTTTACCTGGGCCCAACTTAGATTAGTTTTAATTTAGTTTTTTTGGATAATAGAGTGCTGCCATGGTTGGCAGTTCCTGAACAAAGCACATGATGCATGTGACCCTCTTACTGCACGGCTAATCCCAACATGACTTGGCGTATAATTTAAAATGTAGGTGGCCTAATCTAACCAAACTTTCATTTTACTTACGATCATATAAAGGCGAGAAAACGTATCATCCGAAAGAAAAAAAATACGAGAATTTTTTTTTTTCCCCGCTAGTATATTATTTATGTAACACATCTAAATTTACGATAGAAAATAAAATTCCCAAGTTGCTTGAAACCGGATTATTCGGGCGTCTGACTTCGAGTCAGTAAATAATAGATTTCCGACCTGAGATAGACCTAGGCCAAAAACGTGGGTTCGTAATCAAATTATTACTTGAACGTTTCCGCCGTTATAATCAAGGACAAAGCACGTAATTTTTTTTATAAGAAGCCAAAACTATGATGTTGGGGCAGTGATGAGATTAGTGCACTACAGCATCTTCAAATAGGTTTTATTTTTTAAATGCATTTTCAATGTCGTTTCAAACTAATTAAAATCTTTCATGATTTTTACAACATGGAATATTAAATAACTCATTATATATGTTAGTGTAGTGTCAGTTAGTGTTGGCTCAGTTATTAGAATTGCTGTCTGGTGTAAGTCTCAGCTGAACCGAGGATTTTAAACTTTTTAAAAGTTTCCCTACTGTTTTCATGACTATAGGCCTAGGTGTTTCAACGGCAAACCACCGCAGAAAACTCTCTTGGCACTCCCCGCTTACATTTTGTAAACGAAAATCTTTGTGAATTTTGGAACATTCATCCCTTAATCGACAATATAGGCTGTTATTCAAGAGATTGAATTCTATAAAAATATTGAAAATAATTTGAAGCTAAATTTTACTGTGTGAAACGACCTTAAGGGAGATTATCCACTGCCATCTTGGACATTTAGTAAACTGGACTCAGACTGCAGTACAGATGCATTATTTAATTCCATGGTTTTGATAAAAATCACCACATATCTCTGGATTGTTGTAGAAGTCAACATTCGTGGTCTAGTGTAACTATTACGTTATCTGCAGTTTGCTCACATAAAATAATCAACTGCTGCTGGTGTTTCGTTTGGACAGGTTTTATAAGTTTTCACGAATTGGCAGAAGTTTTTGTAAAGTTTAGTTTTTAATATAATTGTTGTGATTATATAATATTGATTCAGCAAAATGTATATTGTTTACTCCACGTTCTGGGTTTGAATCCAGTACCTTTTTATAATTGTTAATCAAAACTTAATTAGGTAATTTTTTTATAAAAATTTTAAAATTGCCCCCGATTTACTAGCTTTAAAATTACGGATTTTCAAGATGGTGGTCGTGATGTCATAATACAAACCTGCGGACGTGACGTCACCCAACATGGCGACCGAGACCAAGGTCGAGTTCGAAGCTCCCCTCCAGAGGCTTATTGGAGGCTTGAGGACTGGGAATTAGGTCTCAATTTGGAATTTTCTTTTTTTATATAGGCAAAAATATTTTGAGGGATTTCCAATTTCTAATTTATGATTTCTAATTCTTTCCCCTCAAAAATTGAATTTATGAGTTTTTAAATTATTATTATTATTTGGCTGATATTTCCGTAAAAACTGAAAATTTTGGTACGTTTTGGCGATATTTTGAAGGTCAAAGTAATATGTCAAGGTCAACCAAGATGGCCGCCGTGATGTCTCAATCCACGATGGCGGTCGGCACCTCGCACCTTAAACCAGAACCATCCGCAGAACCGGCTATGTTATACTACTTGCATTGTCGTACATATTGTCTGTTTGTTCCTAAAATAGAGTCCCACCAGGGGAACGTAGAGAAATGCCTGCCGCAAGGTCGGAATATATCTGTTCCTAAAATAGAATTATAGCAAAATAATAAGAAAGTTTATTATGGTGGGGTGTATGTATACACGTGGAGGGCTCAGAATCACACGGCAAGTTTTTTTCCTTCATTTTCTATTCATTACCATTGTTTAAGGGCTTTTGCTGTTAATATATGATGACAGTGCTCTAGAAAATTTTGTTTAAATGTTTGTTGAGGATTATCTTATAACTGTAAAAAGTCGTGAAAGTGTTCATAATTATTATTATTTGCGTAACATTTTACATCTTAAAAATAAGGTTTGGTAAATATGTAATAAGAAACTTTTGTGACCCAAAAAAATTTACAAGAGAGCCATCGGAATACATTTGCAGAAATAAATCACTTAAATATGGATTGTGCCAAAATTAAATGACATAACCAACCCCCTGCGTGATACGGAGCCTTAGGACTCGAGTAGTTGGGTGTCTTGCCGAGTCGCACTTGTGCTTCGACGTTGTGCCCATCGAACTGTCGGCGCGTGGTTTCGGCATCGGCGAAGAGACGATCGATCCTTCGACTGTATTTGTGTCAAACGTATTCGAACGATCGGAAGCGGTTGCTGCGCGACCCGGACAAACGAGATGGCATTATTTTGCATAGAAGATCTGAATCTACGTCACGCGCGCAGCGATCTAGTGCTGACCGAGAGAAAAAAAAAACTATTTTGTTGGATGCTCCGAACGATTGTTAAATGTATCAGGTCTCGGCGACAGGGTGGAATTAATGTTTGTATAAGTTACCATGACAAACTTTTCATGACTGAAAATGTCATTTATTCACGTTCTGCTGGAATCACAATGCAAGAGGAATGCGATACAACAGCCAAATAGGCGTGTTATTGCAAATATCACCTGTGTGACTTTATATATATACATATATATATATATATATATATATATATATATATATATATAACAGTTCGAGGTAAAAACAGTCAGTGCATGGATGAAACTATGAAGAAACTATCGGAAAATGTTGAACTATATATATATATGTTTTTTTTAATATTTGTCTGATTTTCTTTTTATTTGTTCCGGAATGAATCGAAATTACTTTATGGATTTTGATGATTTTTCGTAAGTAAAATATTTGGTTACATCTTAAACACAGAATCCAAATCCTAAGGAGATGAAAAAGTGGTATATGGTTTTAAAATAATAAGTATATCTCTACTAACCAAGCATAAAAAATAGTTACAATAAACATAGAAAGCTAAAATCCCATTTTTTAACTATTAAGTGAAGTTCCACGTTTAATGGTAAGTTTAGTTTTATGAAGAAAAAGTCATTTCTTCCTAATATCCTAGAACTAAAGATAAGAAACTAAAGATTAACAAGCTTAGCTACAGAGTTACGTATTATATATATTTTTTTATTATTTTATATATTCGTCCTTAAAATAGTGACAAGGGGGTTAGTTTGGATTTAATTTATATATACATACATATATTTCCAACACTAATAGAGCAATACTTAAAATATTGAATAGTTATCAAAGAAACTTAAAATTCGCGTTATTTTTTACCATTTAGCGAAATTCCGTCACTAAGGGGTGTGAAAATGGTAAGTTTGTTTGAAGAAGAAGAAGAAGAAGAAGAAGAAGAAGAAGAGGAATAAGAAGAAATAATCACAGGGCTACTTATAATCTGGTAGAACTTGAGGTAAGAAACTAATAATAAACAACATGCGTATTTTTTTTTATTTGACCGTTTGCGTTATCACATAAAGAATCAAGGGGGAGGGGTATTAAGGAACTGAGCATAAATAATTTACATTACGATTTACATAGTGTGTTTTTACAATTTTTCGAATATTTGCCGCAAATGGGGCGAAAACCTGGTGAGTTTGGTTTTCTAGCAAAAACATTGAATCTCTGAAACAAATAGGCCCTATGTAGAACAGGAGTTTAAAAACTGAGCTCAAACGATTTATATAATGCGAATTAGACTACAAAGGGCGTGAAAAGGATGTAAATTAAGTTTTACAGTAAAAAAAAATTCCGTAGTGAATCAAATGGGTGGTAGTAATCTGAGCAAAAATAATGATAAAATGATTTGAATTATCTCTAAATAGTATAATACAAAGTCTCTATCCGTTTCTGTCTGTTTTTTTACTTACTTATTCTAAAATACTCAATGGATTTTGATGCGGTTTACACAATCATTTAAAGAATTTATTCAGGAAGGTTTTTTTTGAATAAAACATACATATTACATTTAAAGATGGTAGAGAAATCTCGATGTTTAGTAATTAAGTCGTAAATAAAGCGCAGGGCCAAACATTTAAATTTTCGGGAATATATTTCAGCGTTAAGTGATTTTTACATGGAAAAGCTTTCGCGTGTGACTTCTAAACAAAATGTCTGTGTTGCCTCATGAGAAAAACCGTCAACATTGTTTACAGTATGTTTTATTATGTATGCTTTTTTTTTTAAACACCGGCAACTTTCGAATACTTGATATTTATAAGGTACTCAGTTATTAAACCTAAATGATGCGACATTATTGGATCGCATCCGTGCGAAGCCGGGGTGGGTTGCTGACATACAATATATTGAATATAATATATAATGAATATATATATATATTATGGATTGAGTACAATTAAATACAGTTTTGTTTATTTACCAACGACATTTATGTTTATCAAGTTACCACAATTTAAATGTCTGTCCGTATACTGATAACGCCTTCGTAAGCACACATCTTACTCTCCCCGCTGGAGCTTGATTCGAGTGTCTAGCTCAACCGGTTGTCTCCCCCGATGATCCGATCTTCGCACGCAAGAGGGTCACCTACCCTCTCCACTTCATTGCCCCAGCAGGTCATCCGCCCCGTTTATAAACCTCTGAGCCCCGGCCCTGGAAAAAGGTCTCGCAGCCCTCACGGAGGTGTCGCGTCATTAGGATCCGCCGACTTAACACTCGAAGCTTCAAGAACAGTGACGTCCTAGTTACGCCACTTCGCGCAGACGGGGCTCTGGAAACATGCCGAACCCTGAGGGAGGTACAGAGATGCAGCGGATAATCATATTACCGCAGATTAACAGGCTCTACTTGTATATGGCCTCTCCTGCATGCTGGTCATTCTCTTAACAATGTAATGAATTTAATTGAATTTTTAAACTGCAGAACACTTGAAAAGAGGGTATATTTTGCTTTAATAAAACATAATGTCTCCAAGCTAATAAAGTGGGGGTTAATGTTTTCACTGTGAATTTTAAAAAATACATTCAAAATCTACCAACTTTTTTCCATCTTCCTAAATTCTGTCTCTGCGAAGAGTAAATGGTGAAAATATTGTTTCACTATATAGAAAAAAATCTTATCTACCAGGATAAGTATTTTATATATATATATATATATATATATATATATATATATACATATGTAATCTACGAAATAAGCACATGGTTTATTTAGCAATATAAATTAAAATTTTACATAGATATTATTACATTATATATATTTTTTTGGATTTCACGCCTGAGTTGTTTAAAATGAGCTGACTTTGGCTTTATTTTGTTAACGAATATCGCCATATTTACTTCATGTGTAGTTTTTAATTTTCTCATAATCGCTACATACACATTTTACCTTGAAAATTTTAAAGTAATTTTTTTTCTATTTCATACTTGTGAGAAAAAAAAAATCTACTTAATAAAATTCTAACACTGACTGACTGACTGACTGACTGACAGACAACCCACAGGATAAACCGGTGGAACCTAGAGACTTCAAATTTGGAGGGAATATTTCTTGAACATCCTAGGGATGCACTAAGGATGTTGTTTTCAATTACATCCCTAAAGAGGTAGTAAAATTTGTATGAAGCGAAATACCACTCAATTACACGTCTCATCACGAATTCTCAGGAACTGTAAGATCTACCTTCTTGAAATTATACACGTATACGTATATTCTTTTTGCTACGTAGACATCCGCTAATAAAAGATTTTACGAAAATAAGCTATATATAAATGTGTGTATTTGTGTGTGTGAGTGTAAGTAAAATTGTGAAGCTGGCATAATCTAAATTAAAATAAAATGCCCACTTGTTTAACAGTTTTTTTTCTTCAATATGCTTCCTAATGAATAGAAAAAAGATATGCGATATTGAAGTGTTATAAATATCCGATTACACTTAAACAGAAGTTAAAAAAATTTATATAACTAATCTAAACTAAAAATTAATGAATATTGCATTACTACTGTCTAAATTACATTCCTAAACCTATTACCTATCTGTTTTCGTTAAAAATTATTTACTCAATTATTCAGCAGCTTGCTGCAAAATTGCGCATACTAGTTACTCAGCTACTGGTTACGGGCAACGAAGGAGGAAAACCAAAAATATCATACAGTATTTTGTTTACAAAATGACGGTTCCATAAAATTAAAAACGGGAGTACGATCTAGTATGAAGGAGAAACCAAGCAAAATCTAAATTTTTACGTAAGTTTTCAAGGTTGTTCGTGTTAATTTTTAATGCAGTGCCAGGCCAAATTTAAAATTGTGAGACACATAGAAACCATGAAAAATTATTTATGACAAATTTGATAAACCAGTAATGCTGTTTACAAATAACGATTCTTTATTTTAAAAATTCAACTAAATTTGTCTCCAGATTTAAGAAAATTAATAAGTAACTAAAATATTTTAAATTTCACCTTAGTCCCCAAGTGATATAAGATTAGAGTGAAAATATAAGTTTTAGTTAAAATGTGTCATTTATACCTATTATTATTATTATTATATGGATGTTCCTAATTAAATAATATTGTAAATTGCAAAAAAAATCCTAGTTAATTTAGATAAGATAATGTTGTTTCTTCAAGAAAAAGTATCAGTTTTTAGGAGCAAGAGAAGTTACAATATTTTATTTTCAGCCACTGAATGTGTGTTGGAAATAATGGAAAACAAAATAGCTGCTGCAAGTTTTTGTTGGAACCTCTAATTTTATGTTTTATGAACACATCTCATTTTTTTTTGTCTTGACTGTGTCATCATTTCTCTGTACAGGCAACGTAAGTTGGTTATTTTAAAATCAGTGGATAGCAGAATCTTCTCAGTTGTAAGGGGATTATCTATCTGCCTCCATCTCTTTCTGTCACCTCTTATTGTGGGCTAGGCCATTAAATACGCATGGCATGCAGTCTGTTGACATATAACTTGTCTCAAATTTGACAATCCTCAAACTAAGTATACCTATTTATACTCATTTACCAACTGCATTTTGCAACTAATCGCATGATATTTGTATTACACTATTGACAGAAGGATTCATAGACCATTGGTACTTATGAGAACTGTCAAATTCGATACAAGTTGCATTGCAGAGGCTTGTATGAACTTTAAATAATACAAACACAATAGACAAACTTTTCAGTCTTCCACTTAGCGAAATATTTTTTGGCTTGTATGAACTTTAAATAATACGAACACAATAGACATACTTTTCTGTCTTCTTCCACTTAGCGAAATATATTTTTTTTTTAAGTGCAATAAGTGTTCAATTTCATCATTGGACATCTGATGTATGTTTAAAGAATTTGAACATTTTTTTATTTAATGAGTTTTCCACTTGTTATGTATCTATTTTGTTGGTTTCGGCTCGGTTAACAATGGTTTTGGAATTCAAACACAGGTATTTGGGATAGTAAAAATAAAATAGCAAAGGTTTACAAACTTAATAATATATTTTATCACAAGTATAAAATTTACATGCATTGCAATGGCATTGATCTGTAAGTACTAAGGATCGTCCTAAGAAAATCACTGTCGATTTTGCTGATTTAAAGACTTAACTAAAGCTATTACATTGTTACATTGGCAAGACTGGGAATAAATAACAGCATGTATTACAAACATCAAAGTAAAAAAAATTCTGTACATTTCTAACATCATATTGCCTCAAGATTATTTATCATATACAAAAAAAATCTTTCAACTATGCGACATGAAACTTACATTTCATTGACTTCTAATATCTAATAAAAGCGAGGTTAAGCAGAGTTCTGTAAAATCCTTCATGATTTTCTTTAACGTTACTATATACAATTATTAAACACTGTACATAATAAAATTACAATACCCTTCACTAAGCATTTACTAAACAATATCAAAGTTTGGCATACCTGTTGAGAGAGTGCTCAGTCAGCAAGAAGTCTATAAAATTTAATCAACAATTCACCTCATAAAAATATAAAAGTTTTGCAGCCTTAAAATCTTACATATTTAATTTTTGTATCGCATTACATACTAGCTAAACAAACAAGTATCACAATTATAGATGTGTTAATTTGCAAATGATGTTTCAAAGACATCAACATCTGTGATCTTGATTTTTATGATTTAACAGCCAGGATGTGCCTTTTTAAGCACTCATATTGGCGATGTTATCAGGTACATGTAGTTGTATAAAATAAACGACAGAATCAAGATTATTAAGCAAATTTCGTTTCCCAAATTTACGAAACGTACTAAGTCCTAATTCTACAGTGAGTTCTTTTAAGTCAATATTTTTTTTTCATTCATCCGATCTACGGATGATACACAAACATATGTTTAGAGACCAGAAAAATTCGCAGTTTAATTTCGCGATAGACTAGAATACAAATACGTTTACCTTTATGCTGATTCAGTTATTGGACCACATATTATCTGAAGGACTGTAAGTCAATGAAAAAAAAAAACACAACAAAAGAAATATCGAATCAAATGCATCCCAGTTAAGAGGTATTAGGAGTCAGTAACCAATGAGCAGGTGTAATTTGCCCGAGTTCATATAGTATGGTGGAGTCTATCCTAGAGGTCACCGAAACCGCGAATTTTTCCAGTCCCTACACATGATGCATCATGAAAAAAATTAGCTGCCCTTTTACAGCTCAGTCAAAAATACAAGTGATTAAATAAAGACAGCCGTAGTTGTACAAACATCGCGTACACAAAAGACACAGAAAAGTCACCGTGATTAATGATCACACCGACAAGTTGGTCGGGAATGGAGATATGTACAAGGTGCTCGTGGGATGGGAATGGAAATGCAGCAGCGAGGGGGGAGCGAGTGCTACGCGCGGTCTACAGCCCGGAGCTCTCCCTGTTCTTCCTAGGCGTGAACACGAGCGAGTACGTGTCCGGGGGCACCGCGACGCAGGCGGTCGGCGTGTGGATGACGGTGCCTTCCGGAACCGAGACGTCGTAGCTCTGCAAGATGGACGCCACGAGGAGGAAGGAGAATCCTTGCACGAGGCGCTGGCCGATGCACGTCCGCTTGCCTGCAACGACGGAGAACAGGCGTGATGTTCGAGCACACATTACCCTTTCCCGTCACACTTTGTCAATTCCCAAGACGTAACTAATTTTTATTTGTTTTATTGTAAATAGATTTTTTTTGTATTTTATTTGTACAATGATTTTATAACTAATTCAAAATGTATTTATTTCGTAGTCATAAAGTATGATGTCCACAAGACACACACCACGCAGCGCACGGACGTGCAGGCCTCACTACGACACAATCGTCAACACAGGCGCGTCAGCACAAAACAGTGGGACAGCGCTTTCGTCGCGAGGCTGGCCACGAGCCGCGGAAGGGTGGAGGGGGGGGGGGGGGGGGGTTTGTTTGTCAACACAGTCGCGGACCCGAGGTTTCAAATACGGCAGCCACGCCGAGAGGTCAGCCGCGTCCGCGACAGAACAGCGAAGGTAAGAAGGTCTTGCAAACTGTGTGATAGCTAGACGCTTAGGTTCCTTTTAAATGTACTAGGCAGTACTAGAAGGTACGACTTTGGCTCGTATGTAATCAAAATCCGACAGTAAAAGTTAATGCCGAGCCTCTTGACGGTCTTTGATTCCCCTCGAGACCCCAGTCGGGAAGAGAGGGTGATGCCAAGATTGGTCGAGGCAGCGACGTAACAGCATTGGACCCACACACCCGGAGTTTTGATGAACTTCGCGTATCATTGAGATGTAAATTTTTCCACTTCAGTGGAGGAATGAACTGAAAGTGTTAAGTAAACAAAAAAAATTAACATACATAACAGCTACATTCTTAGAAATTACACTGAATCCATGTCCTTTTTTTTCCTTCAAAGAATACACGGGAAATAAACAAAGTATTGTATTCGTACTTCCAGATAACTTAAACTAGTCATCTGCAGAATCTATGCAGGATTCCGACTACCGTGTTGTGTGTTACGTTTGAGAAAAAAAATAGCGTTTTTATTGATATTTAACAAGTCCACGTTATATTCCCGTCCAGCCATTCTGATTTCTGTTTTCTACAGCTTCCTGGGGGGGGGGGGGGGGGGGGGGAGAAACACTAAGATAATGATGGGACGGTTGATTTGCCAACTGCTTCCGAACGAATATCCTTGACTGGCAGTTTGTGTTTCCGACTCTTAATTGTGAAATATGAACTACTGGTACTTAAGAGTTGTGAATGGTTCGTCTCTCACCTGTGCTGAACGGGATGAAGTATTTTGGTTTGCTGACGTGCCCGTCCGCCGACAGGAATCTCTCCGGCATGAACTCGGCCGGCTTCGACCAGTAGCTCTCTCCGGTGTTGAGCTGGTAGTTGTTGATGAACACCACCGTGCCTTTCTTCACTTCGTAACCTGCGCACCATCAACAACGAGCGGTCAACATTCGGTTCCGATGAACAAATCCTGCCATGAAAGCCACACGGCTTATTTTTACAGCCAGTGCTGGCCTTAATTTTTTGCATCACCCCCCTTTCCCATTTTTCCTCACACGACAGTGGGTTGGGAAAAAAAAATTACGTTGTTCTCAACAAAGACAGTCGGCAAAATATTTAAACCGAGCAATTTGGTGACATGGTGACCCGGGTACGAATCTCGCACCACCAATTCTGATGTTTTGTTTCCTATTGTTTTACGAAATTACTGCAAGCAAATGCTATAATGGCCATGTCACTTCTCCAGTGTTCTCGGACTTGTATGTGTCGGTGTCTAATGGCCTGTCTTTGAAAGAAAAGTTAATCTTAATTATGGAAGGATAGGGTCTTTGTGATTATTCGGTGCATATCCAAAGATTAGCCGATTCTGTTAGCATAGGTTACTGTGACCAAGTTGCTATTCAGTCTAAATTTACTGGTAATATTAAATTATAAACACAAATGTGTTGAAGTTACAAAAGAGTTTGGAATGAACCAATTCTGAGTACGTATTCAGATATAAGAGTTAAGATACTTCAACTTGTATGACTGTGAAAACGCATGACATTTCTGATGGATTTTGGTAGTATAATACAATTATTGTAAATTGCATGTAAATGGATACACTTCTAGTGTGCACTGTAAATTTATTCGGTGCAAAAGTTTCATTTTCGGTATAAAAAAAATCAATTTTAAATGTATTAAAAAACATTATGAATTTGGCACTTCTGAAAATTAGTGATACAATGTTTGATACACTATAGAAACATTAAAAAAAATTAATTTGTTTGAAAAATGTATCTGGAACATTGCAGAAAGTAACTTATAGTGTGTATATGATCATTTGTATAAATTACATTTCTTTCTTTAAATTACATTACATTACGCATGGCACCCACATTCGATTACGGGCTCTGGACCCAGGATCGGAGACGACTCGTAAACAACCCCCCCCCCTCCTCAATTTTACAGTCACGTGCTACATTTATAATTGCATGGCTATTTCTTACCTACACTCTTTTTAGATTGTTATTTAACCTGGAAATACAGGTCATAATTATGGTTACTATTTCATAAGTCCAAACTAAGCTTTATTTATAAAATTATTTTACTTTAAAATAACCACAGCAAGTGTGTACATTTATTACACACGCTGAGATAAAAAAAAAAACGGGGCTGGGCCCGGGGGTCCAGCCAGCCCCACCCTTGTGGGGGCCATGTACGTAATGCTGCAGACACGTTTGAAAACCGAACGTCACCGAGACGCGCACGGGGGAAACGGGAATCTTTCTTTTCACAGACGATAGAGACAAACGTACGATCGTGCATCTTCGAGATTTTTTTTTTGTTCATTGTAAATAAATATGGCGGTGTTGATAAAAAATGATAGTAATGGTCAATTAGGTTTAGGTTAGCTACATTATAAATACTTTAAAACATTGTGGACGGTTGATATGGGAAGCCTTACAACTCACGTAGTTTCGGTTCCCTGCAAGAATTTCCGAAGATTTTTCCGAAGTTTTTGCGTTTTGGTAGGTACCAACGCCACTTCGGCCGCTAAATCAGAAGTTTCCAATGAAAACAAGCATGCTGTGACTGACCTAACCTAACACAACCCTTCGATTTTTTTTTTTAAATTTCAATTTTTTGAAAGAGAAATCCGAAGTTGCACGAACGTGGTAGGGAACCGAAACTACGTTGAGTTGTAGGCTTCCCCGGTTGATTTGGTTGGGATAGCTAGATAAAAGATACGGGAAAAAAGGCATGAACTTCGGGTTTTGGCTCTCTCGTGTGTGAAAAGGAAGGCTTCCCCCCCCCGGGGGGGGGGGGGGACGAGGCGGCGGCGCCCACCTCCGATGGTTGAGTCGACGGTGGCCACGTGCGGCACGATGGGCGAGGACGCCGAGCGCAGGGTCTCCAAGATGGCCGCCTCCGTGTACGGCATGGACGCCCTGTCGAACAGCGTGACGTGTCGCGAGCCGCACGCAGTCGCCGCGTCCACCTCGCGCTGGATGCGCTCGCCCACGCGCGGGTTGCGCACCACGGCGATCAGCGTCAGCATCACCAGGTTGCTGACGGCCGAGTGGCCGCCCAGGAAGTCCTCCAGCTCGAAGATGATGTGCTGCCACTCCATGCTGCTGTCCTCCTTCAGGTGCATGAGCAGCGCGTCCGTGAAGTCGCGGGGGTCGCCTGTCTCGGGCACACGACACGCCACGTCTCACTCCCGACGGCATACAACATGACTTCATGTAAGTTTTTTGGACATACGCCATTGCTAAGAACTTTTGCTGTTGAAGAAAAATAAAAAATAAAAAAAATAAAAAATAAAAATACCCAAAAGACAAAAAACACAAATTAAGCAAAAAAATTGCTGTTGTCAACAGGATATAAACACCACAAAATATTCCGTAACAGGAATATGGTCAACAAACAAAGAAAAACAAAGAAAAATGTACTAAGAGAACGGAAAAAAAACCCACAAATTATGACGACACAAAAATATTGAACAAAAAAAAACAGGAATACATCTACTATACATTTCAAAAAACTGATATAGACTAATTACAACTTTGTTATGTTTATGAAACATTACAGAAATATGTCGAAAACCTCTTTTATATGGGATTTTATATTATTTAATCTTGGAGTTACCATCTGGTCGAATATGACAAGAGACACCAACTCACGACACAAATAAAAAGATTATTCAAGAATGATTTTGTCACTGCCTACGAACAAATGACTATTCCAAAAGTTGCGTCGATTGATTAAAGGGGAAACCACTGGAAACCAGAGATGGGTGTGGGAATAAGAACCCAAGTCCTCAAGAATGAGAAAAACCTCGCTCCGTTTGGAACAGAAATTCGCAGGACTCGCGTTCGGGATGACTCTCGATCCGGCAACTCTCGATTTCGGTTACCCTTGAAATCACTCCAGGCGAATTGCAAGGATGGTGCCTCACCAAAGGCCGTGCGTGGCCAATACCTTCCAACAACCTTCCCCTACATCCTTGATATCGAGGTCGCTAGAAACGCGTGAGACGGTGGAGTGAGGTATGTCATCCGAGAAAATCCAATTAGTTGTGGCAATGTCCACTACGTTTTCTGCTCGCTGAAAGTCTGGACATCACCCCCAAGAGGCCAAGAGGCGCGTGATCTGACCCACATCCACAGCCGTCACGGGCCCCACGGGCGAAGAGCTAGGACGGGACACTCACCGTACATCTCGAGCGTGTTCTCGTGCTCGGTCACGATGTTGGCCATGATGAACCCGCGGATGTACTGCGCCCACGAGGACAGCTTCCGCATGTGGCCGGCGTAGGCGGGCAGCAGCCACGGCATGAAGTCGACGGCGTAGCCCTGGTTGATCTCCCAGAAGATCTCGTCGAAGGTGCGCACCACCGACAGGCAGTCCGGGTCGTCGTAGGCGAACCGCTTGCTGCACATGTACTGCGTGAAGAGGTTGAAGCAGGCGACGTTGAGCAAGGGCTTGACGTCGAGGGGCTGGCCCGGCGCGGCGCGGCGCCGGAGGACGTCGGCGAAGGCGGCCACCTCGCAGCTGCCCACCGTGTCCAGGTTGTAGAAGTGCGCGGAGGCGAAGCGCGGCGAGCAGTAGGCCCGCGAGATGGCGCGCCGGGTCTTCTGCAGGTCCGACCAGTCGCACAGCGCCAGAGCTGCGGCACACAAGGAGCGCCCCCGCGCGTTGTAGACTCGGCTCTCTCGCGGCCACTACAACTCAACTGCTCGACCACCAGACTATGATGGTGATTTGCTAGGGTGTTACATCACGCCGACCCCCCAAGACTGTAGTGGGCTCCGAAACTCGCCAAACCGACTCAGTGAGTCGGGATCGAACCCCACGTCCAAGAAGAATCGCGACAAGATGTGAATGGAACACTGATGGAATGATTATTGGTGGGGGGGGGAGGGGGGGGGGGAGAGAGAGAGAGAGAGAGAGAGGATAAAAGATGGTCCTGCAACGTCATTCGCGTTTTACAGTTTCGAAACAGAATAAAAAAAAAACAACTTTGATCCTAATTTCGCCTCAGAAGCGAGGCGAGTGATCTAAGCACTCGAAAACTGCTGCTCCTAATAAAGTTATCCTGACTATGTAACCTTACCAGCTTCTTGCGTGGAGTAACTTCGGGAAACTCGAATCTAAGCATTGGAGAAACTTCATTTTTGGTTCATTGGGTTATCTGTAATGTTAATATTTAATGCTATGTGTTCGTAATATAAAAGAAAAATGGCATAGCTGGCAGATTCATTGACTAAAGAACTAAACTATTTGTTTCGACCAATATTGTATGAGAACAAGCATTTAGGACAATCAAACGCCTAAAGAGATAACATAAGATGCGGGGATTGAAAATTTTAAACAGTAAATTTTTTTAAAATTTAACTAGTCTGTTAATTTCAATATAATTGCGCCACTTGCTGAGGTAGTACTTTCCAATGATAATTTTCAGGGATTTTACTTTTTAGTTTGTGTGCAGCTATTTATCAGCATTTTGGAACTCAGTCCCGAAAACGCTATATATAAATAATAAATAAATAATGGCTAATAAATAATCAAATAATGGCTTGTGTACAGCGCTGATATTTACCACCCCTGGCCCCTCTTCCCCCAAAAATCAGAAGCCATGAAGTCATTAATAAACTATCGATTACCGCTTCCATGGGATAAGCTTGTCTCACGCTGATGACCGTTAATCATTTCCGCCGCCAGCTTCGGCTGGGACGCCGTCTGTCTTTCCAGAGGTTAGGCGTCGCATCGTAAATTAAAGTCACCACAGCTTCGCAGTTAAAACAGCTCTCCGTTATTACGAGGTGCATGCACCTTCGTCGCCGACCACCTGTCGGCGTGCGGACTCGAATCTTTACGGCGTTGACTACTCGCTAGTGCTGGCTTTACCAGCGAACGTGATCGCGAGGGTTTGGTACAGAGCACGCGCGACGCCGCGTCCAGAAATCACGGGCCAACGAGGGCAAGGTATCATTTGCTCGTCACAGAAATCTGAGTAACAATGGACGGCTTTTTGGCGTGGTCTTGAACTTGACGCACTAAATAACAATGATCGACTTCAGAGAACGCGGCCACAGGAGCGAGCTGAGGTTACAGTCTGCGCCACGTGACTATCCTCAAAAGTAACAGTTCTCTAAAAATTTGTACCTTTTTATATCACTTGGCAAATCAGCAAATGAAGACTCTTAAACTCTGCGTAAAGTCCGGGCAACGCCCGCCGGGCACTTCAGCTAGTAAACAAATACAAGTTATTTTTTATTCCTCTAAAATTGACTGAACTTCTCCTACACACGCGTCGTCCAACGAAATTCTACCATTTCCAGCAAGTCTTACATATCAAGACGTGATCCTACACGACACGTACATTACGAACAAAAAAAAATTGTATTCTGCTACGCGAGCGCGTTACGCCTTCTGTTCTTCGCCGCGAAACCAACTTTAGAAGTCTGGTGACTTCACAACTTCACTGTCCCCGATTCATACGCATCTTCAACTTTCTGTTTTCCTTAAGGTAGGGTAGGTCTAGAAGATTGTAACCTAGAATGAAAGTTGGACTAGATTAGGTGCATATCAATGAAAATTAAAAAAAAAAAATTTATGATGATTATTCCGAGCCAGAAGCTGCGAGCGAGGGGAGACTTGCGGACATGTTCGGCGAGTGGTCTCAGGTCGTCGAGTCGCAGGCTCGCCATCGGGGAAAGTCTGGTCGGCCGCGAGAGGCTCTGTCAGCGGAGAGGGAGAAGGAAGCAGGGGGGGGGGGGGTATGGGTGGGGGGGGAAGTGGCGTAGGAAAGGAATGAGGAAGCGAGGAGGCGGCGGCAGGCGCCTCCAGTGATTCAGGTGAGAGTGGCGGAACGCGTCCTCGCCCAATGTCAAGGTCACGCCGTGGCGTGGTGAGGGCCAGGGTCGACGGGGGCCTTGCTCGGTCCCTTTCCCCGCCGCTGGTGCAACCGCAGATCACCATCGAGAGAGTATTTTTTTTTTCCCCGCATCCCCCAAGGCCCGTTCTTCAATGACACGGAAACAGAGACGCACCCGTATGGATTAGCTCGGCAATGCCCAGCTCTTCCGATTACATCGCTCCGTGCGTCAAAAAGAAGCCGAGTACTTGGCTGCGGTGGTAGCTTATTGTTTATATTCTGATTACGTTAAAAATTGTTTCAAGTACAAGAATATCTAATGATCTATTATTACTATATATATAAATATATATAGATATATATAGATATATATATATATATATATATATATATATATATATATATAAATCCAGCGCGTGCTATGATCTCGAAACATAATTTTGTTTATTATATAATATTTCGTTTCCGTGCATTGTTGAAGCTGCAGACGCGATACTGAAATGTTCCGGGGGATCCGTTTCAGTTTCTGTGCAATTGAAGAACTGGCTAAGACAGCTGGTATACTATGCTTCGGCTTCAGGAGGAAGCTGTCTACTCGTGTGCGAGCGGTCAGGCAGCGGGCGGTAGCGTAAAAAAAAAAAAAAAAAAAACGGCGGGAATAGAAGGGCGAAATAAAAAAAGCAGTTGAAGTTCTTCGCGTCTAGCAACATGGCGTCCGGCGGGGCAGACGGCGAGTTGGTGCACAAGGCTTGGTAATTTGTCATTCCGCGCGGGACGCGCCAACCACGCGGACTTTCATTCCGAGAGCGGCGTCCTGCAAGTCAAGGTACGCACGCCGAGATGGAAATCGCGTCTACGAGAGAAAAAAAAAGAAAAGTACGGAATGGACAGACATGACGCAGCTTACTCGAATTTTGTTTTTGTTCCAGCATCAAAAATCACGCACACGCAAACTAAAAAAAAAAATCTAATTTTCTGTGTTTTTTCAATTTCTTTTAAAAATAATTTCCCGGCAAAAATGTGAAATCAAGTCTTCGAAAAGAGAGGGAAAGAGACAGAGAGAAACATGGTGGGTCAGGCCGACACTTGCGAATTTGAACCTGACATACCTAAGGTACGAAGTGTAAATTCCTTTAGCACACTATTGAATTCCATCCTAGTACCTAATTTTATTTTTTGTCAGAATATTTGAAAGCATGAATTTCATTTTCCGCCACTGCGTTGTTAGTTTATAGCCGCTGTAAGAAAGGTGGTAAAATTAAGCGTAGGCATACACATGCTGGAAATAAACACTTAAAAAAAATAACGCGTTGCCAAAAACAAGATGACAATAAGTAGTATGTATTACATTAAAACACATTCACACACAGATACAAGCAGTAGGTAAGATGCGAAGTGATCATTGTAAGTAGGTGTTTCAACTTTTTTTTTTAAGCCTGTGTTTGAAATTAGGTAGGTTTTTTTTTATTATTCTTAGCGAATGTTATTTTTCTTACGGTGTAGGTTGGACGCGAGAGGAAATGTGTGTACTGGCCTCTAGTGGCCAGTGTTTACCGTGACGAGTGCCCACGGACCGGAGGTAGTGGACGAGGGGTGGAGGAAAGAAGGCAGCGAGGTTTGGGTTTGAACAGGAGGAGGAGGGGGGGGCTGGGGGGTTGGTGGAGTTGTTAGGTGGAGGAGGGTCTGACGGGATGGAGGCCAAGGGCAGCAAGAAGAGGCACCGTTAGCCGCTGAGCCCCCTTCCCCCCCTCCTCCCTCAAGAAACAACCAACAGCGGGACAGACGGACTCCTGGACTGGTTTTCCGCTCGCCGAACCGTCGCTCGCGCTTATTCACTTTCTGCACCGCGTCCTCCCGGCCCGCAAACTGTTATTACGTGTATATTTTCGATCGAGCTATCGATTTTACTTGCGGCAGGTCCTTTTCTCGATATTAAGTAACGACATCCCAAAAGGAGTGCATTTTTCAGACGTGTTAACTTCACCAGGGCTCTTAGTTTTATTCTTCATCCTTTCCGAGAAAAATACCGGTTTTAAGGTGGTTGGCTAGCCTTAGTCCTCTGGGAAACAGTATTTTGTTTTATTTTATGCATTAATCTGTGTTGAAAGCTCTGTTCCACACTCCATATTGCCACGATTGGATATTTAGTTGTTTTTTTTTGTCACTACCATCAATTGATTCTCCCGTAATTTTACCACTGCAGCTCTTTAGCATTTTTAATTTGGTCGCAAGTTTTTTTTGCATCAGATATTCGCCGAACTTGACTTGCAAGCTGTAAAAATAAACAAGTCACGCAAATGATCGCAACTAGAAACATTTGCGTGGCTTTATTTTACAACTGGTGACAAAATTTTAAACTAAACACAAACATGCATAATAGCTATCGAGATTAATTCGCTGGAGTAGGCCCCGATGAAAACGAAACGACTCTTCCGTACACTCAGTTGCGATTGCAGAAGAAGCGTGTATGTCGACCTTGCAGTCCTTTCAAAGACATAAGTATAGATAATTTTTGGCATCGAGTGGTATTCTTTCGATACCGATATTCTTTGTACTCGATAATACTTTGTATATTATTTTACCCATCTGATCCTAATTGGTAGATATCTATCTAATCGAATAAGTTACTTTCTTGTATATATATTTTTAGCGAAATGATTTCGAAGGTAGGCAGTACATTCTATAAGACACTAAACCGGTTATAAGCGAAACTATGACTGATCCGAGTTGGAAGGTAAAAGTTAACATTTTCTTGATTTATATTTAGGTACTTTACAATAGTTTAACAGTTTTACTATGTTTTTGGTTGCAATTTATTGTGTTTCTTTAGTTAGTTTAAAATCAGATATTGATTGATTTATTGCTTTTTTTTATAATCATTATAATGCTTATTATGTAAGGGAATGTATCGATACTTTTCATTCCACGTCGTGTACTTTCCATGTATACGTGAAAACCAGACGATTTTGTAGGCAGCGCGATTTACCGATGCCGCGATAAAAAAAAACTTTACCCTGGAGTGTTCGGCAATGCGGTTGCATCGCGCTACGGTTGTCGTGGGTTCGATCCTGCAGTGTTGTTTCCTTCTTCAAGCCACGAATCGGCGCGCGGATCGCACAAACGAAATGCGAGCAGCCCGGGAACAACCCGCGGACAGCCAATACCCAGTGTATTTCCAGACAGTGATCATTGCGCGGGAAAAGTTTACGAGACGAGCACGCTTGTTTCCATTTCAGGGCCGCGTACACGCAAAATTGTTTCGAGAATTCTTCATCTCGTGCCGAGTTCAACACACAAAATCGCGCAGAATTTTTTGGTCAAACATTGGGCAATGCAGTTATCTCGGGAATGGAGTTCGCGAGTGCGCAAAAACAAGCGCGCTTTGTTTGCTAGCACTTGTGACTTCCAACGGAAGAAATAATGAACCAATAACCTCATTAAAAATAACACTCTTATTCAGTCGCGTTTTTTTTTCTCCCCTTCAAAGTAATTAAATGATCCGCAAGTTGCGCAACTTATACTACAGTCTAAATTTAATAAAACAAAAAAATATATAACGCAATGAGAAAATGTGTCATATAAAGGTTATTCGGAATAAAATAAATATATATTTTTTTTTCTCGGAAACTTTATAATGGACGCTATATAACTTCAGTGGCAAAAAAGTAATCAAACTTTGTTGAACTAATCTCGGTCCCGATTACTCCGTGACTTAGACTTGCAATACGCAATGTCACGCGCCAACTTCTGCGTTCAGCGTCGACAGACAGGAATGTGCATTGTTCAAGACCAAACCACCTAAAAAAAAAAAAAAATCTATAACTGGAATACGTAATTCAAAAATATATACATTTAACCTATATCGTGGGGTCATAGAAACAGTTTATGAAATCTTATGTTTTTGTAATAACCAAGGCGAACAGAAAGACTTCCCTGTAAAAATTTTTTTGGCGGCAAAAAAGTTCGTTTTCTAATTGACAGCTAAATAAAAATGCCTGTTTATTAGCTACCACTTTTTTTTCCCTCCAGTAACATTCCCGATGATTTCATGCCTACATCCGGGCGATTCGAGGTTCGATTCCCGGCGGAGTTGGAATACTTCAATCTTCGTTTCATCATCCCCTACATCTGTTCGTAAGGACAGTAGTTTACGAAGAGACGTTAAGCGACCTAGTCAATGGGTTTATTTGTGTTAGTGCAGCGGGATGATAAGTGCGCTGCTCGCTGGTGCTTCTAGCGCGGTGTCGCCTCTAAGCTGGCGCGCAGTCTTCTCGTCGTGCATAGGACAACTATGCGATTTCAGCGATAACCCAACATTATGAAGCGGATAAATGAAGACAAAAGAGTTCTGAAAGGCCCTTTGGTGTTTTCAAGAATCTTTACCGTGAACCTTGTGCCTTAAAATCATTCCCAAATTATTCACTCTTCTCAAAATACGGTTTTAAAAAAACCAAATACAGAAACAGAACCGCCCTCAGCGTATTCTTGGATGCTTTTCGTAAACAGACGCCGCTCGGATATCTTATAGCAGTTTACTAATCACGTGGTTGTGTCTACACACGGGTGTTTTTTATTTGCATGGGAAAATTAAGAATGATAAGGGATCTAGTGCGTGGCAACAATGTTAATAGGCAATAGGAAATAAACTTCTAGCGCCTGCGGCATTGTCAACACACACTTCGCACGTGTACTGCATGTTGTATCAAACCCCCTCCAACGCATTTGATTCTAAATTGGACTTTTAGTAAGGATCCCTAATGTTATTGATGATATGATGTAGCCTATAGCCTTCCTCGATAAATGTACTATCCGACACTGAAAGAATTTTTGAAATCGGACCAGTGGTTTCTGAGATTAGCGCGTTCAAACAAACAAACAAACAAACTCTTCAGCTTTATAATATTAGTATATATATATATATATATATTTGGTTGTTGTGTTGTCGTGGAGTCGGGGCCGGGCGTTGACGGCGCGGCGGGTCGGAGCTGCTGGCTTCCGTCGGGCGCCGCGCCGGCACGTATGGCGCGCATGTCGCGCGTGCCCGCGACGCCCGCGGCCCTAGCCTTCGCTTCCGGGTGCCGCCCGCGCCAGACTCGACCCGGCACGGCGCAGCCCGAACACGTGAACACAACCCCGCCATTTTTAAACAATACCCAACTGTGAAATTAAAAATAAATTTCCCTTCTTCAAATTATCCATCCAATTCGTTGGCAACGGGCGGAAAACAATTTTTATTTTTTTTTTCAAATTTGTAAACATCTTGGCTAACTGTAAACGGCATTTAGCAGGAGTACCTAATATCGTAAAAAAAAAAAATGGAAGTGTGATACAAAAGATGGTGGACCCACAGTGTAGCAACAAAACCCCTGTACATAGTCACTTTCGTAAACATTAGGGTACGTGACCGATGGTATTGGTGTGACGAATGAAACTTTTACGATCGATTGACAACAGATTAATGACGATCGTCAACGATATTTTTTTTTCCACAACAACGTAAGCTACTTAAAATTTCAATTAACTCGTCATGTACTTCTTTTACTGGTTATACGTCGTGAGTCTCTCGGCCAAAATGTTGCCCGATGCCTAATTATGCTGTAGTTTCTAAAATAATTCGCAGGGGACCACAAAATGTTTTCGATAAGCTGTTATGACATGACTGCCTTTCCTTTGAAGGCACTACTGGTATACGACATGAACGTGTAAACTATTCATAAAAAAAATATACTGAAATAGAAAGGTCTGCTTCGTGGAACGAAAAAAAAGATTGCACTCCGAGAGGCAACTAGGAACTTTGCAGGCTTGCCCTGTTTTCACACTAACAATAACAAATAATAACAAATGACAGCTCTGAATCACCACCTCGAGCAGAAATCTGAAACGAGGTGTCACATCATAACCGGTAATGCATTTTAAAAAAATTTAAAAATCCACGTTTGACGAGCAGGACATTGTTGGTGACAACGGGAGGAGGTAAGAGAGAACCATGGGAAGAGTTGAGTTTGTGATTGCGTATTTGAAACTGGTCAGGTTGTGGCGGATGTACTTACGTGAGAAGAACACTTGAACTATAATGAATCCAAGTTAATCTGAACATTTAGGATCCAACTGTCCAAAATTGAAAACAAAAGTTTCGCGTCTTTTTCCAAGTGACAACTTACTAGCACTAGAAAATTTATTAAAAGAAAACGTTTATTTTGCTGAAGGGTTCATCAACTATTTAGGTTGGCTGCTGAACACACTTGCCATAATTTTTGAGAGAAAAATTCCGGAAAATGACTTCGCTCATCTGTTTATTTTGTACAACAAATAATGCTTTGATATGTTCAGAATAACTGCGATTCATGTTAACTGAGGATTTACTGCAACGAACTCGCAGGTCGAAACATTGTGGAAGTCGCAGTGCATCATGATAAATACTTTCAAAGTCAGTCTGATACGTAAATAATTTTCATGGACCAATCACAAACAAGCAAGAAAATTTTAACATTTTTTTTTAATAGATGTATTTATAAGTACGCTCAGTTACAATATATAAAAACATAGGTATAAGAAAACTAGAGTAGTGTATCGTCAGTGCTGACTGGTAAGTCCCACGGGTCGGGGCTAAACGGAGCCGGAGTGCAAGAACCAGGCGGGGGTACTCACAGTTGTTGCGGTCGCCGCCGAACAGCATGTGGAAGCGGATGAAGTCGGGCCGGCCGCCGAAGTGCGAGCCCTTGGTGACCAGCACCTCCTTGATGAGCTCGAAGGTGTTGACGACGACGCAGGGCGCCGAGCCGAGCGTGATGCTGAAGATGTCGCCGTACTGGGCCGACAGCGCCGTGAACGCCTGGAAGGGGTTGTCGTGGCTGCCCAGCAGGTGCAGGCTGCCCAGCACGGGCCAGGGCGTCGGGCCGGGAGGACCGCTCGCCGCCTTGGGGCCCCGTCGTCGCCGCCCCAGCAGCAGCAGCAGCAGCCCCAGGACCGCCGCGACGGACAACAGCCCCAGCACGGACAGCATCGCCAACACCACCATCTCGTCGGAAGGCTCTCAGCAGTCGGACGCCTCGTCGTTGCACGCACCCCTCTATATCGGTCGAGCCCCCCTTCCGCCCCCGGACGGACCATGAATATTCAGAGCTCGCGGGGGCCCTTTCCGCTCGCGCGAGGGAGGGGAGGGCGAAACCCTCCTCCCCCTCCCCCCCCTTCGCGACATCAGACAACCCCTCCGCGGCGCCGGCCAATAGGGGCGCGGGACGCTCCCCTCCGCGCAAGGTCCCGCCTGGGCACCGCTGACGTCAGAGCCGCGCGCCCCGCGCCGGGACGCCTCCCCCCCTCCCCCCTGGGGGTGCCCGGCGGGAGGGGGAGGGGGGAGGCGCGGCGGGTCCCGCGCCGAGGGCTAGTGCGCCGCGAAGTGGTTCGGCGACCACACGCGTCGACTCTGGCAGGGACGCTCGCCGCCGCATCTCGCAGGTCAGTCTAGGATAGATCCGTGTTACTGTGGCGCGGCGCCCCCCTCCCTCCCCCTTCCCGGGCCGTGCCGCCCTCCCCTCGCGGGCACCGCGTGCCCCGCCAGGCCTGCCAACCGCCGCGCCGGCGACTGCAGGTCTGCGCGGCTGTCGGTCACGTGACCTGCAGCCAATCATATGGCCCCAACATTTTTTTTTGCAGTCTTGCCCACCAAATGTCTGCAAATGAGAAGGTTTTCAAATTTATATTTTTAACTTACGTTCGAACACAGTTTGAATGATTTTTTTTTTTTTTTTTTAATTTTTATCCAAACAAAATCCATCCGAGTCAAGCAAGAATTACGGACGCATGGTAACCCTACTAGAGCGAAAATAATTACTTTAATGAGTTATATTATAACTTTCATGATTGTCAAACTAATCTAATAATACAATGGAAAAAAAATATTTATGCCGGATGAGTGGCGTGTAGTAAATCGCCGCCCGGCAGCTGACGAACGGATGTGACAGGCTATTGTAATCCGGTCTTCGTTTGGCCTGTAGTTACTTTGAGAGTCCTTGTTTCCGAAATTATGGTTTTTCGCAGACTGATACTTGTTCCCCCATTCCTTTTCCATTGGTTTTAATATACGTTTCACCCTGTGATTAAAGCTCGATTTCACTCGCGAAGTTATTAATTTCAATTTCTTGTCATTTTTATAATTCATGGTTTTTTCTTGTCATTTTAACAAAATAGCTCTCTTACATTTTATGTTTCGTCTTAAATTTTCTTAATAGATATTTATTAAATACTTCCTAATGCTCGGCATACGTTGCAAGGCCTCAGTCAATTATTTTTTTTAGTTTGAAGTAGGTATACACAAATAAAGCATCTATATATCTATCTTTGAACGTCTATTTCTCTCTATATATACATCCATATCTGTCTCCCTCTATATCTATCTACTCTATATACCTATATATCTCTATGTAAGTCACTCTATAGCAATTAAAATATTATAAATCTATTATTTTATCCATCTTTTTACCTGTAACAGGTGTGACACAGGTATATAAAATACGCGCGTATTATAATGCAACGTTGTTTCAAAATTTCGAAGAAATTGGTGAATAACTTTCTCAGATTTAAGATTTTTAACGAACATATAAATGTTTATTTGTATAGAAGAAAGATTGTATGATAATTCATGCAAAATTTCAAAACTGTGATTATCCGCGTGACCTTTTACGTCTCGCAAAAACGATTGGTAAATACCCACTAAGAACATTTGTGATCCAGCAAAAAAAAACTAATCTGAATAACTTTACCGTGAAATCCCTTAAGTAAGAGTATTGACAAGAAGGAAATAAATAAGTTTCTCAGCGAGTGAGATCAAGCCTTAAACGCCAATGTAAGGTGAAAACGTGAGTTTTTTAATCGGTGATAGCGAGTTTTGTATGCAATAAAAATTACATGTACACAGTATATCGCATGTTATAAAACATAGATGTACTTGGTCATAACTGGCAGGGTAGGGTTCACATTGCCAGCTCTATGAAATTTTAAGCCCAGTTTATAAACTGTTCAAGGTTCACAACTCGCAACAACGCAACATGAAAACAACGCAAGGAAATCGTTTATAAAACACGGAAGTCGCAAGACGTAACCAACCCTACAACTTGAAATTAATTGTAAAACTATAGGAAACAAGTTCCTTTCCCTAGGCTTCTTTCGATAAATAGTTCTTATTCATAATGAAATGGCTGATCGAAATTTCAACACGTAAAAATGTAATGCATATAATTGAAACAACGTCGTTGTCATCTAGGCACAAAAACGTCCGCGTCTTTAAATAATTTTCGGGACACTTCACTTCAAATATGTAAGGCAAAAAAACGCAAAAGAAAAACGTAAGCCGAAACGCAAGAATTTGAAATTTGGTCGGTGCATGCGTTAAGGTTTTGCGCTGTGCGTAGTTTGTAAACGGGTAGGCCTATTTGAAAAAGTTTTTTTTTTTTTTTTTTAATATGTGTGCCTTGCGTTACTTGCCACAATGCGACCGGGTATCTGCCAACTGTTTTTTTCGTGTTCTCAATAGGTTTTTTTTATGTATAACATCTTAGCTCTCGGTTTATGGCATTTGGTGGGAGTGATTACGTTAATGGAACGGAAATCGCATGGAAATGTGTAACGACGGTGCTGCCATCTCTGGTGGATGACGTAAACAAAAGTTTAAATAACCAATGTGAAGCTGTAAAGTATTAACTGTTTAATGAAAATTACTATGATATGCAGTATTAAAAAAAATCATTGTTGAAAATCAGTTCCAAATACGGATTTTGAAGCCGATTCATTAAAAAGTTAAACATTTCGCTCTGCAAATTGAATTGATTCGACAGTCGACGTAGCTGCTCCGGCAACGAATTCTATCGGCGGGTGCGGAAACTACGTGTGATTCGCGTCAAGGAAAAGCAGATGAAAACACGCTTCTCGTATATTCATCACTCTCAGCATTTTTTTTTTTTTAAAGAATTCTACGTTAAATTTTCATGTCCTTAGTTTCGTATTGTAGGTTTATTTGCAACATGAGAACACGCGAATATGCTCGTTACCGTGGTTAGATGTCACACATACCTTGCGCTCGCAAGTTTTTTTTTCCCCTCTCTTTTTCCGTTGCTTGCTGCCGTGATTCACTTACTTCGCCAGTATCGCAGAAAGCACGATGAAAAGCGTGCGATGCGCGCCTCCTAATTGTTTTGTTGACTAGCAGGTCTTTGCGGTGGTCAGGTGTTCACAGTTGTACCTATCCGGGTTAGATTCCCAGATTGTTTGTTTCTTAAAAAAAAAAAAAAATGGGGGACAAGGCAGACGTGGCCGTGAGTGGGGGGGTTTACTACTTGCGGTCCTCCAGTTATCTCGGACAATGCACCGCCGTTTTAACTTGTCCCCTTGCGTATCCTCCATTTCTGTGCCATATCATGCGATAAAAAAAAACGTAGTTTTAACGTTTCGCCGATATACCTGAGGGTGACGAGGTGCAAAAGGAGCACTGATTTAATTAAATTTGTCGACTTTGAGAAGGGGGGGGGGGAGGGCAAATACCCAAGAAAACCCCACGGGCACACGGAAACGTCCGCCATGTTTCCCACTTCCGAAAAAAAAAGTTTCCTACCAGGAATCTAAGCAAGATCGCCTTTGCGGGAGGTCGATTGAACTGTCGTCTTGCAGTCTGACCACGAAATTACAATGCGGTAATGTCACACATATCGTGGGAGGATCCTGAAAGTATGCCCAAAAGGCCTTGTCACGCTGTCAGACATTTTTTCTCCAATTATATTTGACAATAAGAGTTGGGGGGGATAGCATTGGACGGAAAATAGCTTCTAATATTTCTCCATAAAATAAATTTGGACATACAAGCTCAAACATGTTTCAAATCATGTCACACTATGAAAGATTAATTTTGGTCCGAGTTATCTCAAAATGTTAAATTTTAATTTTGAAATTAAATAACGCATCACAGTGCTGGATGGAATTATTGAACTATAAATGCTATTTGTGGTATGTGCTATTTACTGATTTTTTTTAAAGTCATAGAAACATATTTTCATATTTCACACAAAATTATTTCGCATACGACATTCATATTAACATTATTTTAGTTATTTCACTTTCATAAATTATATTTAATCACACATTTGTTTTTCGTCATTTTAAAGATTCGTTGTGACGTAAACGAATGTCACTTCGGTTTTCGCTAGGCGTGATTCAGACTTGTCGATTGCATCCAACATCCAACATATTTTAGAATCCGTCCTGTATGCAAAATATTTTGTGTGAAACCAAGTCATCCAACTTGTATAACAAACATGGCTACGCTGGTGACGTTTTCGGTGACGTAATAACCCTCTAACTTTATTTGACACAACATATTGAAAGGTGTTGGAAGCGAATGTTTGACCGTGTGACAGAGCCTTAAGGCCGTTGTCACACTTCGCTTTCCTGGCGCTGCGGCTAAAACGTCCACAGCGGTTTTTTTGTCTGAATATTCCACGAGCACATTCCACAGAGAGCACAATGCAGAGTTCTCAAGAATGAACCAAGTAAAACAATCAAAAATCGAACATGTAAACAAATTGCTCTTTAATTTAAGAAATCACCGAGTAGAAACTTGCAGCCTCTCCGGTCCAATCGCACACCGTGACAGCGGCTTAAGAGGGCTATCTATAGTTGAAGTTGCTACATGGACAGAAGCTCAGTAAGTAATAAGGACGATACCGGTACGTTTATCAGGGAGCCAGTCGCCTCTGCGCGCAATGATGTGAACTGGCTTCCCGCACTCTACAACAGGACTTCCAGTAGCTAATTGTTTAATGTTTCAATCAAACATTGTTCTAATAGAAAACATTTCAAATGCCATAACTTTATATGAAATTAAGTAAAAATATTTATTCAGGCCTCTATACATCCGTTGCATTAGCTGTCTATATCTAATTTTGAACGTTTAGCTGCCCACCCAAAAAGTGTAACAAATTGGTTTACAGGTCTGGAACTTTCAGGTGTAAAAGTAAATTTCAATTTCATGAATTTATTACTTATATCAGATAAATTAATTTTAACTTAGTGATGTGCGAAATTTCTTGAATACTTGAGAAGTTTGACACCAGAACAAATTTACACAAATTTAAACCAAGTGAAACAGCCAGTAGTTTATCTTTTTAACCTAGAAAGTTTCTCTCCTGCAATTTGAGTAGACAGAAAAAAAAACCTTATGTAAGCATTTAATTATGCAAAAGTATGTGACGCAATTTTTTATCGCCTGATGACATTTCATAAAATGTCTACAATTACAGTAACCTATTATTTGAACTATACTTCAGAGCAGTTCCACACCATGTAACGCTAATCCTTTGATTTTTTAAAAATGAAACTATAATAAATTTATTGAAAAATAATTCTTAACAAATGTTTTCTCAGTGCTTTGCAAATCATTTGGCGTCCATTTACATAGCTATTTTTAAAATCTAATTTGTATTCAATAAAAATCATCTGATTTCAGTATTCACCAATAAATAAAAAAACATTAAAAAAATATTTACCAAAAATTTTGGTTAGCTAAATTTAAAACGTTATAAGAATAATAATTAATTCCCATTATAAATATCATCTGTGAAATATTTGTGACGATTCGAAAACATGTCTTCTTGTCTTAAAAGAGAAAATCATTAAGTTTACAGTTATACTCATTTGGGCCCTTACTAGTTTAAAGGTTTATTTTATAGCATATTCGCAATCAGACACCACTGACAACCACCTCAAGTTACACTCTGGTGATATGAGTAGTACCTACTAATGTAGTTATTTAATGGTTTCAAAATAGATTAAAAATTATATTTTGGGCCCTGTAGGTCACGAAAATTTACATTTTCAAGCCGTTTTGGCGTGCTCAAAAAACGTGCGTCATTTACGACTCAAAAAGAATAAAATTTGTGTGTGTTTTTTTTTGTCAGTTGGTACTGGTCACGTGTTCTTTACGACGCACAAGCAAAGCCTCAAAATGCTCTCGGTGGGACGTTGTTTGTCAGTCTTCTGCCTTCACAGTCTGTAAACACGAGAACGAAATAAAAAGAATGATAAAATTTTGCGGGGAGGGGAGGGGAACGACTGTTGACCGTAATTGCTTACTTTTTTTTTTTTTTTCACCAACCCGCGCATTCAGCAACTTTACCGTTCGCGCGACTCGCTTCTCGGTAATGGAGTCCGCGTGTAGACGCGCGGCGTCGAAATGTTTACGAAGCAGCGTTCAACTCGCCTCCTACGTCTCCTGTACGTCTCAAGGTCAGAGTCGAACAGCTGCTAGTGGTGTTTTTTTCCTTCTTTCTCTTTTTAATGTTTGGTGGGAGGGAGGTGTTGGGGAGCGGAAGATGATAATCGGAGGGGGAGAGAAAAAAAAATAAAAGGTCTATTATGTCCGCATAATTTAATAGAAGATTGTCAGGTAGCAAGTTAACAAGGATTTGAACATCGCTGTGATTCTAACCGGTTGTAAGACGACGGGACCTGCTGATTTTAATCTTCCGCCCCTCCTCTTTTCCCTCCCTCTCCCCTCGTCGCACTTTCCAGCTTCAACCATCTGCGCGACAACTACAATCGGAATTGGTCAGTTTTTAATTTTATAACATATTATCTCATCACTCCTTGTCAGTTCTAATGATGTCGCTGCCTGTGAGACCTTAATCCCTAATTCATTCATTCATACTTCTGCTATTATTACTACATTATTTGTTCTACAATTACATACCAAAATGATTACTATTAATTTAATTATTATTAATAATATTACTATTAATTCCATTAACAGGCGCTTCCAGTTACAGGTCATTATTATATATTTATGTTAAATACTTAAATTATTGAATTTTTGATTGGCTTAAATTTCACCAAATTTCGTATTTGTAGCTGCTAGAGGTACATTTTAAAGAGTTTTTGGAGCGAGCAAATAATGAAAATTTAATTGATTATATAACTGAAACTTTTCAGGTCCAAGGGAAAGCTGGTTACTCCATTACCTAGTTTCAATTTATTTTAGAAAAACAAATACTAACTGTGAAAATCTCCAAAAATTTTAGAATTTTGTAAAGTTAGTTATAGTTAAATATGTTCTTCTGAAAGAAATTTGTATCCTATCATGAAGTAGCCTAATATGTGTCAGTTCAGTAATCTTTTTGATTTTCATTAATTATGCCAAAAGTTTGCATCATGTATTTTTATTTCATTTTTTCACTTCAAGAGTCTACAAGTTTAACAGTGTTTAATGTTAAAACATTTATATAAGAAAATGATCTGAAATGGGACGCACCCTCTTAATATTACAACGGCGACTATTACTGCAAACCAGCAGCAGTAGCAATGTAAAAATAGGCTTTACGTCAAATGGTTATGATCGGGGACTTTACGTGATGGGACCTCCAGGGTCCCAGTATCCAGTTGTAGAACAGTTTAATTTAGACTACTTACAACAAATCTTACATCAAATTGAGTGTAAACTAACCTAGATTATTTTACATATGTTCAAAATGTGCACCTTTAGTTTTGCGACACATACATCCAACCTATAGTCCAATTATTCTCACCAGATTTTGGTTAACACGTCCGAAGTATTGGAATCAATAGCCTCTTCAATTCTGTGTCTCAACTCTGGCAAATCATTAGGTAGCGGCAGAACGCAGACACGATCTTTGATAAAGCCCCAAAGGAAAAAAAAAATCGCATGGTGTTATGTCAGGTGAACGTGGAGGCCAGCGTAAAAAGAGCTCTGTCGTCTCGACCATTACGACCAATCCAACGGTCAGGGACTTAGACGTTCAACCACTCTAGTACAAAGAGAGTCCAATGGGAAGGGGCTCCATCCTGTTGTCAAATAAAGTTTACAGGTTCACCCTCTACTAATTAAGGAAAGAGCTATTCTTTCGCTTGGCAAGCGAGAATACAATAAAGCATATTCGAGCGTGTGCTTATCTAAAACTGTTTGAGTACTCTTTAATTGTGACCTTGAACAATAACTCTACAACTCTTACAGTTGATACTGTTAAATTTTATAATTGGGACATTCTTTTATGGACATATTGTACTTGGTAGCGAATCAGTGCTCAGAATAATGAGTCGTTTGCCGGTTCGTTGGGTTCGAACCCAATCCCTAAATCTGAAAGCGCGTTGGCATTAATGACCACGGCCACGGTACTGCTACTGCTTTTGATGAAACCAAACAATATGCCGAACCAAGATAATGTGCGCTGTCTTAAACTAAATAATATTTTTTTTTTCCCTGGAATTCTTCCTTATTGTGTATCCAACTTATATAATAGATTTATAAACCATATTTTCAAAATCAAAATATTTATTTGTTTATGGTACAGTTTCACATTACAAACATATTAAACGGCTTCCTTTATTTTAATATATTATTTCTAAAAAAATAATGTACTCGCACTATGCAACTCTTTACGAAATTTTTTCGTGACCATTTTTTTTATGATCCGCTCTAGCATACGTTAGGTTCATAAAATAATGTCCCAGTTATAAAATTTAATAGTATAAACTGTCAGCCTTGTAGTGTATTGGTTCAAGGTCACAATTAAATAAGTAACTCAAACAGTTTTAGATAAGCGCATGTGCGAATACAGCTTTGTTTTTTTTTCTCGCTTGTAGCGCGAAAGAATGTCTCTTTACCCAACTTTATTTGAAAACAAGATGGAACCCCTCCCCATTGGAATCTCTTTGTACGAGAGTGGTTGAACGTCGAAGTCCCTGATCGTTGGTTTGGTCGTAATGGTAGAGTCGACAGAGTTCTTATTTGCTCTTATTTCGCTGACCTCCACGTTCACCTGTCATAACGCCATGCGATTTTTTCTTTTTTTCCCCTTGGGGCTTTATAAAAGATCGTGCCTACTTTCCGCCGCAACCCTATTAATTCTCCAGAGTTGAGCACATAATTGAAGAGGGTATTACTTCCATTACTCCGGGCGTATTAACCAAAGTGTGGCAAGAATTGGATTTTAGCTTGAATGTATGTGTCGCATAATTAAAGATGCACATAGAACATTTTAAAGAAAAACTAGGGTAGCTTACCTTCAAATTGATGTATGATTTGTTGTAAATAGTCTAAATTAAACTGTTGATATACCGGTGAAATTGGTACATTCTTTTATGGACATCATGTATTCGAAGGTATTAATTTTTTTCTTCATAAATCCAAACTTAACCTGTTTACACACATAAGGGGTGGAATTTTGTGGAAAATGGTAAAAAGGTGTTAGTGGTTTTGTTGTTTGTGTAAAAATCTTAACCTTTGGTTGGTTATCTTTGGAGTATGATTTATAACGTAGTACATTATTTACTCTTTTCACCTCGTAGGAGAATAATTACTTAGTGATAGTTCTCCTATGTCCCTTTGGATTAATGCAGGTTTTGAAGGGTGAAATAAATGTTATTTAGTTGTAAGTCTAGTTATATATTTAATGTTCATATAATTTCGTTTTGTCATCGACCCAAAATATTTTATTTACCATGATCATTTAATAATATGCATCGAATTTCTATGGGATATATTCAATTTTTTGTATGCATGGCTTGATGTATAACTTATATTCCAATGTAAAAATATTAAAAAATAATGTGCTTTTTTTAATGTAACGACATATAGCCATGTCATTTCCCAGAATTTATTTATGGTTTACTATCAGCAGTATTTCTCCATCGATTATCAAGTGATGAATCTGTAAGACGAAATTTGTATTTATGTTGTAAAGGCGAACAAAAAAAAATCTGTGGGTGAAGCTTTGAGCAAATGTTTTTCATGGAAGAAATAATTAAAAATTAAATCTGCGCATGAATGAATGCATCGGGATATTTTGTTGTCCGTCAGGCGAGCGGAAAGACAACCCACCAGTAACTGGTACGATGGCAAGTTACGCCATGAAATATATAGGTCACGGTTTAGTCCCAAGGTAACGGCTGAAAGTGGTGCAAGAAATTCCGCGAACAGCGCATTGAGAAATGATGCGTTTCACAGGACAGCTCTCGAGTGCTTCTATAGATTCTCTCGACAGCGAAGTATACTTCCTGGTACAGGAAGGAGGGGCCAGGGGCGGATATAGGATAGTTTTTTTTTCCGTGGGGGGATTTGGAGAAAAAAAATTAACACGTTGTATTCAAAGGAACTTGCATCACCATTGACACAGACACACTGAAATATGGGCCTACAGAAGTAGCCGTAGGCGATGTGGCTTCCCACACAGTTTGGCCCCTTTCAGGACGTGGCGGTTTGGTTGATTCAACTGTTGCCTGGTTGACTGTCTCGTGAAGACTTTTTTTTGGGTGGCTGTTTCCACACCAGGCAACTTGTGGACTCTACTTCTCTACCCAACTGCAGGTCGGTACGATGTTAGAACCCGAGGAAACTGGATACACTTCTTGTGCTTGCTCTTTTGCAAGAAGAGAAGCAAAAAAAAAAAAAAAAAGGTGAAAACCCAGTTGATGAAAAGTGTGGGTCCAAGCTTCACTCATTTTAATTTCATTGCTGTATTCCTCACACCTCATATCCCATGTCGCGGCACTGCTGAGAATGTCTTATACAAACTGTTCCACATTGAAACCGACAGCTAGAATGTTCTCCGTCAGGGCTAGTGGACTCAACTAGGCGACTGGCGTGAAGGACGAATGCCGAGTAGATGTCTCTTGTGCCGAGTCTACTGATGAGCGACACAGGTGGTCTATTGGCGGACGAGTGTGAAGGGGTTCTATACATCGCTACACTCCTCGTCACCCGTCCGTTCGACCAGTGGAATCAACTAGTCGCCTCGTCTGAAAGATGTCTTACATATTGTCTTCAGTAAGCGAACCCACAGAAAGACGCAGATAGTGACTTCATTAGTATAATATTTAGAGAAAAGAGTCATAAATAATTTAAAACCTGGAAATGGTTAGAGTAAACGGGATAACAATACTTACACTAAGTGCTACCCCATTTACTCTACCCGTGTATTCTGCCATTTAATTATCATCATTTATAGAAGTAGGCAGCTTAATAAACGCACCACATGTTTGTTTGTGGCATCATGATAAATTATAAGTTTATCATCTCGTTCACCAACAAAAAAATCCAGTAAACAACAATGTGATGGTGATTATTTTTTTTCTTCATCCGAGCTCGGAATTGTAGCGCTCATGGTTTCATATCGGTTTAAAGGGAAGACCTACTTTTTTTTTTTAAGTCTCTCCACCGGCTACGTTATACTAGGCTGCTGGCAGTTTTTGGATGCATAAAGCTGAATCCTGAATGGTTGCGCGGACACAAAGGAAAGGCTTTGTTGAGCATAATGCAGACGAAGAAGTCGCACTGTTATCACCAAAACAAGCAACACAACCTCCCGTGAAATTATACTGTCACTAGGGAATAAACACATTTGAAATTCAAATTTATCAGCATTTGTTAACCCTCCGAAGACAAGTATACAGGCCATCTTCAATCTGTCTCCAGATTTTATAACCTTGTAGACATGTTCCCGATTGTATTGTCCACTTGCATTGGCTGTTTGGTGACGATAAATATTGTAGCTCTTGCGTTGTGAAATAGGACAGTGGATGAATTTTTACGTACAGTCGGAGGTCGTCAAGGAACCGATAAAAACAAATTGTTTGCCATTCACACATCGGAAGTCCACTTAGCTCCCGTTCAGAAAAAAAAATTCATCGGAATTTGTGTTGGACGTTGCAATAATTATTCATTGGCCGGTTTCGTGGGGCGGTTCAATGGAAGTTTCAACCTACTAATGCAATTATATTGTAAATTTACCGTACAAATATGATAACCGTCCAACATTTGTTTAGGAAAAAGTCAAATGCATTGGAAATGTGCCGTTTTTTGTTTATGATAAATTTCACCCACAATTCTGTAAGTAAATAATTACCATGCTCGTTTATGAATGGTACCAGTTAAATCTAGCAGCGTAGGTTTTAATTTATTATTCCTCTTAATTTTCCCTCGTGTTATTTAAAAAAAAAAGTTTTAAGGCACGCCAAAACGTAGTGGTCACATTATCATTTCCAAGGACTTGGCTTCAAAATAGTATCTAATAATTAGTTGATGACTCTGATGACGGAAGCTCCCACGATCTAGATTTAAACTTATTTTTTATTTGCAAGAAACGAATGTGAACTCCAGCCTGCAATTAACCTATGAACCTGGCTTACAGAGCGCCGTTCAAGCAGCACAGATGTGAATGCGTCCCCTTGGATTCGAACCCATGTCCCCGAGTCACATCCATACATTTTCTCCAGGGTTTTTATTTGACATTAATTTCCGACAGGCATATGAATGTCATTAATCTCGGGTTGGGTGTCACTTCGGTTGAGGATTCGACACCTCTTAAAACTCGTAAACTGTGAAAGCTAAAGACTTGAAGAAAAAATATATATTAGTAGAGCAGACTTTGCTCGTGATCGTTACGTATTACCTTTGAATATATATACTGTATAGAAGTCGCCAGCCCAGGTTAAAAATTCTAATACGGTTTTGAGATAGTTGGTTAATTCACCACAGCAATCGCCACCATCTCTAGGGCATCGACTTGTGGTGGTCCCTAGCGGACAAGTGTCGAACTCTTCAAACACCCCTTCCCCCTCCCGTTGAACGACCTTGAGCTGCAGTGAATGTTGGGTGGGGGGTGTGCGGGGGAATGACAGCGGGCAACAGCGCTGCGCTCTAACGTGTAAATTAGAACTAAGACGATACAGGACGTTACGGCAGCGCACTGCAGCGGTGAAGTTCCCAAGCTGCTCATCATACGCTTCTGAAAAACGTAGAGTAAATCCTATCCACTCGCGACTTCTATACAGTATATATATATATTCAAAGGTATTACTCACCCGGTTAACATTTGCAGTGATGACGTAATGAGCGTTGGTGGAGAGCGTCGAATTGGTCAGTAAGAGCTGTTAACTCCGAAAGTAATGGATCCAGTTGTGCGTGATTTATAGAGCCCTTCCACAAGGGGCAACTGAGTTGCCGGCGATCGGTCGCTCACGAGTTGCCGAGACCCGGCAACTGCAGTTGCCACGCCGGAAACTTTCCAGCGATAGTTGCCCGACTGGTGAGGAGATCCCGGTTGATGTTGCCCAGTGTTCAACTGTTGGCTGAAGTAAGCACCGCGCTCTTGTGCTGTGGCCGTTAAAGCCATTTTTAATTGCGTTGATAATGTGCGAATGTGTACGCAGGAAGAAAAAAAAATGTGAGCTAGTCTTTCGGTACTGCCAGAGATGTGTATAACATCAAAACCCAGTGAAAAGAAAATTCACGCGTTCTCATATTGTAAATACCTACACTTCATAAAACGAAACTCGGATTCAAAATTTAGCGTAGAATTCTTTAAAATGATGTCAAGCGTGATAAATAAGCGAAAATTGTGTTTAAAATTCTATTCTAGACGCGAATCACACGTAGTTTCCGCACCCGCCGCTAGAATTTGTTGCCGGAGCAGCTACGTCGACTATCGAATCTATCGATTTGCAGAGTGAAATGTTAAATTATATTTTGAAACGGCTCTTGATTAAAGCGAAAAAAACCTGGGAAAATACTAAACACGGTTTTGGGCCTGATTTTCGGTCTAGGAATTCTATAAAACACTGCCCGTCTTCTTAAAATGCACTAAACATTTCATACTATAAAGTTTCCCTTTGTCTCAGTGAACTTTGTTCGCGCCATCCGCCACAGATGGCAGCACCGCGGGTACACATTTCCGTTCCATGCGACTACCAAATGCCGTATACCGAGATCTAAGATGGTACACATCAAAACGTAATCAAGAAAAAATAATTTGTGGACGCATCCTATCACTGCTTTTGAGTGAATAAAGGAACTTTCTCTTTCATATTTCCTCAATTGTTTATTAAATTTTTAACTCAATTATTATAATTACTTTATAATGTTCATTAAAACGTTCAGTGAACTGAGCCAAATTTTGAAACAGGTGTTAAAGTAGTGTTGATGTACACCTGTTGAGTAACGTGTTGCAGTACCAATCACGTATTAATTGTATGAATGACATCAGACAATTAAATGACTAGACATACTTGCCATACTAAATGAACAATAGTTTTAGAAAAAAAATATATTTTCATGAGCTAAATATGTATATCAAGAATAATAGTTGATTATAATAGCTTTATAGTGACCAATTAATACTAAGTTGATATTGTACTGGGTTCATAAATTTCGTACCCCATAATTTTTTTCCCCCAAGTGTCTATTAGTATAATCATCATTAGAGATGTCCCACTCAATGACCAACTCAGCGAATGTCTCGGTATGAAACGTATAACACATGTTTTGCAGTAAAAAAAAGAAGGAATGTTTGTCGAGAAACAGTTGCCCGTGTGAAAGCTCTCACTTAACTGAACGGAACAGTGGTTGACGGCGGTGGCGGGCAATTTCTGGGCAACCGATGGAGAGAGCAACTGCGAGCAACTATCGCTCGAGAGTTGCCCGGCAGTTGACGAGACAGTGGCCCGTGTGAACGCTCGCAGGCAATCCCTATGAATTCAACGAATCAGCAGTTGATAGCGACTCGCCCGCCACTCAGTTGCCGGCGATCGAGTTGCCCGTGTGAAAAGGGCTCTTAAACTTCAAGTTGCTCGTGAGTGAAGTACTGACTGGTGCTAGTTCAGTGGAATAACTTTGGTTTTGGAGCCATTAATAGCAAAATGCCTGAGCGGAAACGGGTTTTGTTGGAGAAAATAAAGAAAACAAGCGAAATCGCCCGAGCAGAAGCGATTAAAAATGCAGAGAAGTGTCGCAGGTATCGAATGAGACAAAAAGTAGCGGAGAGAAATGATCCAGTGAGGAAAAACGAGCCCCCGAACGAGGCGCGAAATTTGCGCTCGAGCGAGCCTCAGCCGTCTGCCTCGCGAGAAGCGATGGTGAATGCAGAAAATTGTTAGGTAATGGACGTGGATATGCCCTCTGAAGATTCTGATGTTTATATGGAGTCAGTTGAGCCAGTGGTTGTGAAAGATGGACTGATTTTGTTGCGGTTTGGTGTCGCAATTTTTCCGGCGTGATCGCCCGACTGTCAAGTAAGAAGTTAATCAAATTCACGTAAAAAAAAAAAGCAACATCAGTGTTGTTAAATTATTTAATTTATTTCATACACAAATTTCCCGTTCAGCGCCATAGACATTCATTAAACAAAAACCTGGTGGTTGTAGTCCAAAATACAGCCTACCCTTATTTTTTATTTATTTTTATTTTGCCCTCAGCACTACACGGGTTACAGCCCCGACCGCAATCCCGCCCATTTATTCAACTCAAACACTCTTTAAATTTCATCAAGGGGCCCACCTAGTCAGGGGTGTGTCTTATGTCAGCGAGACGGAATGAGTGCGACGCTCACTGGTGCTGTTAGCTCGGTATAGTCTCTTAACTGGCGCGCGGTCTTCTCGTCGAGCATAGGGCAACCGTGAGATTTTAGTGGTAACAGAAACCTTTAAATAGCGGAGAAATTAAGTCCCTTGTTTTCTTTCAAGAATCTGTACCGGGAGTATCGTGTCTAAAGTTTATTCTTCGAACACGCGTATTAGCCGTTTTCACTCCCCTAAAAAATGCAGTTAAGTAATGAACTTAAATAAAACTACCCGTCAACCCACGGCGTTTTCTTGATTGATTTTCGTAAACAGACACCACTCGGATAGCTCGAGAAGTTTTCAAATGGCGTGGTTTTGGCTGTAGCTTGTTGCACACCGTATGTATGCCCAGGTTGTCGGGACCCTTAACATTTTTGAAGTGAAACGTCTTTGGGCGCGATGAAAGTAAAAATTTCAAGAACGAATTTTAATGCAAAGTTTTCTTGAAACATTGTAGTGAAAGTTTCTGACGCGAATAGGACAGAGAATAAGTACTTGGTCAAAAAAGGATGTAAAGAGAGCACTATGCTATATACGTTGCTGGGCTCGTTTTCGTTCTCCGCTTTGTGCGATGATTCAACCCCCGCACAAAAAAAAAGAGATAGATAGATAGGTGAACGAAAGGATAATACAGGATTTATTTTTACCTTTAGTTCTACACAAAAACACGATACACGTTTTTAGCTAACTAAGCCGAAACTGTAGACTAAAAAAAATGTGTCTTTTAAGTGATATGAGTGTTTTTAAATACTGAAATATATGAATCTGTATTTTTTTTAATGTTTATATTTTCGTAATTATTTTCACAATAATTGAGGTAGACATTTCCAATGTAGATGCAGTGGTTAAATTATTGTGACATAGGTCCTTCCGTAGAAATCTTTTAGCGAGGCGTTTAGTGACCTTAAAAGGGCCTGCCACACTCACGCTGTCACGTCTGGCAGATGCGTCGGAGATGACGGTGCGGAGGCGGATGTGGCATTTGATTGGCCCACGTGACCTATGATGTCACATGCCGATGTAACAGTTGAGTGGAGAGGATCTGTCTTGACCATAGCTGGCGAACTTGAACTTCCGCATGCATGATGAGTACAACAAACAAACTTTAAAAAGCTGACGAAAATAATCATTTCCAAACATTTTAATCGTATGTTTATACTAGCTGAAGTACCTTCACACATCATCGTTAAGAGGATTCTTTTAGTGGGATGGGCGTGTTTTTTTAATCTCACGTAGACAGTAAGTAGATTTCATGAGCGCATTAAAATAAATTTAGTGAAAATACATTGTTAAAAAAACAAGCTTTTTAAAATGGACAAAAAAGTATAAAAAAATAACCGTATGAGTAAATGACATCACAAAATTTTGGGTGACTCCCCAACAACATACATTAATTACTATGAGTACAATCTGACTATATGTTCGTTTGGTGTGTTTCATCAGCTAAAGTAAGTAACATAAAATTTTTTTTAATAATTATATTGACATTTTGATGCGATTAAAAAAGCTTGTCACGAGAAAGTGAAATAGGTAATTTTTAAATAAATGCTGACTAAAGTTATTTAATTAAGCTCGCCTTGGGCACCATTTCTTTAATTTGATTTCCATTTAGTTGAAACGGGGGAAAAAAAAAGTACTCGAAAAGTAAACAAAACTGCGAACGTGTGTAGGTGGCATGAAGACAACAGGATTGGTCAAAATGTTTATTAACTGAACTCGTAAATTCTTTAAAAAGTATCGAAATTCCATTAATATGTTTTATCTATTTGCTGTTTGTTCCGTCAGATTTTAATGTGACTATTTTCTTTTAAAACTCAATGAGAAAACCTACTAAAAAAATATTTTTTTTTAATAGTTATTATACTGAATGAACCCAGCATGGTCGAACAACACGGTCAGTTAGACAGACAAGAAGAAGACATGGAAGGAAAGATGGATGGATGGATGGATGGATGGATGGATGGGATGGATGGGATGGATGGGATGGATGGGATGGCCTTGAAGAAGCGCGAGGTGTTGCCGGGGCGACAGCTACCAGAGTCGCAGGAAGACGGCGGAGGTGTTTTTCGCCGCGCAGCTGGCCGGAGCTGACGTCACGTGCTGACGGGTCGAGTCTGACTCTCTCGGACAGACGCGTGTGAAAGGGAGGGGGGGGGGGGAGAAGGCGAAACCCAAACAAGCGAAGCGGCGTCGCGGCGCTTCTTCGCCTCAGGCCGGTGTGTCGCGCTACGCGGTTCTCCAAGCCTCGGCTATCCACGGATACGGTTTCAACCAGCCTCTGCGTTGGTCTGCGATGCCGTCGTCGTGGTTTCTACAAATTTTTTTTTTTTTTTTTCACGTCGCTGGATGTGCCTGTGTCGTCTTTGCGTTGTCCATTTTATCATATTTTTTTGTCCTTTTGCTTACTGTCTCGTCGTTGTTAGCCCCACAGTAACCGTGTGAGCTGTAATCATTTTTTTTACTTATTCCTTCCACGAAATTTTCTGTGTTCTCTAATGTATTTATATTTTATGACATCGCCTGATTTTGACTTGTTTTCGGAGTGTTTGCATATTTATCTTTCTTGCCTGTTTATTATGTTTTCTGATTACTAGAGACCTGCAAAATTCGCGGATTCATTCGGTGATAGGCTAGAATTCAAACACATATACCTCTTAGATAATTTGGCTATTGGCTTACTGTTCATCTGGACGAATCTCAACCAGTTATAAACCCTAAACCAAAGAAGGATCGAATCACAGACAAACCAGCTGAGACGACTTACAAGTCGGCAGCCAATGAACTTGCGTTAGTTGCCCGAGTGTACAGGGGTATGTGCAGTCTATCCTGAAGGCCATCGAAACCGCGAATTTTGCAGGTCTCTACTGATTACATACAGTGCAACCAAAACATAAGCAACACAACTACTTGAGTAGTGTGTGAAATGGCTTTCAGTAAATATTTTCAATTTACATTAATACAACATTCGAAGTGCATTTACATTTGTCAATAGATTGAACTCCGTAGAGAGAATTCAATGAGTACGTAACCAGTAGAATGATCAGTTCCATTCAGCGATTTCACTAGCAACTCCTGCAGCAGAAATCTTGCGCGCTTGTGAGAGCATGCTAAGTGAGTGTCGAGTATACGGGGCAAGTTATGGGGGAGAACTACTCATCCACCATTAGCGGAATATTTAAATGCTTTGCTTTAAAAGATTACAGTCTGATATCTTGAGCAAGTTTTAAATCGCGCTGTTTTTCCTTAGGCTCTGCATTTGTGTGTGCCCGGGTAGGATATGCCCTATAGGTCCCCGCCTACCCGAGAACGCATACTGTGTGCAAAGCCTCAGGAAAAAAAAAACGCTATTGAAAACTACTCAAGATATCAGAGTGGAATTTTTTCAACCAAAGCATTCAATAATGCGACGAGGGCCGATACGTAGTTTGGTTTTCGGTATTAATTTTTTTAACTGTATTTTTAGAGTGGTTAAATTGGCTATAAGACGTATTTTGAGAGTAATTTTCAGGCATAAAACCACATGTACCGATTCTTAAAATCACTATAGGGACTTGCATTATTCATTTATCTTCATTTTCTGCCATGAATTGTTACGCACACCTATGTAGGACGAGTATTCTGTGCGCCAGTTCAGAGCCTTGCGCTTAGAGACGTTACCGCGCTAGAAGCACCGGCGAGCGTCGCGCTTTTAATCCCTCTCCACTAACACATACACACCACTGACTAGGCTGGCCTCTTAAGGCTTGCTTGCTCTGTCAATCGAGTAATATCTAAGCAAAAAAAAAAAAAAAACCTACAGAGAAAGTCGCAGTTAAGATCCGCGCCGTACATTTTTCGTGAAAACGTCAGGATAAACTCATATCAAGCGTTTTGCATTAATATGTAATTTAATTTTCAATCTCTTCAATACAATGGTTACAGAATAGATGAATCGCAAGTTTATCGCATGATAGCATCGCGAATAATTCGTAACCATCACGCGCATGCGCCTAACACTGGAACGATGAAGTCACAGGCAAAACAAAACAATAAAAATACTACGCGAAAAACATGTACATCTATCTGTTGTGGGCTCAACCATTTTTGACGCATTGTTAGTCTCGTAGTTATTAGCGATTCAAATCTGACGGTATTTTGTCACACAAGAAAGTTCGACCTTCGCTGTTTCGAGCGAATAGACGTTTTCACGTCGAAAATTTTCAGGTAAGTCCTTTGTCTCAAGTCACAGCTGTGCAAGCATAATACATAGCATAGTGCATCATGTATATTGGTCCTTTTTTATTACAGTTGTAATAATTCCTAAAATTAATTAAATATGAAACTCCAATGACTTCAAATGGAAAACCATTTGCAGCAGCAAAGAATTCAGACGTTTCTCTAATTAATTAACGAAGGCAAAATTTGAAAATTAAACAATATAAAATTGTAGGGATGGGCCAATCAAATCCTCAAATCAACAAACACCATCTAATCCTTCGTATTCCAAGGATTCGATATTCGAGGAAAAAGATTCTAGAAGAAATATGTAAGGAAAAAAGAAAATTAAAAAATTCAGCACTGATAACCTTTGAAGTTTACTATTTTCGATTTTTTCCCCTTTATACAAATCCGGGTACCATTCCCCAAGATATTGATTGTATTTTTAACATGTAAATATATTTAAAAAAATGTACAATGTGTATTAATTCGGGAAACTCCGTTTGTGAAACGATCATTTAAAGGGTAGATTGTTTCAACACCATAGTTAATATTCTTCATTTATGGTTCTTTACTTTATTTTTGACCATTGACACCTAAGTAGATTCTGATTCGAGGGAGTATATCCGAGGTACGTTATGGAATTCGAATTCGATATTTGGTTTCGAGGAAATTGGGATCCGACCCATCATTAGAAAATTATTAACTTTAAATAAAGATTGATGGCGTTTTTTTGGTTCCTGTCTTTGCCCCATAACCGAGAAATAAAACTTCTATTTTTCTAGGGTAATAAATTTATGCTTTCGTCTGCAGAGTTGAAGAGAGCGTAGCTATGGTGCAAGCCAGGTGCTCGTTATAATTCTTACTGCGCTACACATAGTTGTGTTTTACTTATGACTCGATGTTGAAGTTTTTGCCTTTCGTGACAATCCACTGAATAAAGTTCCGAAAAATACCACCAAGGAAAAAATTAACCTTGAAAGTAGCGATGGGTCACATTATAATTTTCTGGAATCCGAATCTCGAATTCTAATCCCACAGAGTACCTCGAATATACCCCTCGAATCCGAATGTAGGTCTCTAGGGTCAAAAATAAAATAATGTACAATTAATAAAAAACATTATAACATTCAGACCTTTAAATGTTTGTTTCGCATACTTTGTTTCTAGAATCAATACATATTACAATTATATATATAGTTACTTGTTAAAAGTGCCATTTTTACTGGGGTGCGTGAACTGATGATTTAAACATCATCGTTTCCGAAAATAGCTGGGCGGAAGAGAAGAATTCGGAGAAGTATCGCCGCCACATTAGCAAATGTAATTGCGCGGGTCTCGACGTGCAAAATTTTGCATCGGAAACGAGCGAGCCGGTTGTTATCGGAAAGAACACGCCAAAATTCGCAGCAAAGTTCGACAACACCTTAACTTGCTTGACCGGTTGGGAGCTGTTTTTTCAAAGTGAAACTTCTTTACAGCCAGCACAGTAAGTTGAAGCGATGACGTCATCGGAGATTACCGGAAAAATAAATTAAATGAGATTAGGCCTTGCCAACGGGGATTTATCCATCTTTTTGCTATAATTTTATTCTTTACACTATTTACCCCAATTTTTGACATGAAAAGGCATATATAATTACTCCCAGACATACACCTTGTTCCAACCACATATTTACAAACAACTACTTCTCGCGGGCGACTAAAACTGTTATGATGGCCATAACCTAAATGTTGTAAACTTTAGAAAATTAACATTATCAAGAAAAACAAGTAAATTTTATTAAATTTATTGAAGTGTAAATATAAAAAAATTATAGGGGAAAAACTTTCCATAAACGATACAAAATAATCAATTAGATCTCATTACTTTTTTCAGTTAAAATGAAGTTATAAATTATAAATTTTGTTTTTAATCTCACGAAATTACCTCAAAAATATTCTCACCTGTTAAATATATACATCAAGAAACTTTATAACAAATGTTTTGAGTGATTTCTTAAATCTCTGAAAAATAACACAACATACAATTACAAATAATTGCAAAGCTTTGGAGAGTTAAGTTACTTTTACTACTCTGAAACAAATATGGCCACCAATTAAACAGCACAAAAGGTGCTGAAAGTGCAAACAAGTTCAGAGTATTATGTGCACCAAAAAACCAAGTTTATTTTTTATAAAATAAAAATACTTTCATGATCGGAAAAAGAATAAATAGAAATTCTCAATCTTTAAATCCCATCTATGAGTAGTATATAAAAAATATTAATACAATTTCTTGCAATGCGCTGTTAAATTTGAGTGGTGATTTATTTTATTTTGTGATGTTTTTTGTGGTTTCTGTATAAAATACCATCTGTGGTACCCGTCGTTAATGCAAACGTAAAATGTTTACTGGAACTTTAAACACAGTCAGTAGGCTCATATCTATTGGTAGCTGTTGCGGTTCGTTTCACCTTGCGTTACATTTGTTAATTGTTTTTAATGGTTATTCCCTAAGGAATTGTGTGTTTATGGGATAAAACATAAGGTATATTATAAAACAGTATATCGGCTACCACTATTTCAATGTTCATTAAAATCCGTAAATACGCGAACTGAGTAACATACAACCAAACATCGAAACTTTCGCATTTATTTATTAGCAGGAAATTAAATGTAAAAAACAAGCTACGTTGTAATTAAATGACTCGTGTTTTTAATTGATCTTATATTCGACCTCGAGTTTAGTTCGCGTCACGTTGAGGGCGTCGCATGTTAATCGTACGGTTTAGGACCTGACGTTGTTTTATGCAGGCTGCAACATCAAAAATGCAGAGGAGGAATCTGCTCGTGACTATGCATCAGGTGCTCAGAAATGGAAGGAGGGAGCAAACAACGATACCCCTGAACCAATTCGACCGGAAACATTTATGAGTGTTTCACTCATTGCGACCTCTGTCCTCACCTCCCGGAGTATTGATCTTTCGTCCTCGAAGGGGTCCATTAATGCCAGGGATGTCACCTTATTTTCAAACGGTCAACCAAAAAAAAAAAATATCTTGAATGCTGTTTTAGAGGCCACGTCACACTTGTCAAATTTTCTTCTCTAACTGTATTGGATAGCAAAATTTGAAGAAATGTGACTTTCAGTTATCTCCATCAAATAAATTTGAACAGATAACCTCAAACATGTTTTAAATCCTGTCACATTATAAAGGTTTATTATTTAAATGAACTAGTTCCAACGTTTTAGTGCTTACCTTCTTATTTTCAAAATTAAAAGAATGGATAACATCATTGGGTGAAAATTTCAACTTGTAATGAATTTTGGCATTTCTTAACTTTTAAAACACACGTAAATTGAAAATGCGACGTGGAACAGATAAATTAATGATCTGGTATCTCTCAAAGTTATAGACTCTAATTTTCTGTTTATATGAACATTATTTTAGTCATTTTACTTTTATAACTTATTTAATCTCCAGCGTGTTCTTCACCGTTGTAAAATACGTTAAGACTGAAAAGCAAGCAATTTCCTTTTTCGTGCGGTTCTGATTTGCTGATTCGTCATACATCCGACATATTTTAGTACCGGTCCTGTACGCAACTCCAGACACCTTGTCTAGTGACTTTTTATGAGAATTGATAATCCTCCAACATTATTTCATCAAATTTATTGGTCAGTGTTGGAACCGAACCTTTGACAGTGTGAGACAAGGCCTTAAGAAACTGTAGTCCATCTTCTAAGGATGCGTTTTTTTACCGTTGTAATTGATTAGATCCCAATTTTTTTTTCTTATTTAGGTCTGGTTACTTTGAAACTACAACATAAAACCTTCCCTAGAGAATGAACAGAGCAGGACATTTCAGAAAATCTTAAGTTTCTTTTGAATAAAATCCCATTGGGAATTTTTTCTTTCCTCTTACAAGTTATGACACTATTTTTAATTACGTCGTGGACACGACGTTGTTTATTCATCTAAAATTGAAGTCTTATGTTTAAGTAATTAAATGAAATTTACTATTTTACTATCGGTAGAGAATTTTGTATTTAAAATTCATTCAATGTGTAACTTAATCAGTGTTTTAAAATTGGCTTTCAGAAGTCTAAAATTGTATTATACACTTTGTAGGTAATTTATTAAGGTTTAAAAGAATTTGGATAAAGATTGTATAGTATTTAACGCAGACTTAATATAATATGGAATACTTGTATTTGCGATTATTAGTTTTTAAAATTTTCTAGATATTTTGATTTCAATCAAGAATGTTCATTTTTTGTGAACCTTTAAACAAAAACAATTAATAAGTAATCAAAATAACTGTTTGATTTAAGTAATCTCTATGATTTTTCAAATGTAAATCAAACCCAAGGCTTTGTTTAACAACTTAATTTAAAGTTAAATCTATTTATGACACTATAGAGGACTATTTATTCGACAAATAGAATAAAGTCGTAACAGGATTTGTGTTTGTTGTATAAAATTTTACACAGTCGCCTTAAAGATAATTGTATTATAAGAACCAATAAGATATATTCAAAAATGTCCAATCTATTTGCAATTTAATTTACGTATTGATTAATACTAATCTTCCTCGTTTAACATTCCTTCCATTAGTGAAAACCGTATCAAAATCCGTGGCGTAGTTTAGAAGAAGTAAGCGGAGAAACAGACAGACGGCAACTATGTTTTATACTGTTTAGAGATACTGCAAAATAAAAATACATCACGGGTACTAATTGATAGCTCAAGAACTTGATATCTTGATATGTATTAAATTGTTTTCTCATATTTTATTCACTTCACTTATAGGCTTAATTGCTAGATTAGACTAAAACGCTTGCAACTAATACACTATTTACATAGCAGACTATTATAAAATAAATAGTAAAACTAAAATACATGAAGCTGTTGTATAATGTCAATAAATACTTGAGGAGTATTCTGCGCCACATAGTTAGAAATTATACAATTTTTATATGCTTTAAATCAGTACAATTCTTACTCTCTAACATTTTTCAACTTTATATATTTAACTACTCGTGATATAAACATGATTTAAACGTGATATAAACATCTCAACACTTTAAAATCTAACTTCTTATAACACCACTCTGGTTAAATAAACTTTACTCTATATCATAAGTTTTCATTTTCGTTTGTTCGTGCTTCCAACTACGTTCTATGGTAGTAAATAACGTTTACGATTTAGGCAGCGAATTCTGTTGGCGGGCGCAGAAAGTAAGTGTATGATTCGCGTCTAGAAAATTTGGTATGTACTTGAAAAGAGAATATATTCATTTATCAGTATATTTATCACGCGTTTCTGTCTGTTTCTCCACTTATTTCTTCTAAACTACGCCACGGATTTTGATACGGTTTTCACTAATGGAAGGAACGTTAAACGAGGAAGATTTGTATTTTTAATTTGTATATTTATTTTACAAAAAATCTGAACTATGACGGTGTTTTGTCAATAAAGCAGCGCTTCATCCTACAGCAACGAACGATTAGTAAAGATAACAAGATTCCTTATTTTGTTTATTTACTGTATATTTATTATATATTGTTATATTTGTATTATATATTGTATATTATATTATTGTCCCTGTTGTACATAATTAGAATATTGGCTCATTTTTAGTACCTAGTAAAGCTGAGTTTATGTTTTTTTTGTTTATTTATTTACGTAGCGAATTTCTTCAAATGTCAGGTTATTGATTTATGAGAGGTAATGTTAATTATTTGTGAATTTAAGTTCAGATGTATTTTTCCCCTAGATAAAACTTCATTTCTTCTCATCTTAAAGTTATTAATTTTTTCAAAGTAATTATGTCACGCATGAAGTCCAAATATAGGTCGTAGTACCAGAGATGCTAGCAGGAAACGATTACGTCTTAGTGATGAAACCGAAGAAGAAAAGGAAATCAGTTTGTCTAATAGAAGATAAAGTAATTTTATGAGAAGAAATATATAAACGTCTGTTGAACGTGAGTTACGTCTTAGTCTTGACCGATATAGACATGCATAGGTCACAGGGAGCTAGAGAATCCCCCATTGAACGTAAAGTTCGTATTAGTTGTGATATGGATAGATATACACAGAGCAATTAATTTGTGGACAAATAAATTGAATCCTGCAATGTATTACGATTCCCATATCGAATACAAGAATGATCCTGTCGTTTCAATAGGTACAATATATGTTGTCTATGAATATTGCTCTGCTTTGAAACAGAAGGATGAATCCAAAGAACTAGAGAATAGGTACTAGAGAAGAGAATTTTTTTTTTTAATTTTTGACATACTTATAACCATTTAAATAAATACTTAATTAAAAATTGTACTTATTTCCCCCTTAAATATATGTCCCATTTTCTGTATTAGTATATTGCACCCGTGCGAAGCTGGGGCAGGTCGCAAGTTAAGTATAAAAATATTGTAATTGTATATGAAAAACAAGCCTTAAATATCATTAATTTAGTTTAACTGTAGCTATGACTTAGAAAACAGGTAAGAGGGGAGGTGTGAACTAATTTTTCCAGTTGGAAACTACTTCACTTTTTTAAGCTGTGCTAGAAGACTTGGTTTATGGCTCTAGCAATTTTAGCCAAAAATTGAATAGTCTCTCTTTTGAATCCACCCTCCACCTACACTAATTTCCTCACCGGTGATCTCGGTGAGCAACGGACACAATTATTAATATTATTTTTTTTATATAATTCTGTCTACATATTTGCGGTCTAGTGTCGCCCGGAGACCATCCCCGCCGGCGGCGAACTTATGCAGTTTCGACCTTTATTTCCCGTCTCCTAGACTAAAAAGAGAGAAAGTCGTAGTCAGGAAAGGAAGATAACATGGTACGGTTAATCGTATTCCCATCATCTTATCTCCGACAGCGGGCAGAGGCCGGCCATTATACAAGCAAATCCGAGTGTTAGAAAAAGGGAGGGGGGGTGGAGGGGGGGGGATCTCGCTTCGCCGCATCTGAATGTGTGCATGCTTGCCGCCCGCACGTGTCCCGACACCCACACCGCCTACTCGCCGCGCCAGAGAGAGACGGAGAGAGACTGACTCCCTCCCTACCTCCCTCCCTCTCTCCCTCCCTCCCTCCCTCCCTCCCTCCCTCCCTCCCTCCCTCCCTCGTCCCAGTGTCGTCAAGAGGAATGAACGTCTCCCGTCTCGGATCCAACTCGCAGCCATCTGTCCCGTCGGGGAGTACCGTGGGGTCCCAACCCCCTCCTTTCCACGATTAAAAAAAAGCTAAGACTTACTGATTAGGGGTCGTCCATTAATCACGTGATGTTTTTTTAGCAAATTTTTAACCCCCCCCTCCCCCCTAGTGATTTGTGGTGAGGTTTCAGACAAACACCCCCCCCCCCCCCCCCCAAATAAATCACGTGTATTTTTTTGGTGCAAAATATTTTTAAAAATTTCGGAATATTATCTTTAAATAAAGGTATAATCTAATTTAATTCTGGAAAATTAAGCACAGTGATAAAAATGTCCAGACACACATTTAGGTTGCAGGTTTTATTCTCACTGGCATAAAAATAATAAAGGAAAGGCTTATATGTGATTTACGCATGTATTCGGCGCCAAAATCACAGTCTTACTAGCGACTGGCAAGCCGAGCCGGGTGGTTCATGTTGCGGCGGGCGGGGATATTGTTGCCTGGCTACGGCGAGTCAAGGTCACGCATCGCTTTTCGGTTTAGTAGAAATCGGGCGAAAAAAAAATACACGTGATATCTCTCTACACCCCCCCCCCCCTCCCCCCTTGTGATATTTCGTGATTTTTCCCGACCCCCTCCCCCCCCCCCTTTCGAGCCTCACGTGATTAATGGACAATCCCTTATTTTATAACGTTTATTGCAATACTTATCGGGCTACAAGGACGTATTTCTTCCCCCCACCATATAGGCCGAAATGCCCTCGTACACAGAAACAACAGTACATAATTGTGTCTCCAAGTCGACTACATTTCTAATGCCAGTTTTTTTACACGCGTTAATGCAAGCATGTCTTACATATTTAATAACATTAGTATTATGTCTATTTATGACTTGAGAACAAAGTATAAAAAAAAAACAAATAACTAGAAACCAAAATATGAAATGATTTAAGTTTTCTTCCAAGCAATATCATTACTCTAATTTCTACTGGTAAAGGTTAGAGTTCTAAAAGTTTGCTATTCCTTGAGATTTTATTTAGATGTGACGGTAAATTTTTGTTTAAAATTCAGTTATAGAAAAATTATAAGAAAAAATTATAAATTTGTTGTACTGTTCCCCCTACCACAAAAAATCCTGGCTACAGCCCTGTGTGCGTGCTTCTACAAAAGATTCCTTTGGAAACCAGTCGCCAAGAAATAGTTTGTCATTCTACAAGAAATATATTGTAACTTTGTATAACACATGGCTATGGTTTTATGTTTTACGAGACAGTACTGAGTATTTATTACGAAAAATGGCACATAATTGTATATTTTAATTGATGTTTCATTCAAGCATAATTTTTAAAACAATGGAAAAGATAATCGAATATTCAATAATCCGAAAATATTTTTTTCTATTGTGCTTATTAATGAGTGCAGTTAATAGTTTTCAGGGAACGGTTTACAAATAACTTTAACTATTGTATGTACTAGGACAACACAAAGCATAAATGCCCGGATAAGAATACGAACTCAGTATTACTGCGAACACTATTTTGAAATGATTCGGTTGTTTGTAAAAATTTACACATATCTGTAATTTTGCATAATACTTTCGCTTGGCCAGACAAAAGTAGTCTGTTCTTATTTTAATGGGATTAAGAGCTGAAAGTTCAGCAAATAAATAATTCCTCAAAAGAAATTCAGCCAGAAATACTCAAACTGGATATTCATCTAAATTGATATTGCTTGGTTTCTGGTTTCTAACCGTGACGTTTCGGTTGACCTTGCAGTTGCAATCTTCAGGGTAGCAAGGTAACTGCTAGAACCCCAGGTTCAAGCAAGTTCAGACAATTGCTGCGAAAGCCTACGATCCTTATTACTCATCCAAACCTTTATTTACTTTAAACGGCAATAGATCTTTAAAATCAAAGTAATACATAGTGAGGCCAGTAACCGCGGTATCTACATCTAACTACGTGGTTATTATTCAGATTCATTGCACACACTTTCCTCGAATCATATTTCAGTGACTATGCAAACAGCGTACTATCAGCTTACACATCTGCAAAAACGTTTACATTTTTACAGATATTTATAACATATGGCCTCGGTAACGAGCAAATTCACATGCGTTCATGTTGCAAATACACTTATAATACGAAACTCTGAAACGAAATTTAATGTAGAATACTTAAAAATAATGTCGAGCGTGATACATGTACGCAATTTGTGTTTTCAATTACATTTATTGAAGCGAATCACACGTAGTTTCCGCACGCGCCGCTAGAATTCGCTGGCGGAGCAGCTATATTGACTATCGAATTATTCGATTTTCAGAGCGAAATTTTAAACTATATAATGAAACGGCTCCGATAAACGCGAAAAGACTTGAAAACTATTAAACTCTGGGTTGGGGCCTGATTTTCATCAAGGAATTTTGTTGAAATACTGCCCATCTTGTTAAAATGTAATTAACAGTTAATACTATAAAATTTTCATTTGTATTTGTGAACATTGTTTTGTGCCATTCGTCACAGATGGCAGCACCGTGGTTGTTACGCAGTTCCGTCCCTTGAACGAAATTACTCCCACTAAATGCCGTGTACTGACAGCTGGGATATTGCACGTAAAAAAAATATTCAAAAGTTTGCACGTCTCGGAAGAGCGGGCTCTCGGATGCTTGCGTGATGCATGACGTCACGCAAGACGAATAACAGTATCGGATCAGCCTGAGAAATGGCGAGGCAAGCCCTGTCTCAAGGTCGAGCGAGAGCTAGAGAAACAGATGTTCATCTGTCACGGCGCATTCCGACATGCTATTGGTCTTCGCGAAACCAGTGTCGAATAAACGGCCCGTCCATCTTTATACACCTACAACGTCTCGCAATACAACTTTTCCTTAAACATCCATGAATAATAGTTAGAAGAGGTGATATATAGCGAAAAAGGTTTATGCGCCAAACATATTCTGGGGTTATAATTATAAATTATTTTGCTTCTGTTATTTGGGTTTTTGCACATGATTTTAAATAAATTAATGATTTTGCCGTATTTTATTATTTATAAAAATGATATTCTTGTACACCAGTACTTATTTAATGGTTATAAATTAACTTACAGGCAAATTTTTATGTCAGTCCTAGAATATACTGAAAGCATGAAATCATGTGATATACAGTTTTGTATTAACCGTTTGCATTCTAAAACCCTTTTTTAGTTTATAATCCATTAAATCGATAAAAAATTAGGTATTCCCAAAGCCATAGAAACCTGAAATTTTCAAGGTTTTAGGAAAACTTAAGTCTTATTGATTTAAGCGTGACATACTAAGAAAAAATAGTTTGAAGACATCGACTACACACGGACGGTTAATGCAAAACTATATACCACAATATCATGCTTTCAGTAGTATATGCTAGGATTGATATAAAAGTATGCCATTAAATTCATAAAAACATTAAATAAGGACTTTTGTAGTAGATTAAGCCTTATGCAAACAATAAAATATGACAATATCTATTAAAATGTTATTTATAATCACGTGGAAAAAACATGAAATATAAGAAGCAAAATATTTTAAGATACTACTTCCTCTTATTGCTTTGATGGTATGCGAAAATATTTTGTACATGGCATAGATATTTTACAGTTTTTTTCAGCATGTGCTTCACCACTGGCTGAGTTTAAGTGTGGAACGAGATTCTTTCGCCAATAAGAGCCAATAAGAAAAGACATGTGGGAAATATGGACAAACTGTGTTGAAGCCAATGTTTCCCACGATAAATCCTGAAAGCCACTGAAAAGTTTTAATAAATTTATTTTAACTAAGATACCTATCCAACTTTCGGAAATTTCTGTTGGATCCTTGTTCCAAAGCTGCGTCCAACTATGCTGATCAAACTATGACACAAAAGACTGTGTTAAAATGACAATAATTTGCAGTGTTTAAAGTATGTCTTTTTCATGCATCTCAATAACTGTTGTTTAAAATGAAATAAGAATATGATAATACATTTGGACCTTTCTATAAGCTTTTGTTACCGATTTATAGCAGAGAGACCGTACATTCTGGAAACTATTGGAATTTAAAAATGGGGGGGTGGGGCAGTTGAACTGACAGCATAAAAAATCAGCACTATCTTGCATGTTAAGATTTGAAATGATTACATAAATTCAATTCGGCGTAATGAAGCTCATATATGGATAGTGCTAAAGTAGTACTTTATTCATGAGAACGCAAATAATGCGGTCACGTGGTATTGCACGCTTTCTGCCTGTTTGGGCGTGGTCATCAAGGCAACGAGGCCGTAGAAGAAAGAACTCGCATTAAAACATTACTGACACCAATTATTTAAACCGTTTATCTTTTAGGTTATTTCTAAGAAAGATTACCTATTACCTATGGTATGACTTTCAGAAAATTTATATCTAATTATTCTTTTCGTAGACTCTAGACCCCAAAATCATCAAACTCAAAAGTTTATTTATTAATGTATAGCTCAATATATTATATATTTATATATTTCTTTTTCATAGACGCCACAACTGCAAATATTTAGCACAAATTTCTGTCAGGCTGATACATTAAAAAAATAAATATAGAAAATTTGGTTGAGGGTAGGTTTTTTGAAGGGGGGAAAAAACTGAAATAATCACAGTGATTACTTCAAATGAAATGTATTGCATCCGGTTGAAGTTATTATAAGTACATAATATGGCATGATAACGAAACGATTCTCTTTTCTCCCAGGTAAACATTTTTGAAGTTATTCTTCTTTAGGGGCGTTGTTGTGATTGATTTTTTTTTTTTTTTTAGCTTTTATCGGCTGTTTTAGCGCTGGTGCGAACGGAATCACTTGCGAACGGAATTCATGGTGCGTGGTAGCCATCTTGTAAAAAGTGTACATTTCTGTGAATTTGGTGAGACGTTAAATAGTATAGTAAGCAGTATATACCAATGATTTTGGTTAACTTTGTTTGGGTATTGTATTACAGTATTTTATTTTCATGGTAGAAATCATTTCATGTATGTGGTATAAGTAGGTGTATTATGCATGTGTGGGGACACCAGGAGATTATGGTGTGGGATTCAGGAATCGTGACCGCTATCTTGGATGACTTTGACCATCGTATTCTGTGAGCATAATGACCTTGGTAAACATCACATATGTCCTTGACCTCTCGCGGACAACTCATTCAAGCATTCCTGAACGTTGCGCTTTCCCGCATGGTCGTAAACATCGTGCGCCCCGCTCTCCGACCATCATCTTGGATATAAATTGACTAAAAGTTATTTTTAATGCAAATTACATATACATGTTATCACACAATACAGTAATCGCCACTCATTGCGGATACGATGACAGTATTAATTTTTTTTAAAAAAGGGGGTTGTCTGTAAAGTCGGTTTACGGACGATAATTTTACGTGATAACCTCATAAGAAAATATTGATGAAAAATTGCATACTTTTTAATTATCAAATATTATGTACAGTTGTTGCAAATTTAATTTAAATAATTTGTTTAAATATAATCACGAAGAATTAGTTATAGAAATAAACTGAAATCAGATCAATTTCAATAAATTGTTAATTTGAAATGACGAAATTGGACAAATAAATCAAATTTTTTAAATTGCTGCTTTTAAAAATCCCGCCTTAACCTGTTTGATATTATAGAAGATTTTCTCGCACGGTGTTTGGCCGGTTCTTGCACGCTCGGCTCAGGCGGAACGAGACCATGAGTCTTTTTTTTTTTCGTGCGTGCACCCGGCGTTCAACGATTTATAAGACGTTATCACGTCAAAAATAATTAATAATAACTTTTCTTCCAATAAACTAACAAACATATAATTTATGTATTTAATTATTAACGTCATCCTGAACGTCAAGTTCCCTTAACAGCAGCTTAAACAGCAGGACCAAAAATTTCTCAGTCCCCACTCACAAGCTAGTACTACATCTTCTGAGCAGGAACGTGTGCAAGTATGTTAGCGCACGCGTGTTTAAAAACTATTAAAGATCTTTAAAGATGCGTGACCACTGGCGCGAAGCGAACCGAGGAGCAGCGATCTCGTTTCACGCTACTTCTTCGGGGAAAGTGAGGGAATAAAGCGCACCTTAAAATATAAGTCTATAATTTGTTTGAATAACAACATATTGAGATGTAATTTCAGTTGCAGACACTCTCGTAAATATTAGAAAATTACGACGATCCCTGAATAATTTGTAACCAGCATTACACGTGAATTTAAGACGGGAAAGTTTTAACAGTGTACGCATGCGTTCTGAAGTTTCTGAATTCCATACTGAAAAGAGAGATTTTTTTTCCTACTCCCATAAACATGCCTGCGCAATAGTTAAAAGGGCAATAGTTAAAAGTTACTAGCATGTCAACATTCATAGTTCTTACGAAGTAACGTTTCGTGGACTTAACTTACAAATATTTCGCCTCGTAACGAAACAAAAAGAAAAGGCTTGTTTTGACTGCGTAGCTGAAATGCAGTTAACTCCCGCGCGCCACCATATGCGCGCTCACATACCCGGCTAATGGACCTGCCTGTCTTGAAGACATGTAGTGCGTACATCCGTGGGATATCGACAACGGCATCGACAACCACTCCATGTACTTGATCCCCCCCCCCCTCCCTTCTCTCTCTCCACACGACATAGTATATTAGAATTTTTTTTTGTAAGTGGAACAGAAATATTAATGCAAATTTACAGATGTTTGTGCATTTATATTAAAATAACTGTAAACTGTATCTCTACAAAATAGTGTTCGCAGTAATACCCACTGGTTTCGGATTCTTACGCAGCCCATTATACTTCGTGTTGTCCCAGTACCTCCAGTTGTTACAAGTTATTTGTAAACCGTTCACTGAATAGCTTTGCGCACATATGTAATGAGCACGATACAACAAAACAAAGTATAATTGTTGAATATTATATTATTTAAAATAAATCATGCTTGGATGAAACATCAATCAAAATATCAAGTTATGCGCCAATTTTCGTAAGAAAACTCAGAAATATCTCGAAGAACGTATGTCATTATGCAAAACTAACCATATCTATGTGTTGTAAAAATTTAAATTATCTTTTTTTTTTGTAGATTTAGAAACTATTTCTTGGAAATTGGTTTACAGAGGAATCTTTTGTAGAAGTACAGAATTATTTTTTCTTTGTAGTCCCCATGTTATTACCAACCTCGAAATAATACACCAACCCTTAAGATTTAAAAATCATGCTTTGTGTCCGAGCGAAAACATGTTTTCCGATAGCCTTAACAATCATCCTTATGCATCTTTAAATATTTAAAGGTTGTGAGGCTATTTAAGTGGAGTGAATCAAAATAGTCACCTTTATTGTAACTTTGAAAATGAGCCGCCAGATAAATGTTGGGGGCGAGTTATAAACAAAAACTTCTTTAAAACCAGAGACTATTGAGAAAATTAAAAGCCTATGTATTGAAACAAAATCCACGAAAATGCCGTCCTGCATAGCCATTTATATATATAATGTAAATATATATATATATATATATATATATATATATATATATATAGACCAAAGGAATAAAATGAATATACTAAGCATTTAACACGAATATTATAGTTATTAGCATTAGTATGCTGGATATATTCACTACTGCAGATCAAAATGATTTTTTTTATTTATACATATATATTATTTGATGGTTTTGGTTCCCGTCTTTATTTAATGAGATTGCGATGCCTACCTACCACCCATCCACAACTCTCGTAATAGATTATACAGAAAGGAACATTTGCCAACACGGGAGTGACGTCTCTGCCTCTATTTACTCTCTCTGTGTGTACACCTGCTGGTCCGTTGAGGAGGGGGGAGGACTGTCGACTCAGGCCCGCCCTTAGATGCGCAGATGCGCAGATGCGCAGCTGGCTGGGTGACCGTGACGCAGAAACATCCGCGCAGGGTCCGCGAGACCGCGCGTCAACGGCCCTCGTCACTGAAGATGTCCGCGACAGGGCATGCCGAAACGTCGAGCACATTGGCATTTCCGCGGACGTGGTCTCTAACCCAAAATACAAAATGTAGTTGTTACGCCTGGGGAATATCGGGTGCGAAGTATAGCTCTATTTTTTTTTTTAACCTACGCCTATTTATTCACTTACATTTACACAAGTCTTCTCCAATTTCTGTCATAACTGCGTGCTAAAAAAAGAATCAGTAAAAATACGTCTAGCAATGAATATAAATATAATTACGTTACTAGTTACATTTGTGTCAATTGAAACTGACTAGACGATGAAATCTATGTCGTGTAAATGGTCTGAAATTAGACAGTTATCAAAAATATGTCTTCCTCTTTTGTTGTGTCAAAAGTGTTGAGATTGAAAGCCTTCGTAAACGAACATTTGCTGCTTTTTTTTGTATAATGATATTTCGGAAATGGGTACCACAGGTACTAATTTTGAGGACGGTCAAGTGTAGAGACAAGTCACACGACACAGACTCGTCTGCTACACGGGCCTCGTCCACACCGCCGGCATATCACAGACGCCACAGAACACGGACTCATTCGATCGGCCGAAGCGCTCGCACACAATGAGTCCGAATTCTACCGACAAACATCCAACGGCAGGCTCGTCACGACAAAATAAGTTGAAAACATGCGTACGACTTACGGTCTAAAAGTGCTTCACAAGGCTGGTGTACAACGTTTTTTTTAATATTGTAAATTAATAAACAATTTAAGGTTTGGACGCGGACTGTCTGGATTATTATTAATTTGAATGAACTTCTACAATCACAGCAATATATATTTTTTCACTTTCGCAAAAATTATTTTATTGAAAATAATTGCGGGTAGTAACACATTGCGTAAGTATGTGAAAAATAAAGGCGCTACCCACAGTTGTTTTAGTTAAATAAATTTGTGTTGTGTATGGGTTACGAGGAAAAATGTATTGCACCGGGAACCACGTGACTGCGCGCAAGGTTCCGCCCTTCGGTCCGGGAGCGGCCAGAGATCTAAAGAGTTCACAAAGCCAAAGGAAAACTTTATAGTGTTGTCTGGTTAATGAATTTTAACAAGATGGGCAGTGTTTTTAATGAAATCTCTTGTCGAAAATCAGGTTCAAATCCGTGGTTAGAAATGTTTTTTCTAGATCCATTATATACTTTCAAATTTCGCTCTGCAAATGGAATGATTCGAAAGTCGACGTAACTGCTCCGGCAAAGAATCCTAGCGGCGGGTGCGGAAACTACGTGTGATTCGCGTCCACCCACCACAGTTCACCATGTACAAAATGAAACATTATAGTACCATATTAACTGTTTAATGAATTTTCACAAGATGGGCAGTATTTTAATAAAATTCCTTGTCGAAAAAACAGGTTAAAAGGTGAGGTTTGGTATTTTTTTCAAGTCTTATTTGCTTTATATCGAAGCCGTTTCTTTAAATAGTTAAAATGTTAATCTGCTATTCAAAAGAGTCGATAGCCTACGTAGCTCTCCGAAAGCGAATTCTAGCGGTGGGTGCGGAAACTACGTGTCATTCGCTTTCAGAAAATATGTTGAATGTTTTTGCAACATGAGAAAACGTGAATTTGCTCTTTACCGAGGATAGACGTTACACATCTCTGGCGAGTATTTAATACTTACATTATATATATAATTCACATATAATGTATTGCGCCAGTAATATTTCAGACATTAACTTTCCGTAATGAGTTTTGATAGGTTGGTGAATAGTTTCCTCTTCGTTATTGCGTATTTCGTAAGGTTTGAAAAAAAATTAATCCAGTTTTTTTTTTAAATATGAGTGCCTTGTAATATTTAAGGTAAAGCAAATTGTTTCTGTGCCTCAGAAAAATTCAGGAAGAGGAGACCATATTCCTTACGTGTGTTTTGACAAGTACAAGTTTGTCTAATTTTTTACAGCAAAATATTAACCACCGCTGTAGTTAAATTCCCTATGGGGTTCTCTTTACACGCCCTGAGGCTTCTGTTGCGACTATTTCACTTGCAAAACTACACGTAACCAACCCAAGTAGTGCCCCTGATTATTTCGCAAGATATACACTTCAATTGGCCTACTGACCGACAAGTTTAGGAATACTCTGTGAATTTTCCATTTGGTTTCATTTCATTCCGTTCGAAGGTAAAATGCATTCTAGTCAACATTAAAAATTCCCATAATTTGTTTTGTTTCAATCATAATTATAATGGCAATACCAACGTAAGAAATTTTAATTATAAAACTTCAATCCATTCAATTTTTATTCTATTAGATAAAAAACAACCGGTTTGTTTTTAATACATGCAAAGACAAACAAAAGGCACATTTCATATAATTACACTTCCAAATACAGTTAGAAAAACTTTAAGATTTTTAACTACCCATTCCAGGTAGTTATTTTATATTTATTTTCCACATGTTTAAACTTGCAGACAAAATGAAAAAAAAATTATCATATTGCATAATTCATTTTAACTTTTTTGTGCAGTATGGATAAGGACAATTAATTTGAAAATAAAACTGGAAATTTTCTGGGAAAATAAATTTTACTGGCTATGTGATATGGTGAAATTTCTTTAAAAATTTTTTTGCCTAGTCTTATAAGATCATCAGTTCTTTTTCTGATTTTAAACGCTAAAAAAAATTAATTTTTTTTGAAAGAATTAGAACTATACCACGCAGTAACCACCAGTATTGCTTTTAAACCCAAAAATTTGCAGTCATTTATTAATGTTACAAATTCAACTTTTCCAGCTAATTATGCAAAACATATGTACAATATAATTTTTTTTTGAAGTTCGGTCACTCTAAAAGGTTACAAGTTTAACCGCGTTAAGCGTAATAATAAAATTGATGACATTGTGCGAGACGTACCCCCTTAAACGAAAGGCTTTTATATAAAAGGAACCAAAAAACCCATAACGTTTGTTTGTATTAATTATTTACCGTTAGCAGCACAGGGTACATGGAGCATGGTTTTGTCTATACAAACAAAACTTTATGGGTTTCTTAAGTACTTGTAGTTAACTCAACAGAATAAAAATTATTTTGGTTCCTTTTTATAATAAAAACCTTCCAAACTAACCTTGCCCTTAATATTACCAGCTAGAATGAGTGAAGGCCATGTTGGGTGATTAAAATTTGCTCATTTGTGAATAAAGATGATGGGTGGAAAAAAAAAAACATTCCAACTGTTCCGATAAGCTGAAACTTACTTCAAAGAGATGTGGAAACGCGTGATGCTCATTTTCTCATGCCAATGTCGTGAATAAAGTTATGGTGGTCTCCGTAATTTACTCCTTATTTTCTCATGACTGTTCTAAATTATAATAATGAGATTTAAAACTAAAACTTAAGTGTACCACAATTTACAAAGCTGCTTACGTGAAAAATTTCGATTACTTTAATGGCAAGAATTTAGACATAAGCCTCGCATAACGTCACTGAAATATTTTTTACTGATATTAATTTACATTAATTGAATTTATGGATTTTAAAAATTAGCATAAAGGATATCTTTAATCAGCTTCTGCAACGAGTCTATTATTTTAGATCCCTGCTGACTGTTATTAGGGGAATTTTGGGGCCACGTTACATAACACCAGAAGATAATAAAGTCACGTTTCAGTTTACTTTCAAATGACTACTTAATATTAATCAAGTCGCCATTATGTATGTGCGTAGATCACACTTGAATAATCCAGTACTTATTGGATATGGACTTGAACATTACATAATTAAAAATAAATATCAAAGGAAAAATATCTTGATACTAAGAATCAGTCTTTTGAACAGAGTCCTTGAACATTTGAATGAAATCTAAATGTTTAGAAAAGATACTTAACAATGCAGTTATGCAAAAAATGAATTAATCGTGTCTAGGTTTCACACACCGTGTTAATAACTATTGTTTTTAATTTTATTGTCAGTAAAGTCGCGAAAGTGTTCGTAAATATTATGACTTGCATGACGTTTTACAACAGTTATATAAAACTTAATGAATAACTGTTGAAAATAATTGTAACAGACTAACAAATGCAACTAGTTAACATTTCAGAAATTTCTTAAGCGATGGTAATGACGAGAAAATTAATAAATTAACTTAGCTTGAGAGACCGAACCTTAAATGTTATAGTGAAGGAAACTAGTTTTTTATTTATTTTAGAAATAAATACGGAACGAGAACTACGATTCCTACCTCAACATATTCTTAAATGATTTCCGTAAACGGACACAATTCAACCTATCTTGATCAGTTTAAGAATCGCGCGAATTTTTCTGAATCTACTACAAGTAATAAATCGTAACATTGTACAACACACGGCTAGGTTTATTTTGCATATATGTAGTACGTTTTTAGAGATAAATCAGAGTATTTCTTACGAAAATTGGAGCATAATTCTATATTCTAATTGATATTCCATTGAAGGATAATGTTTTTAAATCATCAAAAAGATTATCGAATATTCAAGAGTTGGAGTTTATTTTGTTTTATTGTGCTTATTGTGTGGGCAGCAAATGCTGGAAAGCTATTAAGGTAACGGTTTACAAAAAGTTTTAACTATTGGAGGTGCTGGGGCAACACAAAGCATAAATGTCCGGGTACGAATCCAGACCCAGTATAACTGCAAATAACTGTAGCTATACAGTTGGTTTCATGTCAGTGTAGAAATTTAAAATATCTGTAATTGTTAGAGACCGGAAAAATTCGCGGATTCATTCGGCGATAGGCTAGAAGTCAAATACGTATACCTTTTAGATGATTTTGCTATTGGCTTATTGTTCATCTGGACGAATCTCAACCAATTATAAACCCTCAACCAAAGAAGGATCGAATCGCAGACTAAACCAGCTGAGACGACTCACTAGTCAGCAGCCAACGAACTGGCGTTATTTGCCCGAGTGTACAGGGGGAATGTGCAGTTTATCCTGAAGGCCGTCGAAACCGCGAATTTTTCCTGTCTCTAGTAATTGTTAGGGATAGGAAAAATTCGCGGGTTCAATGACCTGCAGGATGAACTCCATAGTTCTACGTACACTCGGTCAAATGCCACCCACCCATTGGCTGCCGTCTTGTGAGACGTCCCAACGTAGCAGCCTGTGATTCGATAAAGATTTGGTCGGGCGTTTCTAATTGGCCCAGAGTCATCCAGGTGAGTCGTGAGCCAATAGCAGAGGCAGCACTGAGGTGTGACTATTTGTATTTTAGCCCGTCGCGAAATGAACCCGCGAATTTTTCCTATCCCTAGTAATTGTACATGGATATTTCGGTTACACACACATTTATACACGCACGCGCACACACACACACAGTGCAGGCAGGCACAGGCACAGTTTCCGTCGAGCGACGCCAATAGACGCTCGGTCCCCTGCACCTCCGGCACGCAGGCGTGACGTCACGCGGAGAGCGGTTAAGTGTCTCGGGTGACGTCAGACGGGCCAGTGTGTCTCTCGATGTGGGGCGTCCGTCGCCGGCCGGCGGTTCCAGGACGTGTTTGTCTGCGCAGTTATGTCACGTGACTAATCCCGGGGGCGAGAATAACACGTGCGTGGGCGTTATGTACGTCCTCTGTCTCTCTCTCCCCCCGTCTGTCTCTCGACTCAAGGCCAACCGTTGCAACGGGACTACAGTGGGTGCATCCTTGCGCTACATGACTGGAAAGATTCGCGGTTTCAATGACCACTAGGATAGATTCCATGATTCTCTAATGTACTCGGGCAACTATCACCCTGGTCATTGGCTACCGACTCGGGAAAACCTGTTTACTGCGGTTCTTATGATTCGATAATTCTTTTTTTTGAGTGTTTGCAATTGGCTCAAGAGTCCTTCAGGTAAATTGCGGTCCAATCACTGACGCAGCATTAAGCTAAACGAGTTTGGATTCCAGCCTGTCTCGAAAGGAATCCGCGAATTTTTCCTGTCCCTACATATAGCCTGTCTCGTGCAAACTTGTCTACAATTTGACAGATCCTTAAAGCATCATCAGTGGTCTGCGTGTCCTTCTGCCTCTGCTGATGTGTAACTTCTTAGTTCTCGTGTTAGGCTTATGGTAGGAGTCATTTCGTAAAAGAAATGGAAATATTTAATAGCCACGGTGCTGCGGTCTGTGGAAGTCCCGGAAATTCCTAAAAGATGGTGTATCCGTGTGGTTTATTCGTATATATTGCTTTCGGGAACATCTTAGAATTTACATCGTGCCTAGGTATTTAAAAAATACAACTTTATAATAATACTTTAAGCTATAATTTATATTCAAAGATCGAAGTAATGACAACTTAAAATATGCATTAGAATCGTGGCATTACAACCCTGTGTTAACATTGCAATGTAGAGATAGCGCTGCATTCGTCGTACTGTAGATACAAAACAAATTTTTTAGCCTACATATTTTCGATGGCATGAAAAATAAAAGAATTTCGTGATGGAATTGTTACTGTTAAATCTTAAATGTTGAATCAGTTCAATAAGGTTAAGGTTTGCTAGTAGGAATTATTCAGTCAGTTTGATCAAAACCAAATATACAAACATATAGTTAGTGTTATAATAAGAGTTTTAAAATTACTCGGGTTAAATTTTACTATTTAGGATTTTTAGGTTTAATTTATTGTCCGAGTTTCATACTATAAGTAAATTTTGCAACACGAGCACACATTAATTTTTCAATTCGTTTCGCTTCTATATAGTTTAAATAACAGTCTGCGAATGGAACGATTCGATAGTCAACGAAGCTGCTCCGGCAGCGAATTCTTGCGACACGGCGGGTGCGGCAGCTACGAGTGATTAGCACCAAGAAATGGAGTTGAAAACACAATTTGCGTAAATATATCACCATCGCCATTATTGTTAATTACACGTTACATTTCAGTGTTCCGAGTTTCGTATTAAAAGTGCATTTCAAAACACGAGACCACATGAATGTGCTCGTTACCAAGGTTAAATGTTTCAATGGAAGACTTGCTCTTATTTTTTTTTTCCCATCGCGTCGTGAACGTGAAGTTATTGAAATGAGAGACAGAATTTTGCTTTCAAATGGTGCATTCGTAAATTTTGGAGGTTTTGTTCAATAAAATCGTTTGTGAAAGAGTTATTTATGCTCACGTATAATAACTATTCCAATTAAATACTAAATTATTCCGCTTAAACTAAATTTTTCTATAACTGTTTGTCGCGCTGTTTGAAATAATGCGATTTTTGCTGTCGCAACGCGTCTGTAGCGCTATTGTGATTCGAACTTCGACTACGTAGTTGGCTGGGAAGGAGGACTTCGATAAGATGGCGTCTAGATTGTTCGACTTCAGAGTGAGTGTCCTTACTTCTGTGGTCCGACTTGCGAAAACTTGAATGCAGCGCCTTGGCGAAATACTCGAAACCAGATCCTTCCTAATGATAACTCTCATATCACCAATCTAGCTGATTTTTTTTTTAACTTAGCAAATCATACATTTACATGAATAAATAATTTAAAAATAAACAACACTATTCTAGTTTTAGTGAATTATCCTGCCGAGCAAAATTTTATACAGCTATTTGAACTAAACACATTATATATATGCCTTTTTACGAAAGAAAAAAAAACACGTACGAAGCAGATAAGATGTAGAATATATCTAGTGACCAAATTCGCAATAAAACCATAATGTGTTATGTTTATACAGTGTAACAGAGTACATCAGTAGGAATAGTTCCTTAGACATAAATAATGACACGAAAATGAAATTAACCGCGTGTTGCAGTTTGGGCAGAGCCTTAAATAAACATCTCAGTATCATCAAACGGCATTTCAGTGTGGCAGCCATTAACTTCCTCACGGTATTTGTGTCGTGCTGGACAAATAATCTAACCACTCTCCCTCCCCTCTGACACACTGTCTCCCCTCCCACCACCACAACCTAACTTCAACGACCACATTCCTCTCGGTCACTGGTTTTCTCTTTAAAACGACTCATACGCCTGGTATCAAGCCTGTCGAGTAAAACGTTTCTACTGCCATCCGATGATTTAGGTTTCAAACCGTAAATGAGTTTCAATCCATCATGCATGTTCACAAAAAATAACAGTTTATTATTATTATTTTTTAGTTGGAATCACAATAACGTGGTGTACTCGACGTGAATAAAACAATTTCCCAGCCAATCACTTTAGTAACATCGGAGACGTCAATTGCGACAGAATTCGCGGACGCTCCAGTCTCTCCGATTCGTGTGATTTCCTGTTCCCATCGCGTCGCGGACGCGACTTTACTGGAATGCGTGTCAGAATATTGTCTTCGAACGATGGCTGGTCTGGTACATTGGTAATGTTATTTGTGTATTTTTTTTTAAAGGTTTTGTTTAGTAAATTTATCACTGAAATCTTTGAAAAAAATGTGATTTTTTTAAAAATGAGAGTTAAAAAAAACTCTATATGACGATTGATAATTCTTGTAAACATTAATGGCTGTCGAATGTTTGATGTGTGTGGGTGTAGTATCGTATACTAGCCGTTACGTACATAAGAAACTTCTGTGTCAAATTGCATACTTCTAGACTCACAGGTTTAAGCTGTGCATTGTCTGGAGTTTTTGGTAGAATTTTATTTGTCGCGTGAAAATCGCATGTTCATAATAACGCGAAATTTTGCTGTCGCTTCGAGCCCATTCGCGTCGCACCCGCGCACTCACAGAGCAAATAAAGTACTAATATTTAGAGGACACTAAATGCTGTTGATTTTTCGCCAAAAAAAACAACTAATCCTCTTCCTCCCCCGTTATTCGATCTATAGACTCGCAAACTTGAGTCTTGAAAGCTCTTCTGACATTATTGCAAAATATGATAAAAGGATCGTAAGTCGATAAACGAGGAGTATAATTTAAATAATGTGTCTTATTGTTATCTTTCTACTTTCTATGTAGGCATACATAAAATAGTTACAATGAGCATTAAACCTGTTAGCAATCCGCGTCAGAACTCGCCACCCATCGTTTACGTGATTAACTTATTACTTGTATAGTACTAGGTGGAAACAAGGAAAAAAAAGGTGGGTTGATAATTCTTTATGTACCATTGAATTTTTGCACTGTTTATCATAGGCAAAAAAAATCTTGAATGAAAATAGGATTTAAAAAAGGAAAACATATACTCATAGAGAACATGCCTAAATTAGCTAAAGTCAACCAGATAAACCCAATGAACATAAACGGGTATTATGGACAACACAACTTAGACAGCACAGACTAACACATACAAACTTGAATATCAGACAGCACAAGAATTCCGTGGAAGTAATTTAGTCTTGGAAAAAAATAACAACGACGAGACAGTTTCAACAACAGTAAATACAGACCGACAGCAAAATTGGGCAATGCTGCAACTATACGAAAACATTTGAGACGTTTCGGGAACTTGCATCTGTTCTTATTTTGCATTCATGAATTTTTTTTCTCATGACAAACAGTGCAAAACTGCAATGGCGTATGTCAAAGAAATTGTATTAAATAAAAATTTTCCAAGAACGTCGTGAAACGCAGCAACACTCAAACGTTTGGGCTCGTTGCATGTTTCAAGATCAAGGATGCACGATGGATTTCAGTTCTGGGTTCTGAGTTCGATTCCCGGATAAGGCGTTGCTGTAAATTTGTAACTATTGAAAGTGGACACAAAAAACAGTCAAAGTCAATGAAACTGTCCTGTCAATAAAAAGTCTTAAAAAGTGGAGAGGGTTGGATCGTTGGTGTTTAAAAAATCACCAATAAGCCAAACATTTTAAAATACTTCTTAAAATAAAATAAAAAAAGCGGTCAGATCACTTGCCTACCACAAAGTTCCACTAAACTGGTGTGGAACCTGTATTTCGACGTGAAAACTCCCGTTAGCTCATTACAGTGATGGTCGGTCGAACTTTTTTTTGTGTCACAAAATACCGTCGGATTTGAATCGCTAATAACTACGAGACCAATAATGCTTCAACAACGGTTGAGCCCACAACGGATAGATCATGACTGTACGTGTTTGTCGCACATTATTTTTTGTTGGTTTTTTCTGTGACTTCATCGTACCAGTGTAGGCGCATGCGCGTTATAGTTACGAATTAGCTTAGTTTAAAGTTTTAAATTGGTGTAAGCGTGGAAACGCGTTTAGCTAGGACATTGATGCGGGTTTCATTGTGAAGATCTTGTGGAGCACTACTAGGACCCAAAGTGAGACAATGAAAATATTCGCCGGAATATAAGTGAAAATCGGTAGTAAATTGAAAATGAGAAAATAATTAAAGATTTCGTTTTATATAACTCGGAAATATGTTCGGAATTATAGAAAACGCAAGTAAGAGGAAAGTTCGCTTCGAAAGGACTCCATAAAGCAAGTCCAGTGCCGAGCCAATTGCTAGGATTACGGCAGCGTCGAAAAGGCAATGAAAAATAAGTTTGATGATTCAGTTACATATTAAATGAGAAACACTTGTTATGATTCTATCCCGACGTTTCCACAAAAATTATGCGGCTTGGAGCCTAACTGCGTCTCTCTTTCTCTCTCTCTCTCTCTCTGTTTTATTTTTCTTTCTTTCTCCGATCGGCTTCTGGGGACAGATCCGTTTCTCACACTAGTTCATCCTGGCAACCCTCCCAATTCCCCTCATCATCCCTGAACGACTCCGGTGTTGGCGAAACTTTTAGCCGGAAATGTTGAATAATTACCCACCGAATCACTGCATTTTGAAGTTCGGAATAGACCTACTTAACGTCAGAATTGTTTCACAGCTTTCGTCAGATAGTTTTTATTCGTTTCGTGTTTTGAGAGCAGACTTAAAAAAAAAATTCTCCATAAAGAATGCTAAATGTTTAGACATTATCAAGTAAATAGAGAGGGACATTAAATTTTTTTTGTCACTGAAAGCAATACATAGTATTTATTTTTAACTTCCTTGCTTTACACATGTAACTTTTTTTTTCTTTTAAGCTTTTTGGAACTTTTTTTTGGCTGCACACAGTGAAATATACATCAAGTTGACCTAATTTTATTTCTCGACTAAGGATTTGAAGATAGGACTGTGAGAATTTTTGATACATTCACTGTGATTTCGTATGATTGTTGTTTTAAATCATCTGTACTTCATAATCAAACGAGTTTAAGTCAAAATTGGGCAACATTGAAGGAGAGTTTTAAAAAAAATATTTTCCAATGATACTATGTTTTCCATCGTCCACCATATGCGTGCGGCGGCGAGAAGAAACTTGATATTTATTTCTTCCTAATTGTGGAATATTAACAACACCAACAGCTACATTACATTGTAACTGGATTTGCGTATGTCTGGCTTAACTAGAGCTTAGGCTCTTATAAATCTCGCTAAATGTTTTCGAAGAATTTTCGAGTGAACACCAATGTGATGGTTGGATAGAAAACGAATCTGCTTTAAAACAAAAATCACCGATCTTGGACTTACGCTCTCTTGCGCTAAGTTAAAAATATAAGAGCAGAATTTTTTTTTCTCGGAAATTTATTTATTGAGAAGGCTCAAGTTAAAACAGAGTGAGTTGGGCATTGGGTGCGATGGCGTAATACCTGTATCCGCTTAGTACTCGCTATATTTCACTAAGGGTGTGTTGTGAGTGTTTTTTAGGTACATAGTTAGCCCTTATCCGTGCTTACTCCGCCGTAAATCGCTCGTATCTGCTGTAAATACGAAATATTTATGCTAAATTCCCTGTTTTAGCCATTTTATTTTCATTGCAGTAATGTTTTAACACAACATTATCGTACATTCTGCTACTTATGGTAATAAATACACCATATTCAGTTTATTTATATCATAAGGGATTGCTGGGTGTATTATTAGTTATGATTGACTCATGCACTACAAGCAACTTAATGCGCCGTCTCACCCTTAATATTGGTACAAACAGCGCTCCTAGTTCCAGGGAGAGATAAGCGAAAGCAAGCAGGCCATACATGCGACAAATCGGTGCAAAATGTAATTCTTATGTGTTAATTTTAGCCAATGAAATTTCGATATGAATATAACCCTTGTTGGTAGTGTTGGTACCTTAAGTATTGCACTCTAGCGACTACTAACTGGCAATATGTGAACACAAATTTTCAACTAAAAAATTATGAGAGGTTATGATACGTCAATCAAAAAATTTATAAACAACATTCAAGTAATGTTAAAAACCACTTTTTAGTGCTGAATCACTTCTACAAACAAACGATGATAAATTTTCAAAGTAAGAAATACCTGAGGATATTTATATCTTGATAATTTCCTATTCCTACCACCATATTAAAGATAGATACGAATAGTTCGTAACGCCCTAATCATATACACGTATACACACACACACACACACACATATATATATATATATTCATTTCCCTCCAAGTCATTCGACCGTAATAAAGGTGGTCAGAACTTCTGTACACTATCTATTGTTAAGAACTTCTGTACACCATCTATTGTTAACGTAACCGTTATTTTATTCCATTTGTGAATCCAGCCTAAATTGCGTTACTACACTGTTAGCATTCCAGACATAATATACACATTCACATAATATACACATGCACCTCGACAACGGTCATCACGAAATGTGTTGTGTTAATTAGGCTCAATCGTTTAATAATCAGGAATTGATGCGAGGAAGGATGCTCAGCTATCTCCAACTTTCTCCTTTTTAGTTCATACGTATTCAAAGTTTGTTGCTCTATTTAAGGGGTAGGGATATAAACATTGCAAAAGTAAATGGTCCAGTGCCCCTCAATATCTATGATCGCCACTGCTCATTGTGTCTCATTTTGCCTTACAGTATCACGTGGTGTCTCATGTTGCCTCATGGTGGGTGTTACGTGTTGATTCCATGGTGCTTCATAACCGCTCGTCCTCTGCACGGAGACCTCTTCGCGGTATATGTATAATGCAGAAACAGAGTGAGGCATAAAATATTTGTTTTCGCAACCAGTACGTGAAAAACAGGAATGGCCGACGTCATGCTTCTGTGGTTAGCATAGTGACGTAGGAACACTGCTCTATGTAGCACGGGCGGCACGTCAGTTCGTGTCGACACCACAAGTCCCCGATCTGCGATTCCGATCGGTGGATGGTCGTCTGGAATCCGTAATAAGTATACATTTAGAGACAAGTTTTATACGCCGCACGCACTAAAAAAAAAAAAAGCGTGTAGTCTACAATGTTTGTAAAAGACGAGTCGAATATCTAGTCGCCGTAAATAACTTTGACATGATTTTGATGTGTGAACATTTTAGTTCTCGGTATACGGCATCTGGTGGGAATAATGGAACATAAGTCGTTAAATGGAAATGTGATACAAGAATGAGGACTCACGTGTCACAACATAAAGCCCTATATAGTAAACAGTCACTTTCAAATACATTAGGGTACATAGTAAACGTATTGATGTGCCAAATGAAACTTTATGATAGTGAATTTACCCCGGAAAACATATCATTTGTAACATTATTCTTGTGCTTTATTTTGATCTACAAATGAGTGGAACACGTCTGGAAATATTACTGCTTTACTGCTTGCCTCTTGCGAAACGCTATACTTATGTCACGTGTCAATTGGCCAATGTCTCGTGAAATTTCTAGGAATGTTGATACCGAAAGTATGCGGTAATTCAGCAGTCGGGAGGATAGTGTTTTTGATATTGTAACTGCGACCGTTTCTTGCCTCGAGAAAAGTGCGTATGACGGTTGAGCATTATGCAATCGGTCTTGATTGCTTGGAACACAAGGCTCGTGCTATCAGCGTTATGATGTATCATGAAACTGTACTGGTCCAGTGCGTGCCTTGAAGGAAGTGGGGATACATTAAGGTGCACCATCTCCGGAAATACGCGCCAGTGGGATCCATGCCTGCATCTAGCGGCGTGTTCTTTTGCTAAACACGTTTATTATATGCCGGCGTACTTCACATGAAAATTTCGTAGCCTATTGGACACTAGAATAACATTTTCGTTTTGATGTTTCCACTAGGTTTACAAACTATGCAAGAAAACGCAATAACGAGAGAAACGCGTGACGCAAAAAATTCAATAACTTGGTTTTTAAATACTCGTTTGAAAAAAAACTACGCAACACTAGAAAAAAAAAAACAACATACGTATCTTCCAACTTCCAACTTCTCGCATTTTGGCCTTCCGTGTTCGAAATGGAGTTTTCCGAAAGTTGAGTGCATAGAAGGCCACAATGTTGATTTTATTACAAACATGACGTTTTCTCTTGTCGAACCTTTGTACAGTGAAATAAAACAACACTTTTAAATCAAATTATTGATAATGTAATATGATATACATATGTAGGTAATAAAATAAACCCGGTAAAGACATTCGTTTTCTCCTGTTACACAATTTCAAACTGGAGGTTTTTTTTTTGACGTCTTGCGACTTTCGTGCTTTATAAATGACCGTGATTTACTTATGTTGGTTGCGTTACTGCGTAGATGTGTTCCTTGCGTATTTCATAAATCCGGCCTTCAACATTTTTGAAACTTCTTTATGTCTTAAAACGCCGAAAGGTTTTCTTTCTTTAATAAATAAACAAAAATTGTGATTTTTCTTGTACACTGTTGGAAATTACTGTAATTTTTCGGACTTTCCAAAGAAAAGTGCACTTGAAATAATCGAAGTATAATTATTAGTTCGTGGTAACTGGATCTTTGCATAAACTACGCCATATATCGACCTCCAAGTTCTGCGTTTGACAGTAAATAGGGTAAACATGCACGAAAGAAGAAGCGCGTTATTGACGTAGACTGAACAAGTTATTGAGGGTTAGTAAAGAGGGTAAACATGCACGAAAGAAGAATAGCGTTATTTATGTAGACTTGACAAGTTATTGAAGGTTTTGTTAATACTACAATATGATTCACGTGAGATCGTGCTCAAAGAAAGTAACCACAGAAATTGTATATTTAATAAGATATCCATAAGTCTCCGAAAATCCATGGTTAATGTGTGAACATATTTACAGTGTAAAATGCGTTGTATAGCAAAATCAAGTTTCAGCCGTGTGAATATGACATTTTGTTTGATTTCTATTAATATACACAAGTTTCTCTCCTAGCATACAATCTATTAAAGATTTATTCATCCTCAATGTACGATTTTTTTTTGTAAATGAAACAGAAAAACTCATAAAAATTACAGATAGTTGTAAATTTGTACATTTACATGAAAACAATTGCTTCACTACAAAATAGTGTTCGCAATTACATAGGGTTCACATTCTTGCCCGGGCATTTACGCTTGTGTTGTCCCAGTACTTCCAATAGTTAAAGCTATTGGTAAACCGTTCCCTGAATAGCTTTCCAGCATTAACTGTAACACATAATAAGCATGATACCATAGAAAAAGTAAAATGGTTGAATATTTTATCTTTAGCAAGGTTAAATTTTATGCTTGAATATGTCAATCAAAATATAAAATTATGCACCAATTTTAGTAAAAAAAACTCAGTATTATCTCGAAAAACGTATTTCATATATACAAAAATAACCAAGCCATATGTTGTACAATGTTGCAATGTTACAATATCTTTCATGTAAAGTTTCAAAATATTTCTTGGCAACTAGTTTTCAAAGGAATCTTTAATAAAAGTACAAAAAAAAATGTAGTCCTCTCCTGCTTGAGAAACATTATTTGGTACTGCTTCCTAATCATATTTTTAAGGAATGTTATTTAAGGCGGGAAATTTGTACTTTAAAACGGCGAAGAGATATCATTATGTATTATTGTGAGTAAATCATGCACTATTGACACTTTGACACAGTCCACGTAAGACCGTCACAAAGTAACGCTGACTAGATAAAATAAAATAAGAGCGAGAAAAAAAAACTACAATGGGCAGTCTTCACAGGTGGTCGAAATTGAATCGCGGTCCACGAGAATTTTTTTTTGTCGGTGCCTAAAATTTGCTTCGTCATGGTTCATCCGGCAAATCTTAAGCGTCTGCGGCGAGAAGTTGTACAAGTCGCTCTGGAAAACCCTAAAGACCGGGTTTGTAAACTACGCAATAAACGCAAGAATGCAAGGTAACACAAGACGCGAAATGTTCAACAAAGAAGCTTTCAAATACCCGTTTATAAACTTCGCATGACGCAAAAACGCAACGAAAACATCGGCCAACTTTTAACTTATTACGTTTCAGTTTGCGTTTCCACCTTCCATGTTTTAAAGTGAAGTTTTCCTAAGACTTCTGAAGACGCAGACGTTCTTATATCACTAGAAGGTAACGATGTTGTTTTTATATTATATCGGCCTACATCACGTTTTCATATGTTACAATTTCGCACAGTGCTAGAAAATAACATTTTAAAATCATGTTGTTGATACTTTTATATATTTTCATTATAATTATGAAATATTATAAATAAACCAGGGAAGGAAATTTGTTTCCTACTCTTTTATTGCATGTTTATTTATTATTTAATATAAAAAAAAATTACTCCAAGTTTCTAAGTAAAATTCGATATCCTAATTAGGCTATCGATACTTTTTGTTCGATACATTATTGAGTACATACAATAAGTTTCTTTTAAAACTGCTACTGAGTACAGTATCGATACTTTTCATTTGGTATAGTACCCTCAACCCGGCTTACCTCCGTCGGAAATGCGTTGGTAATTCGTCACTTCTCTCTTTCTCTTTCTCCCTCTCTCCCTCTCTCCCTCTCTCCCTCTCTCCCTCTCTCCCTCTCTCCCTCTCTCCCTCTCTCCCTCTCTCCCTCTCTCCCTCTCTCCCTCTCTCCCTCTCTCCCTCTCTCCCTCTCTCCCTCTCTCCCTCTCTCCCTCTCTCCCTCTCTCCCTCTCTCCCTCTCTCCCTCTCTCCCTCTCTCCCTCTCTCCCTCTCTCCCTCTCTCCCTCTCTCCCTCTCTCCCTCTCTCCCTCTCTCCCTCTCTCCCTCTCTCCCTCTCTCCCTCTCTCCCTCTCCACTCCTGATTCGGCTCAGTTGACAGCGCTCGAGGGCCTCATGAATCAATAAACATCATCCTCGGCCAATCCAACTAACTTGTTGCTTCGTAAACAAACCGACGCGTCAGTCTTGCAAAAAAAAAAAAAAAAAAAAAAAGCACAGGCCCGGTGTGGTCTAAAAAGTGCGCTGAACTTCCAGCGGTTGATCAAGATATTAATTAAGGCGGGGTTAAGGAGGGTTGGCCGGGGGCTGGTAAATCTCCATATCAAATTTATTGTCCCTTATGTGTGTAGCCGATACACAGAAGGCGTAGTACGTTTATCTGAAATTTTGGAGAACTATGAAACCATCATCAAATAAAGGTGATATTTAAATATTTATTTTTTAAATCCTTGATGTTTCGTAAATTTTATGCAAATAACTATGCTGGCTTTCTATTTATTGTCTTTATAAAATAATAAATTTAACTGTCACCAGGCTTTCTGATATCCTGCTTTTACTGTACATAGCCTATATAACAATAACTATTGATATTTCAGGTATTCTGGCTTAAAAATGTTATCTTAAAAAAATCATTAAATGCGGAAAAATATACCTGTAAAACATTAATTCCTCTTCATAAAATCTGCCGTATGCTTCACTAAACGGCAGTCTAAAGGCATTGCTAATTATACGTTCGCCTCCTTGTGAGTGCGCCACTGCCACATCTCAAACAAAACAAGTTTTAACGATATGTAATTTCGAAAATCAACTTATTAAAATATTTTAATCACTAAGATAACCGGAGTGATACAAATCAAAGACGCCGTCTTGGATTCAGCCATTTAAAACCCCTTCAGATGCACTTTTATTTAACCAGTACTGTGGGTATATGATGACAAAGATAATGGAAAAAGTTTGGGTTAAGATCTGAAAGTTAAAAAGCATCAGAATGTCAATGGCCGTTGCAAGAATACGAAGAGAGCACCAGCAATGCAATGGCCATTATTGCCATGGGATTATCGAGAAAATGTTGTCTGAAATCGATGTGAAAATTTAATTTAAAAGAGCTTGATCAAATTTCGAAAAACATCACTTTGAAGTTCCACTCGGACCTCCCGGAGAATCAGCGAACCAAATTTTACGGCTCCAGGAATCAGTGTCCCAGCGCTACGCAAACTACCTGTAATTTATTTCTGCAAATGTAACAGATAACGTCATGTAAAATTACATATATTTGTAAAGTTATGCATTTTAATGAAAACAACTATATGAATACAAAATCGTGTTCGCAGTAACACTGGGTCCGGATTCTTACCCGGGCTTTTATGCTTTGTGTTGTCCCAGTACATCCAATAGTTAAAGTTATTTCCAAGCAGTTCCCTGAATAGCTTTCCAGTATTAACTGCACACATTATTAAAAATAATCAAACAAAATTAAGTCAAATTATTGAAGTTTTTAATATATTTTCCATGGTTTAAAAAAAATGCTGGCATGGAACATCAATTATAATATATGCAAAAATAACCATAGTCATGGGTTGTACAAAGTTACAATATATTTCTTGTATTATTACAAACTATTTGTCTGCAACTGGTTTCCAAAGGACTCTTTTGTAAAAGCATAGAACTTTTTTTTTTCTGTGTAGGAGTGCTGCTTAAACAGCAATATACATTTTTTTGATTGAATCTCCAAACATCGCTGCTAAAATGCGTATCGCCGTGGAGGAGCACACAGTGCCTGTGAAGCAACAAGCCGTTCCGAGTTCTGGCACAACATGAAACAGAAGCGAGGCGTCAAACGCATTTTTTCCCCCTCCACGCATTCGATGGTAGCTCAGCTGTGGACAACTCTACGCCGTACGGAAACAAGACAAGTGGTCATGCATGTACATACATATAAGTGTTAAAAAAAAGGAGGTTTTAGGAAAAGACGGGTAATGAATGCACCAAGAGTGCGAACGAGCTAAACCAACTAGGAGATTTTTTTTTTTTTTTTTTACGGGAGTGAGTGTGGTGGCCGATGACTTGTGTGCCTCAACATTGTATGCAGTTGGTGGAGTCTCATAACTAAATAACTAACTAACTAACCTGCTCCAAGCGCGACTCTGGGCTGGTTGTAAACGCACGCGTCCTTTTTTTTTTTTTTTTCACCGCCGAGGGGGAAGTGCTAAACGCAGTGCGTGCAAGAGGGGAAGAGGGTGGGGGTTGGAGACTTGTCTATGCGTGGCGTGGTTAGAGCTCATTATCGCCTGTTGTCTGGCACCTGCGAACTGCACCCATCTGAGAAATGATAAGATGTGGTATGCCTAAAGACAGGCACGCCCGGAAATCACTCGACAGTTTAGACGTCTTCGGACCCTGCCGTCTTTAAATTTATAATTATTTGTTTTGAGACGAGTAGCTCGTAACGAACTATAATAAATCTCTCAGGCCAACGCGCGGGTGAGATCTGCCCACGCATGTAGAGGTCTACGGAGTCTACTCTAGAGATGGCACAATTAAACAGGCTATTTTTTTCCAGTCCCTATTCGTAACTGGTCCAGAGTAATCAATGGCGTGTTTAGAGAACTGTGGGTAAATCATTGCTGTATGCCAGATGTAAGTTACACATCAACGTATATATTTCAATATTCCTGATGCCTTTGGGGCAATTTTTTTCTTCCATCGATTGCTTCGCAGTGTTTTGATGAAGATTGCACGAACTACTGCTTCGCGTTTCGTTTACGTCGAAGTCACCAGAAAACTATCAACCGAAGCATCAATGAAATGTACAAGGTGAGTGATGGACGTATCTATGTAATAAATGAAGGAGCTGATGTCTGAAATTATTTTAACTGTTAGTAAAAAATGTGAGCGAGCCTTTCAGTACTCGCCAGTGATGTGTAAACATTTAACCTCAATAACGAACAAACTAACGTGTTCTCATGTTTTACATGTTGCAAAGAAACTTATAATACGAATCTCTGACACGAAATTAATGTAGAATTCTTTAAAATAATGCCGGGTGTGATAAATAAAATACTCGCTTTATAAATACCAAAATTTCTGGATGCAAATCACACACGTACGTTATGCGCCCGCCGCTAGAAGTCGCTGCCTGAATCGTAAATGTTTCTTGCCACCATTACGCGCAGATAGCAGCACGAAACAGATGGAAATTTAAAACTTTTAGAAACAGATCCGATAAACGCGAAAAAGACTTGAAAAAATCCTAAACTGGCTTAGGACCTGGTTTTCGACAAGGAATTTTATTTAAATACGACTCATCTTGTTAAAAGTCACTAAAAATGTTAATACGTTAAAGTTTCCGCACACCTTAGAAATTATATTTCCATGGCATTACGAAAATATTAACCTGAAACATTTTAAAACACATTATAACACTAATTATATGTTTTTTTTTGCTTAAACGACTGAAGTCAGTCTGTAAATACTTCCTACAGACAAACATGAACCTTATTGAGCTGATGCAACATTACTATTACATCATATTATATTATTAGATTGTTAAAAAGAATTCAAGTGACGTCAAAAATTCGCCCCTTAACTTTACAAGCGTGCTCTCTATCACTGTGCTACCGTGTCTAGTGGAATTTCGCAAGGAAAAATTTATTATATTCGTTGTAATGCCAATTTTCCTACGTATTTTAAAATATGATATTACTTTTTACTGTGACTATTTTAGTTCACCAAATATATTCCAGGGTAGTTTCACTATCATAAAGTTTCATTTTGCACATCAATACGTTTGGTATGTTCCCTAATGTTTACGGGTTCATGTTACTACACGTGGGTCCGCCATCTTTATGTGACAATTCCGTTCATTGACATCCGTTCCATTTTCACGAAATCGCGTACTCCTACTAAATGCCGTTACCGGGAGTAAGATGTTTACGCATATAATTTTTTTGTAAATATAATTTTTTTCATAAAAGTCAATTTGTTGTAATGTTAAAAAATATTTTTTTGTAAAGCTGTGTCTTCTGTACAATTACATGACAAGTAAAGTTATATTACCAAAATAGATTTGTATTAATATATATCTTCTGTGAGCGGCTATACAAGTTCAATGGACTCGGTAAGTTGGTGGCACATAGTGTTAAATACAATCAAGACAATTGTAATGCAATTTGTTTTGCAGGACGCCAGCCAAACCCAGCGTGTAAGTAACTACACGTTAGCTCCCCGGACGAAGTAGTTGTAATTACCACATTCCCAGTGTAAACTGAAAATTACATAAGAGTAAGTCATGTAAATTGAATTACGTCAAAAGTTCGCTCCGGGAAGGAGTGTGTCCACTGGGAGATACCTTCCTGTGACTTGTGACATTATAAAACATGGCCATCACATCTCTATAACTTGTGGGGAGCTTAACAGGTAATTTCGGTAAAAACGCTCTTTTTTTTCTCCAGTTCCTGTGTGATAACAGCTACTGAAACCATAACTACTCCTTTGTAGAAATACAGCATTTACATTTTGTATTTTCCCTGAAAATATTTAACAAAAATTATTTATTATCTACTGGTTTCCGAAAAAATTCTGTAAAGTCAAATTTTTTTTCTTTCATTTTTTGATGTGTAACATCTTAGCTCTCTTTGGCTCGGATTCCTTCGTATAGGTTGTGGGTCAATTGCAGAAACAGTCCAACGGCTGAAGAGTTTGAAATTTTTTTTCCTATCGTGAAGTAAAGCCGCGAATATATGTTTTTTTTTCTGTCGGAGTTAGTTGAATTATTAGCTCATACCCATGATAAGCTGAGAGTAATTTAAATACATCATGGTAGAAAACATATGAATGAGGTTTATTAATTTATTATCGTCTCAATTGGTGGCGATACGCCCTTTCTGTCACTTAACCACATTTTCTGCTATTACATCATACAATGAAATTTTACAAAATATGCATAACATAAACATATATGATATAATAGGTAATAATGTAGAAAGCATAATTAAGCTTTAACTTAATGTTAAAAGATAAGAGGTAACTATTACAAAATTCAACCAAAAAACTAATTTACAGGTAATTAAAATTAAGTGTAGCCATACGCGTGCTGGAAAGTAATTAACACTTGAAAAAATCCAGCGTTGTCAAAACGAGATAATAATAATTAGTATTACATTAAAACCAGTCACAGATTCAAGCAGTAGGTAAACTGCGAAGGGATCATAGTAAGTAGTTGTTTCCCAAAGATATATATTTCAGCTTGTGTTTGAAATTAGCGAATTTTTTTTTATTGCCTTGTCGCCTGGTCTAGTTCATTCCAGAGCGTGCTACGTGTGTTCGAATCCCAGTGGAAGTAGTGAGTGGTTGTGATTGTTGCTCAGACCAGCTGCGTTAGTCGGAAAACGCTGCGACGGAATGTGCCCGCAAATCGTATTGTTGTAATCACAGCAGCAAGGAAACCCTTTTGGTCGCCTCTGGGCGAATCTTCGCCCGAAGACGCTTCCACGTTGTTATCTCGGATTCAGGACTTCGAGTCCGCGTCTGATTGGATCTTTCCTCGCGGGTCCTGGACGTCCGTACGTACGTAGACGTGCGTCATTTGTCATGTCAGGTGCGAAAGCATGCAGGTGTTCGAGAAGGCCTTTACGTCACGTAATCGGATGGAGTCAGGGAATTAGCAGATGACATCATTCGCTAAAAGTTCCGACCTCCTCATGCAGGATGACGTAGCCGTGAATTATTTTGTTTCCCCGCCCATGCGCATTATCATAATAATTACGAGGCTCTGGTTACGATAGCAGGGGCGTGAATGGAGAGCTCGGGCCTGCCGGACATGCTCCGTGTGTCCGGGAGAGAGGTGGTTCGAGAGAAGAGAGTCCGAGCAGACTTTTTGTCCCATCTCGCTCCCGAACAGATGCGGAGCACAAAGAAGAAGACGAAGGGGGGTTGAGAGAAGAAGAAGAAAAAAAAAAGGCACCGAACCTATCGATTGTATCTCCGGCGAGATACGGACGTGTCCGAAGGACTAATTAGGCCCGGACCTTCTATCTGCGCTCGGCGGGCGCTTTCTAGGAACCCGAGCCCGCGCACCTGTCCCGAGGTGTTAATTTTCGGAGTGCGCGGAAATTTCGAGAGGTGACGCAAATCATTCTGGCCGTTCTGGGAACACACGGAGGCCACCATTCTCTGTGTGCTGAAGGTGACCTTGGGGGGATGGTGCGCAGTCCAACAGCCCTCTCTCCCCCCCCCCCCCCCCGGTCCTTCATCAACCTCAAGAGGGGAAGAAATATTCGGCGGGAACGCTTGGGTTTTTTTTTGGGGGGAGGGGATGTGTTTCGGCCCGTATGTCCCGGTTCAACACACCGCGTCTCCGGGGGAACTTCCAGGTTGCATTACGTGGCAGAAACAACCTCTCTCTCTCTCTCTCTCTCACTCGCCACGCTACCCCAACCTTCCACCCACAGCAGACTGAGAGCGTTTCACACGATCAAGTTTCGCAGCAAATCTGTCCGTTCCTAGAACAAACTTTTTTTTTGAATGGACTGTTCATCCCTGATTCAGAACGCCTTTAGTGTGTCTGTGACTATATGATATCTTTGAATATATATATTCAAAGCTGCAGCTCAACGTCGTTCAACGGGAGGGGGAAGGGGTGTTTGAAGAGTTCGACACTTGTCCGCTAGGGACCACCACAAGTCGATGCCCTAGAGATGGTGGCGATTGCGGCGGTGAATTAACCAACTATCTCAAAACCGTATTAGAAATTTTAACCTGGGCTGGCGACTTCTATACAGTATATATATTCAAAGATGATATGTACAAAAAAAACTCTTTTTTTTTTAATTCTGTAAGTAAATGGCAACCCAAACACCTGGGGAATTAAAAATCTCAATGGTTCTCCCGTGACTTACTAACAAAGTTAAGCCGTTAAACTTAACCACAGTATTATACAACTGCACACAAATCATTCTCATAAACTTTAATACTAAACTAACCAAATAACTTAAGAACTACAATCCGGACATTTTTCACTACTAAACAACATACAACATAAGTTAACAACTTTAAATATTAAAAGAACTCAAAACAGGAATACGAAAGTTACGTGGTTACAAACATTACACATACACATTAGCGGCTGTGGTTGTGGAATCACTGGCGACATTGATCGATTCGTGTAGCAACCACGCGTTTGAACTCTGTGTGTGTGTGTGTGTTGTGGGGGGGGGGGGGGGGGGGGGGTTCTTAACAGCTCTACAGGGAGCCTGTTCCGGTCGCGAATTTCACTGGCCTGAAAGAGGGTTTTATTGACGTCAGCTCTATAATAAGTCTGGAGTGAAGTCTCTATCATACTTAAGTTGCGCAGTGTCGATTTTTATTTGTGTGACTCTAACGATTGATGGCGTGTTTTCTGATACAAGTATCAAAAACTTGTGTTTCGGCAAATGTAATTGGCGGATTACTTACTGACACGGAGAGCATTAATTGAAATCAACTAGTGGAAAAGGTTTTTTTTTTTTATTTTTCTTCCTTGTCATCTTGTTTCGCTTTTACCTGTACTTTGAATCTCTGTTTTTGTGTATAGACTTTCTGTTTTGGCAAATTATGTTCAATTTTTCGAACTATGATTATTGTTTATAGATATTTTTTTTTGTTTCTGTTTCGCTGCATATCAACGGACATATATTTATTATACTATAGTACCATACCGAGACCTCAGAAATGTGCCAGGGGGCTAACTGCATGAATAATATATCGATACTTTGGCATATCGATATACCTTCCTATTCGAATTTCATTGTTTTTATTGATAACATTACATTCCGTAGTTCCGAACGTCGAGGTTTGTTGTTTGTTTTTGTATTTACAGTGACAATGAGTGAAATTTTCAATTTTAGAAAACTGTGTAGACTTAATTACAGGAAAAAAAAACAGTGTTTTTTTTTTTCAACGCTATGGGATAATTCCTTCCAAAAATTTCTGCATTAATAACCACAAAATTTACTTGTAATTTGGAAAATTCATAAAATGGAGATGCCAAGATGAAATGTTTTGAACGTTGCGTTTGGGAAGGAAACTAGCTGGATGGTTCTAAATTATCATTGGAGACGATTGTGTTGTTTGTATACAGTTATTCAAAATAACTGACGAATTCATCATTTTGTAATAAAGAGTTGAACATGTGCGTTGAGGCTTTCGTTGACTACAGCAATTACATGCGTGAGTTTTGCGTGTGGCGAATGCCACAGGAAGAAACTCCTCAAATCGGAGCAAATGGCCTCTAGTCGAAATCGATGGAACCTTGTGTTTCAATAATAATAATAATAATAATAACGCTGGCGAGAGTTACCTGAAGAGTGGGTCATCGGCGGAATTTGCCGAGAAACTAATGTTTTTTTTTTTTTTTTTTTTTTTTTTTTTTTTTTTTTTTTTTTTTTTTTTTTTTTTTTAACGCCTGTTCCAAACGGATCTCAAAACACTCATATATCACTAATTTGTGAGTGGGGAAAATATACCTGGCTCTATGATTGTAAGTGATTGTTGGAGTGCAATACAGAAACATCTGGCGTGAGGGTTGTGTACACATTTTACTGTGAATCATAGTTACAACCTCGTGAAGCCGCAGACGCCACACAACACACTCGAACAATTGAAAGATTCCACGAAATGGGGCAACAAAAATATATGAACAAAAAGGGAGTTCTGACGTTTTAATTAGCCGAAATTATGTAGCGAACACAGCTAAAAGGAAAATACCCATTTGTTACAGTTTTAAATGACATTAAAGCATTTTACGAGTCAGTAAAAACAGATAAACTTTTTTATTTGTAAAATTAACCTATACATTATAATTTCATAACGATTATAAAATCAATATCTATGTATCATTATCGTTTTAATAGGTGTGAAATTCGATTTGGTCGTGTTAGTTGGGAAGATAATAGATAAGTAGATTACTTATTGAGATAAAATTGGCCGTTACTTATCGATTATCGTTCATTCTCGACAATATGTTTTCTAAGTTTTTTCCGTGACGACACTACGTCAAAAATCATTCAAATATATCGTTTCTAAATGAGAAGGCATGGAGTAACTGTAAATAATTAATCATTTTCACTTTGAAACTAAGTTTGTCCTCGAGTCAATATAGATGAAAAGTAATCGAATATTTCGAACATTTCCAAGTGCCCATAGCGTACCTATGAAGGGCTTATAAAATTGTAATCGAGTTGTATTGATCTTTTTTCTTGTGTTTTATGTTTAATATTGCCGTTTTTACGATGAGTTGTTGGTCTATTCATAGCTGTGTGTGTCATATATATTTTTTCATTTGGGTTTTCTTATCGCTTGTTATTTTTGTTCAATAATGTATGGCAATGGGAAAATGTTTTGTTTTAATGTAATGTTGAGTGCATTTATTAAGATAACTGTAATTTTCAGTTTACCCTTTGTTTTATTTGTTTAGCTGTGTGAAAACCTTATCAAAGAAAATTCATTTTTATTGCAAACTGACTATACATCCATTTTCTTCTAATAAAAAGAAAGAAACTGTATACCTGGCCTTGGCCTTGAAAATTTTGACACAAAAGATTTGTGGAACGGGGGAAATTGGGCTAATGCGTTTGAATGATGGAGGGAGGGAGGTGGGGGAGGGGGGGTTTGCGGGCGTTCCTTGTTGGAGGGGGTGAAACCGAACACTTGTGGAAGAAAAGGTAGAGGCAGAAAAAAGACAGAAAAACTACATTTGTCTAGACCTGAATACTCCACGAGACCAGGAGAACATTCTCTATAGGGGGCAGTGAGCCAGTTTTCCCAGTCACTATACGCTGTGGAATCTTGGAAAAATAAATGAAACTTTACAAATTTCTGTAGGTTACTTACATTTTGATATTAAGAATTTTATTTGAATTAATCCTTAAACATACTAATAAATACGAAAAAAATCACATACGAATATATTACTACAATAAGTAGGCCTACTAAAATGTATTTATCTCTTTGAACCAAAAACCTCGCAGTTAATCCATATAAATTTGGTATCTTTATATAGATAATTTTTATCACCAAGTTCAAAATAGTTTGAATTAAAATAATTTATTATTGAAAATCTGTCTACTTGTTCGAGTATCGCGCCTAAACAACTGTACCGATTTTGATGAAACATTTAGTGTTAAACGATTATTATTGGACTTAAAAACTGGTATATATTGTTACGACCTATTTGGGGAGAACTGGGTTCTTAAGGGATAGCTCAATTAAGTTTCCCAACTAAGTTTTATTACAGTTTTATTTATTAGTATTATTTACATTACAAATAAATAATTGTACTTAAAAAAGTCCGATAACCAATCACTAGCACTTAAAAATGTTTATTCGCAAGTCACTCAATGTCTGTCAAGTTCCACAGTTGGCACTCCTCACTGGAGCTAGACTCATACGTGGTTCGCCGCCTTACCTCGCGACTGTCCGCACACACTGTCTCTCGCCACTCAGTCGCACTCTCTCGATCTCTTCGCTCCACATCGCACCACTTTCGAGGGGGTCTCTCACCCTCTTCGCCGATGTCGCACTTCGCTCCCGGAACTCTCGCGGCACTCGTCGCGTGACTCCGACGCGAGGCCCCGCGGAGACAGGCGTCGCTGCTTAAGTACCTGTGGCGCTGTTCTCGAAGCGACGAGAGCGGTGTTCACGAGTCGCGTCATCCCGGGCCGACCCGACGCCCGAAACATCAAGAAAGGTGGTGCTCATTCACGCCACTCCGCGCGGCTGCCCGCGTAATCCCCAAGGCCGCTCAGCGATAGATAACAGCGCCGAGGAAGGACGATGCACGGGGAGCGGCAAGGAAGGGGGGGGGGGGGGGCTAGCGACGACCCTTATAATCCGACCAGGCGCGCGTGACATGCCTTACGTCAGTGCAAGGCACATGAAACGGTGCGTGACGCCAGTAGCCGTGCAGGGACGCCAGCCAGCTCCGAACCTGGCATCATGGTCTGGTCTCTCGTGTTCGTAACAATATTTTATCTCGCTACGATGATGAGTACTGGAGATAAAATAATAAAACCACAATTTGACTACCAAGTGCAGCCAATATAGGTAAAGTGAGCTCCCATTTCTACCAACACCCACTTCTATCAATACTATTATGTATCAGGTATCACATACACAATTTTATTTATTTATTCTATCACAATAACTACTACAAGATTGATGATAATTTTTTTATTTCACCATTTGATAATTAAAGAAAAAAATCACCTTGCGATTATTCGCACGGACACACACACATATATTCAATCATATATTGCATATGCAAAATCTTTGCAAAACTAAGAAGTCAGCGGGGCGTGGTGGTGATGACTGGCGTTATTACTGCAAAGAATCTGCATCCAATGGTAGAAATGTTTGTGATATGCCCGTGAGTTTGGTATGCAATGTGTATAACACCACAAGTACAAAATACAAAATTAATTGAAATGCTTTTCTTCCATATCCTAAAGTTTTATTAGCGAAATAAAATATTACGAATCACTCTAAATTCTACTTACTAACGGAAAAAAAAGAACTATTTATTGCACAATTATCTACAGTATATTACATCACATATGATACAATAGTACTAAATTTTATCTAAAATACTAACAAAAAAATTTAAAGCCAGACATTATAAACGTTTAAAGAAAAAAAAAACATTGGTAATTAACATAAGAAATAATATATGTAATACAATAATAAAATATAAAAGTAAATATACACATTACACACACATACACACACCTATATATACATATATATATAAATGAGAGCCTGCCTTTAAATTGGGGGCACTGAATGATGTACTTCACAGCATTGCGCAGGTATTTATTCATATTCTTTATTAAAGAAATGCCTCACTTATTAACTTACGATGCTTTTTCCGTATTTTAAAGAATGGCAAAACCGCTGTAACTTTTTTGAAGTTTGCGAATAAAAACATTGCAAATATTCAGTAGTACTTTGTTTACTTTATGAACGAGACTACACACAGAACTTACATCCCACGAGAATTTCCGACGATCTGTCCAGTCACAGACAAACGTGTTACGAGAACGTCACGGAAAATTAGTTAAGGGTATTGCGCTCGTGGGCGATAAACGTATGCCCAACTTCATTTCGGTTGAGGCCTGACAGTCACATTCTTCCATTCAGTTTTTATTTGCTTTTTTCGCCTGAATAACAAAAGTTTGATAACGGCCTCAGAAGATTCTGTTAAATATGAAATCAGAAATAAAAATTTTGAATTAAATTTTTCTTTTTTAATTTTTACTGTTAGAATTTTTGTAAATAGGTTAATGGGGTTGGTTTGTAATTTTAGGATGGTTTGGTCAGTCAGTGCAGGTACTATTAATAAACTTCGGTCAACGTAAAACAAGTTTTAGGCCGAGACCTTCAGTTTTCCCACAGAAGAAAAAAAGGCAACAGATCAACACATAATGTTTCCCGCATTTTCATCAGAGAGCGGTCGATGCCTAGTTGTGCCTCGTTGTGACTAATTCTTGATCAGTTAACTATTATGGTGAAACAAAAAAATAAATGTCGGCGAGTCTTTCAGTACTCGCCAGAGATGTGTAACATCTAACCTCGTAACGAGAAATGTCTATGTGTTCTCATGTTGCAAATGCACTTGTAATACAAAACTCGGACACGAAATTTAACGTAGAATACATACGCAAATTGTGTTCTCAACTAGATTTCTTGACGCGAATCATACGAAGCACCTGCAGCTAGAAATCGTTTGTCGGAGCTGCTACGTCGCCTATTGAATCATTTGATTACGAGAGCGAAATTTTAAACTACATAAAAAATGGCTCCGATAAAAGGTAAATAAAGGCTTGAAAAAAATATTTAAACCTGTCCGTCTTATTAAAATTCATTAAACAGTAAATACTCTAAAAGTTCCACTTTGGCTTTGAGAACTTTGATTCTCGCCATCCTTCATAGATTGCAGCACCTTGTTATTTATTATCTTTGAAAGATTTGTGCAATGGGAGTGCATGACTTGATGTAAGCTTTTGGACATACGCCATTTCTAAGCACATGTATGTCTGTAGAATAGTAGAATAGTATAATAGTAGATTTCTTTGTTTGTTGACCATATTCCTGTTATGGAATATAATGTGGTGTTTATGTCCTGTTGACACAGCAATTTTTTTTGCTTAATTTGTGTTTTTGTCTTTTGTGTTTTTTGTAGTTTTCTTCTACAGACATACATGTGCTTAGCAATGGCGTATGTCCAAAAGCTTACATCAAGTTCAGCACCTTGGTTGCACATTTTCCGTTCCATGCGATTTCCGTTCCATTCACGAAATCACTGCAGCCAAGCGCCGTATACCGAGAGCTAAGGTGTTGCACGTTAAAACATACTGTGCCGGAAAACACCAGGCCTTAAAATGCTAATCTTTGAATATATATACTGTATAGAAGTCGCCAGCCCAGGTTAAAATTTCTAATACGGTTTTGAGGTAGTTGGTTAATTCACCGCCGCAATCGCCACCATCTCTAGGGCATCGACTTGTGGTGGTCCCTAGCGGACAAGTCTCGAACTCTTCAAACACCCCTTCCCCCTCCCGTTGAACGACGTTGAGCTGCAGTGAATGATGGATGAGGGGTGCGGGGAATGACAGCGGGCGACAGTGCTGCGCTCTAACGTGTAAATAACAACTAAGACGATACAGGGCGTTACGGCAGCGCACTGCAGCGGTGAAGTTCCCAAGCTGCTCATCATACGCTTCTGAAAAACGTAGAGTAAATCCTATCCACTCGCGACTTCTATACAGTATATATATTCAAAGATGCTAATCGACCTCGAAGGTGGCCGCGACACGGGCTACCCAAACACGAGGCACGCTATCGTTTCGAACAGACGGGGCCTGAGTCCAGAAGAAAGGAAGTAATGGCCGCAAGACGCAGCACTATACCGACGTCTTCAACCGTATCTGCCGCGAGCGTCTGGACAGACTCCCTGCAGAGTTGAGACGCTCAGAAAACACACTCTTTAAGTTAAAACGTACGTAAGGTTTGCGAAATAGATCGTTAAATGTCGCAAATGTTTTTTTCACAACCATAGCCGCTGGTGTGTTTGCGTATTTTTGTAAGCTCGTATGTACCGGCCGTATTCCTGTTTTAAGTTCTTTTAATATTTAATGTTATAAACATTTGTTTATGTTCTTCTATAGTGCAAATTGTCTGGACTTTAGTTCACAAGCTATTAGTTTAGGTCAGTTTAACATTATAAGTTTATGAAGTATAGTTTTTGTGTAGTTGTGTAGTACTGTGGTTAAGTATAAGAGAAGGCTTATAGCCTTAACTTCGCCATCGAGGCAATAAATAAATAAATAAATAAAAGCCTGCGGTAAAAATTTTTTTGTACAAACTTCGCCTCCAAAAGTGAAACAGGGCGTAAATTACAACGGTTAAATTAAGTAAAATAATTAAAATTAAAGTTAGGTGTAAAGTGATTCATCCCTAAAAAGGAAATGACTTGTTTTTAACTTTAAAAAGTTCACGGAACGTTCATTTTATTGTGCAAGGAGTAAAAATGTGATTGAAATTTACAGATGTTTTATTAAAAGTTTAGAAATACACTAAAATCTTTACAAGTCGGAAATTTTACATGCATCACTGTGATGCATTGTTTTGATTTTCAAAATTTGTAGCTAGTTCATTTCAATAGTAAACTTTGATAGTGTGTAAGGACGTTTGAAGTTATTTGACGGAGGTATTTGGAAGCCGCATTCCGTTCAATACTGCTCCTCTATCCTTGTAAAATAAACGAACTGCGGCAGTTATTCCAAGACACAAGAATAAGGGTTTAGGTGTTGGAAATGCTACACCTGTAACCTAACTGCACTTATAGTGCACAATGAGACACGGCCAGTCCTTTATTTTTAGGTAACGGATTTCGGTGTCCTATCCGTTGCCGATCTGTTGCCCAGATTCAGCGCATGCGCAAATCTCGTTGATTTCGTTCAGATGGCTAACCTGCGTATGGCACCATTAACTCTTATACCTATAGTCGTTTTTTTTTTTTTCGGAATCATCGCGGGACGTATCAATCATGTTAGTGTGCCAAATTAAACTTCATGATAGCTAAACTATCCTGGAATACATTTTGTACACTTCAACGGTCATAACAAGAAATAATTGAGACTTAAAAAAAAAGTACTTGAGAAAACTACAGAGGTGGCTCTGCTATCTCTAGTATTTTTGTCGTAAAAAAATTGTATCGATGGTTTGGGAAACGTCCGCTGGAATGTGTTCAAACCAGTTTCTAGCCTCGCGCAGGGCACCGTTTATTTAAAAAAAGGTGGCCGATTTGTTTCGTAAATGGGACATGTTCTGAAGTAACGGACTCGTATCCCAGCAAGTCAGTGCTTGTTCGCTGCCTTGCCCCGAGCGTGTTGGAATACCGCCCTGGTGCGACCGAAGGCCATCGGGCAAGCGGGCCGCTGCGTCTCGCCATCTCTGGCGCCTGTCTGATGCATCGGAGCTGATGGCGCAGGTGCCAGCATGGAGTGTGATTGGTTCACGTGAACCTGTGGCGTCAGGTGTTGACGGTACAGTCATCTGTCCGACCAGAGCTTGAGAACTTGGAACGTCCCAGGTCAGATCGCCCCATCTACATCTGACGTCACGAACAATATTTACCAATGATAATCTTGGTGAAAATAATAAATTATAAAAAAAATATATATATTTAATTTTAGGTTTCTGTAATTTCGTCTTAAGTACCATTTTGTTGTATTTTGTTTTCCGTTAATTTGCTCTGAAACGTTAAACAAAGTTTCCGAAAACGTAAATAAAAATTATGAAAGGTTGTGGGTATTAAAATAAGAGGTTTGTTTTACATTTATTTTATTTTCTTTTATTTACATTTTCACGAAATATATCAAAATTTCTTTAATGCGCGTTTCGGTTTAATATGTGCAATACAATATATATTTGTATGTTTGTGTGTATAGTGCGTGTGTGTGTGTGTGTTTAATCTACAGTGCTACTGCCTTTGTACTACCACGTGAATTGGATGCATCGGACAAACTGGGATGTGGCACGCTGCCACGTGAGACGCACCAGACACCACGGTTGCACAACACGGTCGCACTGCGCGAATGTGGCAGTGCCACGCGTGCAGATAGACGAGTGACCGTGCCATTACTAACACCACCACGCCCCTATCTCCGACTGCTCTCGATACCACACTTCGTGCGTGCTCGCCAGTTATCTTACCCCTCGCTCGCAGTTGTGCATCACGGCGTTTTCCATCCGTCTCCAAGTGAAACTTTTTTTTTTTTAACCACGTTTTTATTAACTCGCTTTCTTGCCTGTCTTGTTTGTATGTTTGTTCGGTACAAATTTGCGATTGATTTTAAACTAACTTGCCGATGAGCAAGAAACTTGAAACTTTAAACATAGTTAAGAACTTGATATTGCAATATTAACTCTTTGCAAAATTTCACACACACACAAGACTTAACAGCAACAATAACTAATTAAATAAAATTAAATAAATTTACCACGTTTTTAAAACGGACTAAAAAGGATAAAGTAATTCTTCTAGCATCATACAGATTTATAAACCCATATAGTTTTATAACTCCATACAGATTTATAACCCCGTAACAGAATGTCCTGGAAATATGTGATTGTGAATTTTTAATAACTATGAAATACTTGTAATATTTAAAACGAAAAACGTTGGGCGCAGGTAATAGATAACCGTAAGGAGTGTAGGAAGCAATTGTCGTTGAGAAAACTCATACAATACAGTTTGCAGTGCAATAAGATTGTTAGTGATTTAGGTGAACTATTCATGCAGCAAATATTTAGTGCATACTTGCTGGATCGTATACTTTCACACATTACGTCATATTTTTATACCGCTGTATGCGAAGTTTCACTTCAAACGCGTACGGTGACCACGCGCACACGCGATGTTTTGTTAATTTTACTGTGCATACTTACGCCCCCCCCCCCCCCCCCGTGGAGGGGGGGGGGGGAGAGGATAGCAGCATGCAACTTGCCCTCCCTTGAATACTGATTATATTTCAGATTTTCTCATAATTCTTAATCATTTTTTTCTAAACTTGCTGGAGTATTATTTTACTGCAGTGTGAATGTTTTGAACCACAAATAAAAATTATTAAATATTTCAATTCTAAATTTTCTTAAATTGTATTAGAAAATCTTGTTCTGGCCCTCCCGTGACATTGATTCTGGATCCACCCTTGGCTGCTTGTGGCGCGGATCACAAACTTAACTGAACGTGTATTTCCGTTAAAACCGCCGCGCGCACAGTGCCTCGCCCGGGACTCGAACCCAGAGCCCCTGGCTCCGGAAGCCTGCGTTGGTACGACTACAGCGGCCAGCTCAATCGCGACACAACGTTTTTGGACTCAGATAACAAAGGTCAGACAGCACATCTATGGTTGCCACATTTTAAGATTGTAACGTGTCATAGCAATAAGTAAGACCCTACTTCCAACTTTCAATGTAGAAACGTTTGTTTGAACTTTCACGAATGCCACTTTGAAATACGCGATACGTCGAATCAACAAATTCAACCTGAAATGATTTCGACGAGATCGTATGCGGTGCAAATACAGATACGGAACTAGAAAATTATAATTCCATCAAAATAGAGAGAAAATAGAACTTTAATATTGCGAAGTCAACCCTTAGAATTTCCACACTGTCAGCTTTACAAGTCAAGGCATGGCTAATAAATTCCCAAGCATTTACGTCTTGTTACAGTGTGATGTTTACTTGCACGCTGCCGTCTGTACCTACCGCTCGGAGGAAGTCATTGATTATTTGGTGCTGGCGAATGAAACTGCCGTCATTATTATTAACACCTGACCACGATTGTCGAGCTGCATTGCAATCTATAGTAAAATATTTCAAAATCCAAAACGACGGCTTTAATTCCCCTTAAAGTTTTACATTCACTTATTTTCAAGAGCCAATTATTGTGTAGTTAACTGGGAAAAGTTGGTAACTAACAGAAATAGGTAGAAGTATTTTGCTGTCAACAATGAGAGTAAATAGTTCTTCCCAAAATTGTTTCATGTCTGAAACAGCCTTAAGGAATATGCTCAGCACTTTAAAACGTACTCCTGATACAGAAATCTTTTTCTTCCTATTTTAAGGAACCGGGCTTACCAATTTTTTTTGTGTGTAAGAAATACGGCATTTGGTTGGAGAAATTTTGTGAGTGGAACGGAAGTCGTATGGAACGGAAATTATAACCACGGTTCTGCCATCTGTGGAGAGAACCAAAGTTCAAAATAGTTCATAGTATTAAAGGTTTAATGAATTTTAACATTATGTGTATTATTTTAATAAAATTCACTATCGAAATCAAGGTACTAAGCAGGGTTTAGTAGTTTTTCAAGTCTTTTTTCGCTTTTATCGGAGCCGTTTCATTATATAGTTTAACATTTATCTCTGCAAATCGAATGATTCGATAGTCGATAGTCGCTTATCTGGTAGCGAATTCTAGCGGTGGGTGCGGAAACTACGTGTTTTTCACGTCAAGAAATGTAGTTGAAAACACAGTTTGCGTATGTTTATCACGCTTGGCATTATTTGAAAGAATTCTAAGTTAAATTACGTGTCCGATTTTCGTATTATAAGTGTATTAGAAACATGAGAACATATTAATTTGATAGTTACAGAGTTTAGTTGTTACACATGTCTAGCAAGTACTGAAAGACAATCTCACATTTTTTTTCTTTTCAGTTTTTAGTTTTAACACCACGATATTTCTTTAAGGGAAAGATATAGCAATCGAAAGATGCCACACGGTTTCAACGGTTTTCTGTAGATAGAAATTATTTAGTATTGAAAAGTTGCTTACCGTAGTGATTTCCCAAACCCCTAACATCGTGTATATTTTGTATCTATTGTATTATTACAGATGCAGTAACTCTCAAATATTTTGAATACGTAATGACAATGACTTAACAGGGAAAACTATTTTGTAACAGCCCATCACATTAACGTAAGGCATTACATTAAATAACATAATTTGCTTTACAAATGCCAATTTTGAAAATCGAACTATTAAAAATTGTATTTGTACATAAAAAATTACTAACACCAAGTTTATGTCTTCCAGTTTCTATCTGTTCCCTTAACACACCCGGCGTTTGATAAAAAAAATATATGTATTCCCTTTTATTCAGCAAGTTGTGGCTGACAGCTGCGTGGGAAAACTTTCCTGTTTTAAAATATTTTTTTTTTCAGGACCACCACTAACGAGCTTTCATTCACTCCGGAGAGGAAACGTAAACCTCCAACACTGCTCGCTAGTAGCTACTACTACTCCTCGATTCACTATTCCTGCGCCTCAGGTCGTGGCAGAAGAGCCCCAACCGCCCCCCGACCAAGTTTTCCAGGTGGATTGATAATCACGTGGTTGTTTTTTTTTTTTTGTTACCCCTGTCCTCTCGACACTCCTACCTTGTCCGGGCAGCTCGTAAACGTCCTGCTGCACAGGAGCTCCCGGAGTCACTACCTGTTCTCCCCGAGATACGAGGTCCTGCTTGCCGGGCGATGGCCCACGCAAAGTTCCTCGGTGGCTAAGGCTGGTTCACGGCGGACAGCTGCACACTGGTCAAACATTGTCACCCTAAGGCACGGTGACAAAGGTTTCAATCACGACGGGATACGGTACACTGGTAAAAAAAATGTCACCCTAAGGCACGGTGACAAAGGTTATATCACGACGGGAAACGGTACACTGGTAAAAAAATGTCACCCTAAGGCACGGTGACAAAGGTTATATCACGACGGGAAACGGTACACTGGTAAAAAAAAGTCACCCTAAGGCACGGTGACAAAGGTTATATCACGACGGGAAACGGTACACTGGTAAAACATTGTCACCCTAAGGCACGGTGACAAAGGTTATGTCACTAAGGGATAAGGTACACTGGTAAATAATTGTCACCCTAAGGCACGGTGAAAAAGGTTATATCACTGTACGGTTACATAGTACCGCGTACAGAAACATATAAAATATGTATTAATTGTGTTATTATTATTTATGTTTTCTTTATTATTATTATTAATGTTACGATATTGTTTAACACTTCTATATAAAATACTGTGACCATCAAACTACGGAACTGTTATGCTACAGCCTAGCATCTATAAACATTGAACTGACTATAATACCATCAAATCTAACCTGATTTAATATTTATATCATTGTTGTAACTTCACTCCTGTTACTTCTTGTTTCTTTTCTCACCACAGAAATTTTATGTTTAATGGTTTTACATTTTGTTTTGATGTGATTGTTAATCACCAACATTATTTTGCCTGTTCTTGGCTGAAGTGTTTACAGCCGCAGGCTATCTTGTATAATAGCATACCGCCGTGGGCGGAAATGCGTCCGTGAATTATGTCATGTAGAGAAGAAGTAAGAATAGGCGTCTCTTTGTCAGGGCCTATCCCGACGCCGGCCTTATATAAATTAGTATATTTTTCATACTCGTATAAGATAAAGTAAATTCAGTGTCTTGATATTAATTTATATTGTGGTAGCTAAGACCGTGAGCGTTTGCAGCAAGATCCGGCGGCAGAGAGATAAGTTACCTACAAATTAATTGAGGCTTATGCTCTAAGCCAGGGGTCGGCAACCTTTTGAGTCGGAAGAGCCAAAAATTACAATTTACAAAATTTCCAAGTTTTTAAAGAGCCACTAAAATTTTTCCTCCCAACAATAAATAGTAGATACTTGCATAAATAAAGTTTTTTGATAAAAAAAATTAATCTATTTATTCATAAAAAAAATTTATTAATATATAAGCCTATCTGCTGGGTGGGCCCGTAAGTACTAGTAAAACGAAAACCTCGAGCGGATGGATAGCTTTGCATTGATAATTTAACTGCTTGATGACATATTGTTTAGTAAAATATAACAAGCATGGAAAAAAACCAGGCTTACTACTGGTTTGTAATAAAAAAGTATTTTCTGTATAAATGACCTGGTGATGCAGTATTTCTGGTACGGAACTAAAGAGCCGCAGCTTCACATCCAAAGAGCCGCAAGTGGCTCGCGAGCCGCAGGTTGCCGACCCCTGCTCTAAGCTAAAAGTAGCCATTTTAAGCTTGGTAGCGTCCCTAGTACAGACTTTTATGCGATTGTAATTTTGAATCTAATAATTATTGCAAAGTTAATCACCCATATGTTGGACATTTTAACAACTGATTGAACATTATTACCGATTTATATTATTATTTCAGTGTCGTTTACAGTATGATTCTACTCAGTGGTCTTAGAGCAGAACTCCTGCAAACCCTGAGCTATAGCCGAGGTGAAAACATTATCTATTGAATAAATACTAAGATATTTATTTATTTCACTTATATTTTACCGAAACTGAGCTACGGTAATTTACATAATTTGAAGAATTTGAACACTAAACTGTTTCTCGTACATGAACTTTTGACTGATGATAATTTTAAATTAACGAACTTTTGTTTGGGAATATTTACCTAAATCTGTGCCTACATATATCCAGAGTATTAAACAACGTAAAAATAACCAGGAAAGCCACAATAAACCATATAAATTCAGAATTTTGTCAATATCAACCTACACCATATCTACTTCCCCATAATAAAACAGTTAATTACAGATTATTTGCAATTGAAGTGTTATGTTTTTGTGTATCTATTTGTTTAGAGTTAGGATTGTTAAGTGCATGTGTTATCGTTGTGTGTCGTTCTGTGTTTATTAAACTGTGTTATGTTTCTATCACCAGACATATACATCTTGATCATTAAACCTAATTATTAATATTTAAAAAAAAAATATTTACCTAAATCGGTGCCTACATATATCCAGAGTATTAAACAACGTAAAAATAACCAGGAAAGCCACAATAAACCATATAAATTCATAATTTTGTCAATATCAACCTACACCATATCTACTTCCCCATAATAAAACAGTTAATTACAGGTTATTTGCAATTGAAGTATTATGTTTTGTGTATTTATTTGTTTAGAGTTAGGATTGTTAAGTGCATGTGTTATCGTTGTGTGTCGTTCTATGTTTATTAAACTGTGTTATGTTTCTATCACCAGACATATACATCTTGATCATTAAACCTAATTATTAATATTTAATTCATATTTTTTTATGTACTTGTTCAATTACACTCAACCAACATAATAGACCCTTTTTGGCTAGTATAGTAATGGCGCCCAATTCACAACAATCATATGTATTCAGCTATACTACAACCATAGGGAAATTAACAGAACTGATAGCACACATACGAATACTATTACTACAAAAAAACGACGCAACAACGTGTAGCTGTACTGAATGTATTTGTGTGCCTCTTAACATTAACACTCCTAGCTACTACTACTAGAGAGAAGTGGCGCCCAACGTGGGGCTGTACTGAATGTATTTGTGTGTCTCTTAACATTAACACTCCTACTACTACTACTATATAGACATCACGACGGGAAACGGTACACTGGTAAAAAAAGGTCACCCTAAGGCAGGGTGACAAAGGTTATATCACGACGGGAAACGGTACACTGGTAAGAAAAAGTCACCCTAAGGCACGGTGACAAAGGTTATATCACGACGGGAAACGGTACACTGGTAAAAAAAGTCACCTTAAGGCAGGGTGACAAAGGTTATATCACGACGGGATACGGTACACTGGTAAAAAAAATGTCACCCTAAGGCACGGTGAGAAAGGTTATATCACGACGGGATACGGTACACTGGTAAAACATTGTCACCCTAAGGCACGGTGACAAAGGTTATATCACGACGGGAAACGGTACACTGGTAAAACATTGTCACCCTAAGGCACGGTGACAAAGGTTATATCACGACGGGAAACAGTATACTGGTAAAACATTGTTACCTTAAGACTCTGAGTTTAAGGTTTTTCTACGGCAGGAAACAGTATACTGGTTGACTGTATCGGGAAAATTGCGCCGAAAAATTGCGCCCTTTTATAAAAAGTGGGATAATTGCGATCCTACGAGAATAACAATGCTCTGGTATCGGCATATTGCTCCCGGAAATATTGCGCCTTCGCATACGATTGTGATAAACATATTCCCTTTTTGTCAGTGTAATTTTTATTATACCTGTTTTAACATAAATTATGTCTGCCGTTTGACAATGTATGTAAAATCTATAATGTTAGTTATTATTCTTAGTTTAGAAGCAGGAGATGTCCATCGTTAGTAACATACCTTTATGTTTTTTATTGTTTGCTTAAATATTTTGGTTACACTTGTATTTACGTAAGCAGTAAGTGCCGTTGACATGTCAATTCATTGTTTGAATGTAGGCCAGACTCTTAAAACTCTTAGCAATCTGTCCATTTTCGTGTACAGCCACTATCTATTTGATTCTTTCAAACTGAAAGTATCCCCATCATGTTTGTAACCGGAATATTTCGCTTCAGAAGGGTGTAGAAATTTCGATTAAGAGAATTAAGATGAACCCATGTTCTAAAGCTTATTGTTCCAGTTTTCTCAGGCATCATTTGTTCGATGCTTTGTGTCTCCAAAGTTTTTTTTTTTTTTTTTTTTCCGTTGGGAATATCTGGGATTTTCAGAGTAGTCAAATAACTTTGTTAATTCTATGGATTGGGAAACATCCGTCTTCAGCGTCCTGGCGGGGTATCATAGCCGGAGCTGCGCGTGCGTACGTGAAGACTTACTTCTCCGTCATTCTTGTTGACCTGCGCCAACCCTAGGTCTTTAACCTTGCGCCGTAAACACTGATTAGGCGTCTTCGAAGCCGATCATGATTCTTTCCGGATTCCACCCCGGTAAACAATCCTTAATTAATAAATTAGTTGTACGTTTACTTTTTTTGTTGTGCAGTAAAACGAACGGTACTGAAGCGATTTTCGTCTGGTTCTCTGTACTGCTTAGGTCTGCGTGAATTGGGTAGAATTGGGTGTACTGCTTGCTGCACAGTTTGAAACTCCTGTTCATGAAGCACTGCTCGTGACTGTAGCATTTCTCTGACTTAAAAATTGTGAAACACGAGTACTCTTTGTTCGAATCCTTTACCTACTGGTCTCTTACTCTTATTATCTTCTTAGCTTTTTTATTTGTAATAATTATTACATGTAAACTAAATATTTAAATGATTTCACAAACGGATATTGTGAGAAAAACCTCAAAAATACCCGAAGTAAGATTGTACTACCAATGTATTAATTTAACCATCATTCGAAACCAAATTACAGTAATATAGCGCCCACTACATGATGCAAATGAAAAAATAAAAATCCTTTCTAATCGGGGAGTCTTTTCTCATCCTCGAATTTTGTCGCGCGTACGTCACGGATGTGTCGGACGTGATTGGCTGGGAATATATATTTATATATGTGTGTGTATGTTATTCGCGTCGCGAATAACTGTGATTCCTGCATTTATGGTCACATGGTTAGTATCAGGGGGTGGACACACTATAGGGAGAAGTGAGCCGGTATTGTGATGCCTCAAAGCTAAATAAACCTTACTTATATCTAAGACATTAAGTATTTAGTTTCAACTTTATAAACACCGCAAATTGGTATTGCTTTAAATATGAGAAACGACATTTCAATTAATTTTTATTGCGTGTAGCACGTGTAGTCACTTGGAAAAATGAAGAAGAAACATGGAATAGTGGAAGTGACTGGCGTGCTAGCTGCAATGCTTCTCATTCAGTGATAGGAATATTTGTGAAATATGCGTGAAATTGATATGCACTGTGTGTGTCGTACTACAAGTACAAAAGACTGACCAACAACGATATTCTTAATAGAAAAAAAAAACAGCATTTCATGTTCAAATATAGCCTCTACATAATAAAAATAGATACAAGACCAAACCGATTTTTTATAAAACAGTTATACAAGTTCAAATATATCCTATAGGGAAAAAATATAAATACAAGTAAATGCATATTATAATTCAAACAATAATATAATGACAAGCAGGCCTACGCATTTTACAAACAAATATATTTAAATATGCACATATAAAGGTAAAAAGTAATACCGACTAGATAAAGACTGTTAAAATATGTTGATTCCTACTTAATCCTGTAAACATTGAAAATGTTTGAGAGAAAAAAAGGTTAGTTTTTATTATTAAAGTATAAAGTCAAAGTGTAGATTGGTCTATTGATATATTCTGATGTAGAGTAGTAGCATTTTTGAAGTAGAAAGTTAAAAACGCCTTGTTTAAATAATGGGAAAGTATTTTATTTTCCCAATGAACATTTTGACTAAGTACATAAAATGAGTAACAAATTTCATTTATAGTCTTTTGTACCGTTTACTGTAAATTATAAGCGAAACAAAACCGCTTTTATGTTTGTCAAGTTTGCAATCTTGTAGCACTGTAATTAAGAAGAAATATTTACTCCGTGCTGAGCCTGAACCAACCTTCACGACGAAACACCACGGAGTGAGTGAGAAAGAGAGAGAGTGTGTGTTGTGGGAGTGAGGCAGGTGGGTTTGTTTTGTTCATGTGTCTGTAAAAGAGGGGATGGGTTTTTGTTTTTAGGAACCGTGGGTTGGGGGGGGGGGGGAAAGGGACGCTTGCTCCACATCCTCTGTCAAGGTCAGCTCGGCGCTCGAAACTAGGCCATTATGTAAATGCGCGCGCTACCTAACAACGTAGCCCGCACAGAGGCTTCTTGACCCGCTGCAATACATACAAAGTGAACGGGTAGGACCAGAGTCTTTACCTCCTCCTCCTTAAAACTCCCAACTCCTCTCCATTACCCTCGCCACAGCCTGTTCGAGACAGCAATCTCCGGTCGAAGTCGGTGTTTCCCGGGCAACCAACGAAGTGTGTCTCTACCTCGCAGGCATACCCTCTTTCTAGTGGTGTACAGTACCAAGCTCATAGACTCAATATTAAGTTAATTTGTAAAAAAATATGACTCCTAAAAAAGAAAAAAAAATTGTCTGTAAAGTCGGTTTACGGACGATAGTTTAACGTGACAGCGTCATAACAAAACATTGATGAAATGATTGCATACTTTTATGAATAAAATTGAATCATTTTTATTGAATTATCACTATTTTGTATGGATACAAAGAAGGAGTGAAATTAAATCTACAATTTAACTGATAAATTTACTTTTATTTGCACTCATTAATTAAAATATGTTTATTACTTTAACGAATAGATAATTTTAACTATAACTTTTATACATGTTTGCTATTTAACTTCTTCCTATCTGTGTTATTCTGTCAAGGATAGGACGATGATAGGAAAATTAGGAAACGAATGTGAGTGTTTCAATTTTAATGTGCCTCGAAAAAGTCAAATCGATGGTTGTTCCAATCGAGTGGAAGAGAGATAGATGCGGCGCAAGCGTACAATGAGCGTAACGGGACACAGCGTAACGGGACAACGTGCGTGACGGGACATATTTTCGTGCGTGCAGCCGGCGTTCATCGATTTATTAGACGTTGTCACGTCAAAAAATTATATATATATATATATATATATATATATATATATATATATATATATATGAGCGTATATTTCAGTACTCACCAGCGACGTGTGAACACCTAACCCCGGTAACGAGCAAATTGGTGTGTTCTTGTCTTCTAAGAAACTTATATTGTAAGTGGATTGACAATCGTAACGTCTAATATGGAAATGGATTCAAACCATGGACAACTTGAAGCCCTTGGACGTCCTCACCACAATCTTGTTTCTGTAACCTAATATTTAAAAGTACTTAAATTCTCTCTCTAAGAATCATAACTTACAGGAACTTGAGAAACATTAATACGAATGACGGTATAGACGAGACTGCTAAAACTCAATGGCATGTAATTATAATGTGCAGAACCATTGACGAAAACGTAATTTTTTTTTAAATGTAATAGTTATATCTTTGACCAACGTGCACCTGTCGTCCGTAAACGTATACACCCCCACCCCTCCCTTTTTCTTTTGTTCCGTGGTTGACATCCACGTTCGTAGAATATTGGAAAGAATATATCATGCGTTCCGAATTTTCAGAACAGAAAAATAACACAATTCGGCTATTGAAACGGCTCCGATAAAAGCAAAAAAGACTTGGAAAAAATACTGCCCATCTTGTTAATATTCATTAAACAGTTAATACTTAAAAGTTTTCTTTTGGCTTGTGAACTTTAGTTCGCGTCATTCGCCACAGGTGGCAGCACCGTGGTTACACATTTCCGTTCCATGCGACTTCCGTTCCATTCACGAAATTACTCCTACCAAATGCCGTATACCGAGAGCTAAGATGTTACACATCATAAATAACACATTTAAGCCTATATCAAGCGTTAGCTACATGATGGATAGTTTTTATTTTAAATGTTGCTTTTCTCAAGTATCTCCAAGAGAATAGCGCCAATGCATCGTACGATAGCCAAAACTCCATCTTGCTGTGCTCAGCTAAAGAAAAAAGAAAGAAAAAATAATAATAATTCCAAATTCCCTCTGTGGTTTGTATGTTGTTGTGCAAGGTCGCCTTAAACTTGACGAGCAGTCTGTAAGTCAAGGTCCAGAAGTGCTTCGGTGCTTTTCCGGTCGCCCACTTGGTTGGACGTGTTCCATCGGGTCGTACGTGAGACCTGCCCCTTCCCGAAAGGATACGTGAGGCATTTCAAAAACTCGTTCGCCCACTATTTGATTAGTTTACCTACTAAAGTTTTACTTTTTCAGCACGGATGGGAAAAGAAAAAAAAAGTGGGGTGATATCTAAACGATACCAGAAGACTCGGGAATCAAGGACAAGTTTTTTTTCATCTTTTTTTTTCGTGCAAGCGCACGGATGACAAAATGTTCATTATAAAGAAAGTAAAGAGAATAATAACTTGGGCCAAGGTAAAACTTGCCCCGCGAATGTTTGCTATAAATATTTACTTTCCCACGTATAGTTAGGCCAAAAACATGATTTTAATACACCTATATATAACACTGTCAGTCTCAATTAATAATTTAATGATTAACAAACAAATATTCAGACTAACATACATAAACATGGTTAAATAAAATTTTCATTTACATTGAACTTCTGTAATAATACCTTCCAGTTGACTTGAAAACTGTCACTGCAAATGAGAATATATTACATCAAGACGACACAACTATGTAAATAAATAACTTTAAAGCATTCCTGCAACTGATACCGAATGATGCAGACGTTTGCACATTGCACCTTCAAACATTTATAATGTTTTATTTTTATTTATTTTTATTGGGCTCATTGCCTGTAAAACTTTCATGTCACAAGGGTAGTTACGAAAGGCACTTCACATAACGTCAACTCAATAACTGATTCCCAAAATGATTTTCTAACATGGGCGCGTTTTATTTGAAATTATTTCTTGCAAAGCCGTGATTTGACACAGTACATATTTTTTCATTCACAAAATGTCAATCACTTTCTAGAATGACATTCGGACATACAAAATACCATAAGAACTGAACTGCTACTAAGCCTCTTGAAAAAAATACGTTCGTATTACAATAATTGTAAAATTCCAGTTTTATTAGATATAATTTAAAACTTGGTATTAATTTTTACTATGACTATTTCAGTTTACCGAAAAAAATATTTCAGGATAGTTTCACTATCATAAAGTTTCATTTGGCACATAAATACGTTTGCAATGTCCCGTAAATGTTCACGAAAGTGACTATATACGGTTTTTATGTTGCTCCACCCCTAGGGTACTCCAAATTTCAAACCTCTAGGTCCACCGGTTTAAGCTGTTAGTTGTCTGTCTGTCAGTCGGTAAGTCAGTCACTAATGGTGCTGTTTCGAAGTGATGTGATGGGAAACATTAAAGGGGCAGCACCCTGAGAAAACTCAGCTGCTCACTACAACGTCCGCCTTGTTCCCCACTTGTGCAGCGGTCCGGGTTCAACGCTCGCCAGGTATCGAACCCGGACCACCGTGGTCTGTAGTGGTGCGGGATCGGGGCATTGTTGTCTGGGCGATTGCCGCGCTGTCCAGCGGTGCTTCGCGCGCATCAGATGAGTTGCAAACTGACCTCGGAGGAAAGTCGTACCGTTACAACCTTCGCCGGTCGGTCATGCGAGAAGCGGGGTAAACAATACGCGACTGAATCGGTCTGTCTGAAAAGGTCACATATCCACAATATATATATATATATTTTTTCCAACAAATTTTATTGTATGAATGTACCTTAATGGCACCGAATAGTGTGTTCCTCGTGAAAGTACCATTTCTACGTCGCTCCATTACGCAGCCAGCCGGATCACAGTTCTCTCGAGACAGCCACATATCCGGAGAAATGGCTTTTTTTAATCTCAAGAAAAAAAAAACAATTTGAAGGAGATGGCCTTTTCGAACAGACTGATTTAATTACAATCTCAAAGTTAGATACACACACAACGCGCGTATAAATGCATAGTTTTCGTAGAGAGGCTGGTGAATTCTTTCTGCATCGTTCGGAGTTTCAAACGCAGGTGAGAGTCTGCGAAGTCTCCTGCGGGTTCAATACGGACACTCGCGCAGACATGCGGTATACTCCACGCACTACCGAAACACGTACCGTATTTGGTGATTAACAACCAGCATGCGGCGTGTGTTTCGTTGTGATCCGCGGAACTTGTGAGCGACGCTAAAATCAGTGACGCCAAACGAAAGCAACCACTGAATATTTAATGTGTGCGTTAAATATTTTTTTTATTTTGTTTTCAGAGATGCATAAATGCTTATATTTATATTTAATTTTCGTTCCAAGCACTTAAAACTATCTATGATTCCTTCAATGTTATTTAATTTAAATTTTGTAGTAATATAATTTTTTGGATGTCTTTGTTTGAATACCTGTTTTTTTTTTTTTTTTTTTTTTTTTTTTTACCTTAGCAAACATAAATCCATGGATATAAGTACTACGATGACAGTCTCTAACGTCAGATGTTGTTTACGTTAATCTTGATTCTATATAGGTTTGGCTCATAACACACCCAGATATGTTGATAGAAAATCTTGCCACTAAAATATCAAATATCTGTAATACACTTAAATTACATCGCTAGCCTCTTATTCGTTTCACCACCAGGTGATACACACGTGGTATATAACGTAGCACCGTTGCGATAAATACCGTCCGAAATGTGTGTTTATACTCAAAGATTACGGTACATACCGTCACAGCGTCATCAATCATTTTGAAGTTTAACGAGAAATGTTGTGTTTGTAATCACGCAGCTTCTCTTCCTGAGGGAATCTCCACAGCTATAGTTTCTTAACGTATCTCCTATCGTAAAATGTGTGTTCATAATAACCCCGCTGGTCGGACTGTTAGCCGTACCGGTCAGGTCGGGTGGAGTGTTCAGCCTGCGAACAGTGGTGACACGACCCGCAGCACGCCGCTGCAAGGCGGGACCGAGCGCACCTTGTCCCTCCAGGCGTTACGGAGACGTGCACACGTCCAGACGCCAATGCCTACTGTGGGCATGTCTTATTATTATTATTTTAGTTATTGATGAGTAACATCTTTGCTCTCGGTATACGACATTTTGTGGGAGTGATTTCGTGAACGGAACGGAAGTCGCGTGGCACGGAAATATGTAACCACGGTGCTGCCATCTGTGGTGGATGGCGCGAACCGAAGTTCACAAACCCAAAGGAATACTTTATAGTATAAACGTTTCAGTGAATTGGGAAGTATTTCAATAAAATTATCTGCAGGAAATCAGGTCCAAATCCGTGGGTTTAGTATTTTTTTTTTTTTTTTTAGTTTTTTACTCTTTTATCGGAGTCGTTTCGTTATTTAGTTAAAAAAATTACGTCTGCTAATCTGATGATTCAGTAGTTGACGTAGCTGCTCCGGCAACGAATTCTAGCGGCGGTTGCGAATAATACGTGATTCGCGTCAGTGATTGTTGAAGGAAAAAAAAAAAAGTTTGCGTATGTGCCGTTTCCCCTCTTGCCTCGCTCGCCGTGCGGTAGGGTATGTGCGACGTGTCGACGGAACGAAGATCTGTTTTTGAAACTTTGGGCTGGACAGGTGGAGAGAGGCGTGTGTCGGCCGCCGGCCAGCGCCCGGGGTGCGCGCGCAGCCCGTGTCTCGTGTCCCCGCGAGGGGCGGCGGCTGGAAGGGTTGCTTGTTTTCGTGTCTCGCAGTAAGCCTTTTGTCGCTCCTTGTAAGTCCTGACCTGGGTCCAGCTCTTTGTTCCGGGACACAAAAGGGGGTCGCGCACGGACCGCACGGACTTCACTTCGCGGCATATATATATATATATATATATATATATATATATATATCGAAAAAATTATTGTTACGATATTTTTTTTCTTATTCAATACCTAATGCAATAATAGTTATTTTACAATTCAGGTTAGTAATAACAGAATGTGTATTTCGATTGACTCACTAAATATTAAGTCCAAAAAAAATTTCCATTGAGAGTAAGTATTGTTCCAGAAGTGTAATTCAAATTAAATCTAGGTTAACCATGGTAATGTAATAAAAATATTTTAAATTATTAGTTTTTGCTATTCAATATTATTTACTTATAAGTACGATTATTATAATATAAAATGTTAAATGTGAGTGTATGAAAGATGCGTATTTTTTTTAACCACCCCATCGTGCAATCTTTCGTGGGTAAATAAATACAAATTGTTAAATAAATAAATTATTGGAAAAATGTCGCCAAAGCAAAACCTGCTGAATATTGTAATAGTACTCGATTGGTATTCCACCAATCATACACAACGTACCTGATAGTTTTCGGAAATTCAATAACATTACATTATTGGAGCGACGGTGGTCGAAAGATCACATCACTCGCACCTTCCCACCAAAGAGATTCGGATCCAGATCCTCGACGAATAGAACCCCGTATGTTACGAATGTCGGAAATAGGACTGATGTTGACAAAATAAAGTTTTTTTTGGGGGGGTGGGGGTTACCCCCTTACCCACAGATTCCATCATTTCCAAATTCTCATCTCATCATTTCCGTGCGACAAAATTGACAATATCCCAGAACGAATACCTAGGGAACGGGCTATAATTGTGTTCAGGCGGCCGGAATATATCATGGATCTCTCCCGACCATTCCGTAATGGGCTATAATCAAGATCAGGTGGCCGGAATGGATCTTGGATCTCTCCCGGTCATTCTGTACATTGTAATCGGGCTATAATCAATATCAGACAGCCGAAATAGATCTTGGATCTGTCTTGGTTATTTCGTACCTTGGAAACGGGCTATAATCGAGTTCAGGTGGATGGAATAGATTATGGATGTTTCTCGGCCATTCCTTACACACCTTGAAAAACCAGTATATATTTATTCGTTTAGGTATATATAATATATTATAATTATATATTATATAATCATATTTTATAATATATAATATATTATATATAATTATACATAAAGCGTATATATAATTATATAGATCACTCTCCGTAGTGAACATATTTATAACTTTATTTTTGCTTCGCCAAACAAGGGATTTGAAAGTTTTTGAAAATATGAACTTAATCTTCGTTGTCTATTCTCTCCTTTTCATCTCACGTCTTCGCGTCGAAACTTGTTACTGCGTGACGGACGACTATAAACATCGGCATTTAGTCACGTGCACGTCTTACCTCTCGCGTTGCTTTTCACCAGGAACCGATCGCCAACCAGGCCGTAACGTGAAATGTTTGCTTCTTCGGTACCGACAGTTGGGTAGCAAAGATCCCTTCAGGACTTTACACTTTATAAATGTACACCTTGCCGCAGCAAATAGCATGTTGAAGCTTGAAGGGGATCAAACCCCGCCATCTTGGATAGCACTTCTCGAAGTTAAAACACTCGAGGCCTGGTGTTATCGCTGCGTCATCTACACTAGCCCGCGGGATATGATCAGACTTTTCACGTGTTGGGGGCCGTGTTCAACAACACAACACTTGGTCTAGTGGCCAGCGTGTCAGGCTGGTGGGGCCAATGGGGCCCGACTCCGAATCCCTGGGTTCAGGACTGGGTGTTTGTGATGTCCCTTTCACCTTCATTCCGCAGAAGGCAGAGGTAAACCATCGCAGTATCATCCTGCATTGGCAAGTACGGGAACGTCACGGCTGTTATCACCGTGGCGTTGACTATGCTTGCGTCACCCAGTAATTAATTCAAAATTATTTGTTATCATCATTAAAAAGTAAAGAAAACTACAATTGCTTGATTTAAGCTCCGTTATGTCATTTATTTCAACAGTAATAAATATATCTCAAAAGCTGTGACTTGGGAAATACTGATTGAAACCTTATTGTTTGAAATACATAGTTCCCCAGATATTTTAATTTAAAATTTTCAGCATATTTCGCAATAAAACGATCGTTTGATATTTTTGTTTCGTAGGTATTAGAGAATAAGATATATACAATCTCAATAATCATGTATTTTTGTAATTATTTAATTTTGTTAGTTAAAAAAAGCTGCAACATGCAAAGTTACTTCCAGTTCCGCTGATAGTAAACGGTACACGGCAACAACAACAGCAACCACAAGACTGATCGCGTGTGGGGAAGCTGTTCAGTTTGTACCGTTCTGTCCGAATTGAGCACCTGGGCTGAGGGAGTGAGCGATCCGAACTCTCAGTTCGGGCTGGGTAGTCCGCGGCTCGTCACAGGCGTTGTCGCCGCGATGCCCCGGCAGGTACCCTGGGCTACGCCCCAGCCCAGTTGTGGAAAAGAAAGAAAAAAAAGGAGGGGCGGTCGGGGGGGGGGGGGAGGTGCAAGGTCGCCCTCGGGTCTCACAAAAGAGAACGTTTCTTCGGCTGTCCTTTCCGAGCTGTGGAATCCTCCTCACAATGTTTGTACCGCCACCTCCTGTCAAAACAATCCCTTGCGTTCTTTTGTCCCGTCTCCGAGCGAGTAAAAATAACACCATGGACCGATGCTCCTTTTCATACAATCACTCGAATACTTTTGTTAATACAGCCACTTTTTTTTTCTTCTTTCTCACAAGTAAAAACTAGCATTCTTTGAACTATCAAATTTTTTTTTTTTTTTTTGCTGAAAACGTCTATTCGCTCGTTTCAGTGATAGTCGTTTGAAGTTTATTGTGTAACAAAATTGCCGCCAGATTCGAATCGCTGAAAGCTACGAGACTAATAGTGAGTCCGCGGATAGATCATGTCTGTACGTGTTCGTAGAGCAGTATTTTTTTTGCCTGTGACGTCATCGTACCAGTGTAGGCGCATGCGCGTGAATGTTACGAATTAGCTTTGTGTAAAGTTGGTGTTGCGTGGAAACGCGTTTAGCCAGGACATTTATTCGGGTGTCACTGTGAAGAGCTTGCAAATCACTACCAGGACCCAGAGTGAGACAATGAAAATATTTGCCGGAATATAAGTGAAAATCTGCATTAAATCTAAAATATAAAATAATTAAAGGTGTCTTCTCACATGACTCGTAAATATGCTCGGAATTATATAAAATGAAAGTCAGAGGAAAGCTCGCATCGAAAGGAATCTAAAAAACGGAAAAAGTGCAATGCTGTTCGAATTGCAAGGATTGAAGGTAGCGTCGACAAGGAAATAAAAAAAAAGGCGCAAAGTGATACGTAGCTGACCCTTCTGGAATACAGCGGCCAGCGACAGTTCAAACAGCCACGGAAACTTTTGCAGGCATCATATTAATAATTTTTTTATGATTTTTATCTCGACGTTACCACGAAAAAACTACGGCGCGTGATCGAACTACTTCTTTCTCGTTTTTTTTATTACTTTGCGCAGCTGTTGTTTTACTAAATGTAATAAATTTCAGGCATTGTACATAATGCGGTCAGATTTTTTTTTTTTTCATTTTGTAACGTGGCCGAGTTCGATAGCGCCCGACGCTCTTGCGACGAGGATAGTGACTTGGGATTCCGAATTCACGGTGTTAGCGCCGAGTCGGTGTTTGAATGGCTCGTAGCCCACCAGTCCCCCAGATACCGTCTCATTATGACTGTGCATGACCGTGTGACGGAAAAACATTTTTTTAAAACTATTTCTAGGCTATATAATAGTAATATCTCATGAGTTATGATTCTCCACCAATAAGGCCAAAATTTTCATAAATTCCTTTACAATAAAATACTATAAAACAGCAGCCAGGCTCCGAGATTACTTTAATTTTATCAAGTGTATTTGCATATTAATAGATGTTAACCCAATTATTTCAATGTAATAATTTTGCGACTACGAATAGCTTGGTGGTGGCTGTAAAACTTCGTTAAGTTAAACACAATGTTGACGCTCCGTGTTTCCATCATAAATACTTTTTTTGATATTTACAATAAAAATGTTGTTCAGCTCCAACTTCAAAGACATATGCCAGCTTTGGGAAGCACTTTAAGACGCCCACTGACACGATCATTCCGCACTGTCAGTTCGAGCAGTCCGGACTGGGAGCTGGACTGATCAAATGTGGGTTTTTAAGATCATCAGTCATGCAGACATTTTAAAAATTTTTGTCCGGTAATGAAACAGTAGCTGAAGTTTTTCGGTCAAATTCAGACTGACATATATTATATGTGTGTATGTGTGTGTGCACACAAACACACACTACCCCGGATATATAGGACACTATCTCCCAAAATGTATCTTTTCTGAAGAACATGTTTTTTTTATTTATTTAAAAAAAAATCAGTTTTATTCGTAAGTAGTAGGAATTGTTTTAAGGAAAAAATTAACGCAATATTTTAAAACTCCTGTCTTAGTAAAAATTATTTTTTTTTCCAAAATGATAGTTTGATGTTTAAATATTTTTTTTTAAAAATAGTATTGTAAGTCTTTGTATATAAAAAATCTCACTTCGATCATAATGTTACGAGTGCTCTTTATGTAGTCCATACTAAACTCAGAATGTACATCAAGGACATGGTGCAACTATATATCATTAAAAAAAAAAAGGGAAATAGTGATCTTTATCTCCGTGGTACAGATATATTTAAAGGATTTTTAAAAATTTGTGGTACATACGTTAGGGACTGATAGAACACAATGCATTGTGCAGTGTAAGCTCGGAGCTGGAAAGCTCACTCGTGCCTCCACGTCTCAAACGAATAGCCTCATCTACGAGGGAAGTCCCTTTGATTTCATATGAGGGCCTTGGTTGCCTGGATTTCCATTGCTGCTGGGCAGTGTGCGAGCCAGACTGGCGTATTCAACCAGTGTGCTACTGTTGCTGCGAGGTGGGACTCGTGTGATTGGAAGTGGTTGAGCGAAACCTTTTTCCTCGAAGGTGGCCCGTCTGGTCGGGGCGCTAAGGGCGGATCTGGCCCGCGCATCACACGCATCTTCGCCCCTACGCACCAGTTAAAGAACTGGCGTGCAGTCTTCGCGTCGGTAACGCGTGTGTGCTATCATCCCTTAGTGCCACAGTAATTCCGACTTACGTTCCGCGGATTCGTTACGCGCCGGTAACTTAATTTATTTCGGGACCAGTAGTTACGCCCTGTCCCTCGTGAGGATGGGACTGGCGGAAATGGCGTGGCCCCGTATGGCGAGAGAAGTGGATACGCCACTTCAGCGCGGTTGGGGACGCACCACAACGCCGACAGCTAGAAAAGTGCTGTGTACCACAACGCCGAATTACCACAACGCCGTAATACACTAACGCCGAAAAATGTAATTGCAGGACTGCCACAAAGGTTAGGTTAGACTAGGTTAGGTTAGACTTGGTTAGGTTAGACTAGGTTAGGTTAGACTTGGTTAGGTTAGACTAGGTTAGGTTAGACTAGGTTAGGTTAGACTTGGTTAGGTTAGACTAGGTTAGGTTAGACTAGGTTAGGTTAGACTAGGTTAGGTTAGACTAGGTTAGGCTAGGTTAAGTTAGGTTGGTTATATTACGCTAGGTTAGGTTAGGTTAGGTTAGACTAGGTTAGGTTAGACTAGGTTAGGTTAGACTTGGTTAGGTTAGACTAGGTTAGGTTAAACTTGGTTAGGTTAGACTAGGTTAGGTTAGACTTGGTTAGGTTAGACTAGGTTAGGTTAGACTAGGTTAGGTTAGACTAGGTTAGGTTAGACTAGGTTAGGTTAGACTAGGTTAGGTTAGACTAGGTTAGGTTAGACTAGGTTAGGCTAGGTTAAGTTAGGTTGGTTATATTACGCTAGGTTAGGTTAGGTTAGACTAGGTTAGGTTAGACTAGGTTAGGTTAGACTTGGTTAGGTTAGACTAGGTTAGGTTAGTCTAGGTTAGGTTAGACTAGGTTAGGTTAGACTAGGTTAGGCTAGGTTAAGTTAGGTTGGTTATATTACGCTAGGTTAGGTTAGGTTAGACTAGGTTAGGTTAGACTAGGTTAGGTTAGACTTGGTTAGGTTAGACTAGGTTAGGTTAGTCTAGGTTAGGTTAGACTAGGTTAGGCTAGGTTAAGTTAGGTTGGTTATATTACGCTAGGTTAGGTTAGGTTAGACTAGGTTAGGTTAGACTAGGTTAGGTTAGACTTGGTTAGGTTAGACTAGGTTAGGTTAGTCTAGGTTAGGTTAGACTAGGTTAGGTTAGACTTGGTTAGGTTAGACTAGGTTAGGTTAGACTAGGTTAGGTTAGACTTGGTTAGGTTAGACTAGGTTAGGTTAGACTAGGTTAGGTTAGATTAGGTTAGGTTAGACTAGGTTAGGTTAGACTAGGTTAGGTTAGACTAGGTTAGGCTAGGTTAAGTTAGGTTGGTTATATTACGCTAGGTTAGGTTAGGTTAGACTAGGTTAGGTTAGACTAGGTTAGGTTAGACTTGGTTAGGTTAGACTAGGTTAGGTTAGTCTAGGTTAGGTTAGACTAGGTTAGGTTAGACTTGGTTAGGTTAGACTAGGTTAGGCTAGGTTAAGTTAGGTTGGTTATATTACGCTAGGTTAGGTTAGGTTAGACTAGGTTAGGTTAGACTAGGTTAGGTTAGACTTGGTTAGGTTAGACTAGGTTAGGTTAGTTTAGGTTAGGTTAGACTAGGTTAGGTTAGACTTGGTTAGGTTAGACTAGGTTAGGTTAGACTAGGTTAGGTTAGACTTGGTTAGGTTAGACTAGGTTAGGTTAGACTAGGTTAGGTTAGACTAGGTTAGGTTAGACTAGGTTAGGTTAGACTATGTTAGGTTAGACTAGGTTAGGCTAGGTTAAGTTAGGTTGGTTATATTACGCTAGGTTAGGTTAGGTTAGGTAAGGTTAGGTTTGATTGTAGTATTTGGGCGTTAAGGTACATTTTAGAAACACACACAAATTCATTCAGTTGTTATTTCGGCGTTGTGGTACACAGCAGTTTTCTAGCTGTCGGCGTTGTGGTCAATTTTGACATTCGGCGTTATGGTATTTCGGCGTTGTGGTAACTACCCAGCGCGGTTCACAGGTGTTGGGGACATAGATTAGGAGAGGATACAGATAGAGCATTAGTCGTCAGACGTGAAGCTATTCCCCTCTCCCCCCGCATTTATTCTGATTTCCACGTACCAATATGACCGACGCGACGTTTGTTAATATTTGATCAGGTCTAGAATGATTTTATTAAAGACTGTAGTTAAGCTGTTTGGAAGAAAATTAGATCCAAACATTACCGGCTAATATATTTGTATATATATTAAAAGTCCATAAGGAATCTTCATAATACAAATATGAGATGACTTTTTTCTCTCCAAATTAAACTCCAGTACAGGTAGGGTAAAACCGGGTGTGATGGCGCACCGGGGGAGACGGCGCAGTGGCTGTAGTTGGCACGGTGCCCGCTAGATCGCAGCTCTAGGTACCTTGGATTGTTCTTGCGTAACGCAGTTGTAATGTGCGCTTGTTTAAGCTGCGGCAGACTGTTCGATTTCGTTGAAATCTAAGGATTTTCTTGGTGAGTACTTAGTTTTAGCGTTGAATTTTCGTGTCATGTGAGATTAAAATCATAATTGATGAAATGGTTTTAATATTTGTTCTTAAACGCAACCGTATATGTTCATTTATACCTCAGTGGATAGTTATGTACGTTTTCAGACATATTGGTTTCCTGGTTCTCTAAGTGCCTCACTGCGCCATCTCACCTTGAGTTTTGGTACAGATGGCTCACTCAGTTTGCGGGTGAGATGGCGCATATTGTATTAAACCATGAAAATTTTCTTTTTGTTTATTTGAGCACGCATGCTTTGTTGTTTGACGAGTTGACCATTCATCGTAAAATTGGCTTAAATATTATACATGTATTCGTATATTGTATGTAAAAAAAACTCATAAAAATATATTCGAATGTTTAATTGTTACATGTTTAGCATGAAAAATTCTTGTAAATAAATTTTCCCAGATAAAAAAGTGGCATAAAGTTGTGATAGTCAACATTTAAGAAAGTGTATATTAAAACCAAAGTTTTCGTGTTCACGCCATTCTTTAGTTAAAATTTTAGAGAGTAGTGTGCACATTCATGTGCTGTAGTTTTTAACAAAATGGCATATTTGTTCTTTCAGGAATGAAATGGGCAGAATATACATAAGAAAATTTGGAACACATTCTAGAGGGCAGTGGTCAGAAGAAAATCTCTGCGAAGCAGTGGCTCGTATCAAGGCTGGAGACATTAGAATAAGAGAAGCGGCGAGGTACTACAACATCCCAGAGAGCACTTTACGTCGAAGAAAAAGTTCTGGTAACGTAAAAAAACTTTCTCTCGGTCCACAAGCTAGTTTGGGAGCTGAAAATGAAAGGCGTTTGGTATCACACATTAAACGACTTGCCTCATTGGGTTTTGGACCTACCCAACGTACAGTCCGTCAGTTAGCATTTAACTTTGCTGAAAGGCTTAACGTTAACCACCGTTTCAACAAGGTAAAAGCAGAAGCTGGTTATGATTGGTTCCAATCATTTATGGAGCGAAACCCAGACATCAGTTTAAGGCAATCACAGGGCTTGTCTGTAGCACGGGCGCACGGGTTGTGCCGGGAGGAAGTTGACGAGTATTTTGCATTGTTGGAGGAAATAACGATAACGCACAGTTTATTTGACAAGCCAGGTAACATCTTCAACGTAGATGAATCAGGCATTCAACTGATCAATAAACCGGGCAAAGTTTTGGCTGCCAAAGGTTCAAAAGATGTTTTTAGTCTGACGTCTGGTGAGAAGGGGGAGACTATCACAGTGGTTGCTTGCGTTAATGCAGAAGGTAGGTTTTTGCCGCCTACAATCATTGTCAAAGGGGTTTACAAGAAGAGAGAATTTAGTGATGGGCTTCCTCCAGGTTCAGAGGTTTATATGAATTCAAAAAAAGCCTATATGAATTCGGAGTTGTTCTTGAAATGGTTCAGAGAAATGTTTTGTTCCAAGAAACCTCCTGGCACTAATTTGTTGATTTTGGATGGGCATGCCTCACACTGTAATTCAGTAGAACTGTTAGAGCTGGCTGATGAAAATAATGTAGTGTTGCTATGTCTGCCAAGTCATACTACACATGCCTTGCAGCCACTTGACAGGTCTTTTTTTGGCCCACTTAAAAAATATTATAACCGAGAAACACAGGCTGCTATGAAGTCAAAAGGTAAAGAGGGTCTCACCAAATCAAGAGTAGGCCATTTACTAGGAACAGCATGGAAAAAAGCAGCATCGGTAGAAAATATAGTTAGTGGATTTAAGGCATGTGGCATATATCCATTTAACCCAAATGCAATACCAGACTACATGTTTTCCATTTCAGATGCTGCTCAAACTGTAGAGCTTCCCAAGACAAATCTGCCTGATTCCCTTCCTACGACTTCGACTCAATTAACATCAGACAATGTTGCGCCAGCTCAGCCAGGCCCCTCTTCTCTTCCATGTGTCTCATGCCCTCTTTCAAAATGTGACAAAGCTTTAAGTAACCACTCTACACCCACTAAAATTTTGAATGATATCAGTCCATTACCCCAGATGGTAAAGCCAAAACAAATTAGAAGAAAACAATCTGCTGTGGAGCTCACCGCTCGGAAAAACGTTGAAAAGAAGAAGAAGGCAACAAGACAGAAAATGAAGAATGAAACTGTGGATCAAAAAAGAAAAAAATCAGTGAACCGTAAGAGTATTCCTAAACCAAGAGACAATGTTCCTACCTACAGCGACGAATCAAGCGAAGTTGATGATCCTGTTTCAGATGATACAAATCGTTGTGCGGAGTGTTGGGAAAACTATTTTGTTACTCAAAAAAATGTAGACTGGATCAAATGCTGTAAGTGCGGGAATTGGTTGCATGAAACATGCTCAGTTTACAAAAATTTGTGCAACGATTGTGGAAGGGCTTCGGCAAGGAAGACAAATCTCAAGAAACAGAAGTAGATAGATAAGAATTCTGTGCTTCAATTTCAAAAGAAGTGATAACTTCAAAACGAACTGATCACTTATTTTTTTGAATTCAATATTTTTAATTTTACATAAATGAATGCCTGAGAATAAGTTTAAAGGTATATAAGGAATATATTCTTTCAAAATTATTAGCATAGGTCTACTTAACTACCACTACAAATTATAGGAAACTTGACTTGCATGTTATGTCATTTTAAAGTGGATAATTTTTGCAGCATTAATAATGTTAGTAAGTGTTGTTAAGGGATGTGTTTTAAATAGTACTTTGTCTACATAAAATTATTTGGATACTTTTGTTACTACTTTTAATGTCTGCGCCATCTGTCCCGCACTGCGTCAACTGTCCCATACTCCTGCGCCATCTCACCTTGATGTTCAAGGAGAGATGGCGCAAAGCAACACTTAGAAAAATGGGGCCATTTTTTATAAAAAAAATATATTTTATTAGTATCGAGGTTTTGAAGCAAAAATTAAGAGTTAGAGTTAATATATATCCATTAACATACAGCGTATTATCAAAAATAAAATTTCTATAGCATTTACTACGAAATGTGCGCCAACTAACCCTGTTTTACCCTACAGCTGATACAAACGTAAACAAACGGTCTCCATATTGGTACGTGTAGTAAACTGTAATCCTCCTCCCCTTTTGGCTTCACCCACCTTCGTCAAGAATCGGAAATTATACTCCATCTGTATATTTGCCTAATAGAGTTATGTCGAGAGTTATGTCGAGAGCCAGCATCGGCACCACCACCACCACCCCTAGCCCATTCAGCAACCAGCAGAGACTCGCTGGCCAAGCCGCTCAAGCAAGCCTATGACTCTTCAGAACACCCAGAATCCCCTGGGGCCAGTGCGCATTGTGTTCCCGCCCCCCTGGGGGGTCCGAGTGGGTGTGAGGCGCGCGCCAGACGTTGGGGAGGACGCTGGTTCGAGTCCCCGCCGGTGCAGGGACATTTTTACAACCTGCTCGTGGACCGGTCGGGTTTAAGTACCTGCTGCAAGTGCGCGAATACGACTCCCCCAGCCGGGCGGCATAAAGGTCGTAGACGTTCATGAACCCCTTACCGCCGAAATACGGCGCGTACCGAAGGGAAGGAAGAAGAACAAAAAGGAAGTCTCGGTGAACCCTCCCAGACGGGCGGGACTCGGGAGGCAGTCATACGTCGCGGAATGCGTCTGCGTCTGCGGTCCCAGACTACGAGGACATGCGGGTTTTGACCTTGACCCTCCGCCGTCTGCTGCCCACCAGCCGAATAACAACCCGGGGCGGGCGCGGGGTTTGGCGAAAACAAGAAGGCGAGTCCTGCGACGCGGTGTCTGGGACTCCGTGCGTGTTCCCAGACAGCCAGCGACGCCCCCACCACAAACCCTACACCCCCCTCCCCCCCACCACCCACGGGTGATCACCTTCAGCAAGGTCTTTCTTCGGCACGACCACCTCCTGCGCCCGGGTGTCTGAGGCTGGGCGCTCGCGACGACTCCCAGTTAGGACCGCCCAGCCCGAACTGGCCGTTTTGGATTGAACTGACGGTCAGTCTCGTGGTTTCTGTAGCTGTCGCGTAACGTTTCAGCGAAGAATAAACGGAAGAAACTTTGGATATTGCAGTTGCAGTTGCACTTTTAGATAGCAAAAAAAAAAAAAAATTGCAAAGCAACCAAAGAGTACAAACAAAGATGTCTGCGCCACGACACTCAGCTGTTGGACTGACGGAATGATTGTTCCCGCGGACGGCAGTTCTCGAGCCATCAGTTCGTCAGTCCAGCAGTTAAGGCTGATCAGTCGACGAGCCCACCAGCCCACCGTCCTCGCTCCCACACGACCGTTCCAACCGATACAGCTCGGGCAGATCGTGCGTAAGGGCCTTAACACCGTCTTCTCGAGGACAGCTTAACGCCGCATTTTCCTTCATGCTTTATAAATCTGCATCCATCTTTGTAATGAGAAAAGATTAATTAAATACTTTACAAGTGAAAATTTACTCTGTGTAACCATGGAAATCGGTTGTTAACTAGTCAGCTGTAAACACACTACGGTAAGCCTTTGTTGACAATGCTGCCATCAGACGAAGTCAAAGCAGTTGTTCGGTGTTGTCGCCTCCAGTCTGATCGCGACAGTTTTGTGGCGTCGTGCCGCAGCCTGGTTACGTTCGCATTTATTTTACATAAATACACGAAAGTCAACTACTATTAGGCAAAATGTCGCATCGTGTCGTTTTGTCTTACCTCATTATGCAGGCTTCATGCTTTTAGATGGGCTCACGACAAGACGTCTGCAAACACAAACCAACCAATTCCCCCCCCCCCCTCCAAAAGGGAGACGCACACATGAAACTCACGAAAAAAAAAAAATTATATTGCGTCACTCTCCGTGGGGCTTTTTTTTTGGGGAGACGGGAGAGTCGCTTAGTTTCGAATTTCGGAAGAGGTGTGACCCGGACCCAAGCCAAAAGAGAGCTGGCCCAGTTTTGGTCCCCCTCCCCCCTCCCCCTTCCCCTTCCCATCTCTGCCGCCAACCCCGGGGTAGTTCCGGGGGGTGGGGGGATTTTTTTGAAAGAGTGTAGGGGGGGATGGAGGAGGTGAGACCTCGTCTGGTCCGCGCGCTTGATGAACGACCCGAATTACTTACCTGGTCGCTTCCAAAAAACCAGAAACCCCGTCTCTCGCGTGCGGTTCACCCATCGTACGTGTCCGCCTTGTAAATTTCGGTCCTGGTCAAAAAAGACACAATATTTTTTTTCTATTTTTTTTTATTTTTCGGAAAGGGCCATAAATTCGACGGCTTCCAAACTAATTGGAACCGGGGCCCCTCCTTAAATTCTCTCGTTCCGATTATGTATGGCCGATAATTTCTGCAACTCCGTAACCATGGGCGGCGTTTCCCTATGACAACCCTCCCCCCCTTCAAAATTTTTACTAAAAAATGGTCACCGAAAATGATGGTGGTGCAGGGCAGTGATCTGGGTTCTCCTTCAAAATCGGGAAAGGACATACGAAATATGTATATAGGCTATATTTTTTTTTCTATCCTCGCGTGTGACTCGTGCGAAATACATAATGAGCAACGCGCTGCGTGATTCGTACGAAGGACATCGGGCAGAGAGATTTGTTGGTCGTCTGGGGCGTGTTACCGCGCCGCGTGCGTGGTTCCTTCTGTGACCTTGAAAACTTGCGGCCGTCGTCAAGTCTCCGAACCTGCGCGCGAGTAGTCTTCGCGCCGCTGCCTTCGAGCCGATCTTGTCTCGCATCGCTCTACCAACCAAGCTGTTGAAAATACCTTCATAAAATATCATTTTTAAATTATTTTTTAATGGAACAGATACATTCGTTTTTTAAAGTTGCAGATGTTTGTACATTTGAACATTTACGTTGAAACAACTGTATCACTACAAAAAAACAGTGTTCGCAGTGTTACTGGGTCCGGATTCTTATTTTAAAACCGTTCCCTGAATGGTTTTTCCAGTATTAACTGCGCATGTTAATAAGGGTATTAAAACAAAATAAAGTCAAAATTGTTGAAGAGTGATTTATCCTTTCCATGGTTTAAAGAAGTTATGCTTGAATGAAACAACAGTTATTCCCCAATTTTCGTAAGAAACATTCAGAATTATCTCGAAAAAAGTATTTCATATATGCTAAACTAACCATAGAAATGTGTTGTACAAATTTACAATATCTTTCTTGTAGTATTACCTTTGAATATATATACTGTATAGAAGTCGCCAGCCCAGGTTAAAAATTCTAATACGGTTTTGAGGTAGTTGGTTAATTCACCGCCGCAATCGCCACCATCTCTAGGGCATCGACTTGTGGTGGTCCCTAGCGGACAAGTGTCCAACTCTTCAGACACCCCTTCCCCCTCCTGTTGAACGACGTTGAGCTGCAGTGAATGATGGATGAGGGGTGCGGGGAATGACAGCGGGCGACAGTGCTGCGCTCTAACGTATAAATAACAACTAAGACGATACAGGGCGTTACGGCAGCGCACTGCAGCGGTGAAGTTCCCAAGCTGCTTCTGAAAAACGTAGAGTAAATCCTATCCACTCGCGACTTCTATACAGTATATATATTCAAAGGTATTACCAACTATTTCTCGAAAATTAGTTTCTAATGGAATGTTTTGTAAAAGTACAAAAACATTTTTTCTGAGTAGTACAGGACTAACAACTAATAATAAATGAAAGGAATTGTCAACGAAGAATATACTTAGTGCCGAAATTCTTTGGTTTGTGGGCCGTAGCTTCGTCGAAGGCCGAATTTCACTGACGTTACGGTCAACCTTGCATTCGCCGTATAGGCAACTGCTACCCTGAAGATGGCGATTAAAAGGTCGGGCGAAACGTCGGTGAAATTTTCAACTTAGACGAGCTGGAACACACAATTCAAGCCACTTCAGACAATGGGCACGGAAGCCTACTATTCTTATAAACTTAGTGCTCTTCCATGGGCGTCGCAAGGATAAATATTTTTGGGGGGGGGGGGGGGGGGGCTGCAATTGATTTATTTGTTGAGGAATATACATCCCCTGGGAAAAAAATAGCGGGGGGTCCGGGGGTCCTCCCCCGGGAAACTTTGAGGTTTGAAGGTGCAAGAATGTGGTTTTTAGGCATTTTTCTTTCCTAAATATTCTAATTATAGTGGGTTGCAATTTATAATTTATTTTTTATAAAAAATTATTTTCAGAGAACAAATTTGTAAAAACACAGTGCTCACATTACCACGATTGGACTAAATGCACCATGCGCAACATATGGGTTATATCACAGAAATCATATTTTTAATATAACTACGAAACTAAATATATTATTGGAAGGGACGAAATTGAAGACTTTTATTATTGGGGGGGGGGGACATGTTCCCCCCCCGTCCTCCCCGGTTGCGACGCCCGTGGCTCTTCGTAACATCAGCCACGTCTCTCACTTTCAAGAATACCCGCCCTCAACCCTTGGTCACCTCTGTTCCAGATAAAGATGTTTAGATCTTCGTAGAAGCTAAAAACCAGGCTTCAACTTCGTAGTTCTGTCTTATATAAAAAAAAAAAAAAAAAAAAAAAAGCTAGTCTTTCAGTACTCGCCAGAGATGTGTAAAATCTAAACCTCGGTGATGAGCAAATTCACCGTGTTCTCATGTTGCAAATACATTTACAACACGAAACACCAATACGAAATTTAACTTAGAATTCTTTAAAATAATATCGAGCGTGCTAAATAGGCCTATACGTAAATTGGGTTTTCAACTACTTTTTTTTTTTGACGAGAATTACACTTTTTTTTTCCGTATTCGCCGCTAGAATTCATTTACGGAACAGCTGCGTCGACTACGGAATCATTTAATTTGCAATTTAATTTGAAAACGGCTGCGGTTGAAAGCGAAAAAGACATGGAAAAAAAAAATACAAAACATGATTTTCGACAAGGAGTTTTACTAAAATACTGTCCATCTTGTTGAAATTCACTGAACAATTAATACTATAGCGTTTTCTTTTTGAACATTGGTTCTCGCCATCCGCCACAGATGGCTGCTGCACCTTGGTTACACATTTCCGTTCCGTGCGACTTCCGTTCCATTCACACGAAATTACTTCTACCGAATGTCGTAAACCCAGAGCTGAGATGTTAACACATAAAAAAAATCTATTTAATTAAGCAGTTGTTGCCGGTGCCACATTGTCGTGCGGTAACAACGCTAATTTCCTTCAAATTTTATGCGCGGGGTGGGTGGGGTTTCCTCTCGCCTAGTCACGAGCGGTGGCCGCGCCGACGTTGAATATTACATGCAAGCATCGCTCTTTATGAGTGTGCGTGAAACGCTACTTTGTAGAAGCGGCGTCATGGACGGTCAGGCGTTAACGAGGCGTAATGGACCTCCCCCCCCCCCCCCACACCCAGTCCCCCCCCCCCCCCCCACGCGACGCCGGACACAAATCACCCGCGCGATCGAGGCGCACGTAAAATATACACGTGACCGGGGCGACGTTTATGGTCGACGGGACGTCGTTACAAGCAATCTTTATGACTTTGGAGGGGGAAAAAAAGATATAATAAAACAAGTGCCCCAACCGAAAATTTTTGTCGGCTTGGTCCGGAACTAGTTATCTTCTCCCCCCCCCCCCCCCCCCCCCCCGGCGATCCGCCGGCGACGTTTGCGAACCTCGTGGCTCGATTGATAGCTGTATTATGCGACTAGGAGTCGATGGTATACGACGGGCGGTGGGTATCGTAGGGTACCTCAACTTTCCCACGACAACCCAAGGACAGCAAGACCAGAAGTCCCACGACTGACTCATCTCTTGGCCTCCGGCCTCGACTCTTGATCAGACCTAGTCACGGGTGCATCTTGGGATGGTTAAGTGCGACTCGAGCCGGTGCTTCTAGCGCGGAATCGCCTCTAAGGCGCGCAGTTGAGTGGTGACCATTAAATTATATGGTGAATAAATGAAGATAAAGGTGTAATGCAAGGCCCGTTTGGTGCTTCCAAGAATATTTACCATGCGTTTAATTTCTAAAAAAAAATTATCCTGAAAACAAGCGTTTCATCCCTTTTCACTCTCCTAAAAATACAGTCTGAAAACTAAATGCGAAAACAGAACCACACATCCGCCCTGAAGGGCATTCTAAATGCTTTTTTCGTAAACAGACACCACTCGGATATCTTGAGCTGTTTTCAAACCACATGGTTTCTTCTGAAGCTCTGAACAATGTATGTGTGCTCAGTAAGGCTGACTTGAGAACCCATTACACAGTAAACTATTTGTGTAAGAGCTACAAAGAAGTTCTTTGAAAACATGTTATCAAATATTGTAACTTATTGCAATGCTGTAATTAAAGGATTGTAAATTTCCTAAAACATTTACGTGAAACATATACAGAATGTATGCTGAAAATCCATATGCATCTCAGTTTTGGTAGATGATCCTTGCTTGATCAGATGCAGCATAGCTTTATGTACTGAACTGTAATTTTTAAGAACAATTTATGCTGTTATCCCACCCCCTTTCTTTCAGAGTTCACTCTGGTGGTGTCAGAAAAAAAATGTCACATCCACTCAAAACTTAAAATGGCCATTTTGGAGCCTACATGACTTTAAAAAAAACGTAAATTTTATAGTTTTGCTGAAACTAATTTTTTGGAGATAATATTAATTCTGTAAAACTTGTAGTCATAAGCTTGTATTTGCATAGCCACGTCATACGCGAAATATTGACAAAAATTGACTTAACATATAAAATATCTGACAGAAATATGAATAGGAGTTTAACTATTATTAGTCGAAATTCGTACGCGTGAAAAAAGTGTATTAACTAATATTGATAGTGTAGTTATGCTGCATACAAATCTATGGAATAATGTGTAAGATTGTTTTTCCAAAATTTATATTATCTGTGGCAGTAATTTCTGAGTACAGTTTCATTGATAAAATCGCATTATTTTACCTGTTGGTCTCATACCGTAGTCTACTATTGTGTCAACTATTTTAAACTACACTATTTACAAAAGACGTGACCTTTGGTAGACAGCTTTCTTAAGTAAGCAACCGGTTTGGTCTAATATTTTAATTTTAAAAAAATAAGTCTATTCCATTTGTGAAAGTGTTTTCTCAAAATATGTCGTAATTATTTTGTAAATTCACGTTAATAGAAACGACCCAATTTTCGGGAATGAACAAGTGAATTGTGAATTATGAGTTTGTTACAATAGGCCTACTGCATGAAAAAAACTCGCTATTATCCATTGTGTTATTTAGTAGTTTACGCTGTCCAGATTTTTTTTTTGTCATTAGGATGGATAAAGTAAAAAGTAGTACTTTCGTAAGTTTAAGTTACTTGAAGTTTGTCTAGTAGGTTAATTGGCTAAGTGTAAGTGACGGCCTTATCTTTGCCATAAATTCGGTACAAATAATTTCATTTTTATTTTATATATTTATTGAGTAACTGCTAACAGTCATAGTCTCTAATATGCAGGCACTTAACAAATAATACATAACGTACAGAGACAGTCTCAAAAATGAACATAGAGAAAAACAAACAAAAAAAAATGACATTGACAAACACTTGTCAGCGACACTAAATAACCAAAACAAAGGAAACAGAAATATAGGGTCATCATTATAAAATCAATTTTAACTAATGATATAAAAAATAAATAAATATACATAAAATAGTCCCTTACTATACTAAAATGAAGAAATAAATTAAATAATAACTTAAATAATGGCTATTTATTTATTTATTGTTTGCGTGATTGCCAATAGTCAATAAACTTTAATAGGCAGACAATTTACAAATATTACATAAAGTACAAAGAGAGTATAGTAATATTTTTATTTTATTTTATTAAATAAAAGTATTCTACTGTTTCATTGCTTTATATACGTGATTGTCTCTATAATTTATGTAATAATAATAGTACATTTGTTTGGTTGCGTCACCAACACTTGCTCCTCTGAGCCGAGACGATGAAGTTTAAATGTTGGGTTTGGGGTCGAATGTAGGCCAGGACTCCGAGGAAGGAACAAGTTTCGGAAGTCGCCGAGAGGTGAACGTCCCTCCGCGGGAGATGTTTTTCGGGGGGGCTGGGTCCATCCCCGGACCTACCCCACGGCCACACGGACAACGACCAGTTTATTATTTTTATTACTGTTTCGGAACCGTGGGCCGAGAAAGAGATTCATGGGTCGGCGGAGCCATTCAAGAGGTTTTTCGGCGGGTCCTCGCGTGCGAAAAATTGATGAATGCAGGACCTGTTTTCGGCAAGTTGGGCCCCCCCTCGTTCACCCTTTTCTTCCCCCCTTTACTCGTATACGCAAGAGTTGGCCCACCCAATCCCACTGTCCCCGTGGTTCCTTTCAGAAGAGATGGCATCTTTCTTTTCCTCTCTCTCTCTCTTTTTTTTTACGAGTAAAGGCTTTAAAAATTTATGGGAAGAGAAAAGGGGGGAAGGAACCACTGCGAGAGGACCGAGGAACCTAAATATTGGCCGCATCTCGAGGAGTTGCTGGCCTCCAAATGAGATTCGGCTACTACTGCTACTACTAAGATGTTCCGCGAATTTTTCGGCCGGTGTCCAAAAACATAAATTGGGACCTGTTTTGATTTTCTGGAACCACCTTTTATTTCCTTCCTGTTATAAGTGGGTTGCCAAAATCTTTCTGAGATAGCGTGTTCTTTTTTGGAGCGAATTAATTTCGGGAAGAAACGGTTGCCCGTTTTTTTTTTTCACCGGTGAACGACACAGAGAATCAGCTGGAGCACGTATTAAATATTTAAGATCGCTATGGAATCGAGATGCCTTAATATATTTGTTTTGAATTACAACATAATGATAAATATATAAATCTAATACCATATCTATCAACTAGAGTACAAATACAATTATACTTAATACATTTAATACAATTCCGAACAGTTTCGAAGTTTACCGAAGTAAAAGGTTAGTCTAGGTTAGGTTCGGTCACTGTAATAAATAACAGTTGTTTTTGTTTCTTTCGGGAAGGTAGGTTAGGTTACGTTATCGTAACTTAAGTGACAGGTTTGGTTAGGTTAGCGTTATTTAAAATACTCTATGACCTTAAAATGCATAAACTCTTGCAATGTGGTGTTTTTTTTTTTCCACGAGCGATCGTCAAACTTCGGACAACTTCGGAAATGTTCGGTTGGGGGGGGGGGGGGGGAGGGGCTTGGCTCTCACCAACGCCCCTTGACAAGAATGTGGCATGCACCTGGAAATAGTATGCACAGAGTGAGATTTTGAAACTTCGGTTCACAGTGCGGTCGCCTTGGCCAAAAATAACAACTTTTGCCTCCTCGGACCAGTAGCTTTTCCGGACAGCATCGCGACAGGGATGAGCTGCGAAATGCGGGTTGCCATCGTAGCAGTTGCGGGTCTCGTGGTCCGTCTGCTAGATTCGGGCAGTCAAACCAGCGGGGAGTCCCCATGAGACTGATCATGGACTCATTGCTGGTAAATGAAAAAAAAAAAAACAATTTCCGGTTTCAGTGACCTGTAGAACAGACTCCACAATCCTTTACAAACTCGGGCAAATGTCACGTGCTCATTGGCTACTGGCCTGTGAGAGCTGTCAACTGGAATGCTTTCCGTTCGATACTTATTTGGTTGATGTTTTTTTTTTCCATAGCTCAGGGTCATTCGGATAAACTTTGAGCCATTCATAGAAGCAATATGAAAGTACGTGTGTTAAGATTCTAGCATAACGCGAAATGAATCCACGAAATTTTCCTGTCTTTATTCATTGAGGTGCAAAAAAAATCTGTACTGGGATAGAAGAATAAATAGTTTGTAATACTGCAACTTTGTACACCGCATAGATATTTTTTTGCATATATAAAATACGTTTTCTGAAATAATAATGAGTATTTCTTACTAAAATGGGCGCATAATTTTATATTTTGATGTTTCATTCAGGCATAATTTTTTTAAACTATGGCAAATATAATTGAATATTAAGTAATCGGACTTTATTGTATTATGATTATTATTGTGCGCATTTAATACTAGGCATCTATTCAGGGAAAAGTTTACAAATGAATAACTTTAACTACTGGAGGTACTGGGTCAACATAAGCTTTAAGGCCCTGGTAAGAATCAGCATCCAGTATCATTGCAAACACTACTTTGTAGTGATGTAGTTGTTTTCATGTGAATATGCAAATCTACTAATATTTGTAATTTAATTTTCCATGAATATTTCTATTCCATTTGCAAAAAAAAAAAAAAATCCTTGTACAGTGAAACATCCGCAAGAATTTATCTGGGAACATAAATAGCAGCAAGAAAACACAATAAACAATAATTCGTTTTCTATAATCGAGCCAGGAACCAACCAAGCGATTCTGCTCAATGAAAATCTGTTCCAGCGGAATAACTGCCGGCGTGATGCCAAAAATTTCACGAGTGTTGGAGCGTAGCGAGCCGAACACGGGACTTTCACCTACCCCCGATCAGACCCCCGAAAATATTCCCAAGTTCGACCTCTTGCTCTTCAAACTCATCTCGGTCGGAAATGAACAGAACAACATGTAGGATACATTTTCATTATTTCAGAGTGTTAATAAAGTCACTAAATAAGCCTATGACTAGCGACTGGAAAAAAATTCTCCGATTCACTAACCTCCAGAATAGACTCCACTATCCTCTTGCACTCTCCGGCAAACGTCACATGTTCATTGGATGCTGACTTTGGAGGCGTCTCAGCTGAAAAAACTCGTGATTTGATAATTCTTCGAACGAGGATTGATAACAGCGAACCAATAGCAGAAGCAGCAAAAAAAGTGTGATTATTTGAATTTTAGCATATCACGAAGTGAGTCCACGAATTTTTCCGATCTCTACTGTCTTATAAATAGCTCTTACTTTATTTTTTTTTGTTACGATCTCCTATACGGACGAAAACCTAACCTTCTCGGGGGGGGGGGGGGGGGATTTTTTGCGAGGATTTTATTAATGTAATAGCCTAACATAGTGAACCTATTTACTTTTAAAAACAAAAAAATATATATAGGCCTATATCATGAGATGTACGAAGGTGTTTTATTCGGGCGTGTGACTCAGGGTTACTGAATTGCAGGTTTCTCGCCGAATGCGACCATCGACATCGTTTGGCCTTGGAATACATTACCGGGCACAGTGGCCCCGGCAGCCCCGTGTCGCGAGCTGCTCGAATTCGGCGGTGTTTAGGGCTGCGAGAGCCCCTCCTCCCGAACCCCCGTCGCGAGTTATGTGTCTGGCCCGACATCATCAATAACGATATTTTTTTGTTTCTGTTTCACCCGCGAAATTGGTTCGGGCCCGGCCATTTCGCGTCGCCGAATCGAGTTTTTCGGAGGTTTGAGAGAGTTCTCCCCCCCCCCCCCCCCACCTACCACCCCCGAACTTGCCGAAAAGTTACGACCTCGCGTGTCCTGCGACGCGGGGAAACAGACCGCATAATCAATATTAATTAAGGACCAGGCAGTCCGAAAACGGAGTTGGTTTCCATGCGCATTTTGTGTTGGAAATTTCGGGGCCAAGTTTGTCCTCACGCAACCGAAAGGAAAAAAAAAAAAAAAATATCACACGTTCATATTTGGCGTTCGCTGATTATGCACGCAATTTATATTTAAATTTTTGGCGATGATTTTATCGTCCCCCTCCCCTTTCACGTCGTTTCCGAAATCGCGTGTTCTGTCTTCAGAAACACGAGTGTCGAGAAGTGCATTTCTGCTAGCGGCTAAAATAATGTTATATACCCTCACCGTAGCCAGAGATGTAAAATAATTCCCAAACGTTAAATCAACCATGTAATTTTGTCCTTGAAGTTTAGAGTAGGATTCCTTAAAAAAAAGTGCTTTCATTTCAATTTATTTAAATCGAATTCGCAAACACCGATGTTTCATGCATTTTCTGACAACAGACGATGGGTGGAACCTTCAGCTATCCGCATTCAAAACCATCTACATTCAGCCTAGCAATAAGCCAGGTGCAGGTGCATCGGTTTTAATAGACTTGTTTGTGGGAATGTTATTTATTATTAACGATTTTTATGAACTTGAGTTTTTGTTATTTTCTTTAAGTTAATAGTTCGAACCTTTGCATCAATAAAATGAAACCAGATACATAATTGAATAACTAAAAAAATATATATACACACATTAATATGTTTGTGTGTTTAGATGTGTGTGTGTGGGGGGGGGGGGGGTGTTGAATCTGTTCTGTGCTACCAGGTGTACATGTTATTTAAATAAAACAGTAGAAGTTAAGTTCTTTATTTCATAATGAATACCTATAATCTAAAATAGAACCTTCATTACAAAATAGTTTTGACGGTTTTATTTAATCAACTGAACACATGGCTATACATAAAATAAACTTACTTCAGTAAAAAAAAATGAATGTACTCTTATCCTGGTTAAATTACTTTTTAAATGATTCTTAACATCCAGCTAAGTGCTAAATGTCATTTCGATAGCTTTCTTAGCTCTAGACAAATGATAATACAATTTTATTTTGTAAGAATCTGTCAGTGCTTGTCATTTGCAGAATTTTTTATTAGGCGTTTCTCAAGGTGGAGGGCCTCAACATATACACAGAAATAAACATTACTGTACTTTTACAAAATATTGCTTCAGAAACCAGTTATCAAGAAACTGTTTGTAATACTTCAAGAAAGCGGTTGTAACTTTGTACAACATATGGCTACGCTTATTTTTGCATACATTAAACACATTTTTCGAGATAATAGTAAGTATTTCATATGATAATTGGCGCATAATTTTATATTGTAATCGTTTCATTCAAGTATTAATTTTAAAAACAATTTAAAACAATTAAATATTAAATATTTGTACTTTTTTAATGCTTGCTTATGTGCGCAGTAACGTAAATACTGGAAAGATATTTAGATAACAGTTTACAAATTACTTTAATGTAGGTAGTGTGACGAAAGCATTAATGCCCGGGTAAGAATTATAGCCCAGTATTACTGCGAACACATTTTAGTAGTGATACCATTGTTGTTATTTAAATGTACAAATGTACAGATATCTGTTATTTTACATGAATATTTCTGTTCTATTTACAAAAAAAAATGGTAGCGTGGTACAACGCGATATAGGAACAAAACGATTAATACTTTGGTGGTGGGAGAAAATCTGTCCCATTTAGAACCATAATGAGTCCCACGACGTCGGTTTGACAGAAAATTCATTCATCTCACGTAGGTACTAACATCTGCAATGACAAATTAACAGTTTGTATCCATCGTAGCAAGAAAGACAGAACGAAGAAAAGACTTTAATTTTAACAAAATGCCACTATTTTCTGACAACCAACGTTTTTGTCCTTTCCATCTGTTGTAGCATTTAGAAAACCCTAAGCGTTTCCCGAAATCTTTGACCTTTTGGTTCCTCACCAGCCAAGATCATCGGTTGAACTTAAATATATCAGTGCCGTGTGGTGCCGTAGCGTCTTTAGAACTTTGGGCGTAAAGGAATAGATAAAGAACGCGATATTTGGTGTACGTATCCCACCGAGCGACCCGATCACCCAGTTGCCAGAAATAAAAAAAAAAATATATTTTAGTTCGCGATTGACGATCAACAAGGTAATCCATTTATTCTTCAGCTACGCTCTCCAGACCTGCCAACCATGAAGCACGCAGATTCCCCCATCCCCCCGCAAAATTATATTTGGAACATTCCTCCCGCGACAACCACAAATGGCCAACTGCCTTGTCATTCACGACGTGTTATCTTTGCTTCCCTTCTTTGTTTTAATTGCCATAAAAAATGTATAAAGAGATAATTTAAAACAGATATAGGCTAACACTGAGATATTAGGAAATTTAATCTCTAATTTTTTTTCACATATCAAAAAGGTACCAAAATTCCAATTTTCTAAAACTTGTAAATTTTCATAACTTAAAAACTTTTAGAATATGTGTTTGGGGTTTTTTTTTTTTTTTTTGGAATTAAGTAGTTGTTTAACTAATAGTGCAAACTCTACTCTCAGTAATTATGAGCTATACTTTGATTTTTTTTATTATTGATAAATTATGCAATTGGTTTATCTGGTGAATAGGTCGGAATTTAACAAGAACATCATAATTTTCCAGTTGAAAATATCACGCTCATCAATATCACATCCGGGATTGGATCACGGAATCATTCGCACCAAAGTTGGCGCACCAACCTATTAATCTCGGGCTTGAACCCAAGTCCTCGCAAATGATGCGAACCCTGGCATACCACGGAATGTGATGGAAACCCTGGCATACCACGGAATGAGATCCGAACCCTGAAATATCACGGAATGAGATGGGAACACTGACATACCACTGAATGAGATGGGAACCCTGCCATAACACGGAATGCGATGGGAACCCTGCCATACCACGGAATATGGGAACCCTGGCATACCACTGAATGAGATGGGAACTCTGCCATAACACGGAGTGATATGGGGACCCTGGCATACCACGGAATGATATGGGGACCCTGGCATACCACGGCGTGAGATGGGAACCCTGACATACCACGGCGTGAGATGGGAACCCTGACATACCACGGCGTGAGATGGGAACCCTGACATACCACGGCGTGAGATGGGAACCCTGACATACCACGGCGTGAGATGGGAACCATGACATACCGCGGAATGAGATGGGAAACAGGTGTGGAGGGTGGTACATGAGTTTTAAAATGGTGGTGGAGGGGGGAAGAGGTTGGCAAAGGAGGACTACAAAAGGCGCGAGTGTCTGGTGGTCGAAGCAAGTGGATCGTTTCATGGCCAGCCACTCGGGCAGCTCTGAGATCGCCATAACGCATTTCGAGGTTTGACCGCCCGCTAGGTGAGTCTCGCCTTGCGCGTTGTGGGTGTATGCGTGTGTATGTTGAGGCTAGCAGAAGAAGTAAACCTAAGTTAATATCGGTGTTAACTTAGCATTTTTCAAGTTTGTTGGGTAAAGTTCGAATAATAACTTAAATAAATTTGAATTCGGCGTTTACCCGTGTACACATAGATATACCCAATGCTGACTGGGTAATGTTAGAAAAACCAAATGATTGACAACTTTAGTTTCATTGATATCTTAACTAACCAACCTAACTTACCTAACCTAACTTAACGTGACGTGCTCAAAAATGACGCAACTCCTTACATTTCCCTTATAGCGTTGGGTAGAACCTAGGTGTACACAGATAAACGCCGAAATCAAATTTATTTTAGTGATTATTAGGACTTTACCCAAGAATCTTGGACAATTAAATTAACCTGTGCAAACCTAGGTTTACGGCTTCCTCTAGCATTATCCGTAGCATATTTTATATATACATATATAGACACACACGATGAGTCAGTATTCGAACGAGAAACGTCGGCTGCATGTTTAACACGAAAAAAAGTTTAAAACATACATGTGTATATTGGTATGAAGTGCCTCCCAATACTGGTATAGTTACAGCTGAAAAACCTGTTTATTGCGAATGATAAAGTATTTCAGATGCAGCACAAAACGTCTGGGGGTGATGTTAAATTGAAAAAAAAAATCCCTACAACCATTGCAAAAATTGTCACCATCGTAAAATAATCACATTAAAAAGTTGTGGGCAACACTCTTATTTCCTTAATTTATTGTGCAGTGTTGTTACTCTCGATTATTTCAGTGAAAACATTTTATGACAGTGACAAGTTTTGCGGTGGTGGTCGAACTTTGTTAAATTAAACATTATCCAGACACCCAATGTCCCATCTTAAATTCTTTATAATCTGCCATTAACAAGTTGTTCAGCTCCAGCTTTAAAGGCGTATACCAGACTTGGAAATAACTTAAAACCACGAGTAGGATAAATGTTTTCAACTAAACTTTTCCGAGGTATACCTGCAGGGTAAGTTTCTCAGTTTTAATCTGACTCCTCCTGTTTATGTGGGCTATGCACAGACTGCTTAAAGTATCGTTGAACGGCGATAGTTAAATGATGATAGCAGACGGTTCTGTTAGTAAAGGTTTCCTTAGTGATTAATTAAAATAATTTATTTTTATTCTGATATATTATTAGTGTGGTTCACTGCTGAACCAATCGGACTCACAGATCAAATAGAGAATTGTTAGACTCTAAAATGAACGTTATGTATTTACATATTAAAATGCAACTGATTTCCCAGTATCATTTTACTTTTTTGAAGTTATACTTCTTTAGGCGCGTTATGAAAAAATGATGAGAGTGAAATTTTAAGATGCGCGCGCATTTCTGTAACACAAAATTAACAGGTTGAAGCTGCCTGCTAAACCACTCATTAAGTCTCGAAAAAAAGGTACCAATAAAATAGAAATAGAAGCTCTACTAGTCGCGCATGTTGGCACGCTCGTCGCCTCTGATCACTGTTTTCATATTTATAATATTTATCCATATGTTTCTATTTTCTACATTCACAACACGTGTTTTAGTTTCATACAAGTGCGAATTATATATGTGCTAATAAATTATATTCAGTAGTGATTTAAATTGAATATTTTGATTAATATTATTTACTATTCGTAAATATTAGTAAAACAAATTGTGCCTTTATACTTTTTCAAGTGCTCCAATATAATTGAGGTTAACTATCCGTATGTATTATATATTGATATTAATTAAAATATTATTTTTTAATATAATTAATACTAAATATTATTAAATTATTAATGTTAAATATTTATTATTGGTTATTTAATATTTACAAATAAGAAAATAAATTTAATAAAACATTTAATAAAAATTTTGTGATAAAAATTAAAATCGAACAAAAATTAAAATATTAATGTTTAATATTTATTATTAGAATGAATAAATAATAAATATTTATAAAAATAAATGAACAAATTTAATGAAAACGTTTTGATAAATATGAAAAGTGAATATTAAATTAAGAAAATAATAAATATTTTAAAAATAAATAAACTTAATTAATTTTTTGAATTTATTATTAAATTTATTTATTTTCTTTTAAAATATTAAATAATCAATAATAAATATTAAAAATGAAGAATCTTATAATATTTAGTACAAATTATGTCATATGTTTATTATTCTCTTTACTATTTATTTAATTTTTCAAATTTAAACTGAACTTTATGGACTGTGTTGACTATCTTTTTCCAACCCTTTAATTATTTTATTGTAATTAATTATTTGCATACAATTAGAAACTATTTTTTAATGATGCCAAAGAAGTAAAACTTCTCACGCGCGTACATAAGTAGACGCACCCATTTTTTTGTACTGAAATAATTTCCTCTACAATGCTGGTGACGCCATTGATCTATTATTCTCTATAGTTCGTAGGAAGCTATTTTACTAATACGCTTTTCTAACAGCCACATGCGAACGGATTATATTGTTACAGTTACCGGAGTAACTTTCTGACTGCTTGTTATCATGCTTGTATCTCCAGAATTGTCAAAAAAAAATTGAGGAAGTACATCACCATCATCGAACTGTCATAGCTATTTAAGTTTCAGAGTGTTGAGTAACTCTCTCGCTCGCACGAAGATGAACGCGAGGTGGCGTAGTGGTAAGGCACTGAACTCGCGTTGCAGAGACCGCGGGTACTAGAATCTGGGTCCTGCCATTGCGAAACCACTCCAGGAAACTACTGGGATGGTTCCTCCCTATCAGGCTTTTACCTATTCATTTCTATTTTCCTGGCTAGGTCGTAAAACGCCATGCAGAGCTTCTGTTTGCAAACCGTTCAAGAGTTATTGAAAGAGCCTGATTACGGTTAGAATTTAAGATCCATTGAACTTTGCTATAAAAGTTTCGTCTCATGGTTTCGTCCAAAACGTGTATTTTTTGGACAGTGATTTAGGCTAAAACGGATGTTTTAACGGAACGTTTTTGGCATAAAATATTCAACACACCCTGTTATTTATGGTATAGGTAAGTGCAAGTGAAAATCTTAATAGAACTTAACACTGACTTACTTACTTACTTACTTACTTACCTACCGACATACAACGTACAGCCTAAACCGGTGGACTTAGAGATTTTAAATTTGGAGGACATATTTTTTTGAGTATCCTAGGGGTGCACCAAGGAGGGATTTTTTTGAAATTCCATCGCTAAAGGGGTGAAAAGAAGTGGTAAATTTTGTATGAAACGAAATACCACTCAATGACTCGCTCATCACGAATTTTCAGGAACTATAAGCCTACAGACTTAAAATTTTGGCACGTGTAATTTTTTTAATAAGACATCCGCTTAGAAAGGATTTCATGAAAATCAATTCCCAAGGAGGGTTGCGAGGGGTTAATAAATATTAAAAAAAAAATTACTTTTCAATGCTAATGTTGCATTGTTGATACTTTCTTGGTCTCAAAGACAGCGGATATTGCATGGTTGGTGCTTTCTTGGTCTCCACGACAACGGATAATGCTTTGTTGGTGTATTCTGTGTTTCCTGGTGATGTATTTTACATTTCAATTCTTTACTCACTTTCAGATATTTATCAGCTACCAAGGTCGGTTGCAGGGACGTTAAAGATTAAAAATTTCCCGTCTTACAAGTTTATGTCCTCGAAACCGGCAGGGATTTTCTTTATACTACACACACTTTAACTAAGCACGAGGTTGTTCTAAAAACCAGCCTCCAAGGTGGGTTTTGGGGGCGTTAAATACAAAAAAAAAAAAAAAAAAATCCGTTTTTCAAGTATTCGTCCTAAAGACCTTGATTAAGCAGTGACGTTCCTTATATCACATAGCTATCAACTGAGAGCGTGGTTTTATGCAAATGAGCTCCGGAGGGCGATTTAGCCCGGGAAACGCCGGGTAATTCAGCAACTTCTAGAATAAAATAATAGGGTCACCGATTTAAGTCCTACGTGTTACCAACGAGAAGAATGCTCGTCATCTGGTTTCAGCTGGTTGCCTGGCGCGTAGAGGTGAAGAGCCGAGTGATGCGCGAACCAATGTCGCCCTTAAGGACCCCGCGCCTTTAAGCTCGTGAGTCCAGCCAGACGACCACCTCAATAACATCTGTCCGACTCTAATAACCTTTCTGTCGACGGGGCAAAAACCCCAAAATAAATAAAAATAAAATAATCACACTCGAGAAATCAATCCCAGGTAGATAGTTAAAAAATATATGTTTTAATATGTCAAATTTGGGTTGTATGTCTCAGAATAAAAAAAAATATCAGTGTTAAACCTGACGTCATTAAAAAAAATATATATATGGTATACCGATATCCGGATGCTTGTACCAGGATTAAAGCCCGCGCGCTCCCAAATACAAACCTAACTTGTTTAACTGCACTACTGTTCTCTGTTCTGCATTTCGTTGTTTTGCTTCACTTTTATAACGAAAGTCTTTATATTCAAGGTAGGCCTAAATATTGAAGCTACCGAATTCTTGAAAAAAAAAAACGACTTACGGCTTTATGAACTCGGCCTTGCCCGACATTTTGTAATTTTTTGTGTGTTGGCAAAATCATTATCCTAATGGAGAACTATCTTTAAAATGGAAAAAAAGGTAATTTTGTTGGCATTTTTCACCTTTTAAACGCAGAAAATGAAATTATAATAACTGTTCATGACACTTTAAGTCAGGCAAGATTTTTTTCTTGAATATTTGCCTTATTGTTTTACAAATAGATGTATAATATGTAACATATATCTGGAGCAGATATAAATTTTCAACGCTAATATTAACACATCAGGCTGAATTGTAATAAAATTTAAATAATTACGAAAAAAAACGCAGTAATCTATCACGGTGGGTGAGGGGGGGGGGGGGCAGCTTTTAAAAGGTTGCCAGGAATTTTGTAGATGTATTAGAAACTACATAAAATTTGACAAAAATGACAGAATTTTATTCTGTTAGAGAAAAAACGTAAACGCGATATACAGGCTGCTGGGAACCGTTTTTAACTTTTTCTTCAAAGCAAACGTTCGCATTAAGTCTTCCCTAATCCAAACTCCTCCCAAACAAATTCACTCAGGGCGGTATTCCAAGACGTTCGGGTTAAGGTAGCGAATAAGCACTTATCTTTTTAGGATACAGCCGTAACATAACTCGCGGGCCGTATTCCAAACCGAATCCCATTAAGGAAACAAATCGGCAACCAAATTTAATAAACGGTGCCCTGCGATTTCAACGCATTCTAGCTGATGTTTCGCTATTGTTACGGCAAAAATCATAGAGATAGCAGCACCATCACAAAAATGGAACCCCCTTTATAATAAGTACTTTTTAAGTTGCGATTATTTCTTGTTATGACCTTTAAAGTGTACGTAGCTAATATATTCCAGGATAGTTTCGCAACCATAAAGTTTCATTTGGCACACCAATCCGTTTGGTACGTCCACCAATGTTTACTAAATAGAATATGTACGAGCAGTGGCGGATCCAGGATTTTGGTTTGGGAGGGGCTTGACCCAGCTGAGGCTAGGCTTTATCAAGGCAAACACTAAAACAATAGTGGACCCAGATGCTTTTGGAAGGGGCTTGAGCCCCTTAACCCGCCCCCCCTCTGGATCCGCTACTGTGTACGAGTTAATGGCGCTATATGCGGGTCCGCCATCTGGATGAAATCAACGAAAAAGTTATCTCTGCGCATGCGCGGGATTTGGGCAACGGATCGGCAACAGATAGGACACCAAAATCCGTTCCCTAAAAATAAGTGACTGGCCGTGTCCTGTCGTACACTGAGAATACGGTTAAGGTAAATGTGTAGTATATTCAACACATAAACCCTTATTTTTTGTCTCTTGTAATACCCGTCTCAGTTTTTGTTGGGTTAGGAAAAAAAAAATCATTCTTTCGCTATTGCTACCCCTTGAACTTGAGCCACGCAGTCACGCAGCGGCGATGTTGGTTGCATACCCAGCAGGGCATTAAGGCACGCATCCGGGACCAAACGTAAGATTTTCCGGAAACTTCAGGGTGTTAAACAAAGGCAACTTGTTTGTCAATACAAACATGCTTATAAAAGAAACTTAGAAAAAAGTCGTTCAACCGCATGTTTGATACCCGTTTTCAAAAAATGATCTGACATACCCTGCTTTCAACTTGGAATGGGCTACATGGCGTTTACGACCTTACTTAATTCAATATATAGCCACGTATGTTTTGATTTTACACGTTGTTTCATGTGATACAAGATTTGATTGTCTTACGTCGTATATGAATTTTCTCTTCATTTTGTTGAAAGTTTCAAAGTGTAATACAAACGTGTACCTTGTAATGATACTGTATGTATATTAGAAGGCTTTAAATTTCCTTTTTGTCAACACACATAATTTATAAAAAAAATTAGCATTTTACGTCATGTTCAGCTAGTGATATCTACAGTATTCTTGAAAAACTTAATTTAAAAACCCATTTCACTCTTCCCAGCATTATTATTTTATATTGTTAAAACATTTTCTTGCACATTGGTGAACTTTTGAAGTCTATGTTTCGTTTCAGTCAAGACAGCATTAACATATGAAAGTACTTACCCTTGTATGTTGTCAATTTAAGTTAATTTCTTTGCAGTGCTGACAGTAGCACATCTAAGAAGTTACTTAAAAAATACGTATCAACCAAACTCTTGTTAAAGTTTATGTCATAATATGATGTCAAGACTGTTATTAACGGTAACTATACTGACTTTCTGTGTCTTATAATTATTTAAGAACAGCGAGATGGTCGATAACTCTCTCAGTTGAAGAAACACTTAATTGTTTGAAAAAGAATAGTAATATTTGCTTCACACAAGTTGTACCTACTCAATGATATACATAATTTTCCTACTTACCATAGCCCTTTAAAACTAATATTTTAAATAGTTTTTCGCTAGTACAAGTGATACGTAATGAAATTCTTGAGTTTTAAAGTCACATTTCAGCGACAGCTAACTCTGGTGATGTTAAATCGTATATTTTTCGTTAGAGGTCATAGAAAAAAATCTCTCATGATGTAACAACTTTATATATTTAATATGACAATATTTAAAAAAAAGATTGTGTACTTATATGTACGCGCGTTAGAAGTTATACTTATTTTTGATTAAAGACACTGAACTATTTTGAAATATATTGTAACAAAAATTAATGAAATAAATACTCATTATCAATATTGATGTAAACATGTGTATAAAATTAATTATTTAATTTAGTAAATTAAAAGATAGATTTAAAATTAATAATTTAAATAAATATGCGGAATGTTTATTCTAATGTATTAATATTTCTTGAATATTAATGTAAAATTTATAATTGATATTGCAAATAAATTATACATATAGTAACATGACATCACTTATATAAATACACTTCAAAAAGTTACAAACACAATCGTATCACTAATATTAAAGTTAATAAATGTTTTTAATTATATGGATCAATATTAATATCAATAACTAATATTCTGAACGTGAATCACACATAGTTTTGCACTGAAAATTTCGTTGCAAGGTGCACACGCATCGTAAAAATTCACACATCATTTTCCGAGTACGTTTATCTATATATAAAAAAAAAAGACGCTTGTTGAAGCCTGAGTTACTGTTGGCGGGCACCAATTCTGAGCAGTTGTTGTGATGTGGGATTTGAGGGGTTTGTAAATTGTTGATTGGAAATGGTTGAATTCATCGGTTTCCTATCATTGCATATTTTTTTCTTCTTTGTTTCTTATCATTTCTTAAACGCAGAACGTCGCTCGTTGGTGTTTTTCGTTTCATCACCCCCTTAATCTGCACGAATTTTTGAAACTTTTCTCTATAATTCTGAATTACATCAAAATTTACTCTATAAATTACACCAAAATTGACAGTCGTCGACTGAGTAGCTACGGTCTGGTAGACGCTTACAAAACTACGATCACGTCAACATCTGGGCAACCCTTTCCACCCTGCCTGAGTCGTTTGTAGCCAGTTAAAAAAAAAAATTAAATGAATGACGAGATATGAGGTGTGTATGTGTAGATTTATTTGTGTTTATGTGTGTGGAGGAAGCTAGAGTAAAATTGGCTATCCCAGAAGGAGAAGGCGAAAAGACGGGGGAATAAACGATAGAGACCAAATCACTCGGGTCGATGCAGTGTCTGTGTAGATTGTAAATAATTTTGTGAATATGACAAAGAATGACAAAGAATGTTTGTATGTTTCAGGAATCTCCAGTTTTGCAGCCAATCCAGTCGCGGAACCAGGTAGGACTTTCACAAATAACCTGTGGATGCTTTGGACAAGTTTTATCTGTTAGGATGGATTAGACCCTGCCATATTTATTTGTTATTATTAAGAGACAGCTTGCAGTACAGTTTCTGTTTTGTATTTTATGATTTCATAAGGCAAAACAACCGGCTCTGGGTTCTCATTGATGTCAATTTCGTGGAATGGTGTAAAATTCATTAAAATTGTCCATCGCACACAACGCAGACCTGAATGCACCAGTCTCCGCGTACAAAGCCGGTCACTCGTCGCCCGCATTAGCTCACCAGCAGGGTCACTCGCCTTCATCACTTCACTGTCTCGGAGGCTGGCGTCACCATTATTACACTACTCAATCCCCCTTCTGGAATGGTCTCGCAGCCTTTTGGAGTGTCGCTTCATCAGGGTTGACTTGACACCCGAAGCTCCCAGAACAATGGCGGGTTAGTTACGCCACTCCACGCGGCGGGTTATGGAAGCCCACAGAATCATCCTGATGATGGAGAGTTCAATAAGAAGAAATATCTAAGAAAGAGTTGAAGAGGGGGTGGGGGGGGGGGGGGGGTAAGTGAGGTGCCGTTGCTAATCCGATTAGGGGTGTAGCCATTATGGACCGGGTTGCACCCTCGAGATAACGGCTCTGCTGATTGGCCAGCCGGGCAGCTGGGCTTCCTCGTGGCTTTGCCTCTGGTATACTCGTGAACAATACGTCTATACTTACGCGTGAGCAAGTGAATGCAGAACACATTTGCGCATGTGTCGTTAAATCTTTTCTCTTACATTCATTAAAAATGATACAGTTTGTAGAATGAATTAGTTCCAGGTTTTAAATATATTTACAATTACCCTCTTAATTTTTTTGGTGATTATCTAAATATGGTTGTCATACAGAATACTACATAGTTGTAAAATTACTACTTCTGGGTTTCTGGGTCAAATCCGTGTTTATTTAAATGTTGGTGTGCCCTACGTTCCGTCATGCCTTGTTGAAACAATCTTCAAAGGCAATGAAATCAATTTATAAACTTTTATTGATATTATTTTACTATATTCCGAGGCATTTTGTGTGTCTTGAAGGTAGCGTAATTGCGTGCTTGCATGAATATTCGTAACTAAATCTTTGTAAGTGCACGAAGAGGAGGTTATGAATAAATTTTGGGTTAGCTTTCAACAGCGTATTTCGAAGAAAGGACAGCGCCAACGGCTGAAACCTTGTAGTGGAAAGGGAATCGGTCAATGACAGTGAACACTACAATTGCATGGACGTCAGGAAAAACCAGGAAAATTGGAATTGCCAGGTAGTTTGTAATATCTGATAAAACAGGAAATATTCAGGAAAATATATTTTAGGTCAAGAAACTCAACTAAAATGGTTGAAATGCAATATAATTGTATATATTTTTTTAGGGGGGGGGGGGGAAATGGAACATAAATATTTATGTAAAATTACAGATATTTTGACATTTTTACATTTAAATGAAAACAACTATATTACTACAAAATAGTGTTCGCAGAAATACTGGGTTCGGATTCTTACCCGAACATTTATGCTCCAATAGTTGAACTTATTTGCAAAACGTGTCCTTAATAGCTTTCCAGTATTAATCACGCACGTTATAAGCATATTACAAGAAAATAAAGTTTAGGTATTGAATATTTGACTATCTTTTCCATGTTTAAAAAAAAGTATGCTTCAATGAAACATCAATTAAAATAAAAAGTGATGCGCCAATTTTTGTAAGAAATACTCAGTATAATCGTATTTCATATTTGCAAAGTAACCGTAGCCATGTGTTGTACAAAGTTACAGTATATATTAATGATATATTACAAACTTTTTCTGGCAATTGTTTTCCAAAATAATCTTTAATAAAGGTACAGAGAATTAATTTCTGTGTCAAGCTTAACCTGTATCGTTATTCCTATAATTGAGTCGTGCATATTGCTGCTGGTGTCGTTCATTGTTGCAATTTTGGCATGCCAAGTAAATTTTAACATAGTTATTATTTTTTTTGGCAAGAGGCTGAATTCCAACTGTGATGGTACATCTTTCCCACATCGTACACAGTTTCCAGGTTTTTTTTTTTTTACTTCGTGAGCTGTTTTATCACGTCATTGAAGTATTTGTAGGTACGTTGTGACTAGACCAATATTTTTTTTATAGAAACGTTACATATTTTGGTCGACAAACGATTATTAAAAACAACATTCATTTATTGGTTTAGCTGGACATCTTGTATTGTCAGAGGCGCGACGCACTTTATCTTCAGAAGCTAGTAAAGGCTCTGAAACATTGTCAAATGTTTGTCTCCAACTATATTTTTGACAGTTCAGTTGCGGATAATATTCGAAGTTCCATTTATCCATCAAATAAAATTTGTGCTGATAACTTCAAACTTTTTTAATAATCATATTACACTATCAAACCCTCCACAATTATTTAACAAACTTTATTGATAGGTGTTGGAAGTGATAATTTGACAGTGTGGCATGGCTTTAAGGCCTTAGTTGATTTCTCGTGTACGTATCTGTTTGCGTGTGGTAAGTGTGTGAGTTGATATGTGTGAGAGAGAATGAGTGAAAGAGAGATATTGGAGGTTCAATGCCTTCAACAGTTCCAGCGCAAATATTTTCTCTCCTCTTCTCGCAGCTGTATCTCGTAAGTAGTCGAGAAATGTGGTAAGAAGCTCTTCAGATTACCGACCATATGTATTTTTCATCCATCGAGGCGTAAAGTCGCGCCTATGTACATTACGTTCAAACCGTTCCGAGACCTCTTGCATATTCTGCCACGGTTTCGTGGAATAGCGTGTTGGCCTCAAAAAACAAATCACAGGAAACAGGTACACGCTACAGTAAACTGTTAAGAAAGACAAAGCTCTTGCCCAAAATACACTGATGCTATTGGCAAATAAATATAAGCTAAGCGTATGAAGAGTCTGTTTGACGCAGATTAGAAATGTAGACATAATTTCGATTATTTCCTTCACAGTATTTTACGGAAGTACAATAACTGAAAAAAAAAGTTATATTGATAACGTTAGGTAAGACAACGTGATATTTGTTAAAACACACACACACATACAGACATACACACACACTCACATATATATACATGTATATATATGTGTGTGTTTTGATCGTAGATTTCGTGGCCATAGTTCAACTACTGCATGAAAAATGATTTTTCAGACCACGTCAGATTAAATAATGAAGTGCCCGACATTAAGAATTGCCATATTGCGGCCATACATCAGGCTTAAGCTACTGATGAAGCTTATGTTAATGTAGTTATTAATTGCGAAAATAACTTACGTAAAACAAGCAACAACTGAAAGTTTTATCTCAAAACATTCAGGGTTTTCGTTTTAGGGTTAGAAAGATTGCTCACAGACTTCGAGCGTTGCGGTCAAAACGATTGTGAGTAAAGGTTTCCATAATTTTTAAAGGGCCTTAAATTAATTTTAATGATTTAGATTTTAAGAAAATTCTGTTTTACATTTGATGCAATAATAAATAAATAATTAGTTTACAGCATAGTAATTTGCCTACTGAGAATGTTCACGAACAAAAACTTTGCAGGTCTAGATCGTCTGATGGATAAATTTACTTCCAGACTGACTGACCACTTCATAGTAAATTATTGGTATGGAATTAGTAAGAAATATGAACCATTTTTTAAAACTAATGTTAAACACGACCGTTTTCATTTCTTTACGAGTAGTTATTTTAAAGGGAAACTTAAATATATTTTTCATTGCCTTGGAATTCTTTAAGCATTTGCAAATTATCATAAAAATTACCTATTTTAATATTCACTCTCAGTTATCATCAAGTTGACTGACAAGGTAGAGATTGTATGAGAGATAAAAAACTGAATGGCAGAAAATAGAGTGAATATATGAACTAGTTCCAATTAAAAAAGGATTTCTGGATTGAAACAATAACTTTGCAAGAAAACGTATTTCATTAAGTTCTGTTTTCGCAAAATAGTTTTAAAATGGTTTGGGTTCGGATGAGAACCTCCTTTCGCGTATGCTTTATTTACATTTTCGTTAAAATTTACGGGATGATATGAAATGAAATTTTAAAAAGATGGGTAGAATTTGAATAAAATTCATTGTCGAAAATAATGTCTAAAGCCGGGGGGTTTAGTATTTTTTCAAGTCTTTCTCGCTTCATCGTAGACGTTGCTAACAGTTCAAATTGACGTCTGTTTCGTGCTGTTTCGTGCTGCCATCTGCGCATGATGGTGGCATTCCACGTTTACGATTCAGGCAGCGAATTTTAGTGGCGGGTGGAGAAAGTACTTACTTGAAAAGCCAATGTTTATCGTGGTTTTTTTACGGCCGGGTTCATAAACTACGCAGGAAACACACAAAAAAAAGCAAGTAACGCATTTTGTAAGTTTATTTGCAACACGAGAACACACGGATTTGCTCGTTTCCAAGGCTAGATGTTTACACATCACTGGCGAGCACAGACAGATCTATTCTGATTTTTGAAGTTGTACTTTTTGGGCGCGTTATGAAAAATAATATGAAAGTGTATTTTTACAATGCGCGCGCACTATTCAACAAAATTTTCATAGGACAAAAAAAAGCTACATACAAATAAAAATTATGCATGTGATTATTTAAAATCTTATATTTTAGTGATTGATATTGATTACTGGTCCACATCATTAAAAAACATTTATTTATTCTGAATATTAGTGATATAAATTGTGTTTATAAACTTTTGCAAGTGTATTTTCAATGGTATTTATACAAGGGAGGTTAGTTTATACTTCTTAAAGTCCGTTATAACAATTATAAGGAATTTTTACGGTGCGCTCACAGCATGCAACAAATATTGACAGGATGAAAAAAAGGCTACATAGAATTGAAAATTTTACCTACACATATTCTTTAGTGATTGATATATAAATAAAAATTTTATTTATTTTTAGTAATAGTGTTATAAGTTGTGTTTATACAAGTGAGGTTATAATTTAATTTATAAATAATTAAATTGTTATTTAATAAATAATTTAGCTTAATAAATTAGAATAAACATTCAAAATATTTATGGATTATTGCTATTTTTTTTAAATTTATCTCGATTATTGTACTATATTAAATAATTAATTTGATACGCGTTCTTATATTAGGTAATATTGAATACTGAGTATTCAGTCATTTTATTATTGTATTTTTTATTATTTGCCTTCAAAATTAAAATTATTTTTTTTTATCACGCCAAGTAAGTAGAACTACTAACGCGCGTACATAAGCACACGCAACCAATGTTTTAATGAATATTCTTCACTGTTTTGAAATTAAATGACGGTTATTACTTTTTTAAAAAATACATGTTCAAAATGCGTTTATTTTATTGTACAATATTCGTGGATCCGGAATTAAAAGTACGCGAGGTTTTGTTTGGCTACTCGCGGCCACACAGCAGTTACGTGTTGTCACGCAAGCAAGTCAGTGCTCTGGAAACGTCGCGTCGCTCGTAAGATGTTTTTTCGCAGTAGGCCGAAGCCCTCTCGCAAAGCAAGTCGCGTCAGATTCGCCACCGGTGATTCACCTTGGACGCCGCGGTTACCGCGGGAGAACGAAAGATCGCATCTTACCCGGTCCTTGCGCAACGAGGAAGGAAGGGTACGTAACCGAACGCGTCCTCCGCGCCGGCAGTTAGGTCGCTGTTGTTGCCGTGCGAGGTTCGTCCCGCCTCCGAAGGCGCGCTCACGCCTCGGACCGCGCGCTCCAGGGGGAGGCAGCAAGACGCCATCTTGGTTACAAACGGTTTTTTGGGCCGTAACGATTTTCTGTCGTTTTATTTTCAAAAATTGTATTCGTTGAAGCGTAGTATGTAATTAAATGTAATGTCTGAAGGTAATAAATACTCGCTTTATGTAGTTTTTTCTCTGTAAACTCACTGGCGTGTGGTATTCAATTTAAATTTGAGAATTAGCACAACACTGTAACTATACTGTAAAAATAGAAAGACGCCATCTTGGTTTCAAACACAACATAAAGACCTTATATATATATTTTTTAATTTGGCTTCGTTTAAGCATAGTATATAAATAAACATAATTTTAGAAGGTAAAAAATACTCTTTGAAATGTAGTTTACTCTGTAAACTCACTGGAGGCTGGTATTTATTTAAAATTTTAGAATTACCACAACTGTTAATATGCTGATTTTATACACTGTGTTATGGTCTTTTGTAAATCTCTTGTGTGATCTATGCTTTTAAGAAGAAAAATTTTCAATATGAAATAAAAAAAAAAATTTATAGTATAAAAACTGTTGAAACCAATATAGCGTTGTTCTGTTCTTATCTCTATCCTTTAAGCCTACGCATCACCCGCCATGTTTGAAAAATTTTTAAAATTGCAGATTTTTACGAAGAAATTTTTCTAAAAAGGGGATTTATAAACAATTAATCTACTGTGAGAAGACAGAAAACTAACTTAAGGTCACGAACCACTACGTAATTGGTCAGGCAAAAATTTGAATCATTAATGAGTGTTTGCCTGAATGTATCAAACAGCAGATTACGTGAAGTATATGAATCTGGCCACCAAGTTGGTCGTATAATATAAAATGCAATCTTCGTATAATGGAATATCCGTATATTTAATGGCATGAAGATGCAGTAACGAAACAAGAATGAAGGGAGGGGGAATATGCGTGAAGCCAACTCTTAAAATTGGGTTCGCAGTTGAATAAAAATAAAATAAGTAACACAGCATGGGTGGTGTACACTTTATTTGATCGCCGTGCTTTTGAACGTACTGATAAAAAGCCCCGCATAATACGGTAGTGTGCATGGGAGGTAGGTCGTGTGCATGAAGGGAAGTGAAAGTATAATTTATTATTTATTTATCTAACGGGAGCATTGCGCAACAGTAGAGTAGGTGGCCTTTTGGCGGAAGTTGGGGAAATTTCTACATTCATCTTTCACGTTGGCAGTAAATTGCTCACGTAATCCCTGCAGTAAAAATAATCGTGAATAAGTGACTCGTGATCAATTTAAACTGGGAGTAGGTTTATGGAATCTTTGCAGTGTTAATAACTGAAGTCAAAAGGAGAACGAAGCGAGCTTTTCTCTCTTTCTCTCTCTCTCTCTCTCTCTCTCTCTCTCTATATATATATATATATATATAAATTGATATATATATATATATATATAAATTGATATATATATATATATATATATATATATATATCCCTTTCTCCCCACAATCTGGGTAACAAAACATTTATAACTTTATAATAAAGTTGATCACTAATTTCTTGCTGATGTTACTGTTAAACAGTGATAATATCTTTACCAGTACTCACTTAATAATGGAATTTTTACGATTCTCCCCTAGCAAGTTACTTTCAAACTATTAAACAAATTTCTAGCTTTGCTTGTATACAGCTACGGTATGTTTGGCTAACCAAATGTTAACCAGAGTGCCTTCAACTTTAGAAACGTCTCTCACTCTGTGAACTTATACTTTCATGGCCCAGAGACGGGCTACTTGTCAACGTAGAACAGTCTAAAACGAGAGTCAGCTAGGCAAATGTTTGAGGTTGCATGTCTTTTTTACACTACACTTGTATTTTACATGAACCACAACAAATAAAAGAAAACATTTATTTATTACAAAAGAAGAGCATTAATGACAAGCTATATCGTGAACAAAAACTGTGAGAAACTGTTAAAATTGTTGACATTTATGTTGCCATACATTTGTACACTAGCGATACGCCCCGGTTTCGCACGGATGCGATCGTGTGGCGTCATTTAGATTTAATAAGTAAATTACTTATAAGTATCAAGTTTTCGTATTAACACTTACTGCCCGTAACTAATAAAAAAATTTATTTGTAAACAATTTTGACAGCTTTTTTCTCATTAGACAACACAAACCGATTTTGTTTATAAGTCACACGCGTAAGGGCTACATACCATGTGAAAATCACTCAAAATTCAAATCTATTCCATCCCAAGACCAAAAATTATGTAGTACATTAATTTCATGTATAAGTTACGCATAAGTCAGCGTAAGCCACGTAAGCGTCTTTTTATGACTTGATTACAAAACTTCGAGATTTTTCTAGTATCCTTGAATTTAATACGAATGAATTTCGCACATAAATCATTGGGAAGAAAAATCTCTAAATCATGGTGAACACTGCATCAAAATACATTGTGTAGTTGAGAAGTAAGCGGACAGACAGACAGACGTGGATAGCAACTTACTTACTATTTAGATATGTACAGGACACAATAACACGTATAATAGGAAGGGTTTGGAAAAATTCGCGGTTTCGATTACCCTTACACACAGAGTCCTCTGTACAAAGTGCAAATAACGCCCGCCTCTAAATTGGCTGCTGATCTGCAAGTGATCTCAACTGGTTTGCCTGTGATTCGACACTTCTTTGGTTGAGGTTTTCTCACTGGTCCAGAGTCGTCCATATGAACTGTGAGCCGACGGCAAGAGCAGCTCAAATGTTTTGTGTATTTGAATTTCATCCAACCGCAAAATGAATCCCACGAATTTTTTTCCGTCTTTAATAATAGGCCATTGCATGGTGTGAGGTGCCATCTCAGTATTCGCCTGGAGTTGTTCCGAGAAGTGATTGTAAAATGATAAGGATGGACGAATATGTCGGGGGCGAAGAGAGGGTTATTCCACTCGCCTGCCACCAGGACGTTTCCCCGCCGGGGGGACGAACCCAGGCCATTGCGAGCCTGTTGACGGTTTTCTCCGGGTACTCCCGTTTGTCTCCCCCAACACCCACTTCATTCCGATAACACAGAGTATAAATGCCCGGGTATGAATCCAAACCCAGTATTTTGTAGTGATACAGCTGTTTTCATGTGAATGTATAAAATTTACAAGTATATCTGTGATTTTACGTGAATATTGCGGTTTTATTTACAAAAAAAATTGGTTGTCTGTAAAGTCGGTTTACGGACGATAGTTTTACGTGACAACGTCATAACGAAAAATTGATGAAATGATTGCATACTTTTATGAATAAAAATTGAATAATTTTTATTGAATTATCACTATTTTGTAAGAAGGAGTGAAATGAAATCTACAAATTAATTGATACATTTACTTTTATTTGCACTCATTAATTCAAATATGTTTATTACTTTAACGAACAGATTATTTTAACTATAAGTTTTATACATGTTTGCTATTTAACTTCTTCCAATCTGTGTTATTCTGTTAAGGATAGGACGATGATAGGAAAAGTAGGAAATTAATGGGAGTGTTCCAAGTTTAATGTGCCTCGAAAAAGTCAAATCGATGGTTGTTCCAATCGAGTGGAAGAGAGATAGATGCGGCGCAAGCGTACAATGAGCGTAACGGGACACAGCGTAACGGGACAATGTGCGTAACGGGACAATGTGCGTAACGGGACACTTTTTCGTGCGTGCAGCCGGCGTTCATCGAATTATTAGACGTTGTCATGTCAAAAAAAATGTAAGGTAGAGGACGGCTTAGAAGTCGCGTCGGGTCGATTCTCGTGGCTCGTGTCTCCATGAACGCAGCTACAAGATCAAATGGACCTCGACCCGCTGAAGGTGGCTCATTTGCATCGGAGGCCGAGGGTCAGAGGCCTCCAGAGTCCTATGCGTCCCATCAGACGAGGAAGAGAAGTGACGCAACACGAACCACATCAACTCCTTCCCTCCCCCTTCCCCCTTCACCAAAAAACCATTCCCCTTTTCACCCGTTTCCTTACAACTGAGTTACGAAAACAAGGTCTTCATTCGCCCGTCCGCACTTGCGTAACCGGGCGTTCTCCGAGGGGGGGTTCGTCGGCACATCGGATTCGATTTTGAATTTCCACAACAGGTCATCCGGCTGACGTAACTGCTTTGGGCTGTTTCCAGCGGCTCTCGCCGCACTGGTGATACGCTGAACTGTTCTCCTTCCTTTAATTTGTGCATCTCCTTGCTTTCCCCTCCCATGTTTAAAGTTTAATACACGACATAACTACGGTTTATAGGTTGCAGATATTTTTACAGTAAAACATATGATTTTTCAATGGTTTGAAGAACCTAATCATTCCTAACTTGAACATAAAGTTTTGAAATAATAGCTTGTATGTAGCCTTTGACGTGAATTTATTATTATTATTATTTTACAGATTTACGGCATAATACATACATATTCGAAAATTTTGTTTTCCAAATATTTTCGAACTTTTTTTTATAATTTGTACGATATCCTATAATTAAATACAAACTGTTATATCAAAACTTTATGCGACACGATTACTTGCTATCAGTTTATTGAGGATTAAAATATTAATTTACCTAAAAATTCTTGAAATCATCAAGCAAGAATTTTTTTAATCGATGTAACTGTTAATCATTCTTGTATGGAGTATTGGAATTAGTGTAAAATATAAGCAAAAATAAAAAAAAATCTGTAACATAGTATTTATTAAGAAATTTACCTCCTTATGTCTTGGCTTCATCCTCAAAGTTGATTTTTTTTTTGTTTTGGATTATTTCATTTTAAAAACAAATGAATATTTTGAAAATATAATCACAGAAGCTATTTTGTATGCACTGCTCAGCTACGAAGCCCTGAAAACAAATTTATGTTTACTGACCGTGATGCCAATTAGGCAGGCAAAACTTAAAATAGCTAATATATGACTAGCTTTTTTTTTGATATATTCTTATTTAGGCGCGTTATGAAAAAAAATTACGAGAGGTAATTTTTCCGATTCGCGTGCACCATGCAATAAATTTTCACAGGATAAAATAGTCTACAGACAAAAAAAAATATGCATTGTAAGTACTTTTAAATATTATACTGAAACGACTGGTATTTGATACTGGTCTGTATAATTAAAACCATTTATTTATCGGGACTATTAGTGATAGAAATTGTGTTTATATATTCTATGTCAATTTAGTTTATCTTTTCCCGTATGTATAATTAATTGATAATATATGTATAAATAATTTGCATTATTATGTATGCATTATTAATTTGCACTATAAATAATATTATAATAAATAAATTAAAATCAACATTCAGCATATTTATTGATTTTCATTAATATTTAAAATTTATCTCTAATATTTTACTGAATGAAATAATAAATTTTAATCATGTGTTCATATTAATATTGAATACTTAGTATTTAATTAAATTATATATTTTTTTTTAATTTTACCACCCGTATTTATAAAATCACTCTAGTACTTTTATAATTTCATGTCTATTAATTATTTGCATGCGTTTATTAAAGTTAGTTTTTTATTACGCCAAGTAAGTATAACTTCTAACGACCGTACATAAGTACAGATATCCCCCCCCCCCCCCAATTTTTTTTTTACAAATATCAGAAAACAAGTATTATAGTAGAGTCTGAGTTCGAGCAAAAAATTTCTATTGCAGGTTCATCACGAAAAAAAAAAAAGTTGAAAACATACTACTTATGGTCTAAAAATTAAAGTGCTTTCCAGGGCTGGTATACGTATTTGAAGTTGGGCTTGAACCACATTTGTATTGCAAATAATGGAGAAAGCATTTAAGATGGAAAACTTCACGTCTGGATAAATTTGAAATAATTATGGGTAGTAACTCGTCACAAACAAAAGTGCAAATAAAGGTGTTAACCGTAATTATTTCAATGCAGTTGTTTCATGACAGTGACAAGTTTTGCTGTTGTTATGCAACTTCATTTTGTTAAACACTGTTTAGATGCTTAGGGCTACATCATAAATACCTTTTTTTGAAGTGAAACTTCTTTGCTGAGGGGGCTACAATTTTCGAGCGTTACGAAAATTCCTATCGCACTAGGAGAATAGTTTAGTACGTGGTGGGGGAACCGGTAGATGAAGAGAGTTTGTCAGCGGCGACGCCACTCCAACGCATGCTGAGGTCGAATAGGAAGACGACAAAGGGGGTGGGATGGGTACGTAGAGTAGCATGCTAACGGCCGGTAGAGTAGACGGCAGGGGAGAGGTAGAAATTACTCAGCAGTGATGCTACGGAATTCTTGTAACGCTGCTTGTGTTTGTCTAGTACTCAGTATTTTTTTAATTATTCGTTTGAGATCATATCTGCAGCCTTACTATTCTCAATTATTATCTCTTGTTCAATAAAATCAGTACTAATAATTTATTTCTATCTAAACTTAATAAGCAAGAAGTTTCACTTCTGTCGCACGTGAACTCCGCGCGCACACTTTTATTATTACAAACGTTTTCAACTTATTTTGACGTAATGAACCTGCAGTTGAAGTTTTTTGGTTGAATTATGACATTATTCTTACTTCGTACATCAAATAACAATATGCAATGCTTATGCAGTAAATTAACTCGTCCTATTCAGTGAATGCGGATGCCAGCGTACAGATGTCTTTTTTTTTTTTTCACTTAACGGCAGTTCGCTGTGCCTCTAACTTACGATACGAGAGTAACGAGAATGAACTAGCTTTTATCACTTGTCGACATTCACGACAAGGTTATCAATGACAGAAATGGGGGTGACTTCACGAGATGGAGAGAAGACGGAGTGCATTAGTAGAGGGGGAAACTATAGAGTACCCCTAGTTGGCTGGACTCAACATTCCGCAACGTGGGTTTAGTAATTGTCTCGTGTGTGTTTATTCATGAAGCACCACTGAAGCACATACCTGTGTTATTATGGTATAATTATTATTCACTAAGGTAAACATCACTATTGGTAAACAAAAGTTCCTCGAGAAATAAACGCACTGTTGGAAAAGCTGGAATGTATAATAAACTATACTAATTTATTTATTGTCATTTTTATTTATTTTCTACTAAATATGTAGTTGACCTGTTGAGATATAAAAACATTTAGTAACGTATAATACAAACCATGGTTTCAGTATGAAGTTTTCATAGATTTAATTTTATAGCAAAATTTATATTAAATCAATATGACAATCCTATTTTTAAATTAATACATTAAAAAATTTTAATTTGATGGTTTAATATAATGATTTTAAAACTCTATTAAGTGTATTAGAAGCTAATAAATATAGCCCATATGTTGTAAGTTTCAAGTTTTAAACAGTGTTTTAATGTTTATGTGTACATATATTGTATTATTTAACCTTTATTTTTAAAAAAAGAGGAAGGAATTTTACAATAGTTTTATATGAAAATTATGAACCACATTATTTACTGCCATACGTGTCTGAAATTCACATAACTGGTACAAAATAAAGCTATGCCTCCCAAACATATGTAGACCCTGTGGTTAAATTTTTACACCTCATTTATAGGGATTGGAAAAAAATTCGCGGTTTCAGTGACGTCTAGTATAGACTCCGTGACTTTAACTTCCCTACGTGTAAAAATAAGGCAAATAAATAAAATACTTATTTTTTGAGGGTTTGGAGTCTTCCCTATCACGAAATGAATCCTGTCTCCACTCTTTTAACAATCCAGATGTGTCGTCGAAAGCGACGCGCGGTCCAATCGGCGAGCTTTTGACGGCGCGACAGTCGGGGAGAATGATGCGTGTTGCGTTCGGTGCGTGCCAAAAAAAAAAAGGACCAAAAACAATCGAGGAAGGCATGGGTGGAATTGTGCAAGGGGCAGGGGGTGGGATGGCGGGCGGACATATTTGTGTGTCGGACGCTTCCGTGTGATGGCGGTGACCCGCGGGTAAACGAACTCTCTCTCTCTTTCTCTCTCTCTCTCCCCCGCGAGTCGGTGATCGCGTCCCGCTGATACAGTGCCGCGCCATCTCTCCCCTCCCCCCCTTCGCACCCGAACAATCGTCGCTCCGCCCACGACCGGCGAGGGAACAAAACACTGTCAGCCTTCGAGGCCGCGCGCCGCGGGCGTGCGTTGGCTGCACTGCGCCCGACTCGCGCCCCATCCGCAATGACGACAGCCACAACCACCACCCGAACTGTTCCGAAGTTTGCCGAAGTTAAAGGTTAGGTTACGTTACGTTCGGACAGTGCAATATAAATAACACTTCCTTATTTTTTGATGTGTAACATCCAAGCTCTTGACAATCAGCATTGGTGAGAGTAGTTTCGTGAATGGAACGGATGTCGCACGGAACGGAACCAAAGTTCTCAAAGCCAAAGTGAAACTAAATAGTTTTAAATAAGATGGGCAGTATTTTAATAAATAAAATTCCTTTTCGAAATTCCCAGTTTTTTTTGACGTGACGTCTAATAAATCGATGAACGCCGGCTGCACGCACGAAAAAGTGTCCCGTTACGCACATTGTCCCGTTACACTGTGTCCCGTTACGCTCTATGTACGCTTGCGCCGCATCTATCTCTCTCCACTCGATCGGAACGACCATCGATTTGACTTTTTCGAGGCACATTAAACTTGAAACACTCCCATTCGTTTCCTACTTTTCCTATCATCGTCCTATCCTTAACAGAATAACACAGATTGTAAGAAGTTAAATAGTAAATATGTATAAAAGTTATAGTTTAAATAATCTTTTCGTTAAAGTAATAAACATATTTGAATTAATGAGTGCAAATAAAAGTAAATTCATCAATTAAATTGTAGATTTCATTTTACTCCTTTGTATCCATACAAAATAGTGATAGATAAAAATGATTCAATTTTATTCATAAAAGTATGCAATCATTTCATCAATGTTTTGTTATGACGTTGTCACGTTAAACTATCGTCCGTAAACCGACTTTACAGACAACCAATTTATGTAAGTCTTTTTCGCTTTGATCGGAGCCGTTTCTTTATATAGTTTGAAATTTCACTATGCAAATGAAATGATTCAATGTTCGACGTAGCTTCTCTGCCACGAATTCTAGCTGCGGGTGCGGAAACTACTGGTGATTCCCGTCGAGAAATGTAGTTGAAAACACTGCGTGTACATTTCTCTCGCTCGGCATTATTTGAAAGAATTTTACGTTAAATTTTGTGTCCGAGCTTCGTATTATAAGTGTATTTGCAACATGAGAACACATGAATTTGCTTGTTATCGAGGTTAGATGTTACACATTTCTGGCGACTATTGAAATACAAGCTTACATTTTTTTTTATTCCGGGATGGTAGGTTAGGTTAGCCTTATTTAAAGTAGCTACTCTGTGGCCATAAAATGTATAACTCCTTGCAATTTGGTGTTTTTTTCCACGAATGATCGGCAATCTTCGGTGAACTTCGTAACTGTTCGGGTGTGGCTCTCATTCCTGTGAACTGTATTCACAATTTGCTACCGGGGCAGGGGAAGCATATCCTTTCATAAACGCCCGAGGACTTAACCTTCGTGCAACTTCGTTTATCTACATAACTAGAGAAAAAAATTGGTTGTCTGTAAAGTCGGTTTACGGACGATAGTTTAACGTGACAACGTCATAACAAAACATTGATGAAATGATTGCATACCTTTATGAATAAAATTGAATCATTTTTATTTTAATAGCTTAATAAAATAATAAATACTTGAAATTATACTAGTAATCAGATTTTTAAAATGCAAGAATAATTAACCTTTATTGCCGAAATTGTTGTTGTAATAAGCAATGAAAACCACATTAACTTTTCGTTTAAATATAATTATGAACAAGTTTTCATATAAATAAACTGCAATAAAATATCTAACTTAAACTATTATTACTGCACTCGCCGACAGATGCTACTTTTTTTAATAATAAAATAATAAATACAGCGTAACGGGACAATGTGCGTAAAGGGACATAGCGTAACGGGAAAATGTGCGTAACGGGATACTTTTTCGTGCGTGCAGCCGGCGTTCATCGATTTATTAGACGTTGTCACGTCAAAAACGCGCGTGTTAAAAGCGCGACATAATGGTTTCAAGTGATGTAACAGAGCTATTTAAGCCAGTAAAAACTATAAAAATACTTATTTGGAAAATGGGAGCAAGTTATGGTATTTGCAAGTACAGTAGGGACTCATGCCCACGTTACTGCACAGGCGAACGTTAAAACGGTTAATTAGACGTGAAGTTAAAAAAAAAAAGTCCCGAAGTGCCTTGAAGGCAATTATTTGGGCGTGTACGAAAGGATTTGTGAATTTTTGGGTTCCCTTCCGGACAGCCGGACAGTCCACAGTGGCAGACAAATGGGGTTCTGAAATTTCGAATAGTAATAATAATAGTAATAATCTTTCAAGCCTATTTTGACGTAATTCAGTATAGTTGAAAAGTCATTACCAAAACTATTGTTTAATCTTCATTCACCGCTTTTTCTTAGAGCGCACAATAAAAGTCTGTCAAGAATGCAATAAGTAAATTGGTCAAAATTGAACATGTTAACAACTGAGCTAGACTAATCACCCGGTAGAAACTGGTAAACGCTCCGGTTCAACCGCATAGCGTGACACTGGCCTTAGCCACAACTTAGAATCCATGCAAAAATCCACATAAAAAAGAACTGACATGATTTAGAACTATCACAGCTTAGAAACGCTAATTAGAACTATCATAACGTAGACTATCACAACATAGAAATATCGTAGCTTTAAAAGCCATTACTTAGAACGGCCACAGCCTGGAAACACACAACGTAGAAACACATCGCTGAATCACACGACTTCAAAACATAACTTAGAAAATCGTAACTATGAACTGCCATAACGTAGAAACCTACGACCTAAAACTATGACAAGTTAGAAACACTTAACGTAAAACGTTTATAAGCTAGAAACGCATAATTTACATATCTTAGAAAATTCTATATTAATTGCTTCTAAGTTTTTTGCTTCTAAGTTATGACAGCACTCATGTCGCATGGGCTGCGCAGTAGAGAATTGGCACGACCAACAGTTACAGGTCATATACTGGGGCAATGATTCCAACGATACCCAAATTCACTATTTTCGAGGTCCAAAAATAAATTTCTGAAACTAAATGTGAAGGCCAGGCCTTATATAAATACACAATTTTTTTTTTTAAATTTCTAATTCTATAGATTAACAAAAAAGTATAGTATGTGGCATGTGATGATGTAAAAAAATCCCAAAAATAGTAATTACAAAAAAATCTGGTAAGCGAAAATTTTACTATGAAACAATACACAGATTTCTTAAATTTTATAGCTTTTCTGTGAGAATACTGTGGCTTCTGAACAGGGGCACAAATCTGTAGTTTTCGCAAGGGGGCCCGTGGAAATTTCCTTAAAAGGGAGGGGGTCCTAGAGATTCGCTCGCGGGGGTAACCGACACATCAACTCCGGATACGGTGCTTGTATGTTGTATAATGCCCATATTTTGGTCGACATGCACGCAATAGGCAGCAAACTTTAAAATATGCAGGAAGTTTTCCGTTAAATATAGTTTTGATATCACAGTCCTCAGTGAGAGGCTTCTTAATTCAAGAGGGGGAAGGATCTACGCCCATGCTTATGAGCAGTCTCTGCTTACAACATATTCTATATGTAAGCAAACACGATAGTATACGTCTTTGCTGAAAGATTATTCAAGCGCCGCCGTCTCTGGCCGTCTTTGGAGTAAACTTATGTTGGATGTAGATCTGTTCTTGTCCTCTCCTATCTGCTGACAGAATCGTCAGAATCTGCTTCGTAAAATTGAAGGTTAAAAATGTTTTTTAACAGTGTGTTAGTCTGTGGTGAGGTCATTCAGCCTGACGTCATACACTCGCGCATGCGCAATGGCACTCGATCGAGGGCCCAAGTAGCACAGCAACTAACAGTACAGATGTTCGTGATCTCACTGCCACACACAAACTCACTCCACTGTTGTTTTGGGGCATCCTGTCCTTTCCTCGCGCGTGGATTACGAACAATGAGCTAACTTTTTTTTATCCTCCAGTAAATAATAATATTAAAGGCATTCTGTCAACTTGGAAACAATTTCTTCTCATTCTGAACACTGTAACAATTTTTTTTTTTTTTTGCACGCTTACATGGATAGTCCTTGGAAACTCGGTTGCCAACGATATCACTTGTAAAATTGCAAGGCAGAGCTTTATAAAAATACCTAGCGTTATAAGTATACACACGCAAATTGCGTTTATGACTTTATTTATTGACGCTAATCAAACGCAGCTTCCGCAACCGCCGTTAGAATGCACTGCCGGAGCATCTACGTCGACTATAGAATCGTTTGATTAGTAGACCAAAATATTAACGGCTCCGATAAAATCTTAAAGGATTTGCAAAAAAGCCAGGGTTTAGTATGTGTTCAAGACTTTTTCGCATTTATGGGAGCCGTTACATTATATACTTAATATTTTGGCGTGCTGATCCCCGCCTATCCATGCGCACAAATGTGTACAGAGCTTCAGAAGAAAAACACGACTTGAATAAACACTAAACCCGTGCTATTTCGACAAGAAATTTTATTAAAATACTGCCCATATGGTTAAAAATTCACTAAACAGTTAATCCTATAAAGTTTCACTTTGGCTTTGTGAACTTTGGTTCGGGCCATCCGCCACAGATGGCAGCACCCGTGGTCACGCATTCTCGTTCCATTTCCATTCACGACATTTCTCCCGCCAAATGCCGTACACCGGGAGCTAAGATGTTACACATAAAAAAAAAAAAAACAGTTTCTAGGGGGAAGACATGGCCACGCCCTCGTAACACGTCACGTGACTTTTCCGGGGATGCTGTCAGAACTTAGAAACACAAAAAATAGCATTTTCTACGTTATGACGTTTCTAAGTTGTGTGTTTCTAAGTGTTGGCAGTTATTATTTGTGAAAGTTCTAAGTTTCGGTTTTTTCCAAGTTACGACAGTTTTTTAAGATGTGATAGTTCTAAGCCATGCCATTTCTAAGGTGTGTGTTTCGGCGTTGTGTGTTTATTACGTTACGTGTTTCTAAGTTGTGACTTTCTAAGTCACGTGGGGGGTCCCACCCAGCCGCCCGGGCACCGGCCAGCCCCAGTTTCCCCCAGGCACGGCAAGACGCGCGCGGGAAATGTGTGTGATGGGAGTAGTGTGCCGTTCGAAAATAAAAGTTGTGTGTCGCGACGGGGCGGGCGCCCAGGGCAAGTGGAGTAGTGGAATGTTCCCACAGCGCGCGCGCCAAGAGGCCAAGCAACGGGACTTCATCCTTGGCCTCCAGAAGCACGCCGCCGAGTCACGTGACTTGCGAGCCAAGCAAGCGTTGGGGAGAGGGGGGGGGGAGACAGGGACAGCTGACGTGCCCGCGACCCCGCCGAACGTTTCCGCCCGGGGAATAAAATGTTTGCTTTTTTTTTTTTTTTTTAAGTTGGCATTACGTCTCGCCGACAACGGGGTCATCAAGAAAGGGGAAACCTTACCGTTCACTGTTCTCAAGTCAGGTCTCGACTAATCATCGTTCAACGTGTTTTGGCTCGTTATTTGAAATACCTTCACAAATATTACTATCATTTTACTGTCTATAAATATTTTATTAATTTAGTAATATTTTTTTAGTGATTTTTAGAAACTGAAAGCCCTATTTTTATGTCAACCCACGTTTGTCGTTGATCACTTAATGTTTTGTTTATCATTCACAAATCATGTTTAAAAAATGTTTTTCATACACTCTTACTAGCCTAGTTTTCAGGGTTTTGAGAGATCCATTTTTTTTGTTTATATAGTATATCTTGTCAAAGGCTTCACACAAAAAATTAGTTTAAAACTGTATGCAGCACGATTACATCCTCTTGCTAGGGTTGCCATTAAAATTAGCTTTTTAAGTGCCTAAACACTTATAATAAATACGTGCTAAATTGATAAAACCCTTTATAAGCCGTTAACGACAGGTATATTTATGAATCTATTTAAAATAATGAGCGAAAACACGAAATTATGAAAGCAAAAAATTAAGGATAGCCTTCTTACCTACTTAAGTTTCTTACGTAAATAAAATTTTCCAAAAAAAAAAATTGTACTTATTTTTTTTCTCGGGAGAATAGGCTTCTCGCTCGTCTATGTGAATGTATGTAACTGAGATGACAGGTTGGTTAGGTTAGGCCGGGGTCACGTTATGCCATTCGGTCGCTGTGGCTAAGACATAGCTCGCAGCGCGTTTTGGCTGAATTTTATTTTGACCGCTTTTCTTAGAATGCACAAATCAGGTATCTCGTGAACACACTAAGGAAAGTTATTAACATCTAGCATGTAAACAATTTATTGGGACGAAATCACCGAGTTTAAAATGGCAACCGCTCCCGTACAACCACATAGTGTGAGCTGGCCTTAGGTCAGTTAACACAAATAATTATTTACATTGTTATTCAAAGTATTAAATGTCTCGCATAAAATATTATTAAAATTACTTTTTTTTCTGGGAGGGTAGATTTTTATCTAGCTGATCGTTAAAATAATTAGTTGAAGTGATTTTTTTTAGTTTAGAGGTTTTTAAATTTGGAACATACTGAATGCACTTTAAAGCGACTCCAAATCTAACTTCACGTACTTTACTATTTTTTTAAAGAAACATTTATGTTTATTGCAGATATTTGTTTCTTTTATTTTATTTTTCCGAAGAGAAAACTTCTTTGAAACTGTTTTTTTTTTTTAACCACCTGCGTACACGTGTATGGATTTCCATTTCCTTTAATTTTATCAATTATATCACACATTATAAAATTAATTACATTTTTTTCGGTGTGTTTTTTTGATTGCCGCAAGAGCACTCGTACCATTCTAAATTATGGATGAAATATTCCAATCAAGAAAATACGGTACACGTGTTAAAACCCAATGTGTTTAAAGTAATCGGAACATTTGAACATTCTGTCATAACAGCAACAGTAAAGTCGTTTTAGTGACGTTTATGGAATTCAAGAAACGTAATTCGAGATATAAAAATTATGTACAATTTTGTTTCGAACTAAGATCGTGTGAAACGGCTTCAAGGGCTCTGGGCACCTTCGGACGTGCGTGCAAGTCAAGAGTTCTGGGAAGTGCAAGATCGATAAGCGATCTTGGGCGCAAGAAGGCACCGAGCCAGCGCGACTATCTGCGGGACTTCTGAGGACTGACCCTAACATTTCATGGCGTCTTGTTAATGATAAAAAAAGGGGGGTTGTCTGTAAAGTCGGTTTACGGACGATAGTTTAACGTGATAACGTCATAAAAAACATTAATTAAATGATTGCATACTTTTATGAATATAATTGAATCATTTTTATTTTAATAATAAAAGAATAAATACTTGAAATTGTACTAGTAGATTTTTAAAATGCAAGAATAATTAACCTTTATTACCGAAATTGTTGTAATAAGCAATGCAAACCACATTAACTTTTCACTTCAGTTTAATAACAGTCGACGAAACAGTTCACGTGTAAGTTGTGTGCTGCCGCTGTCTTTCTTCTCCTCGGACGCATAGGTCAATCGAGTGGAAGAGAGATAGATGCGGCGCAAGCGTACAATGAGCGTAACGGGACACAGCGTAACGAAACAATGAGCGTAACGGGACACTTTTTCGTGCGTGCAGCCGGCGTTCATCGATTTATTAGACGTTGTCACGTCAAAAAACATATTAGGCATGTCTTTCTGGTGCTCATAAAATTATTTTCATAACTGAAACCGAACGTGAAAGCATTAATCGATTTAAGGGTTTACGTCCCGTTCCAGGTCATTATGTTTTTTTTATTTATGTTCCACGCGGTTAAACTGGCCGACTTGTCGAGTAGCTGCACTTTCACAAAATAAAAATATATAAACATCGCATACTTTTCCCATGATTAGCTGGCAAAGTTGCATTTTTAATTTTTTGTGCAGTACAGATTAGAAGATTGAAATTGAAAATAAAAATGTAATATTTTAGGTTTAAAGACAATTATTTTACTGTCTGCTGTGTGATATGGTTTATTTATTTTTCAGGAAAAAGAGTTACCTGGCCTCTTAAAATTATTAGAATTTTTATCAACTTAAAAGGTCTGTATAAAAATAAAATTTTCTGAAATTTTTTTTAACCATGCCACGCAGTAACCACTAGAATTGCCTTCAAACACGAAAATTTTCAGTTTTTTTACTCCATTTGGTTCTCATGCATATTCAACAAAAATGTTGAACATTTAACTTTGCCAACTAATTATGCAAAAAGGATGCACTACATACATTTTATTTTATTTAAGTTCGGCCTCTCAAAAAATCTACAAATTTAACCTTTGTGAAATGCAGATATGAAATAATGACCTTGAAACGGGACATATACCCTTAAGCCCACGTCTCGCAAGCTATGTTGGTTATTTCATTTTATTGCCATTAATAATTACTACTAATTTTTCACGATAGCTCATTTGCATTTGTCATTGTTTGTTTGGTCGCAAATTTTGTCACCAATTATTTACCAAGTGTTATTTGTGAGTTGTATATTTCACGTAGGTGATCACAATCATGAAAGCTTGCGTGACTTTCAAGGTAAGCAGAACTAAGTAGGGATGTTTTTTGCTTGCAAAGGGTGAAAAAGGGTTCAGAGTTTGTATGGAAGAGGAAAAAGTCTCATTTTAGCTCGAACTAAAAATAAATAACTAAACATACTTTTAAAGTTTTTGTTTATCAAACACTGATTGGAAATGCTTGTGAGAAGTTTTTAACTAAGTAGAGTATTAAAAGGGTTTAATTAACTCAAATATGGTAAAAAATATTCTATGGAATAAGTGATTATGTTTGAAACTATTAAACCCTGTTAATAAATAACACGAAACGATAGCATGAAACTACATCTTATAAAAATAATATCTCAATTTATACATATCAAAAACATTATTGTTAAATGACGCTATGTGCGACCATAACACTAATTTCACTATTACAAAGTCGCAGGTTAAAAGAAGTGTTATTTTATCTTAATTACAAATATATTGTCTAAATAATTCTTGCAAAACAAACAGTTTTTTACCGTTCCAGCAACTTTTTATTGAAAATAAAATTTGTGTTACAATTAAAACAAAATGTGCGCCAACTCGTTTTGTTTTACCTTACGTCTTTAAAGTTGGAGACAAACCATATTTGTTTTGTAAATAGTAGATAAAGTATTTGATATGTAACAATAAGCGCGTGGATTATGTTTAATTGTATAAAGTTCTACAACCAATAAGAATTTTGCGCTGTCGCAATATCATTTCATTGAAATAATTGGGAGTAACACTTTATTTTTCACATACTTTTGTGATGTGTTACTACACCAATATTATTCCAGTGAAATAATTGTGCAAGTGTCAAAATTCGCGGTGGTTTGTAGAACTTAATTCAATTAAACAGAATTCAGACGCTTGGTGTTCCATCTTAAGAATTTTCTCTATTCTTTACAATAAAATAATTTTTTAACTCTAATTTCATAGACGTATACCACGCCCTTGGGAAGTACTTCAGACGATAAGTCCTACAGATGTTTTCAACGTATGTTGCCGTAATGAACCAGAAGTTCAAGTTTGTCTGTTGAATTCAGACTCAGCCTGTGTAAGCATTGCTTATTAAATAAAGCCTGTGATATTTAACTTGTCTCGAATATGACATTTCTTTCGGAAGTAGTTCTAGCCGTACCTATTTATTATCACTGGGAAAAGTCATAATATGTTTGTTTATAAAACACTGACAACCACACAAAGTTTACAAACACAGGCGGAATGATATTTTTGAGAACCGTCGGTTTCAGGCAAGTTTGATGCCGCAAACTATAAACTTCCTGTTAATGTTGTTCTAGGAATATTCCACGCGTTTTCTTCTAATCCTGAAAAGCCAGGAAAACATTCATTGTTATTTTATTTTTGCTTCATCAATTGCGTTATTTTATACAGCGTTAGTTCTATGCTCCAATTGCTGGAATATTTCCTCATAAAGGACTGTAGTCAGCAAATATATAGCTAGAACCAGAAAGTCCATTACGGATATTTTAAGTTCCGAGACCTTTTAACGGCTATATTTTAAATAAGTTAATATGAAACAGTTGGAAATCAATTTTAGTAAATAAATATTTCGATTATAACTTAGTTATAATTACGTTTGCATTTATTTAAATAAAAATTGATATTAAACAATTAAATATTTCGTTTAGGTTTGAATTAATTTCCATTTTTCAATTTTGAAGTTTCTCATTTTATTATATTTTATGTGTTCCAGTTGTTATATACTGTACTTTATCCTGAATGTTGTTCTTTGTTTATGTCTATAATTATTGTTACCCGCCCTAGTAATTTTTTTACTTGTGTTTATGTATAACTGTATTAGGTGCGTACCATTAACGTTCCACAACTGTATGTGTGCATGTGACAAATGAGTAAATAAATAAGTAAATGTGTAGGAGGAATATATTTGGTTCTGGTCCTTGGTTAACAGACGAGGAGCTTCATGGATCATGAGCCACGCCGGAGGCCTTTGGAGCCAGTTATGGGGAATTTTCTCGCGCATTTACCTCCATCCTGATGATTTCCAAATTCTGCCTCCTCGTGCCCGCTCGGTTAGAAATTCGGAGTTCCGTTAACCTCGTTTAGCTTTTACATAACCGCGCCCGAACTCCATGCAAACCTATGTAACTGGGTAGCGGTATTGAGGCAATCTGAGCAATAACATTGGTTCCATTCTTTCCTCTTTTTTCCCCCCCGTCCATTCCCTATGCATAAGCTCCTTAACGGCATTCAACCGTTTGGCGGCGCTAGCGTCGCGTCGGCTTGATACCCGGAGAAGCTGGGACAGGAATGCTGGGAGAGCTCTGACGTTTAGCTGCCTCGCAGGGGAGGGGGGGGGGAAGCGTGAGCAAGTATTTAAATACTGGTCAGTGATATGTGACATCTAGCTTCGGTAACGAGCCAAGTTCAAGCGTTCTATTGCTGCAGATAAACTTATGATACGAAACTCGGACACGAAATTTAACGTCGGCCTATAATTATTTTTAATAATACCGAGCATGAGAAATATACGCAAATTTCATTTTCGACCACATTTCTGGACGCGAAACACACGTAATTTTCGCCCCCCGACGCTAGAATTAGTTGACTTTTGAATCATATGATTAGCAGACCGATATTTAAAACTATATAATGAAACAGCTCCGATACAAGCGAAGAAGACTTGAAAAAAATACTAAAACCCTGCTTTTGACCTGATTTTCGACATGTGATTTCATTAAAATACTGCCAATCTTGTTAAAAATCAATAAACAGTCAATACTATAAAGTTTACCTTTGGCTTTGTGAACTTTGGTTTGCGCCATCCGCCACAGATGGCAGCACCGTGGATACACATTCCCGTTCCACGTGACTTCCGTTCCTTTCACGAAATTAGTCCCACCAAATGCCGTATACCTAGAGCTAAAATGTTACACATAAAAAAACTCATTATGCGAATCGGTAAGCTAAAATTTAGGAGTTGTAGGCGTAGCCAGAGGTATACTTCACTCAGAATCCAAATGCAAATCCCTGATATTCAGTTCGTAGATTACGTTAATTTTTAATTTTTTAGATCACGCGATTATCTTGAGATAGCAAGGCAAGTCTGTTGCTCGTCAAGTCGTCAACTCATCAGACTGGCGATTATATGAGGATGGAGCACTGACGGAATGAATCGGTGAAGAGAAACGGGAGTACATCGAGAAAACTCGCAGGTTATTATATCCCACTCGCGAAACGTTCGGGTTTTTAATCCCTAATAGGAATCGAACCCGGATAGACTTGGTGGTAGGCGAGTGAACTGAGAATTCGAAATATCAGCTTTGGGAAGCACTTGAGACCTTGAATCGTATAAATGTTTTGAACTTATTTTGATATGATGTACCAGCAAGAAAAGTTCTTTCTTTTTTTTTTCGGTTGAATTCAGTAAAACAGTCGTGATACCTGCACAAAACTAAATTTAATGATGTGAAGGAAAAGGAACTACTTTGCATATGCGTATTTTCAAGATCAAATATATTTAGGTAATTCAGCTTTTTTTTTATATAAAAACACAAACAATTATTTTTTTTTCAATTTTAAAAATTTATTTTAAAATACAACTGGATCCGCAATAAGGAACCATTACCGGTTGTTCTCGATAGGGTTTCACATTTCCGTCCGAAATTGACAACGAATACACACACACACACACACACACACACACACACACACACACACACACACCTTGAGAACAAGCTAATATCATCAACTGATGGTACTGATACCCGGAAATTCGTTGAGTTCGTTTAACGACAAGTCGGACTCCGAAAAAAAAAAAAACTGTGTTATTTAAATAGATATTTTAGTTGGTCCACAGTTGTTTTGATTCGTCAAAACTATGACCTGGAACGAGGAAACACGCCCGTAACTCGCCGTCGTGCGGAGAAGGAGGAGGAAGAACAGGAGGATGTTCGGGGACCAGGGTTGTCGGTAAAAGGGGGTTAGGGGAATGGGTGCGTCGAGTGTTCCCCGAGGCTTCCAGTGGCTTCTCGTCGCTTCGCGACCCGCCTGGAAGCCCGCTTCCTCGCCCGCGCGCCTTTCACTGCCTCGTTGGCGAGGCGCGCGGGCGAAACCAGGCGTCGCGGCGGCCCGCCAGGAGTCCAGCCGTTGGCGTCAACGCGGCAGGGAGGAGGGTGGCTGAGGAGCGTGTACTCGGAACACGACGGGCCGCGTGACGTCAGCAGGCTGTTGACACGCTCCTCGGAAGATCGTTGCAATAGGGGAGATAGGTTTAAAACAACTTCGTATACACACACACTCGCTTAAACCTAATATTTTTTTTGACGTGACAACGTCTAATAAATCGATGAACGCCGGCTGCACGCACGAAAAAGTGTCCCGTTACGCGCATTGTCCCGTTACGCGCATTGTCCCGTTACGCTCATTGTACGCTTGCGCCGCATCTATCTCTCTTTCACTCGATTGGAACAACCATCGATTTGACTTTTTCGAGGCACATTAAACTTGAATCACTCCCATTCGTTTCCTAACTTTTCTATCATCGTCCTATCCTTAACAGAATAACACACATTAGAAGAAGTTAAATAGCAAACATGTATAAAAGTTGTAGTTAAAATAATCTGTTCGTTGAAGTGATAAACATATTTGAATTAATGAGTGCAAATAAGAGTTAATTAATCAATTAAATTGTAGATTTAATTTCACTACTTCTTTGTATCCATACAAAATAGTGATAATTTAATAAAAATGATTCAGTTTTATTCATAAAAGTATGCAATCATTTCATCAATGTTTTGTTATGACTTTACAGAAAACCATTTTTTTTTTGTGAACAGAACATAAATATTCATGTCAAAATTACAGATATTTGTAAATTTGATCATTTATAGGAAAACATTTGTATCATTGCAAAACAGTGTTCGATATAATATTCGGTTTGGATTCTTACTTGTGTTGTGCCAGTACCTTTAATAGTTACAGTTATTTTGTAAACCGTTCCCAGAATAGCTTTCCAGTATTAACTGACTATATTAATATGCATAGTAAAATAAAGTATTTTTTAATTCGATTATTTTTTTCCATGGTTTAAAATGATTATGCTTGAATGAAATATAAATTAAAATATAATAATATGCGCCAGTTTTATTAAGAAGTACTCGGTAATAACTCGAACAACGATTTCATACATGCGAAAACTACCATAGCCATGTATTGTACAAAGTTACAATATATTTCTTGTAGTATAACAAACTATAAATTGGCAACTGGTTTCCAAAGGAATCTCTTGTAAAAGTACAGAAAATTTATTTCAGCCCATGAATGGACAACAAAAATGAGTACATAAACACACAGAGAACAAACCAATATTAGGTGATGTAAAATGTTAAATGTTTGGATGTTAATTTTTTTTTTCTCTTTGACTTAATTCCTTCCTTTCTGTCCAGCCATTTAACGTTTGACATCAGAAAATATTGGCTTGGTCTTAATGTGTTCACAGTATGTACGTAATTTTTGTAAATTTCTGAGGTTTTATAATGACATCCAGTGTAAACCAGCAAAGGCTGAAGTTGTTTACGTCAAGCACGTTATACACTGTTGAAAATGTTCCACCAAATTTATAAAGAACAATAGTTACTAGTTATAACTTTAACCCTTAAAATAATTTGAAAGCTTTATAAGGACTTACTTTGGACTTTGTTGTCATAGAATTTTTTATTTTAATGCCACAAATTACGTTGTTTATTTTCTGACACATTTCGGTGAGACGTACAAAATATATTCTGCAGCTCCATTTTTGTCGTACTTACTTATTCATATAAACCATTAAGTCATGTATTCTACAGGAATGTGATGTACAGTTTGCACGGATATATTTGTAGGTTTACCAACAAATATTCGGGAAACAAATATTCAATTAAAAATTTATTTTACAATGCAGGGATATTCGTATTTTTTATATATTTATTTCACATATTAATGGGTACTGAGTTGATTTACTTTAAGCATGAAGTCACTAGAATCATTTGAGTATTAATGAAAAAGAACTTCAAATACTTCCACGTGTGTGTTTATACAACGGAACACATAGCTCGGAGGTTAGATTACGGCATAGTGCCTACACTGTTAGAAATTAAAGTAAATTTACGGACTTTTCCAACGAAGGAAAAAAAAACCTCAAATAAATGAAGAGTTCTCCATAATTTCAAATAACTGAACCTTCGTAGAAACTGCGCCGCACACACTTGTACAAAAGAAGATGGTTTGTTGCTATGCAAAGAAAATTCTTTTGGATTCATATTCAATAAAATGAACTCAGTGTCCTTAAATTAACCAGATAGCCGTCAATTTACAAATATCCATGGATAATTTTTAACCAGCGTTCTTCGTAAATTGAAGGAGGATATTTTTAATAGTGTACCAAGATCCAGGTATCTGGAGCTACGAATGGTGTTTCGTTTATGTGAGCTGCATTGTTCGTTGAAAAGTCAGTGAATTTTATATAATTCCTAAAATTGTATTAAGATCACAGGTATCTTATTAAAACGCACCCTCCAAATATTGAGGTGTATGAAGTTATAAAGTTGGTGTATGCTATCCTTGCTATGTTATTAATTGATGTTAAAATTAGACCTCCTCCCTTTTTATTCCCATCTAGAAGGCAAAATATGTTTCTGTTATAATGAAATCTAACGCTAATTCTTTGCTAATGTGTTGTGAACATCTTTGTTTAACAATTATCACCAAATGGTGGGGAATTTTTACGATTATTCCAGATGAGTTCCTTTCAAGCTAATAAACAAACTTATAGTATTAGCTTCAATACCAAGGTTCGTAAGCCTCCATAATATTCTTAAAAAGTCTTTAATTTTTCTTTAATTTAATAAGGGCCCAAAAAAATCCTTAAATGTCACTTATAATCCTTAAAAACTCCATAGTAAAGACTGATAGCGTGAAAATAAGAGATTAATGCTGGTATTTTGATGTTCTTTTGTATTTCTACTTGGCAGAAAACAGCGCATGCGCAGTACAATTTGCGAATTACGGGCCACGTAGTTAGATTTTAGTTTTGAATTTGTTTTCACTAATTATAATCTCACTTTCAAACTAAAAAAAACATGTTTTTTTACTATCTTACTTTGAACTTATAAAGTAAATTTAGCTAGTGATAAAATTATATGTTAGTGTTGTAAATTTCCTATTGAAACTATGCTTGGGTTAGATATGTGTTCCAGAGATAATTCTGGATGATATGGGATTATCTGTAAGAATTGAACTAACCAACAAAATTATTTTTTTGTGCATTAACTATTTAGTATTATTTTCGTGAGGTATTTTCTCATATTACGCATGGTTTTGTACCTCTATATAGTGGTAAATTGGTCCTTAAAAACTCTTTAATTTTTGATTGCACAAGAGGGTAATTAATACAGCTATGGTTTTTTTTAGCTAATCAGTAATTGCTAACCAGAGTGACTTCAACGTCACAGACCGATAAACTTCACTATCGCACCTGCGCTCTTTCGATGCCGAGTAATGGCTCTCTTATCATGCTCATGGCTGCTCTGTGCGAACCTTACATTAAACCGTTCTTCTTCACGAAACTTACCACGGTCTCACAGGAACGAACTGTTAAAAAGAAATGTAGTTACTTGATGTTTATTCCTGGAGAACACACCTCGCGATCAGCAAAAGGGTGCCGTGCGTGTTTCGCGAAAGGTGTGTCGGAGAGAACGCATTTTGAAAGCCCGCGACCGTTACAGAGAATCGCGGGAGGGGGATTCCGCGTAACATTATGCGAGCGGACCCGAAAACACTTCTGGGAGTCGGCGACCTGGATGCGATCCAGCGAGACCCCCGCCGCCAGCAACGCGCTCCTCTCGGAACAACGAGTCATCCCCGGAGCGCCCGTCCCCGCGGCGACACGGAAGCGGGGACGGATCACGCGAACGGGGAGCGGATCTCACACGGCACGTGAGTTTCTACAGTGGCCGAGCTCTTCCGTTTACGGTGCTCCGTGCGATCGAATTACATGGCTGCGGGTGTGGCCATGTTTGCTCACGTTCCTTTAAATGATTCATGCCATGGGGAATTTTGATTTAATGCAGTATTTTTTGGACATACGCCATGGCAGTTTTGCACTGTTAGTCATGGAAAAATTTCGAAAAAAAAAAAAAAAATCAGACAGCACAAGAATTATTCCGTTGAAGGAACTTGGTAATGAAAAATAGTGTTACGATTTACCGGGTTCGTAAAGGATAGCCCAATTAAAGATTGTACTACTCAGTTTTATTTATTACCAAAATTTGAATCAGTAACTTTTATTCTAATAAAGTTATCCTAAATATATTAATTAGGGCTATCCCACTTCTGACACCAAAAATGTTACGGTTTTTCCGTGGGTTCGTAAAGGATATCCCAATTAAAGATTTTTATCACACGCAGTTTTATTAATGACCACTACTTTTGTCACTTACAAATAATCTTTAAAATGGAAAATAATCAATTGCACTTAAAAATGTTGCTTCCCCAGCCACTCAGTTTCCACACACCACACACTCGCTGGGCCGCACCTCTGGCACAACTCTCGTCGCAGCACCCCTCGTGGATCTCCACCGCGGGACTCCGCCGCCGCCGACGCACTTGCCTTCGCCGAGGATCCGCTCGACGCCTCGCTGGGAACTTCGCTCGGAACTCCGCCGCACCCGCGACACTATCGCCCGGAACTGAACTCTTTGCCCTGGAACCTTCGTCCAGGGACTTCGCCGCTCTATCATCCGGAAACTCCGCAGCGGGAAAACTCCCGACTCCACTCACTCACTCCCCGCCCTGGAACATTCGTCCAAGGACTTCGCCACTCTGCCGCACCCGCGGCACTATCGCCCCGGAAACTCCGCCGCGGGAAAACTCCCCGCTGAACTCTCTCTCGCCCTGAGGCCGGCGTCCTGGTCTTATATATCAGAGACGCCATTTCTAGAATGCACGAGCGTGGCTGGGGCCTGTCGTGTCACTCCGAGCCGTCCCGATGGCAGAAATCTCTCGAAACACGTGTCGGCGGCTCGCGTAGCTCCGCAGCTGTCAGGTTTCGGATGTCAAACTAACAGCGCCGCGCGGGGAGCTGAGGGCTGGAGGGAGGGGAAGCGGCGACCCAGGTGCACGCGGAACGTCTCATGTTGCGCGGCCGGATGATGTCAGCCAGCTGTGCACCTGCGCGCTTGCTCACGTTCGTAACAATAGTATAACAACACAGATGACCAGAGTGGGCTAACAATGACGAGACAGATTAAATGCAGACAGACAACAAACCTGGACAACGCAACAAACATATAGACACAACAATGAAGATAAACAAGTACTATGGAACACAACGACGATAGCACTGTCGAACACAGAAGGTTTCAATGACAACAGTTGCGTCGTTTCGGGAACTGACATCCGTTTGTTTATGTTCTAAATACGTTTAAAAATTTTATGTACAAGAATTCCAGTGTTTAATTACTAATTTGTGTTTTTTTATTACGTAAGTGAATTCTGTTCGTGCTACGATCTATAAGCATATATTGTTTTTAAAATTTAATCAGTATTTCGTAACCTTGAAATGAAATAGTATTGTTCGCCATTTGTTACGTTTACGTGCCATTGTAGAACGGGCCTCAACTCGCGTAAATTGAGACGTATCTCACGAAACAGAGTATCTGAGAGGCGCGTCCACAAAGCATGTTTCCCTGTGGCAATTTACAGAAACCAAAAACACTATTTCGTGGACATATTTATTGCAAACCAGAGACAGCTAGTTTTCAGCTATTTTCAACGTATTCACCACCGGGATTGAGACATTTTTGTCATATCGTGGGAACAACTTTTGAATACGTGTGTCTGCCGCACTGTGTGACAACCGTCTCAGAACCGCTGTTGATTCTTGGAACGCTGACGTTTACCGGACAGGAATTTCTTGAGGTTTAGGAAAAAAGGTGGCAATCACTGGGATCACTGCGCATTTTTCATCATCACGCACACTTTGTTGATCTGCTGGAAATTACGTGCACCAGCGACACACCTACTTGCTCATGACGTTAGGCCCGTTAGTCCCGGCACAGGACTCAGGACTATGTCCGTTCAGAACCTTCATCACCGCTGTTCACAGTCGGTGGGGCATGGAATAAGAGCCCCTCCCCCACTCCCATCATCATCATCAACAGCTGCGTCGATGCTACTGGGAGAACGCGGGAAGCACAGTTAGTGCATGCCCCGTTCTGCATCATTGCTCCGTCGCGCATGTGCAGTCGCTTTGTTGTTGACTGTGGGGCGAGTGGAAAACTTGACTTTACGGAAGCACCTCGTACAACAGCGCACACGCGGCAGTGCGTATTGGCTACCTTACCCGAACATCTTGGAATACAGACATTACTGAGCTGTTTTCAACGTGTTTGACATTGGATTCTAGTCTCTCGGCGTGGGTCAAATGTATCGTGATTAAATTAAAATGGGTTAAATTTTTGGACTGAAATCAGTGCTCGTTAACACTTTAATATAACAGAACAAACCTCAAGAACGGGACCAAAAAAATTAATACACAAGCATACAGAAAACAAGCCAAAATCAGCTAGTTTTCAGATGTCCAATGCATAGACAGCACAAACAATTCCGTGGAAGGAAAGGTACCACAGCACAGACGAACACAGTGGGATATAAACGACGAGACAGTTGCAACTAGAACAGTGAATAAAGACAAACACCAACCTTAGAGAACACGGCAACAAACAGACGAACCCAACGATGATACCAATCAAATAATCTTGAAAGCACAGACGAAAACAGTAAGGTTTCATTTAAGTTTGATTAGGTCCTGCAAACTTGGATTTTTTTTTATTGTTCTGCTAAAATTGTAATTTTGATCTATTTCTCCCAATTTTTGGCATGCCAAGGCATAAATCATATCTCCCAGACTTTATTATGCATATTAACGCACATATTTACTAACATGCTCCAATCTGTAAGCGCCATTTTTTCACGTGGGCGACTGCAGCTGTCATGATAACCACACCACTTCACAAGTGTTGACTTTAGGAAGTAGCTTTATTGTACGCAGAATCAAAATATTTGAAACTGCAAGATGCCGAGGCTTAATCCTCTTGAAATGAACAAACCGTTGAAACCTAGACTGATTTTGAATATTTTTTAAACATAAAACCTTGAAAGTAAATTATGCAAAGAATGCAAAAACATCCAAGCTCGTTGGGGCATTCGTGGAAGTGAGGTGGAGTAGTGGAAAAGGAAATTGAAGAGTTGTCCTGGGGGGTGGGAAGAGGGGTAAATCGGTCAACCGTGCAAGTTGCAGCGGTCGTGAAGTCGCTTGGTCAGTGAACCAACCATCAATCGCTGCGAGCGGTTTCCCCTCCCCCCCCTCCCCCGAGACCCCTTTGATTGTCTTCCTTCTTCACTTCTTTAGCTCTCACTCTTTCGTCCGTCCTCGTCACAGCCCTGACCGTGAACTCCTGCCAGCCGTCTATGAACCCCCCCCCCCCCCCTCTTTTTTTTCATTTCCACAGAACACTCAACTCCCTCTCTCCCGATCAAAGCTACACCAGTCTTCAACGCGGAAGTGGGGAACCCCATAAGCAGTTCCCCCACCCCTCCCTCTCCCAGAAACCCCATCACACTATCTCTTCCTCTCCACCTCCCTCTCTACGTCATCTTTCTCCCCCTACCTCTAGCACCTCCAACTCTAGCGGTCGTTGGGCAGTCCACAAGCTCCCTCCCCCAACACTATTCCCCACCTCCAACTTCACTCTGGCTTCAGGGAAACCTTTCAGCTTTCTTTCGCCGAAGCGGTATTCGCACGATGCAAAATTCATCAGGTGTCTAACCTGAAAGATTGATGTATCTGCGTATGAAAACAGTGTTCTTTTTTTTTTCAGTGAATGTTTGAGAAGATACTATTTTCACCATCTGTATGTTTTTATTTTTAATTATTTGTTTGAAACTTATCGATAAGTAACGCATTCGTTAAATAGTTCATGTGCGAGAAAATTCAAGAGCAAGGCGGATACGATGGTCTAATTCTAAACTCATTAAAATTGTTAATAAGCGCAAGTTTATTGGAGGTAGTTGATACACTCTGTACCCCTTACTTAAATAGATCGAGTACTACAACATAATCGAATTAAAAAAAAAAAAAAACATGGCAATCAGCACACACCTGACAATTTCACAGAAACCCCAGCAGTCAAATAGCCAATCAAACAATTGGCATAGACAAATAGAAATAAAAATCTAAATATAAATTAGTTTGATAAATCCTTATCAAAGAAACAGTAAGGAATTAAAATTAAAATTTTCCTTTGCCTTATATGGATGTGAAGTTGGACCGATATGTTATGCTTAGAGACCTGCAAAATTCGCGGATTCATTCGGTGATAGGTTAGAATTCAAGCACATATACCTCTTATATAATTTTGTTATTGGCTTACTGTTCATATGGACGAATCTCAACCAGTTATAAACCCTCAACCAAAGAAGGATCGAATCACAGACAAACCAGCTGAGACGACTTACAAGTCGGCAGCCAATGAACTTGCGTTATTTGCCCGAGTGTACAGGGGATATGTGCAGTCTATCCTGAAGGCCATCGAAACCGCGAATTTTGCAGGTCTCTAGTTATGCTACACTTGTACCCTAACCGTAAGGCTCCATTTTTCGGTGATTTCGACCAGATAGCGGACTCTGGCGCCCTTAACTCGTGTTATTCACTTTCGTTAACATCGGGGGACGTACCAAGCGAGTTGGTGTGCCAAATGAAACTTTACGATAGCGAAACTATCCTGGAATACATTTTGTACACTTTAATGCTCATAACGAAAAATAATCACAACTTAAAAAGTACTTGAGAAAGTTATAACAACACCATTGAGTTCACGTAGTTTATTTAAATAATTTGATATGACTCCGTAGCAGAGTTTGAAAGTGCACTGCACAGAATAACGATATAGGTGGTAAAAAAAAGTTATAAACCTGGCAGAGGAAAACGTTTTATACGTTTTATAAAACGTATTATTGCATTATGAACACTAAAATTCGTGTAAAATAATCTTAATATTATTACTTTTTTATTAATTGATATAGTAACTTGTAATACATATCGTAGTTTAACTAACAATAACACCTAATTAAGATTTCAGTAAATTTACAGGAAGGTCAAACATTACGTAAAGAATGTACTTCGTGTAAAGCTATTTTTAATTTAAATCATTTAGGTTTTTTTTTACCATCAAGCAGGGTTGTTCAATTATACAACTTTTATTACCTCAGCATGGATCCTACTGTAGTGTCTGCTTTGTGCATTTAGGAGGTTCCATTGTTGTGCGCTGCTGCTGCTATTATGTACTAGGATTTTTGCCGTAATTATTATATTGATGGTTGTGAAACGTTCGCTAGAATGCGTTGAAAACCAGTTTCTAGCCTCGCGTTTTATTAAAACGGTTGCCGATTTGTTTCCTTGCTCGGATTCGGTTTTGGACACGTTCTTATTTGCTACATTACCCGAATGTCTTGGAATACCACCCGTTATTTTGGTTGGGCTAGGGGGGAAAAAAATCAACCAATGTCAAAAGTTCCACGCACAAGTGTTTGGGGAGGCCCGACACACGCACGGGAAGCGGACGACTGAAGGCCCAAATAGGTTGCAAAACTATTTAAAAAAAAAAAATAATAATGAAAGAAGAAACGTCTGCAGTGTACAATCTCCTTGGTGGGAGCCAGAAGACTTCCAGCGCTTCGAGGCTTAGATGACCAGATAGCCTATAGAAGCGAAGGGGAATGAGGTTGCGGTCGCAGTATTCGATTGTTCGCAAGGTCCCTCCCCCCCCCCCCTCCTCATTTCCCCCCCCCCCCCCCTGGTGATCGCAGCCCCGTCCGCTTGGAGGTCGCGTTAGATGAGGGAGCATCCTGATTCTCTCTCTTCCCCCCATCACCCCCCCCCCCCCCCCACCCCCCGGTTAGTCTCGGGACCAACAAGAAGAAGGAACTGTTTTGCGCTAGCGGTTTTTTGTGAAGCCCGTGTAGTCTGAAGGCGGTCGAGGGGAGGGGGGAATTGTGATGGTGGGGTGTCGAGATTGAGGGGGCGGCCCCACTTCCCAGGGCCTGAGAGCAACCAGCACATTCCATCATGAAAGTGATTACAGCCTGCCAGTTCCACTTCCATCCGTCTCGGCGGATGGAAGCGCTAGTGGGCGCGGCCCTCCCGACCAACTTCGTCTGTATTTTATTTTATTTCCCATTTCTCTACGCTCCTGCTCCTATTATATTTCTTTCTTCCTTTTTCAGTCTGGAAGACGAAACTGAATGAGGGTGTGGGGGGAAAATCGCGAAAGTAGAAGGTTAGTAGGAAAAAAAAAGGAGGGGGCAGACAAATTCAGGAATGTACCTTTCCCATGGCAACAGAGCAGGGCGGAATCGTGAAGCTTATCATATGCTGTACACTCTGTTCGAGGTAAAGTGAAATTATCTTGGACAGATTCTTCATAGAACGTTCAGACTTTGACAAATGAAAATATTATAAAATTAACAAAATCATCACTGTTGCAAGATAAGTCATTCTGAATGTTTCTGTATATTGCGATAAAATATTAGAGCTATCAAAATCTAAATGTTGGCTGAAACACTTGTCAAAAAAAAGCATAACTGTGTGTCACTAAAGTGTAACTCGTAACAAACTGGCACTTCTAATTATCAAGTGCTTGGAATCAGGAACTCGATGCTAAATTCAAATGTACAAATTATAAATTTATGGAATAGCAATGTATTTATGCTTTAGATGTAATAAAAAATATAATAAAAATATTTTGTTTTGAATACAAGAGATGTACCACAATATTATTAGTACTATTTCGAGTTTAGCAATTTAGGACTGGGGAGGGGGGGATAGTTAGTTTCTATCAAAAGCTACCTATTGAAATCGCTACTATAATGCACTTCCAGAAATTATCTATCTAATTTTTCGTTTCATGATCCATACTACACCC